>NC_137977.1:12451454-13051454 GCF_963924665.1 Micromys minutus
AAAGAAATCTGTTGTACTTCTGGCTCCATGGCTGTCCAAAGGATTTTCAGTATCACTAAATAAGTTCTAGGAAAGAAAGAAAAAGGAGATGAGACGCTTTGGTTGAATCTCCTGTTCATTCAAATGCGGTTCCACAGCCAGGGTGACACTGGGTAACTGACAGATCATTTTCCAACAAAAGGACCCTGACACGGTGACGTTAGATGGATAAATGTTTTCTACACAACCTTCTGATGGTTGGAATTTTGACGTGCTTGGTGTCATCTTTAACCTCGTGTTTTTTCCTGTTCCTTGAAATAATAATGACTCTGAGACTTTTTACATATGAATAAATGCCTAGGCTAATACCGACTAGCTCTTTACTTAATCACCCTTTTATTCCAGTCTAAATAGCGAGCACAGGAAGTACAAAGATAGCATTGGTTGCCCAAGTAGGCTGGAATGTTCCCGCTATAACATAGTCTCAAAGGACATAAACAGTAGGAAAAACATTCTGCCGTCCTGAACTTTCCAAATGGAAGCTGCTAACGTTATCCAAAATGAAAAAGAGTAGTTACAGCTCCTTTATCTGGACATCCTTCTCTCAACCTTTACCTTCCAGCTTTGTACGTACAAGTGATCAACTCTCTCCCTAGTCACCTGCCCTGCTTCTGACAGAACACTGTTGTCCATAAAAACATCCACATATGGCTCACAACCATCTGTGACAGGATCTGATGCCTTCTTCTGGTGTGGCTGAAGACTGTTATGGTGTGCTCACATACACAAAATAAATAAATCTTGAAAATAAATAAGTAAAACATGCTGGACAGTTCTCATAGCTCTGCGGCCCACAGCTCCCTAGCCGTTCCCGAGCCTTTAGCAGTGACAAATGTCTGTTTCCCAAACCTAGTGTCCACTATGCTTCTATCCATTAAACACCCAAATAGCATGTAATAAGACCCTTCTCTAAACTCTAGACCTTAAATTTCCTACTCTGAGATCTCAGTGAACCCGGTCAGGTCATTGAAAAGAACAGTGGTGGTTCATATCTACCTTCCTCTCACTAAATTGGTTTTCCTGGCTTATTACATTACCATCATTATCAAAATAAAGGGACAAAGAATATATAAATGCTAACATGATTATTCTAAGAATATTGATATTAACAAATAGTTAGAATTTCCTTTTTAGAATAGCTCTTTCTGTGAGTATGAGTGTGTGTGTAAGAGAGTGTATGTGATTGTGTGAGTGTGTGTGAGTATGTGTGTTTGTGTGTGTGAGGAAAAGTGTGTGTGTGTGTTGGTGTGAGAATGTGAGTGTGTTAATGTGTGTGGGAATGACTGTGTGTGTATATGTGTTATATGTGAGAGTGTGTGAGTGTATGTGTCTCTGTGTGTGAGTGTATGTGTTGTATGTGAAAGTGTGTGAATGAGTGTCTGTGAGAGTGAGTGTGACTGAGTGTGTGTGAGTGTATATGTGTTGTATGTGTGAGTGCGTGGTGTGTATTGTGTGTGAGTGTATATGCATGCATGAGTGTGTATGCATGTGAGTGTACACGCATACACTGTGACATACATGTGGAGGTGCTGCTCACCATCTTCCAGCACACAGTGTCTCTTGTTTGTGCTCCAGCTTACTGGGACTATCCTGCCTCCATCTTCCATCTCACTGTAAGAGTGTTGTGATCACAAGACTTCTCCACAGTCTTTCAACCCACTGTGTGGGGTTTGGAGATCTGAACTCAGATCCTTACATTTGAGCAACAGACACTCACCTCCTGAGCCATGAGAATTTCCTTTTTAATGTTTGTTTGGGGTTGGTGAGACGGCTCAGAGGGCAAAGGCTCTTGATGCCAAGCCGGAGGTCCTGAATTCAATCCCCAGACTCCACATGGCGGAAGGAGACAACTGACTATCCTGGACATGTCCTCTGGCCTCTTAGTGTGAGCTGTGCCATGCACGAACACCAGTACCTGCACCCACACTAAATAAATGATTATACAGACAGACACGTAAATGTAATCATTGGTACTATTGGTTCCTGTTGATTGGAACACGTACGTGAGAGGATGATCCAAATGAAGAATGTACATATAAGAGTAAACTGCTTGATACAACATGAGTGAACCTTAAAAACATCACACGAAGTGAAATAAACCAGATATCATGTAACAGAGACAGAAAAAAATGGGAGGGAGAAGAAGAACCTTATGAATAAGCACAGGGTCTCTGGGATGCAAATGAGTTCTGTCTACCCACAGTGGTGGAGGCATTGAAGTGTATCTACTGACCTTGACTTCCATATTGGAAAAGGACTAACTTTTTATGTTAGCTGTAGTTTACTACAATGCAAAGGAAAAACTCCAGATTAAATGTTTATTTTGGAAACTTCTAAGAACATACAAAGTTTCACATACAATGAACCTGCTGCACATGTGATGAACGTACAGCAGACACCCTTAATCTCAGTAGGCCAAAAGCTGAGACAGGAGCATCACGAGTTTGGGGCCAGCCTGTAGCAAGACGTTTTCCAAAATAAAACATATAATATAAAACAATAGAAACACAACAAACTTCCTTCTGTCCGTTACCAGCTCCAATAATTATCAATTCCTTGCCAAATCTTCACACACCAAGTCCCTCCTAGACCCCACAAACCTCAGATGTTCCATTGATGTGTCTGCCATTATTTCAAAATGTTTCTTCACAGTAAACAAAGTATTTTCTTACCAGTCAATTTGTGTTTCTCATCAGGAACTCAGATCAGGGATGGGCCGTAGCTCTGACTAGAGGACCTGCCTGCCACGGCCAGAGAGAGCCTTAGGTCTGTTCCCTAGCACCATGTAAGCCAGAAGTAGTGATAACAAACACACCTGTAACCCCAGCACTCCAGAGGTACAAGCAACAGAGCTGGAAGTTCAAGGTCATCCTTGATGTGGAGTGGGTTTGAGGGTAGGTAGCCACAAGAGACTGTCAAACAGCAACAACAACCCCCACCCCCAACACTTCAGATCAGATACCATTTTCTCTGTCAGACCTTTCAGAATTGTCCTAGAGTGAGCAGGTCACATCGATTTCTACCTGTGTCTGTGACTGCCTGGCTCTGATACAGCGTTTCTCAATCATTGGCAGGGCTGATATTTTGAGATAGTAAAAGAATAATTAAGGGTCCCATGAAGGTGGAAATAAGAGTTGTTAACCAGGGGGAGGAATGGTACCAACTTTTATTGTGAATTGTACCAACTTTTCTTCTTTTCTCTGGCACCTGTCCCGGCTTTCCCTGACCTTAGCCAATGACTCACGAATGACTCCGGCTTGGTTAACATAGAAGCAGCATTCCTCGTGCAAGGTGGAACATAGTCCTTCTTGTTTCAGGAACACTAAGTGTAATCCCTGCCTGTTTTGTAACACCAGGTCAGGCAGAGAATCTATGTTGTGCTCCAGGTAGGAAATGGCTCTTTCTAGGCACTTGTTATCTTCATCTATGTCTGTTGTAATTCTTTTCCTGCGATGCTAGTACAGCTGTCCTAGTGCCAGCCCTGGCTAGCCCTGCCCCTAGCATCAATGCTAAAGTCAAAGAGCTGGGTTCTCTCCTTTGTCTCATAAGGTCTCCCTCCATTTGTCCTACTAAGGCTCTCAATACCGTTTACTCTGAATAACCCATTATGCGGGGCACTAACTGAACTAAAATACAGAGCCCTTCTGGGGTAGAAGAATTAAGAACCACCCCACTCATGCAAGGGGTCAGTCCTGTTGAGTAGGCCCACCATGACAGTTCTGGGGGATGACCCACTTGGAATGGACTATGGGAACGGTCCAATTGCAGAGGTGTTGGTGAGACAAGGAGACTTTGTCCAGACAGATACCCTGTCCCTGTAGTCTGGAGGGTAAAACTGGACCTTCCTGTGACCATCTACATTCGGAGTCCCTTTCAGAAACATATTCAGCTATTAACCCAATGCTTTCATAAAAGGTGGAGTGCAATACACACAATACATACAGTCATCAGGGACAGCAAACTCAGGACTGAGACTGAATTAACTTTATCTTGAGGAGGTGCTCGTCTCAACCCTCCATTCCCATATACCTATACAGACCATTAGGAATGTCCTTCAGATTCGCTTCTCTCTGGCGCCCCCTGCTGCACATATTTCCCCATTGCAGAAAGAAAAAAAACAGGTTTAAATATTCCTGATGGTCCTTGTCAGAGAGCATGGGCCTGCTTAACAATTAATATGGGCCAGGCTTTGGGTATACAACAGCAGCTGAAACAGGCAAAAAAATTCTCAGAATTTTTTCTTATATGGAAATGAAGAATGATATGTGTAGTATCAAGTATAGTATTTGGCATCAGTTTATGCCTACTAGTTTGAGGCAAAGGAAGGTATGGGTTCTAGAATTTTCCAACTAACTTGCCCGGAAAAGCTTTCCTGAGATGACAGTCCAAGATCTGAAGGAGGGAAGCATGAGCCACATACCTATCTCAGGATGCCAAGCACAGTGTAGACTAGGGGCCGAGAACGGTGATCTCGAGGAAACCGTGAGAAGACAGAGCACGTGTGGGGAGAAAAATGGCTCCTATGCGACCTGCAAGGGCTTCAGCTTTTACTTTGAGACTGACAGCAAGTTATTGGAAAGCACTTGAACAGGAAAACAGGATGGTTTGGCATTTCAATTAAAAACAAAGGCACTCTATCTGTTCTGACAAAAGGAACCCAAAGGAGAAAGGACAGCATTGATCTAAAGGGACCAATTACGGCTAGCACAGGAAGAGGGGAACAGAAAGGCTCCAGGGGAGTTTAGGAGGGAGAACAGACCAGGCTGACTGATGGCGACACAGATGAGAGACAGTGAGGCCAGAGATGTTAAGGTTTTCAGCTGAGCTAAAACCAGAAGGCTGAAGTTATCATTAGCAGAGATAGAGAAGACAGTGGGAGGGCAGAGATTTGGGGAGAAAAACAACAGGAATTCATATTAAATTTGCAATTTAAGTGGGCAATGTTGGGTAGGTGGATTCGGAGCAGTCTGGGCTGCAGTGATAATTTGGGGATCGTGAGCACAGACAGTTGGATCTACAAATGCCAGAAGCAGGGAGGCAGGTGGACAGATGAGGATCAAGGGCTGAGTTCGGGGTACCCCAAATGCCCAGAAGTTGGGGAAGTGAGAAGAAATAAACTGCAAATATCCAGTGTAATACAACATCAGAAAGTCAGTGGTGTAGAAGCTTGGCACCTAGAAAACTGCTTTTGAAGGCAGGAAGTCAGCTGTTGAATTCTTTTGACAAATCAGTAAGCTGACATCTGAGACTCCACTATCAAAACCATACTTTGAATCATAAATTAAATACCTTGTTTTAACTTTTCTTTGTACTATGTAGATATTTTCATACAACTATATAATGTACACCGAAAATATTCTACTCCATAATTTTTTAAAATTTAGCTCCCAATTGATTACCTGTGAACTTCACCCCATACACCCTGAACCCCTCTTCTTTCTGACCCTTCTCACTCACCCTCTGCCTCTGCAAACTTCCCCCACAAAAGAAAAAAGAAGGAAAAGGTTTCATTGTGGAAGCTGCAGTGTGTCACAGTGTGTCCCACAATACACCCTTTGTCTCCACTTCTTTACTTGCAAATGTAAATGTTCATTACAATGAGTCACCAAGTCGGGTTCCAGGCCTCTGGCTTCTGCTACACTACCAATGCTGGTTCCTCACGGAGACTCTCCTTGGATATCCTGTTGGCCTGTGTCATGGAGATCCTATAGTTTTGGATCTACAGGACCAGCCCCTTCATGTGCTCCAGCAGTTCATTGATGGGGTGGATGTTGGGGAGGGCTAACTCAAAGCCCTGGGTTTGGGTCTGGGTGGTAGCCAAGCTGATTAGGCCACCAGCTCTCCCACACCCACACCACCAGGGCGTGAGAGCTCTCCACTATTGTCCAGGAATGCTCACCCAGTGTCCCAACCAGCTAGGGCCAGAGACAGCTCTTTTGCTTTCATGCCCTCGGGGCCCGCTTACCCTCATCCTTGCCAGCAGGGCCAGTTCTATTGTGCTACTGGGTGCGGTGCACGCCCGCTCTCCCTGCTGTAGCCAATGAGGGGCAGGACCAGCTCTCCCGCCTGCCATAGGTAGTGAGGGGTGAGGGTGGAAGAGGGCATCTCTCCCTTGCCCATGCCACCTTGGCAGACAAGTGACAAGGCTAGCCCATTCTCCCGCTCTTGGGGCTAACTCACCCTGGCCCCCACCAACGCGGTCAGCTCTACTGTGCTTCCTGAGAGCGGTACAAATCCAATTAGCAAAACCGTGTTTCTGCGTGATGGGTACCTCATGTCTTGTAGTCCTAGCACTTGAAAGGCTGAAGTAGGAAGGTTGCTGTAAGCCTGAAGCCAGCTTGGCCTCCAAAGTTCAAGGCTAGCCTGGGTAACTCGCTGGAACAACTTTGCAGCCTTGGAAGAGAGTGTACTTGTTTATTGGTGACTCTAGCACCATTTAACTGTAATCAGATTCTGACTTGGCACAAACATTCTTCATGGTTAAAAATCTGTAGGATGCCAGGTTGTTGGCATGCTTTTCTGAACAGTTATTGAAGTGTTTCTGGAAAACACAACAGAACACCACCAACAGAGAAGGTCTCTGGTCACAGTAGGGGCTCAGAAAAGACTTGTATATCTATCTTGACAGTAGTTCATTTTTTTGACAGTGTTCCTAAATGATCTCAAATGATCATGTTATGCTTAGCTAAGTCCTGGAATACCAGTCTGGCTCCTCTCGGTGCAAAGCCTGGTATTTTACGGTGCAGCCAAACAAGTCCAGCCTGTTTGACAGTTGTACCTCCTAACCACATCATGACTCACTACTCAGAATCACACACTTTCCTGGGAACTGAAAAGAAAACAAAATCCACAGCCTACAGAACCCTCACAGTTCAGGATGTGTGCTCATGTGCAGTGGAGGCATATCCCATGCTTCAGATGAAATAAAATAGGAAAAAAGTCAGACTTTAGAGCAGGAAGTCTCTCACAATAAGGATGCCTAATCTAAATTCCCAAAGTTTTCAGCTTGGGGGGATCAGTAGGCAGGAACTTGAGCCGTGACATTAATACTTTCTGGGAATTTCATGAAAGCAATGAAACTCATAGATCTTCTTTCATGGGCAGTTTAGAGCTGATAGGGTGAGTATTACTGGGCTCTTGGTGACATGGGGGAAATTATGTAGAGGACTCCAATAGACTTTAGTAAATTACATGTACATGTGTGCATGCACAAGTACATGTGTATAACACATATATGTACAATGTATTCTTTTTACTTCATGATCTTATTCAATATTCAATTTGCCTTAGTTTATTTTTGTTAAGAAAAACTGAGGGCCGCTGTCTTAGTCAGGGTTTCTATTGTTTGACAAATAACCAGGACCAAGAAGCAAGCTGGGGAAGAAGGGTTTATTCAGCTGACACTTCCACAGCAGTGTTCATCACCAGAGGAAGTCAGGACAGGAACTCAAGCAGGGCAGGAACCTGGAAGCAGGAGTTGATGCAGAGACCATGGAGGGATGCTGCTGACTGGCTCCATCCTTATGAACAGGACAACCTGCCCAGGAATGGCTCCATGCCACAATTACACTCATACCTAAACCACACAAAGAACCTACAAAGAAAAAGAACTTCAGACCAATTTCCCTCATAAACATTGATGTAAAAATACTCAAAAAAAAAAAAAAAAAAAAAAAAAAAAAAAACTCTTGCAAATTGAATCCAAGAACACATCAAAATGGCTATTTACTATGACCAAGTAGGCTTCATCCCAGGGATGCAGGGATGGTTCAAGATATGGAAATCCATCAACGTAATTCACTATATAAACAAACTCAAGGGGGAAAAAAAAAAACACATGATGATCTCATTAGATGCTGAGAAAGCATTTGACAAAATTCAACACCCTTTCTTAAAAAAGTCTTGGAAGGATCAGGAATTCAAGGCCCCTACCTAAACATAATAAAAGCAATATACAGCAAATCAATAGCCAACATCAAACTAAATGGTGATAAACTTAGAGATCCCACTTAAATCAGAGACTAGACAAGGCTGCCCACTCTCCCTCTACCTATTCAGTATAGTACTAGAAGTCCTGGTCAGAGCAATTAGACAACAAAAAGACATCAAAGGGATACAAATTGGAAAGGAAGAAGTCAAAATATCACTATTTGCAGATGATATGATAGTATACTTAAGGGACCCCAAAAATTCCACCAGAGAACTTTTACAGCTGATAAACACCTTCAGCAAAGTGACTCTATATAAAATTAACTCAAACAAATCAGTAGCCTTCCTCTAATCAAATGATAAACAGGCTGAGAAGGAAATTAGGGAATCGACACCCTTCACAGTAGTCACAAACAATATAAAATACCTGGGTGTGATCCTGACCAAGCAAGTAAAAGATCTGTATGACAAGAACTTCAAGTCTCTGAAGAAGGAAATTAAAGGAGATCTCAGAAATTGGAAAGATACTCATGGATTGGAAGGATCAACATAGTAAAAATGACCATCTTGCAAAAGCAATCTACAGATTCAATGCAATCCCCATCAAAATTCCAACTCAATTCTTCATACAGTTAGAAAGAGCAATTTGCAAATTCACTTGGAATAACAAAAAACCTAGGATATCGAAAACAATTCTCAACAATAAAAGAACTTCTGAGGAAATCACCATCTCTGACCTCAAGCTGTATTACAGAGCAATTGTGATAAAAACCCTATGGTATTGGTACAGAGAAAGTCAGGTAGATCAGGAGAACAAAATTGAAGACCCAGAAATGAACACACACACATACACACACACACCTATGGTCTCTTGATCTTTGACAAAGGAGCTAAAAACATTCAATGAAAAAAGGACAGCCTCTTCAACAAATGGTTCTGTTTCAACTGTCAGTCAGCGTGCAGAAGAATGCAAATCAATCCATTCCTATCTTCTTGTACAAAGCTCAAGTCCAAGTGGATCAAAGACCTCCACATAAATTCAGGTACACTGAAACTAACAGAAGAGAAAGTGGGGAAGAGCTTAGAACACATAGGCACAGGGGAAAATTTCCTGAACAGAACACCAATGGCTTATGCTCTAAAATCAAGAATCGACAAATGGGACCTCATGAAATTGCAAAGTTTCTGTAAGGCAAAGGACATTGTCAAGAGGACAAAATGGGAACCAACAGATATACCAATCCTACATCTGATAGAGGGCTAATATCCAATATATACAGAGAACTCAAGAAGTTAGAGAATCAAATAATTTTATTAAAAATGGGGTTCAGAGCTAAACAAAGAATTCTCAACTGAGGAATACCAAATGGCTAAGAAGCACCTAAAGAAATGTTCAACATCCCTAGTCATCAGGGAAATGAAAATCAAAACAACCCTGAGATTCCACCTCACACCAGTCAGAATGACTAAGATCAAAAACTCAGGTGCCAGCAGATGCTGGTGAGGACGTGGAGAAAGAGGAACACTCCTATATTTTTGGTGGGTTTGCAGGCTGGTACAACAACTCTGGAAATCAGTCTGGTGGTTCCTCAGAAAATTGGACATAGTAATACACAAGGACCCAGCTATACCACTCCTGGGCATATACCCCAAAGATGCTTCAACATATAACAAGGACACATGCTCTACTATGTTCAAAGCATCCCTATTTATAAAAGCCAGAAGCTCGAAATAACCCAGATGTCCTTCAACAGAGGAATGAATACAGATATTGTGGTACATTTACACAATGGAGTAGTGCTCCCCTATTAGAAACAATGATTTCATGAAATTCCTAGGCCACTGGATGGATCTAGAAGCTATCATCCTGAGTGAGTAACCCAGTCACAAAAGAATACACATGGTACGCATTCACTGATAAGTGGATACTAGCCCCAAAAGCTCAGAATGCCCAAGACACAATTCACAGAACTTATGAAGCTCAAAGAGAAGGAAGGCCAGAAGGTGGATGCCTCAGTATTTCTTAGAAGGGAGAACAAAACACTCATGGGAAGAAATACAGAGACAAATAGAGGAGCAGGGATTGAGGAAAGATCACTCAGAAACTGCCTCACCTGTGCATCCACCCCATATGGAGCCAACAAACTCAAGCACTATCGCTGATGCCAAGAAGCGCTTACTGGCAGGAGCCAGATATGGATGCTCCTGCAGAGGCTCTGCCAGAGTCACACAGGTACAGTTGAACTTGCAGTTAACCATGGAACTGAACACGAGGACCCCAATGAAGGAGCTAGAGAAGGGACTGAAGGAGCTGAAAGAGTTTGCAACCCCATAGGAAGAACAGCATTATCAACCAACCAAACCCTCCAGAGCTCCCAGGGACTAAAACCCCAAGCAATGAGCACACATGGAGAAACCCATGGCTCCAGTTGCATATGCAACAGAGGATAGCATTGTCTGGCATCAATAGGAGAAGAAGCCTTTGGTCCAGTGAAGGCTTGTTTTCTCAGTGTAGGGGAACACCAAAACACAGAGGTGGAGGGGGTGTTTGGGAGAGAGAGCACCTTCATGGAAGCAAATGGAGGGAGGGGAGATGGAAATGGGGAGAAAGAGGATAACACTTGAAATATAAACACAGAGAATATCCAATAAAAATGTGGGAAAAAATAACTGAGTTCACAAGTACAACAGCCATGCCATGTCTGAAAGACAAATTTCATAGCATACTCTGCATCCTTTGACTCATTTCATCTGTCCTCCTTCCACGGCATGCCCTGAGCCTTGCAGAGAATGGTACAGATGTTTCATTTGTGGCTGAACACTCAGCAGTCACTTGTCCTCAGCACTTTGGCCAGTTGTGAGCCATCATTCGCTGCATGGAGAAGAATCTCTGATCATGGGCAAGAATAGGATAATCTATGGACATAAACATTAAGAAGGCCATTTAGCAATGCATAGTAGTTCCCTCCTTGGCTTTCTGTTTATAGTATCAGGTAAGACTTCCATCCTGTGCATCAGGTCTTGTGGTGGTTTGACCCCCAATAGAGTCACGTTTGAATGCTTGGCCCTAAGGAGTGGCACTACTAAGAGGTGTGGCCTTTTTGGAGGAAATGTGTCACTATGTAGGTGGGCTTTGAGGGCTCCTATGCTCAGGTTCCACTTAGTGTGAAATCAGAGCCTCGGCCTGGCTGCCTGAGGAGGACAGTCCCTTTCTGTTGACTGCGGATCAAGATGTAGAACTCTGGGCTCTTTCAACACCATGTCTGCCTGCACACTGCCATGTTTCCTGCCATGATGATAATGGACTGAACCTCTGAAACTGTAAGCCAGCCCCAATGAAATGTTTTTCTTTATAAGAGTTGCCTTGGCTCTTCGGGCTTGGGCTTCGGTTCCGGCGACATGGCTAAACGCACCAAGAAGGTCGGGATCGTCGGGAAGTACGGGACTCGCTATGGTGCCTCCCTTCGGAAAATGGTGAAGAAAATTGAAATCAGCCAGCATGCTAAGTACACGTGCTCCTTCTGTGGCAAGACCAAAATGAAGAGACGAGCCATTGGCATTTGGCACTGTGATTCCTGCATGAAAACGGTGGCTGGCGGCGCCTGGACCTACAATACCACCTCTGCAGTCACAGTGAAGTCTGCCATCAGAAGACTGAAGGAACTGAAAGACCAGTAGGAGCCCTACCCGGTCTGAGACTTGTATGGCCTGCAATAAACGGGTTAATTTACAGAAAAAAAAAAAAAAAAAAAAAAAAAAAGAGTTGCCTTGGTCACGGTGTCTGTTCACAGCAATGAAACCCTATGGGCACATCTTGCCTGACAATTTGATATCAAACTTTCATAGTTTACAGCTGGGTAAGGCCATTTATGTTTTTTCTCCCTTAGCAGACTGGGTAGCACATTTTAGCAATGTGAACGCTAGCCGACTGGCTCATGTTTAAATTACATGTCCCCTTCCCCCTTTAAAAATCACATTTCCTCTTAGGAGAAAGGCTAAAATCCTATGATGTAAGGTTATCTTTTTCCCATGAGCTTTCAGATCATGTCTATAGTCCCTTCCTTCTATCTATAGGAAGGATACCTTTGGATACATGCAAATATTTATGACCACAGCAAGATTTAAAGTTCTCTTCATATAGCTCTTGAGTATCTATGTTAAATGAATCTGGTTCTTTTGTGCATATCAGGGAGGGGGCTATGGAGAGAGAGTTGAAGCCTTGGCAAGCACTCTACCACGAAGCTGGATCCCTAGTTCTAAATTAATTCTTTTTTGTACTAGTTAAATTTATCTATGTTAGTCCTCATTTTTAAATTATTTATTTAATTTTTTTTTGATTTTAAAAAAATCAAAATTTAATAAGAATCCATTGAAGACATAGCTTTCTCAAATTTTTTAAGCAAAGGAGACAGTATACATCACACACAAAGAGAGGTGAATGATGTCAGGTAAAAAGTGGATTGCATCTTACTGCTCAGACAACCACAGAAAGAAAGGTGGCTGAAGCAGATGTGGACCACTTTGCAGTCCCAACATGACAGACTGAGGCAAATTGCAGGCTTATATTGGCATCAGATACAGATGAGGGAGGCCTCTCAACAACAGTGATGACATTGATAGAGCTGACAAATTCTCAAAAGATAATGGGCAACAAATACTACTGTTCTGTGTGTATTTATTTAATTTTTATAAAAATTTATTCATTATATATGTACACTGTAGCTGTCTTCAGACACACCAGAAGAGGGCATTGGATCCCTTTACAGATGGTTGTGAGCCACCATGTGGTTGTTAGGATTTGAACTCAGGACCTCTGGAAGAGCAGTCAGTGCTCTTAACTGCTGATCCATCTCTCCAGCCCTTATCTAATTAAAAAAAATATTTATTTTACTTATAGGAGTTCACTGTCACTATCTTCAGACACTCCAGATGAGGGCATCAGATTCCATTACAGATGGTTGTGAGTCACCATGTGATTGCTTGCAACTGAACTCATGTTGTCTGGAAGAGCAGCCAGTGCTTTTAATCACTGACCCATCACACCACTCTAGCCCTAAATATTTTGAAAAATAAAAATTTCAGATTCACTTTTCATTCCTTCCTTCCCCCATAACCTCCCTCCCCCCACCCCGGCGCCACTATCACCTCCCAACCCACATGTTGACAGTGAAGCGGAGCAGCAGCTGAGAGGCAGAGGTGGTGTGTGACAGAGTCAAAGCATTGTTTTCTGCATCTGACACAGCTGTGAACACATGGGATCAAAGAGGCTGCGACTGCACCCACAAGGCACAAGCAAGATCAAGACAGTCAAAATTTCATCATGGGTGAGGAAGGGGTAACAAAGTCCAAATTACTTACCAAAAGGTGTGTGTGTGGGGGGTAATAGTTGAGTTTTATATATCATTTCTTAGACTACTATGTGACTGAAAACCTGCAAAACAAGCCCTCCTGAGGGCTATTTATTATTAATTATCGAGAATCTTCTTTACATCATGTGTGCTGATAGCACTCACCTATTCCCGTGTCTGTCCCCCTCCTTTGTGTCTACCCCCACACCCCGAAAAAGGAAAAAGCAAGTCCATTTTGTGTTGTTCATATACTTACCTAAGCACGGTCAAATTCCTAGTGGCCAGCACCACCCAATCCCTAAGGGATGATTAGTCTTTCTCTACCTTCGACCTCATCACAAGCCATCAACTGAGGAAAGTCATGCCGTGGTTGGCAAGGGGCAGAGCCAGCTCCCCCACCCACTGCCGCCCCCTACAGGCTGTTTTAAGCATCAACACTCGCTCTTCAGAGCAGAGCACCACAGTACTGGTTACAAAGCTGACCACACAACACCAGGCTCTTTCTACTTTCTGGTGGCTATGAACAAAACAAGTTTTTTTTTTTTTTTTTTTTTTTTTTGTGTGTGTGTGTGTGTGAACATAAGTTTTAATGATTCCAGGTAAATACACAGGAGAATTTCTGGGATAACAATTATGCTTGTTAGAATGCACCAAATTGCTTTTTATCCCAGCTGAACTATACTACATTGCTAGCAGCCAACTGAGAAGTTCGTTTTCACGGTGACTATCTTAGATGTTGCTTTCTGGGATTACACACAGGAATGACATTTTGGTAGGACCTGTTGTAAGTCAAACTTTATTTTAAATTTCAGCTTCCAATTGCCCCACTCAGTAAGTATAAGTCTGATGCATTTTCGTGTGTCAGCATTGGAGCCCGGGTAATAGATGGATTCAGAATCACCTAAGACTACTGAAGTGTGTGTGGGTATTTCCAGATGGAGTAACAGAGGAGCAGGGGGCGGCCTACCCTGAATCCCAGCTCTTCCATCCCCATAGGGTGGGGGCGTAGACAGAATAAA
The DNA here is from genome assembly GCF_963924665.1 of Micromys minutus. Classification (NCBI taxonomy): domain Eukaryota; kingdom Metazoa; phylum Chordata; class Mammalia; order Rodentia; family Muridae; genus Micromys; species Micromys minutus. The sequence continues at coordinate 12,465,790 of NC_137977.1, forward strand.
AGGAGCAATAGGATAAAGTTGCCATTCTCCCCTTTCTCTCTGATTCCTGCTTAGTGATGAGGTCAGCCTCATGCTCTAGCTGCTATGCCACCCGCTCCCTCTCCTCCCCTCCCCTCCCCTCCCCTCTCCTCCCCTCCCCTTCCTCTCCTCTTTCTCTCGGTGAGTGTGTGAAGCAGGCCCTCATAGATGGAACGTGATTAAAACTGTGAGGCAAAGGAAATCCTTGTTTCTTTCAGGTATTTTGGTTGTTGCTGTCCCCAAAGTAACAAATACATTTCACACAATGTAGTTTTTGTTTGGGGGACTTTCTTTTGTGATGTTGAGAATTGAACTACGGCCCCATCCTTGAAGTTTTCTAAGTGGATGGTCATGCTATCTGTGGACAGCAACAACTTTACCCTTTCAAACCTGCATACAAATTTATTTTCCTGACTTTGAGATCCAGGAGTTCCTGAACATGGAGAAAGCAAGCAGTGAGATTAGACACTTTGCCTTATTTTACTGGGACTAGCCCTCTGTGACTGTTAGCTTGTAGTTTACTGAGGTTTCTTCTTCTGTCATAAATAGTTGATTTCCACCTTGATTTTTAGTTTAGTTTCTTCTTATTGTTCTAATCATTTTTCTCCATAAGATTTATATTACTTTTAAATTATGTGTACATGTGTTTATACGGTCACATGAGGGAAGTACCTACAGAGGCCAGAAAAGGGTGTCAGATTGCCAGGAGACAGAGCTGTAGAAATGTCTAATTATATTTCTTTCTTTTCTCGAGCACACGCTCATGCCTTGGCCTCGGAGTGTGGAGGAGAGAGGACAGCCTATGGGTGTGAGCACACACGCTCATGCCTTGGCCTCTGAGTGTGGAGGAGAGAGGACAGCCTATGGGTGTGAGCGCTGCCTGCCCATCCTGTGGTCTCAGGTTTGGTGTGTGTTTGCCTGCCGAGCAGTCTCTCTGGCTCTGTTCTTATTTCTAAAAGTGGTCACATACTGTTATTACTATATTTACGTATTAATTTGCTTACCAATGAAATCATCTCTGTCTGCAATTCATTTTTTTTCAAAAGTATTAACTATGAATCCTACTTTTCTGATAATTACAGTATCCTTGAGATTAATCAAAAGGCCAAGATGTCCGAGTTTATAGCCAGTTGCTCATTGGTATAGTAATTCTTGTTTTTTTTTTTTTTACAAACTTGTTCCATCTCATCTAACTTGCTGGATTTATATATTACTCCCCAATCCTATTAGCTTTAAACTGAACAAAAATGAAAATATAACATTAAATCTTTTGAAAATGGTTAAACAAGTACCGAGGAGGAAAGCATACTGTTAAACTGTATCAGCGGGAAGAGAGTCACCTCCTTCAGTGGTCTCTGAGCTGGTGGGTCTCTCAGTCACCTCCACATCTACTTTGGCTTGTTCTACAGTCCTGGCTTTCCTTTCTGGTTTGCACAGAAACACAAGAACTAACTGCTTCAACGTTCCAACTGGAACGAGAACTGCAGAGGGTCCTGCTGTTTCCATGGGCCAGCGCTCTCAGCTTCAGAGTCTCGGAACAGACAAGGAACACGAACCCTCGCCTTGCACAGCTGGTCTGTGTGTGCTCTCAGCTTCAGAGTCTCAGAACAGACAAGGAACACGAACCCTCGCCTTGCACAGCTGGTCTGTGTGTGCTCTCAGTTTCAGAGTCTCGGAACAGACAAGGAACACGAACCCTCGCCTTGCACAGCTGGTCTGTATGTGGCTCAGCTTCAGAGTCTCAGAACAGACAAGGAACACGAACCCTCGCCTTGCACAGCTGGTCTGTGTGTGGCTCTCTGGAGCAGAGGTCAGTTAGCTAAGAAAATGCCTTTCCCTTTCCAGCAGGCTCTCTAACAATTCATTCTGTTACCCATAACCCTTTGCACTAGGGGAAAGAAATGATGGTTTCACAGTCTGACAACAGTAGGAGGTGGGGTATTGCTCACTTGTTCTGATTCTATTTAGAAAGTGGCTAATAATACTTTGAACACTCCTCCATCTTTAGGCACTGTTTCTCTTTTTGTTTGTTTGGTTCAAAGTTAGGGACAGCTGGGGTTGGCGGGTGGCTCGGTGGGTAAAGTGCATACCATACAAGCCAGAGGGCCTGAGATGGGATCCCCAGCAACCATGTAAGAAGCCAGGTGTGGTGATGCTCACCTGTAGTCTCAGTACTAGCAGGGCAGAGAAGCAGACCCCTGGAGTTCTGTGGCCAGCTGGCCTTGCTGAATCTAAGAGTTCCGGGTTTAGTTAGAAAACCTCTCTCAAAAAATATGGTGAATGACTTTGGAAGCCACCCAAAGTGACCTCCTGGCCCCCACATGTATATGCACACACCTGTGTGCATACCTGTATGCTCAGATGCACTCATCTACCTTCCCCTCCAAAGTTAGAGAAAGCTGGGGTCCAACTATGAATCATGGTTTTTTAAAACATCCTTTGAAATCAAGAACTCAGAAACTGAGTAAGGCTATACAATTAAGCAATATGTAAGTAAACTTGCTGGTATATTTTAATCTAGATTATTACATAAAAGAACAATTATTTTTATTTTTTTCTGTTGTGAAAAAATACTCTGACAAAACCTCAACTTAATGGAGGAAGGTTTGATTTTGGCCAACTGCCAGAGGGACAGTCTCATGGAGGCCTGGGGGACATGGTAAGAGACAGGGACGGTTTGGTGACAGAAGCTAGAGGCTGGGTGTCACACTGTGTCACACTGCATCTGCACTCAGGACACAGGGAGCAAACAGGAAGTGGGTTAGAATACAAAACATCAGCGTTTACCTCGAGTACCCCACTCCCTTCATCATCATCCCAATGCCATCATCAGCCATTCAAACACATTACCATGTGTTCAAACACGGCTGTATAGGGGACATTTCCTATTGAGGACACAACTACTAGACACTGTAAGTTTTGGTGTCTGCACACGTGTACGTAAACATGCACACGCATATGCGTATGGAGCCCTGTGTTAGTCTCTGACTAGACTTTGGTTTGGGCTAGGCTAGTGGCCAGCAAACCCCAGTAATCTTGCTGTTTCTGGCCCTTGCACTTGTGGGGTGACCCAAGAGTACACTGCCATGCCTGCCTCTTTATGTGGGTGCTGGGACTGTGAACCCCTCCCACTGAGCTTACAGTAAGGGCTCCTAACCACAGACTCATCTCTCCAGTCCTCGGACACCTCAACTTCACAGAAATGAAGGAAAATAGTTACCAGGGTGGGTAGAAGGAGATGGAGACATTTTGTATTGAGACAGGGTCTGACTGTGTGACCTGGCTAGCCTTGTGTTTACAGGGATCCACCTGCCTCTGCCTCCCAAGTGCTGAGATTACTGGGTGAAGTTTTTAATGGGTCTAGTTTATCTTGCAAGATAAACAAGTTCTGAAGACAATGTGAACAGACTCAGCACTCCCTGGCTGCATGCTTAACCGCGGCTAAGAAGGTAAGAAGAAAGAACAGAGCCTGACACTGAGTTGACACTTTTATTTTTTAAGAAAGCAACATCTAGACAGTGCTACAGACAACCCTAATGTAGCTACAGTGTCATACATCAAAGGACAGTTGTTCACAATGACATTTTAAAGAACTGAGAAAGAGAGAGAGTTAAGTGCTTTCTGAATCCAAGAAGTCAAAATATTTTCAAAACAGGTCTTAACGTCCTCTCATGGATCAAGGTTTTAATGCTTGCCATTTGGAAGCCTAGAACTGGAACCTTCCCCCTCCTACAGTCTTCAAGTGTAACTTACATTGGTGAAAACCAAGTCTTTTGGTGACACACACTAGTTACTCATCTGGCCCAGCCCCAAATACAGATAAAAAAATCCTCACTTCTCAGCCAAGCGACACATTGCTTGGATTAATATATTTAGACTTCTCTATTATACAAATGTACAACCAGATGAAGTTATCAAAAGTGCTCACTTGTTTTATAGGAACATTAACAACCTGACAGATGTTCACGAATGTACTCTGAACTAAACATGCTCTTTAAAACACATCTAGAATTTCCCCTCTCTACATTATAACCAATCTTGTGATTTTTTTGAAGCAATATACACCTCCTCAGTCGTCCTGTCCTATTTCCTGGCTACACTCTGTGACCTGTTGGTGTCTCGGGCTTTATGGCCATTCTTTCTCTCTATGAGCAGGGGCCTAACTCCAGCAGGGAACTAATGCTAAAGCTGTACAAAAGAGCATTAAAGACACTTTCTCTAAAATATACAGAACATGGCATGCCAAAACATACAGTAATATTGGTGGATCGCACATAAAATTTACATTTCCAAAACAGAATAACTTAAATATTAAGACGTACCTTTATATTACCCAATGGAACTTGACTTTATAAGCATAACAAATGGCAAATTTGATAGAAAAATTGCAAAAACCACTAGTTTTAAATGCTGTGTATCACAGCATATGAACACACTTCTACCGTCTACTCGAACCACAAACAGCAACACTTCTTTAAGCTGCTCTAGGGTTTAGAACCTAATTAGAAATTTATACGAAACACAATTTTATGCTCAAATATGGAAATGAGTAACATAATTCCAAAACCCAGAAGTACCCCAGCGTTCTGCAGGAAGAAGTATCCCCAGCGGCTGCATCCGTGGTCGCTAGCATCATTGTGCAGCATCTCAGGCACCTGAAAGAGGCAGAAGCAACCGTTAGCTTTTAGAACAGCCAGACTAAAGAACCTGAAGGACAGCGTGGGGCTGGGTACAGTGCGGGTCAGTGTCCTACACCTGACTGACTACACGAATAGCGGCTGACTAGGGCAATGACAACTGCGGTTCCAAGCAGGTAAACATTCACCCACTGTCTACCACTGTTCAGTGAAAGATGATGCTGGCCTCCTTGCTTCAGGTACTGCAGGCAGGTCTACGGTTCACTTCTGATGTAGAGGTGGCTCTCACACCGCACAGAACGCAAACATAGAAAGACTGCTTTAGAAGCATTGGGTGGACAAGGGAATTCTGTCAATAAGGGCATTTTAAGTAAAACCTGTTGACAATATGTGGCCTGTGCTGGGCTTACTGTGAGTTTATGGACAATCCAGGGCTTGATTCTACAAGGGAGGAGTTTTCATGTGCTTCCTGGTAATCCTTGGGTAGGCAAAAGGTGTATAAATGGTTATCAATGAAAGACAATGAGCTCAGAGGGCGCCTACAATCTCAACCATCATCCTTCTGGCTCCACAATCCCCAAAACTCATCACTGGAACGAGCACCATTTTTGCAATAACTTTTTAAATAAAAAATATTAATTTTATTCATATTTATTTGTGTGAATGTGGGTTTGTATTTGTACACTGACTACAGAGCCAAGAAGAGGGCTCAGATTCCTGGAGATGGAGCTACATGGGGTTGAGTCATAGGATGTGGTGCTGGAACTACACCTGGGCTCTGGAAGAGTAGTATGTGCTCTTAACAGCCTAGACATTTCCCCAGACCCTGCGATGACTTCTTACCACACACTTCTGTTTTATTTAGTCAATGCCCTCTGATGTCTTGGAAACTTACCATGTCAACCAGAGCGACATACATGAACAAGCCGGCAGTAAGTGCAAATATCCACATAGAAACATTTTCTGCGTAATGCCCAATGAATATCCCTGTTGCCATTCCAAGATAGGCCAGCATAGCTGACAGGGCATTATAGAGCACAGCCTGTTTGACGGTCATACCAGCCTTTAGCAAAACAGCAAAGTCACCTTTAACAAAAACAATCAAACAAACAAAAAAAGTTAAAGTCATTGAAGATAATTTTGACACATATCTACAAGATTTTCCAGATATTAAAAAAAAAAGTTTGACCTTTTCCCAGGGGAATAAAAAGAAAGAAAATATTCTGGGCTAGAACAGCATTAGCAGGTCCAACAGTTTTACAAACATAATGATTATTTCCTGCAGCATTGTCTGAAGGCTTCTGTTAGTGATGGTGAGTGAGTGCATGTGTGCCCGGCTGTGTTCCTGCACTGTCTGGGGGTTGACCCTGCAGCTACAGGCAGGAGCAGTAGCAGTTTGGCTACCCCAGTCACACGGTAAGCTACATGAAAGGCAATCTCAGAAACACTAAGACAAACAAGAAAACACCTGGCAGTAGAGGGAGGGGTGCTGTGGACTCGCAGGAACGGTCAGCAGCCCACAGAGGCAATCGCTAAGAGCCACTGGGTATGGAGATGGAAATGGCTAAGGGCCTCACGGGCCAGGAAGTACTGAGAACTGAGAACAAAGGGAGACAGGAGCTTACATAGCTTGTGCCAGGCAGGCGGGAGGCCCTCTGAATGGTGGGATGTGTGCCAAGAAACTAAAGTAAAAACTGCCTGCTTATGAATGAACGTGTGCCCATGAGAAGAAACATGAACTGGGATCCAAATGATGAAGGAAGGTTTCAAATTGTAGTAAAATGAGAAGTGTCAGTCACCAGCTCCTTCAGCTCCAAGACTTCCTGCTGTCCTTTTCCACTTTACCCTCCGAGGCAGTCCCTTCCTGAACCCTCAGCCAGCCTGGCAGTCAGCAAGCTCCAGTGACCCTCCTGTCTCCACCCTCCAAATCACAGGGGTCCCGGGAATAGAGTGCTGGGATCTGAACTCAGGTCCTCAGGTGGGCACAGTGCTCTTACCCATCCATTCCTGTCCTTTAGGTGGTACTGGGCACTAAATCTAGGTCGTCATACAGTCTAGGCTAGTGCCCTACCTTGGAGCTACTACCACACAAGCTAGAGCCTTTGCTAACTTCCTGATGTAATTTAAGAGATATTCCTGCATATGCTGTAGTTCTGGTTTATTTGGGTTTTGGGAGTTGGGGGTTGGAAAACAGGGTCTTACTTAGCCCAGGCTGGTCTCAAACTATGTATATGAGGATGACCTTGAACTCCTGATTCTTCTGCCTTTACCTCCCAAGTGATGGGATGACAGTCAAGTACACGTGCTTGTAGGACCCCAGTGTGCCAGCACAGAAAGGAAGGATAAGGAGGGCACTGGCTGTGAAGAAGTGTCTGCAGCACGGTTCACTCCCCGAGCCAAGGCTGCTCCCACACGTCTCTTACCTAGTTCATGAGGCAGTTCATGACAGAACACAGCGACAGAGGTGCTTAGCCCACTGGACAAACCCTCAGTGAAAGCAGCACCTGTGTAAATGAAGTCAGCAAAGGCTAGTCAGGTTCTGAAAGCTTGTCAGTACACAAAAACAGTGACATTACATTGTGCACAAGCACCATCTTTCTAGCTCAACCTCTACCTTCTTACTTAAAGAAACAAATTGGGCATGGTGGCCCACACATTTAATTATCATGTCCAGGAGGAAGAGGATGGAGGATCTGTGAGTTCTAGGCCAGCATGGTCTACATAGGGACCTCCAAGTAGGCCAGAGCTACATAGAGAGACCCTGTACCAAAAAATAAATAAGAACAGAAAATTATTTTACTTGTATGTGAGCACGGCACTTGTGCTCTCCTTTCCCTTTGTGGATCTAGGAACTGAGCTCAGGCAGGCAGGTTTGGTGGCAAGTGCTTTTACACCCTGAGCCGTCTCACTGGCCTCAACCCTATCTTGTATGAGGAATCTCAGAGCACATCTCAATAGGCCTAGATGCCCCCGGGAAGCACAGGCATATGCAACAGGGAAGGAAAGGTTCTGTTGTCTAGCAATGAGCCCGCATCTACAAACCTGAGAAGGGACTGCTACCATATAAAACCATGAGCTGAAAATATAAACTAGATTAAAAGAAAGCCCTCTGCAGTCAGAAGTACATAAGCATTTTCACTGGCCTCGGAGGACTTCACAATTATCAGACTTGTGGATGAGCAGTTCCTTTCCACAGGAAACTCAAGACAGATCCCTTTCCATTTAAAAAGCTAAGTCCTTCCACTGACCATGGGGACATTCCTTCCATCAGCCTAAGCAGACTCCAGACGGCTAAGGCCTGGCTGAAACGCCTCTGCTGCCTACTTTCCAGTACTTTCATATGTACGCAGGCATTCATGTATGCCAGGTAAGAACAACCACTCATGTTTAAGCCATGATCTCAAGAACTCACGGATGAAGAACAACTTTCGTGTGTTTGATGCAAGGGCTCACACCCAGGGCTTCTGCACACTGGTAAGCGCTCTAGCACTGAGGTAGAGCCCAGCTTAAGCACAGCTTAGACAATAGGTAGGGCACAATCTGAGACTGATTTGCAGCCCACATTTACTAAGCACTTCATTATCACAAAGTAGACAAAAAGACGTATTTTGATAATTTTGGAAGTCAACATCCTCATGCAAACCAATCTATTTTTTTTTGTTAAATTTGAGAGGACATTTAATGTCCTATTTCCAGGGTAACCAGCAAGGACCAGCTATGTGGCGGCATACCAATCGCAAGGCCGTCACTGAAATTGTGTAGCCCATCGCCCATGATCACCATCCAGGCCAACGTGGCAATGCCAGCATCCTTCAGCTCCTCCCGAGAGTAGCGCTGGCTGTGGCTGTGAGGGTGGTGGTTCTGGTGGTGGTGGTGGTGCAGAATGTGATGGTAGTCGTGATGGTGGTGAATGAGGTCGTCAGACTGGCCCAGTGTATCATGGAAGTGTGAATGACACTTGTTCTTGCAGCCCCTGGGCACATATTCATTGTAGACTTCTTGTGGGTGTGCATGGGCTATCATGACCTCTTCCTCTTCCAACATCGTTGGCTGCTGGGAATCAAAGGGGGAGGGCTCTTGGGAGTCTGCTCGTAGATAGCTTTCAGGTCCTAGGGATAAATACAGAGAACACACTGAGACCACATGAACATTCGCTGGGGCTCCTGAACACAGTTCAGATGTTCCCACTGATGGCAACCATCTCGGGGCCTGGTAGCTCTCAGCCCTGCAGAATTTAGCAGCAGAGTACCGTTGAGGAGGAATGCCCACAGGCTCTAGTGAGCTCTGCAGATGTAAACTATAGTGTTTTCAGGATGGGTTCAAGTGCATAACTGTAGCACTAGAGAGGTCGAGGGAGGGTCACCTGAGCTCAGAGCTCCAAGATTAGTTCAGGCAACACAGTGAGATTCTATACTTTTTAATTATACTTATTATTTGGTGTGTGCAGGTTTGGCACATGGTCACAGAATGTGTGTGGAGGTCAGAAGACAATTGTTTGGGGCCATCTTCCCTTCCATGGAGTGGGGCACCGACTGGCTCAGGCACCAGGCTTGACACCCAAGCACCTTGTGCACAGCCATCTCACTGGCCCTATATCCTTAGTCCCTCTCTTTTTATCCAGTTGTTTTATTAATGACTCGTTAAAATGATTTATTAATTTATCTTATGTGTACTATTGTTTAGCCTGCATGTTTGTCTGTGTGAGGGTGTCAGATGTCAGATCCCCTGGAACTGGAGTTGTAGACAGTTGTAAGCTGTCATGTGGTTGCTGGGAATTGAACCTGGATCCTTAACCACTGATCCAGCCAGTGCTCTTAACCTCTGAGCTACTTTTTAAATTATAGGAAACATTTTCAGAATTGTAATGCATGTTGGTTTAAAAATCATTAGAATATGACTGTTCTCAAAACACTAAGAAGCTAGTGGTTTTTCCACTTATTTATTCACTTTCTCTGAAGTTTTGGTCCGACAGTAAAAGCACTTTTACAAACTGGACCCCCCCCCCCAAAAAAAAAAACAACTTCTACCGTAACTATCCACACAGCCCATCTGGAAACTCAGCCCATGTCAGATAAGCTAGTCTTTATTCCTCTTCTTGTCAGTGAGTCAGACTTGTGACTGTTATAAAGTAAAAACTGAGAGATGATTTAAAAGTTGGGAATATTAAAAATTTCAGTCTCAACAAAGCCGCTCAACAGTGCGCCACAGACATGGGGTAGGCACAGCTTTTGGTGGGCAACAAGATCCTCTTCCCAGCTACGAGGGGCAGAAGGACCAGGTGGGAGTGGCCCAGACTTGGGAATACAGGGTCCATCCAGTGCCATCAAAACCAGGCCCAGAGCTTTTACTTCAGTTTTCTGAGAGAGGGTGTGTACAGCTTAGGCTAGCCTTTGGACTGTTATGTAGCAGGGGATGTCTTTGAACTCCTGATACCGGTTATCACTTCTTAAATGCTGTCATTACAGCCTTGCATAAAGCCTGCTTTTATGTGGTGCTGAGAACAGAACCCATGCTAGGCAAGAACTACCAACTGAACTTTGAATCAAAGAATTTGAAATATCAATCTTCCATAACTGCCTTTCTCATTATACCTTAAGATCTTCTACCTCCTTGTATTTGAAAAGATGAGTCTTTATTCTCATTTTAAAAAGTCATGCTGGGCTGTGGTGGTACATGCCTTTAATCCCAGCACTTGGGAGGCAGAGGCAGGTGGATCATTGTTGAGTTGGAGGCCAGCCTGTTCTACAGAGCAAGTTCCAGGACAGTGAAGGCTACACAGAGAAACTTTGTCATAGAAAACAAAAAACAACAAACAAAAAAGTGTAGCCCTATCAGCTGCCTTCATATTCATTAAATGACTAAATTGAAGGAAAACAGTAACAGCAAAATAATCTGAATTACTTTATCATCATCACTAAGAAACATTTATTGGCTGGGCATGTGGCTCCTGCCCTCAGTCCACATGTATTATCTGTTTGGACAAAGAAAAGGAGACTGGAACAGTAAGGCCTGCACACTGTTACCAGTTTTCTGGAGGGCATCCCTGACCTGCTTGTCCTGTCCTTACAAATGCCACTGAAGACCATTCAGAATGCTGAAGAAGGACCAGTTACAGAAAAAAGAGTCAACGTGTTTTATTTGCTCTTTAGATAAAAGCATGTCTTAGTCAGGATCTGTATTCCTGCACAAAACATCATGTAAGTTGGGGAGGAAAGGGTTTATTCAGCTTACATTTCCACATTGCTGTTTATCACTAAAGGAAATCAGGACTGGAGCTCAACACAGAGCAGAAACTTGGGAGGCAGGAGCTGATGCAGAGGCCATGGAGGGGTGTTGCTTATTGGATTGCTTTCCCTGGCTTGCTCAACATGCTTTCTTATAGAACCCAGGACTACTAGCCCAGGGATGGCACCACCCACAATGGGCCCTCCTTCCCTTCATCACTGAGAAAATGCCTTGCAGCTGGATCTCATGAAGGCATTTCCTCAAGGGAGGCTCCTTTCTCTCTGGTAACTCCAGCTTGTGTCAAGTTGACACAAAACCAGCCCTTACACAGTATACTGAAAAGTGCAGGGGAAACTTACTGACAGGCAGCAGGTTTTCACCCTTAGTCAGTAACTATCTGTTGTGCTCCTATGCTGTGCTAAATATTCTGGGTTATTTATTTGTTTCATAGTTTTGCTATGTAGCCCATGCCTCACACTCCCAGTCCTCCTGTGTGGAGATAGATCATAATGCTGGGATTAGAGGCCTGCCACCCCAGGCCTGGCTGTACCATCTGTTCTCTGGGGATATTGGGACACATTAGAAAACAGTTAACTCTAGTGATAGAGTATGAATTTGAGAAAAACCCTAAAACTATATTTAAAACTGTGGAAAACAAAGAAACACAAGTCTTTTTGTTAGCTAAGAGGAAGTTTGCTTGTCTGTGCGTAACAAGGGTACTTCCTTCCAGAAGATTCATGACCCATTAAGATTTCCCCAGAACGCATCGTGATGCAAAGCAGCACTCACCGTGGCCTCACATGCCCTCACTTCAGAAGGAAGTGAAAGCACAGTGTCACTAGGTTTGCGCCAAGTTCCTGGAGACATAGCTCCTGAACCAACACCACAGCTTTAAGCTGAGACCTTCACGACTGAGCACGGAGCGGGTGGATAACTGACAGTCCCTCACAGCAGGAGGCATTGGAGTATGTTGCCCTCTCACCTGAGATGCCAGCCAGTGGTGTAACTCTGCCCTAACTGCATCTAGCTTTAGGATCTGGAGCTGGAGGAATAAATGGAGGGTGGAAGGTGAACTGAAGGGAGACTCCATCTATGCAGCTATGGGGAGATTACCGTTCACACTGGCTGATACTTGTGGGCTGTATGGCTGCCTATTAGAAGTTCACTGATTCTCCAAGTTAGGCTCTGGTGAAGTCAATACTTGAGTTTGTCATTGATGCCAGGTCCTGGGCGGGTTGGGAGAGCAAGCATTTGTTTCTATTCCCCCAGGGAAAGAATTCATAAAACAGAAAACCACACAGGAACCCTCCAGCAGTGATTTCTTGTGGCAGTTCCTCATGACTCAATGAGAGGTGTGGAGGGAGGCCTTCGAAACACTGACCCATATTCCTTGGCTACATCCAACACCTGCTCACATGAATTCAGTTCTGGATTTTGTAGCAAATAAACAGTGTCACACGGACCAAGTGTCTTAGGAGACTGTCCTGCCTGGAGCCTTGTACAGGAGAACCCGCACCCGAATACCCGGGATCTCTGCTGCATGTGCCCTCCACCCCTCCTCTCCAAAGTTCACAGTGCCTTCTCTACCTCATGCTCATTCCCTGGGCACCAGTCATCCTGTGGATCCCAAGCCTGCGGAGAATTGCCTACTAGAGCAAGCCACGTCTTAACCCTGCCTCTCAGGTGGCTCCCAGCACCCAATACAGACCCTCGTCTGAGCATTCTAGGGACAATGTTTTAAAGCCATGAGATTCTTTAGAAAACAAGCAAATGAAGATGCTATGGTCCCATCTCTCCCAAATGGTCCCAGATGCCATGTCCCAGCATCATCAAGTCCTGGAGGACTTACGTTCACCTGGATCCACCTTCTCTTCGTTTGCAGAAAGCTGAGATTCGTATTTGGACAGCTGCTTCTTGCTCTCCACATCCTCATCATTTTCAGGTTTCTTTTGATTCTGAAACAGCCAGCAAAAACATTTTGAAACAGCTGATTTGCTTCTGTGGACAGCTTTCGATACAGCTGGACCCGTGGCTCAGGTCTAGAGCACTTGCCTAATGGAGATGGGACCTTGGGTCCCAATCCTGAGCATCACAACCAGTCAAAAACCAGGTAAGCAAAAGACACAGAAAAGGCAACCTGGATTGAAATAAAAGGCATCCAAGGATGGGGTCACTATCTGTTTAACCCAGGATGGACTTCTGGCAAAGAGTAACCACAGTTACTCTCCCTCTGTAGCCTCGCTCCAGCTACTGCAGTATGGATTCATGTGTCAGGGTTAGAAACACACATCTTGGGGCACATGAGGCCTGGGAATGTTGCAGATCCTGGGATGATCCATCCGTACGCTAAATCCCACAAACTCCACCTGTTATGTATGCACTGTGGGCCAGTTACAGACATTTCCTTCATGCATGCTTACCTCTGGCCACTTCTTGGACATTGAGACCCACATTTTTCATACATTTTTGTTATACACCTAAAGTATCCCTAGTAAAACATCAATAACATTTTAACAAACAGATTTAGTTTTCAAAAAAGATTTATTTATTTATTATATGTAAGTACACTGTAGCTGTCTTCGGACACACCAGAAGAGGGCGTCGGATCCCATTACAGATGATTATGAGCCACCATGTGGTCGTTGGGATTTGAACTCAGGATCTCTGGAAGAGTAGTCAGTGCTCTAACCACTGAGCCATCTCTCCAGTCCTAGTTTTCATTTGTGTGCCCAGAGAGGCCAGGTAAAGGCACTGGAACTGCCTGACACGGATTTGGAGACCTAAACCCCAGTTCTCTGTGGGAGCAACAGGTGCTCTTACCACTGAGCCATCTCTCTCTCCTGTTTTACTTTGAAGTATTTATTATTTAGCCTTGAAATTATCAGTTTAAAAAAAAACTTTGATCCTTAAAAAAAAAACTTAATCTTTTTAGAAAGCCATCTTCCTTTCTTGTACATTTTTGTGTGGTGATGGGGATAGAACCCAGGTCTTCGTGCATATTAGGCAAGCAGTCTACCATTGAGCATTCCATCAGAATTTTTCTCCTTTTGTTCTTCCCTTCCCGCCCCGCCCCACCCAGGGTTTGAGATGTCAGTAGCTAAGGCTGCATGGCTCTCTGTCTTGTCTATTACACCCTCTCTGTGTCCTGGGGTTGGGTGTGAGCCTCAGGAACTATTACTGAGCTTTGTGAGCACTCTGAGGGCTAGGGTCCCTATGCGAGTCTGAGCAACGTTTATGTTGCAGAGGTCTCACAGAACAAACAAGCCTGCATCATCTACTTATGTGGAAGATAATACTTTAATTATAGAAGTCATCACAAATTGTATTATTTGCATTACATTTATCTGCATGAGAAAGACACCCCTTGTCACTACTGCTGCTACCGTGTAGCTGTTACCAGAGGCCTACGCTTCACTACAGATAAGGATTATACAATTCTTTGCTTGTAATCATTGATACATTGTATGAAAGGAAACCACAGGGAATTATTAGGGTATATAACAACAGGGCCTGAAGAAGTTTCAGGATGGGTTCTTTAAAAATGCAGCAGCTAAACCAAAATGTAAGGGTGAGCAGGACATTGGAGTGAAGAACAGAGAGGCGGGGATCTAGGTAGTTTAAGTGTGAGAGAGAGCCCTCAAACAGCGAAGATCCACCTCTCTTCTGGAGCTAAAAGAAACTCACGATACCCCAAGAGGCCTGCCTGCCCCTTGTCCCCCCCAGGGTGGCTGGGTCAGAAGAGTGGAATCTGCAGCTGACGAAGCCAAGTAACACAGAGCATGCTGGGAGTGGTCTCTGTCTAGAAAGCAATGGGAAGTCACTGGAGGACTCTGAGCAGAGCTGTAGAGCCCTGCCTGCTCTGTGAAATGCAGCAAGGGGAAGAATGGAAATCATGTGAACAGGCTGGGTAAGGAGTGACTTTTCTACTCAGAGAGGGATAACTAGGCCTGGATGACAACAGCAGCAAAAACGGTTGGGTGGAGAGGGGACAGAGATTGTGGACACAGTTAATACAGTCTGGCTGGATCTAGAGAGGGATGTGGGTGTCACAATGATTCTCTGGTTCCCAGTGAGAGCTGTAGCTTCCACTGGTTGGAACGATATGTGACGTCCAACTGCTGTAAGACTTCTAAGTACACAGTGGAGCATGAGCAGAAACCCCAACTGAAATTCAGACTCTACACTAACAACTAAATGCCCTCCTATGATAAGGGCTAGCGAGTTTCTGGCACTCATAATGCATACTAAACTCTATTTATTTTACTTCATTTATCTTTATGAGGGAGAAAAGAAATTAAGACATAACACTAAGACCTGAACGCTCTTCAAAAATAAACCCAATATTGAAACCTAACATGGGAACAGAATAGCTAATGTTTCTAAACTTGGTGAAGCCTATCTGGAATAGTTCTGCTGCTTCAGGGTGTTTCATTTTTCTCTGTTCCATAAGTATTTATCATCATCTGCTATGTGCCAAACACAAGATGGACAGAGGGAACTGCACAGGGCAGACACCCTGGATCTTCAATGCTTATGTTGCATTCTACTGGATGCCTTAAAATAGATACTCAGTCTCCCTGTCACGATTCACAGCAGTATAAAGATCACATTACTGTTGCACTTAAAGATGCTGGCACAACACATGGTTCATCATTTACTAGTGAACTATAGTTAGAAAATAAGCTGCTATATTTTACATAACAGCCTTACTTAGTAATAGGGTGCCAAGCTAAAGGATGGTTAGGTAAAATATAGGTAAAGATTGAAAACTAGGGCTGATGAGATAGCACAGTGGGAAAGACACTTTCTGCTAAGCTTGTTGACCTGAGTTCTAACCCTGGGACCCTGGGTGTATGGCTACTGCACACTGCCCTCTTTCCTGTGTGTCCTGGCTTTCACATGCCCTCCCCCACATAAACATACTTTAAAAATTGAAACTAATTGAAATAAAGATATTAACAAATTAGGGTGTTTGGGGGAAAAAAAAGCCTCACAACCAGGCAGTAGTGGCTAACACATTTATTCCCAGCACTCAGGAGGCAGAAGCAGGCAAATCTCTGAGTTCAAGGCCAGCCTGGTCTACAGAGAGAGTAAACAGTCAGGGACCACACAAAGAAATTCTGTCTCAAAAAAATAAACAAGTAAATAAACAAATAAGTAGAGTAAAAATTAACCAAAGCCATACAAACCAAATTCCAAGTATTCCCTAAATAAAAAAAAGAACAGATTTTAAAATATTCTTATTTTTACTTTTTCTAATGATGTGTCTCTGTGTAGGTATGTGTACATGAGTGAGTGCAGGTGCCTGCAGACACCAAAAGAGGGTGTAAGATTTCCTGGGGCTGTAGTTACAAGTGACTTGAAGCTGGCCTGCATGGACGCTAGAAAACAAACATGGGGCCCTAAGACAGTATATTCTCTTAATATGCTCTCTGGCATATTATTTGTAAAGCTAAGAATAATTCCAAAGGATAGACATGTATATATGGACATGTCTTGGAACCGCCACATGGAACAAAGACTCTGGACATAAAAGTGAAATGGCTGAGCTGGAGAGTTGGCTCAGGGGTTAAAAGCATTTGTTACCCTTGCAGAGAACCTGGGTTCCATTCTCAGCATCTATATGGTAGCTCACAGCAACCTGTAACTCTAGACATGGGAAATCTCATGCCTTCTTCTGATTTCCACTGGCACCAAGCACACACATGGTACATATACATACATGTAGGCAAAGCATTCACACACATAAAATAATAAAATAAATTAAGTATTTTAAAAATGAAAAAAAAAAAAAAGCTAGAAGCTATTCTTTGTGTTGCCCTTTGAGACCCACAGAGCCCAGGCTGGCTTCAAACTTGTTATGCAGATGATGACGCTAAGATCTTAATCTTTCTGCCTGTGTCTTCCAGGTGCTAAGGTCATAGGCATGTGACATCATGCCCAGCTCAGGAACACGTTATTTTTATTTACTTCCCTCTCATCATTAAACAGAGGGTTCACATTTGCAGTGTATAATTTTTTTAGATCTGTTTTTTGAAACTAGAGTCTCCCTATATTGTCCAGACTGCCATGAAATTCATTATGTGGTTCATCATGGCCTTAAACTCTTGATACTTTCTCCTCCAAGGCCCACGCCTGGGGCTTGCGGGTGTTTAGCACAGGACAGTGCTCTGAGTGTAAACTCCGAAGGCTGAACATTCCCGGGTGTGCTTGTTTCCCACCGTGAGCCTGATGCTCAGGCAGAGCCAGCTACACTCAATTCTCAGACTTTCCGTGCCAGCTATGCTGGTTGTATAATTGCACAACTTAATTACAGGTTGTTCAAACTCAAAATGATGGTGAGAATAGTTACTTCTGTGGGCACAGAAGCTGAATGCCTTTAAAAGATATGAAGGCAAGTTCCGACAAAAAAAAAAAAAAGGCTAATTTATGTAAGGTGTCCATGCAATATTTTCAAAATCTAGCATCTATACTCAGAAAGCTCTATAAGTATGCATCCTCTTGTTCAATTTTAGAGAAACCAAAAGAATACACAAATGTAGACGAGCTACCGCCTAGCCATAAAGAAAATTGATACTGAATCATCCCACCCCAATTCTGAATCAGGCAATGAGCATTTATCTGGCCTCAACTTAAGCTGTTTTTGAGACAGGTCTCACATAGCCCATCTGCTCTTCAGCTGACTATGGCAGCCGAGGCTGGCCTGAAGCACTGGTATTACAGTCAAGCCCCCATGTTGCTTGCACTGTTTCCAAAGCTCTCTGTCAGTCTTCGGACAGAGCTGCTTACATCAGGTTAGAGGGACACCACCCAAACCTGGAAGGTATTATTTATTTATCAGAAAGGGCCTCACTTGGCCTCGGACTATTTTATAGTACAGTTTGCAAAGGATACGTTTGTAAGTCGTGTATCCTTTGAAACACAGCAGAACCACAGCTATAGAACAATTAATTTAAAACCAATGACATTTATTAATCACAGCTCCAACACATACTGATGATGTATCCACAGCATTTGTGCTAATACCAGTGTGTGTGCATGTATACACAAGAGTTACAAGGAATAAAGCAGATTGGAAATGTCATGGTTGAGGCTTGGGTGGTGATGTGTGCCTGTGAGCCTAGTGCTAGGGAGATGGAGCTACGAGGATCTCAGGGGTTTCCTAGCTACGTGCTGGCAAGCTCCAGGTTAAGCATACACTTGTCTCAAATAATAAGTGAAGTGTGATTGAGGAAGACACTGATGTTAACCTCTGGTCTCTATTCAAACGCATGTGCGCAACAGGCAGGCAGGCAGGGAGGGAGAGAGGCAGGGAGGGAGGCAGGGAGGCAGGGAGGGAGAGAGGCAGGGGGGCAGGCAGGCAGGCAGGCAGGGAGGGAGAGAGGCAGGGGGGCAGGCAGGCAGGCAGGCAGGGAGGGAGAGAGGCAGGGAGGAAGAGAGGCAGGGAGGGAGGCAGGCCGGCAGGGAGGGAGGCAGGGAGAGAGGCAGGGAGGGAAAGAGGCAGGGAGAGAGGCTGGGAGGGAGGGAGAGAGGCAGGCAGGCAGGCAGGCAGGCAGGCAGGCAGGCAGGCAGGCAGGCAGGGAGAGAGGCAGGGAGGGAGGCAGGCAGGGAGGGAGGGAGGCTTCTCCTTCAGGGTTATCAAGATGCAGAAGTTCTACTTGAATACCTCTGGGGTCCAAAGCACCTTAAAGGTACTCAATGCCTCCCACAGAGATTACAGTCTGGGAAGGCTACCTAACGACAGAGTGCAACTCTAAGTAAGTGCCTGATACATAGCAGGTCCTCAGTTACTGTGTAGTCTTACCTTCTTTTTCTTATCTTTAAATTGCTTGATCAGCGTGAGTACGTGTTCCACAAGAAACATGAAATATAAGCCCCCTAGAGCCGTCAGACCTTTCCACGTGGAGTCGAAATAGGAGCTTTCTTCTATGTTCTGAGCTGACAGGTGGCTGAACAGGGGGCCTCTTTTCATTTCCATTGCTGGTTCTTCATGGCTATGACTGTGGTGATGACTTGCATGAGACTAAAGGGAAATGATACACAGCTTTTAATTCGCTGGTTTCTTATGTCAGACTATGACAAAATTCAGATATCAGTATATAACATAATTCAGATGTCAGCATATAACATAATTCAGAAGTAAGCTATTAGTGGAATACTTTAGTATCAAGGAGGCATTGAAAAAATAAAGAGAACAATTCACTAGCAACCCAGAGCTTACTGAATACTATCTGCTATGTACTTAACAGGGTGGGGCTGTTTGGCGTAAGGGCAGATACACGCCAAATTGAACACCATAACTTAGAAACAGAATATTCTCAACGTCTGCCAAGTTACCATGGCCACATAAACAGAGACTTAACATGCACAGTATCTATGACTTACAGGTCCCACTTGAAAGGCTCATATTAGGCTGATCAGATCAGCCTGTGAGAGGCTCAGTCAGTAAACGGGGGTGGGGGTATGCAGGTCTTTGAGAACCTGTGCACTACATCTGCAGCCTGCAGCAGTACCTAGCCGATGCTACTTGACAGGAAACTAGTCAGGTGTGCAGCATCTCACAAAGACATGGGGCATGGGGTACCCGCTCCGTACAGGCCACTGCCTGCAGATGGTATGCCTAAACACCTGTCATTTGGTAGTCAGGGAGACTGCCACTCAGAATAGTTTTCATTTTGAATCCAACATGAGATTGCCAGTGCTCTAGAAAGGAATAGCTTCCCCTTTCTACCAAACTGAAAAACCTGTAGGTTTTCTTTTCTTTGTATTGTGTATTGAAGCCAGGGCTTTATTCATTCCCAGCAAGTGCTCTATCAATAAGCCACATCCTCCACCCTCTAAGAGAAGTGGAAAAGGGGGCCTCCAAACACTTCCTGCAGGGGATTTATCAAGCCTGTTTACTGAAACAAGTCATCAGGTCATGAAGGATGAATTTCTAACCACACGGATTCAGCTTTGAAGAAAACCTCTGTTTCTTGGTACATGAAGAGGCACACACACTGTCAGTCTATGACAACCACAGTTAAACAAGCAGTTCCCACTGCGGCAGCTATCAGAGTCCTTCAGACCCAAGCAGGACTTCTCTCCCTTAGCGAGTTCAAAAAGCTTACTCTAACTTGGTAGAGTCTACAACGGACACAAGCAACAAAGCAAAACAGAAAGGCAGAAGTCCCCCATGTGTACCACCGTCCTACAGGCGATCAGATACACTATAAAACCAACTTTTCAGAGTTTCTAACCTCTGATGACTGCCAACGGCAGGAGTCTGAGTGCAAAGCCAGCTCTCATACTTTCAACGGGAAACAATAAATCACAGCAGGGATGGGCCAGCCTTGGAACTTACGTGTGGGAGAAGATGTAACAGAGCGTCGCCACTCAGAGTGCCGACGGCCAGTGCCACGAGGAAGCTCAGCAGGAACTTGAAGAACACTCGGTTCATAAGTGGCACCAAGATGACCCCCAGCAGAGACAGGAAACTGATGATGGAAATGGCTATGAAGCCACCAAGCCAGGCTGGCAAACCAATCAGAGCAGAGGAAAGTCATGTAACTTATAAACTGAGAGGCTTCCCACGATGGCTTTAAACATGTAAGCAACACAGCTGAACCCAGGGCAGTTAGGACCATGGCACCCTCACCGAATCCTGTTGCAGGTCCAGACGGAGAACCTCGCACACAAAGAAGATCAGGGGTAATCCTAGTCTACATAGGGTCTATGTACAGCAGGCTGGCCTGGAACTCACAGAGATCCACCTGTCTCTCTGCTTCCAGAGGGCTGGGATTAAAGGTGTGTGTTTCCATTAAAGGCCTGGCTATAGTAGAAAAATCTTCAAATGGTGGTTAAAGGAAGAGAAAAACTTATAAGGATGAACTCAGGATCCAATGAGTGCTTTCATCCTAGAACAGCTAAGCTATGAAACAGGAAAGGGAAAAAAACTAGAACTCACTAATTTCCTTATAAACTATTTCTAAAACATCTTTCTTCCTTACTATAGTGTTCTTCCTCCCCACTCTGTTTCCCTTCTTTACTCTGAGACGGTCCTCTCACTCTCTCATTCCTGTGTGTGTGTGTGTGTGTGTGTGTGTGTGTGTGTGTGTGTACAGAGAGAGACAGAGAGACAGATAGACGGACAGACAAAGCCAGTTTTGAACTCACAATCTACCTTCCTCAGCTTCCCCAAGGCTGAGATTTCAGATGTTAACATACAAGGCTTTATTTACTTAAAAACGTATTTGTTTTCTCTTATACATATGTGTGTATGCTTGAGTGTATGTCTGGGCACCACATGCATGCAGAAGCTCTCAGAGATCAAAGAGAGCATTGGATTCCCAGGAACTGGAGCTACAGATGGTTGTGAGGCACCAGGTAGGTGCTAGGAACTGAACCAGGTACTTTGCAAGAGCAGTCAGTGCTCTTGACTTCTGAGCCATCTCTTCAGTGCAAACCCTCCCCGCCCCCATCCCAGGCCTATTTAAAGAGGTAAACAACTTTTAAAATATATTAAATATTCATAACCACTAAGATGTTATATCTAGAGCTATACCGAAAACAGTCTCAAATATAAAAAGTACAAGCGTATCTACTAGAAATGGTTCTTAGGTAGTAGAGGCAATTGTACCTATTTGTAAAGAATAGGTCTTTGGAGGGATTTCCGCCTTCTTCTCACTTGCTGTATGAATCAGACAAGACCGACCATCAATCTGATTGATGATGGCTGGACAGAGATAGTTAAACTCCGTTGCATTCAGCAGAGCCTGGACGCTCATGCCATGGGATGTCAGCAGCTTTGTTGCATTGAAGCACTGACGGAAACAAGAAGGAAAAAAAGTCACAGACAGAAATTCCCAGTGGAAGACTCTAAAATGTAGTCTGACTCATCACCCCTACTCTTTAGTTTGTTGATAAAATTAATGCCAGTTAAAATCAGCTCTGCTTTCAGCACTTTGGAATTTGCTTCTAATAGCCCAAAGAAGATACGATGTCACAATGATGGTATGTCATTCTCCAAGGGAGACAACCTCCTGTGGAACAAGCTTGGGGATAAGTGGAGATTCACAAGCCTGTTAACTCATTGTATAAAGTTATTAAGGAAATGAGCTTTAATTTTGAAATGGGGTTCATTAGAGATTGAGAAATAGGTTTTGGGACTAATGCTCTCTCTGAGTTGGCCTAAACAAGCCCAAGGCATGTTTTGCTCCCCCTGCTATGACAGTGCTTGCAAAAACTCAGCTCTGTTCTGTCTACGTGCCTGGCCGAATGATTCCCTGCAAAGAGAGATTACTAAATTATACAGATGACTCTTGAAGAGGGCAATGCTGGTTAATGAAACAAACCTGCCCCAGCAGGCAGATGCGTCCAACAGTTTAATTGGACGGCAAGCTTAGTTTGAAGAGAAGCTCCTCTATGCAATTTAGCATTCTTCCTCCCCACCCCAAAAGCTCACCTGGTTAAAAAGTATCTATTTCTCATCTACAAACACATTTCAGATTCTCACAATTCTTCACCAACACAACTCAAAACAACTTCATTGCCAGTGTTGCCAGGGCGATGGCCACTCCTACAATAACTCCAAACTCCATGGTCATATATGGTGTAGCTACATTCTGATCATCGGAGACTAACAACTGATACTTTGGCTGTTGTTGTTGCCTGATATTGACCAGCTGAAGTGATTTATGTAGTGCTGCAAAGTCTAGTTTAGGAAATTCACACGTTCTGGGACCCTAACTACCTGACAGTCTTGGTCCAACTTGCTCCAAGTTCAATCACTTCACAAGTCACTGTTGGCTGTTTCTGCCACAGAGGGACATGAAACTGCTCTTCTTTTCAGCACCTCAACTGTGCTTGTCACTAAAACTTCTTCACTTCTTCAGATCCCCCACTGGTTATTTATTCGTATTATTCATCCATTACTATAAAGACTTTCTCTACAACTAACCTTGGCATCTTTCTAGTGATGATAAACCCTGTATTAGGAAAACTCAGCAGGCAGCACTATTCTCCTGCAGAGCTAGTCCTCAAGGATGTTTACAATCCAGTACTATTCTGAGCTGCTCTTCAAGTATGTTTACAACACAGTCTGCACACTGTGAGCCAATGCCTTGCTGAGAAGGAAGAAAAGCTCCCCTTTTTAAAACAACTGTTTTATTTTTATTTCCCACTCACCCCTGGGAGGGGACAAACAGGCGCATTAAATACTGCACAGCGTTTATCTTACCTCCTGAATATTGTCATTTGTGTTTCTGGAATACATAAAGCTCTTTCTGGGCTCACTCACAGACTCGTTGCTTTTCCTCCTAGCTAGCCGGCTCAGCCGGCCCACTCGGTTCTTCTCTGTGATGCTGGGTGGGGTAGAAGGGTTTATATCTTTGGTGCGTCTCCCAGGTTTTGGAGTCTCTATTGTCTCTAGAAAGCGAGTTCCTTCAGAGACGGCGTTATAAACTGCTGAGGTCACTTCACTAGAGCTTGCATGCTCCTTGACGTTCTTCCTACCATTCGAATGCTCTCCTGGGCGAGATCCTTTCCCTGGGCTGGTTCTAGGATTTTTACCTGAATTATCAGAGTCAAGGTCTGGACAAAAGGCTTTCCGATTGCTCTTACCACGGTGGGAATGGTGTTCATGGTCAGAGTGGTGCTCGTGGTCAGGGTGGTGCTCGTGGTCAGGGTGGTGCTCATGGTCAGGGTGGTGCTCGTGGTCATGGTGTATATGGACTTTTTTAATCTTATCTATGCCTATGTTCTGAAGTAATTTTCTGAAGCCTTCCACTGACAAGGAATCATTCTCTCCATAGTGGTAGAAAAGCTGCTGCAGATGACGTCGCTGCATGGTAACTGCCAAGTCAACATTAATGCCAGATTCCCAATGTGAATTAATTTTCTCAGTGGTCTGAGAGAAAGCAGCTGTTGATTGTAGTTCATGAAGGGGGTTTGTAACCCAAAGGGCAAAGGTCAAGATCATGATTACAGATAAGTTTGTGGCCATTGCACCTTCCTAGAAAAGACACAGGGGAAATTCTTTACCATACTTCTAAAACAATTTAAGAAACGTCATGCTCAAGACTGATGCCTACTTACACCATCACCATCTCCACAGCACTCTTAGTTCTGACTAGGACAGTATGAGGTACTGTGGAGACATGGGAACTACAGGCTTGGGGGTCTCCTGAAACAGATGCAGGGGAGTTCATGTGCAAAGATACAAGTCATTAACCCTGCAAAAGCTACAGAAGGAGGAAGAGAACCATGTGCTCCCAGCCACACCTTCAGCTTCTTCCTGAGAACCACAGGCCAAAGCCACTTCCGCCAACGCCACCACTTTACCAAGAGGAAAAAGTAGAAACAACAGTCTCAACTGACAATCTGAATTTTTAATCATGTTCCTTATTACCTACATAATTTTACTAAGTTTGTTGTTGTTGTGTGGATCAGGTCATTTCCTACCCATCTTCAACAGACTGGAATGAACACACACACACACACACACACACACACACACACACACACACACACACACACACGAGAACTCCAAACCCCATTAAGCACTCAATCAGACCTGATTTCATGGCAGTTTATCCAGATTTCCCAATTCTTCCAAATGATCATATAATAGTTCTTTGAACAAGGAAATTAAGCTTCTGGACAACACACAGCGTTGTCCTTCGGCTGCTACATATTAGCTAGAGAATGTGTTCTCAGATAATGCCTGAAACTCAAGGCCTGACCTCCTTTTCAAGTGGAACTTGAAAAGCAGAATTCAGTTCAGCGGAAGTGGTCTAGTCTAGTCTAGTTTAGTCAGATTTTTGGATGGATGTTCAACACATGTCTCTAGTAAAAGATACCAAGGGATTTTGAACCCTACAGGAGCACTGGGAAACAGACCACCATATTCCAAGCTGCTCCTTGGCACATTTTCACATTCATAACCTCATCTGAAAGGCCAGTAATATCTATTTGCAAGGATGAACACAGAGTGGATGTGCTTGTTAAACTCCTCTGTTGCCCAAGTGCTGATTATCATACTAGGTGCACACACAACCATGTAGGACCAGAATCCTGACAACAATCTTTGGGGCCTCACATTTTGAGAATTCATGTGATAGACAAAAAGATTCATGAAGAAATCATTCCCAGGGGGAGAAGAAAGTCACCAGATGGGTGGGGCAGATCTGGCCTGGAGCCAGGGTAAGATGCTGAGAGCCGGAGACCCCGAATCTCCTCACAGGCCAAGTCTCTGTGAGTGAAAGAAACAAACAAGCCACATGAAGAGGCCTTGAAAAGGGGGATAGTGGAGAAAAACGGAAAAGCGCACAGAGCTTGCTTATGAGGACTCCCGTAATGAAACACGTTAGTAAGCTTCCTTGAGGGTGAAAAGTTAAAAACCATCGCAGAAAGTTCTTTGTTTGGGGCTCCCAAACCTATATGCTTCCCCCCCCCCCCCCAGTTGGGAAGGGCCGCTATCCAGGGCGAGTGGGGCGTGAGGCGGGGCCCTCGCAGCATCCCTTCTCGTCGCCCGGCTTGGTCCCAGCACCCTCGTCTATGTGGATCCAGGCCTGCGGGGCTCCGTCCTGCCGCCTCGCTGCGGTCTTGCGGAACTCACCTCTCCTGGTGTCCCGCCGCCCGGCCCCGCGCGCAGGTTCGGTTCCCCGCGGGCGGTCCGAGGGGAGCTGGGAACCCGTGCGGCCCCGGTCTCCGAGAAGCCTTTACGAGGCGTGGAGCAGCGGCAGAATCATGAGCCGGGCCACCCCTCGGCCGCGGGTTGCCGCGCCTCCTCCGAGCAGGACAATCGGTAATTACCGCCGCCTCCCGCTGCTAGCACCGTGGCGCACGCGCAGTGCAGCTCCGGAGCCCGGTCTGCCAAGACCGATCCGCTTTTCCGCGTGTTCTCAGACACCACGGGCTCGCCTCGATGGAGGGGTGGGCGCGGGTCCTTTCCGCGCGCCCTTCCGCTCCACGCCAGGACCGCGGCCCCGTCCAGTCCGCTGTGGGCAGCCAGGCCCGATGGAACCGTCCGGGACCACGAGCTCCTTCGAGAGCGCCCTGCATACAGCGGTCAGGCCTGGCTCACGCGCGGAGAAGCGGTCAGAGAGATGCGCGAGGCAGGCAAAGGCTATGGGAGAGAACCACGCCAGCAGACGGGGGCGTGGCCGGGAGGCGTGGCCTGCGGAGGGGGCGTCTTAGCCCCGCCCCGGCCCCTTCGAAATACGGACCGGCTGGCGAATGCGGGAGTAACCGCGGCTGGCTAGAGTAGTTCCGCTCTGAGGCGGAAGTGCGCGGGAGTGTCTCGGCCAGTGACCACCTGGCATCATGGTTTCTTCTGTGCTGGAAGTGTCTCATGTGTTTTGCTGCCCGAACCGAGTTCGAGGAGCTTTGAGTTGGAATTCCGGGCACGGAGGGCTCCTGGCCTTCGGCACATCCTGCTCCATTGTTCTCTATGACCCTCAGGTACGAGGGATTAGGTGAACTCCGAGCCTCTAGAGTGAGCGCGCTACGGGCCTAGCTTGCAGGCCGAGTGTGGGGGACCAGTACATTCCAGGGGTCGAGGAGGACAGAGCCTCCTGAGCGACCTGGGTTCTGCTTTCTCAGAGAGAGAGCGTCAACTTAGGGTGACCTCCTTCTCAATACCCTTACAAGAATTGAAATTTAGACGTGGGTTAAAGCGTTTGAATTCCTTATTTCTCCCGCAATGTAAGTTAACGAACTGAACATTGAATTGCAAAGGTATGTTACTGATATTTTAGGTACATGAATGCAGCTTTTAAGGAACTATGGGGAAATTTAAGGATGGGAGTCTTAGCCCTGGCTATAACGCAGGACTTAACCCATTTTTTTTTTTTTCTTTTCGAACGTCAGATTATTGTTTGGCAGTTTTCCTATTCAGTTTCTTAAGTGAGTAATGCAGAGTACCGGAGTTGAACCCTCTTCCCCGGTTACTTTAGGATGGTGCAGTTGGTGTTGCGTGGGTCCTTGTGTCTGTTGAAACGCTGAAAACTACAATGTAGTGCAGATGCCTGTCTGTTTCTCACAGTTCTGCATTGTTAAAATGTGATTTAAAGTGCCATTTTCTTCAACTTTGCAGATGCAACGTTCTATATGAAAGAAATATTTCCTCTTACTATTAGCATGCTGGTCTTACTTCTTATCAATTTGATATATATATCAATACCAAATATATATATATATATATTTGATTGGCAAGAAGAAGCACATTAAACCAAAGGTAAACTTTACATTGACCTTCAGCCAATGGTTAACTAAGCTGGTAGAAGCCCATCTTTGGCAGAAGTCAGTGGATTCAGTGAATTTGTTCCCAAATAGCTGCCATCATTTTTTATCATATGTTTTTAGTGTTTCACTTTGTAGCCCAGGTTGCCTTGCCTTTGGATCCGCTGTTAGTGGAGGTTACCCTCAAACTCACCATTCTCTTGCATTAGCCTCCCAGATGCTGAGACTACAGACCTGAGCCACCGTGTCCACCTCTGTCATATTTTGTAATGATAACCTGATAGTCATGTTAGAGGGTTTTAAACATATATTTTAACCTATTATAGAAACCCCATCCCAAAATGCTTTGTTAAGCATTTTCTGGTTGGGTATTTAATTAAAAGAGTAGGAACACTTGAAATGTGGGGCTGGAGAGATGGCTTTTAATGGGTAAAGTGCTTGCTGAGCAAACATGACCTCAATTCAGATTCCTCAGCACCTGAGTAAAAGCCAGGCATGTCTGGATCTAACTCCAGAGCTCACTGGCTACCCATCTAACCAAAACACATCCCAAGTTCAGAAAATAAGGTGGAGAATTGGTTGAGAAAGACATTGTGATGTCAGCCTATGGCACATGGGGCATGCGCACACATGTACACAAATGCATGTACAGGTGTGTGCATGAGCACGTACAAAATGCTGCAACACAGATTTGAGGATGATGTTTATTCAGCATTTTTGAGAGCTCCCCTCACCCAAGCTTTCTGTAGGCGTGGTGATGCTGCAATGATAATGCATAATGACTTCTCAGTCTAGTGGGAGAGACAACGAAATCCATCAAAGTGCTTTCCACCCTCAGAGGGCTCATTCGTTAAATACATTAATTTATGCATGTTTACCTGTTTTGTTTTGTTTTCTCTAGCCATGAGAAATTCTCTTTGGTATACAAGCTGACATCAAGTCAGTACTGTTGATAACAAGGGCTATAAAGAAGTGAGCAAATCTTAGCTGTGGGTGAAATAAGGCTGCCCAAGGGTGGCTGAGGATCTGCTCTGGGTATGTGTTTGTAGAACTCACAGATTATAACTATGATATTTGTGGCCTCATGACCTTGTGTCACTGGTCACTAAGGCTCAAGAACCTACCACTTGACTAGCCACAATTTTGTATACATTTACTGCAGATTTTTCCTTTTCTTTCTTTAACCCATTAATCTGGGCTGGAGAGATGGCTCACTGGTTATGAGCACTGGCTGCTCTTTCAGAGGATCTGGGTTGGGGTCCCAGCACCCATATGGCAGCTCACAGTGTCTATAATTCTGATTTGAGGGGCTCCAACACCCTTATACAGACATACATGCAGGCAAAACACCAATGTACTTGAAATAAAAATAAATGAATTAAGTCTTCAAATTATTGCATTCTGATAGTATTTTGCTAGTATTTTGTTAAGGACTATGACCCACAAAGAAGGGACTTGGTGAGTCAAGACAGGCTTGTTGACAAGGTGGGTTGGGTGAGCAGAACTATGAAGATCCAGGGAACTCAGCTCTTCAGTTATTAATAGGATTCTGGGAGTGATGGAAAGGCAGGAGAGCTCTCTAGTGAATGGGTGACAAGCTACAGTTAGAGGTGTGCGGCTTGAAACACAACTCTAATGATGGAATTCTGCTGTTTTTATTTCTAATTTTGTACTAATTTTTTTCTCTCTAAAGAAAAAGGCAGTTATTACCAATCTGAATGGTCACACCGCTCGAGTCAACTGCCTGGAGTGGATACGTACAGAGGACGGCTGTAAGTATTAAGCTGAGGAGGTTGATTTCAAATGCTTTTTGATAAAGTATGGTTAGTAGTTTTTCTTTCATTGTTTTTCATAATTTAGCATTTTCTTCACTGATGTTGGAAAAAAATTTAAAGGCCTACCCAGTGAAATGGCTGACTAGTGTTTTTTCTTGACCTCAGGTGAAACATGAATATACCCTGTACCATGGCTTTTGATTTAAAAACCTGTGAGCAGATAAACTATTGCTTATTTAGTTAAGACCTTGTATCTCCATTACACTTGATGGCATTGTCTGAAAAGTAAGAGACTGTACTGGGTCAGAGGACCCTGGGTCATCCTGAGTGTGTGAGGCCGGTGTTCTCATTTTACTAAGAACTGTACTCATTAACAGGCTGTCATGATATACTGTGTGGTTTTCTATCAGCCACATGGCGTGATATTTAACAGAATAAACAAAGAAGCAGATAGGAAACTTCAGCTGTTTTTTTAACATAGCCAGACATTAAAGAGCCTTGTAAACATATAACATTGTGCTTTTGTTCTTATTAATTCTTTAGTTCCCATGAAAATTTATATTATCCTTTGAGTCAGGGCTTCTATTGCTGCAATGAAACACCATGACCAAAAGCAAGTTGAGTTCAACTCCCAGAGTACTGTTCACTATTGTAGGAATTCATGACAGGAACTCAAACAGGTCAGGATCCTGAAAGCAGGAGCTGATGACAACCCATAGAAGGGTGCTGCTTACTGACTTGCTTCCCCTGGCTTGCTCAGCCTGTTTTCTAATAGAACCCAGGTCCACCAGCCCAGGGATGGTGCCATCCACCATGGGCTGGGTCCTTCCCCCCCTGATCACTAATTGAGAAAAATGCCTTATAGCTGGATCTTCTAGAGGCATTTCCTCAACTGAAGTTCCTTCCTCTCCAGTGCCTAGTTTGTGCCAAGTTGACACAAAATCAGCCAATACAACATATTTTGTACATCAGTAATTAAATTACTATTGTCAGTAGGGTTAGCGTACATGCCACACACAGTGCATGTGGAGAAAGTCCATCTACCTTTGATGGTTTGGGAATCAGACTCAGGTGATAGGTTTGTATAGCATGTGCCTTACCTAATGAGCCATCTTGACTGTGTAATTATTATTATTACTGTTTTTTAAAGTCTCGGTTTCACTGTGTAGCCTTGGCTGGCCTAGAACTCCCCATGTAGATCGTACTGGCCTCAAATCTACAGCACTGCCCCTGCCTCTTTCTCCTGAGTGCTGGGGCTGGGGCTAAAGGTGTGTGTTCCCAGGCCCAGAAGTATTTTTTAGTTTCAACTTCTAATACTGACATACATGGCCCACATTCAAAGCATTTTAGGGTTGTAAGAGTATGAAGTAGAACACAAATTTAGAATTTAAGATTCTCTGACTCCAGGATTTCATTACCCTATTGGTTGCTGTAACCTTTCAATCCCGTGGATTCCCCCAGCTGTCCTTGTCTACCCTCTGTGCTGCTGCCCTATACTCTGCAGTGAGTTTCTTTCCCTTCTGCAGTATGACCATTTCAGTTGCTTGAATTGGTGAGACTTTTCTGTAGTTCTTTAATCTGCGATATTACAAAAAAAAACTTAATACATACACTATCTATCTCAATTGGTAAATTAGTAAAATGATACAAAGGATAGCTCTTAATGTATGTGCAGAAACACAGTTATAAATACATTAATTGCTACTACTTCACATCAAAGACTACAAGAATAACATCATAGGACATTACTGTGGCATATTAATTTTACCTTCCACTTAAACGTGATGTTACATAAAATGAATTATATGTGTTACACTGTAGCCTGTGATCCTCTAATAAGGCTCTGTTACCAGATAATTTAGATTTCCTAAAAGCTTGGTTACAAAAATAACTTGATTTAAGAAAAGGTAGTAGCTCATATCTTTAGTCCTAGCACTCAGGAGGCAGAGCCTGGTGGATCTTGATGAGTTTGAGGCTAGCCTGGTCTATGGAAGGAGTAGACAGCCAGGGGCTACACAGGGAAACCCTATCTGGAAAAACAAACAAACTCAACAAGAAAGAGAATAACTGGGTAGAGGAATGATGTGAATGCAAATATTTACTGAGATACGACTTTTCCAGCGCCTTCCACTGAGCTGGTGTCTGGAGGATCTGACAACCGGGTGATTCACTGGGAACTAGAGAATAATCAGGTCAGTAGTGTGTCTAATTCTAAGAAATGACATTTACTTTTTAAGTTTGAGCTCTCATTTCTGGTTTGTTTTTATTTATGAGGTACCCTCATTTCTCTTTTATCTATGCATTTTCTTTATTTGCTTATCCATAATCCATATACTTTGTTGTTGTTGTTTTTTTAAATCTGAAGATAAAATTTCAGCACTAAGTAGGGGAAGTAGACACAAAGTTCCACACCTAACCAAGAAGTTATTTGTAATCAATACCTTCTGGGAAAGAGAAAATCAATTTCTACAATGGGATTTCACTGGATTTTTCATATGTATTCTAGGCAGGCCGTGTCCAGGAGTCAACACAAAGCAGACATATGCACAAATACACATAAACAGCATACACATACACACTTTCTGAGACAGTGTCACTGTCCTAATCTCGCCTGCAGGGCTGGGATCACAGCTGTGTGCAGTCACCCAGCTGAGATTGTTTATCTTCTGTACATCAGGGATCCTGTGCCTTTCCTCTAACTTCTGCTTCCATATACATGTGCTGTCCCTGTGAATTTCCTCATTCAGACTGATCTCAGGCGAGCTGTTCTGTTTTTAATAATGACAGACATTTGGCCAGGTGACTATAGATCTATAGTTGTAAGCGATGTTTCAACTGTGTGATGATGTGCATGGGCCTCTTTGATGAACAGATGGGTTGTTCCTAGTTTTAGGCACAGTTTAATAAAAGTGAAGCAAGTCACTGTGCTGGTTTTGAACATCACCCTGCAGAGTACATACAGCGGAGCCTGCCTGTTGTGAGTCAAGGACATCATCTTGAGGTCAGAGTAGACTTGAATAAGGAAAATTCAAAGTGGTCCAGGCCTAGGTGTGTGAACTTGCTGTACCACACCACAACCATAGATGACTTTTGGGTTGTTTTGCAAAGTAGAGGATCATTGTCTTGGAAAAAAATTTAGGGGGTGAGGATTCCAAGTAAGAAAAAAATTACAGAATGAGCCTGCCATTCCCATCTAAAATCTCTCAGCATCCTGTTGAATTTGGAGGAGACAGTTTTGGAAATGTTGCTAAGGGGGACCTCATATTTGAGTATTAGCTTTAGGAGTTTGTGTTTAGACTAGTCATGTGGTGCAGGCCTGTATTGTCAGCAATTAACAGGCTGAGGCAGGAGAATTATGAGTTCAAGGTCAGTGTAGGCTATACAGCGGAACAGTCTCAAATGTTTTTGTTTTGGTTGGGGTGGGGTACAAAGGAGTGGTATGTATGAGGTGCAGGATTCAGTCCTCAGCTGGGGAGGGGATCTTTTTCAGGGGCATTTGGAAGTCAGTGATGATTGCTAAGGAAAGGAGCACATCAAGTTACTGTGACAGCAGCGCTCACTAAGCATAGGAGAAACAGGAAGAAAGAACAGGTTAGTTACAAAATAAATTGGGCCTATGATGGACAGGAGATGATGAGTAAGTAAAACTTCAGTTCTTTCTCAGGGCCCTGAGAGAAAGGTACTTCTACAGAGAAAAATGGGCAGGTAGGAAGATACAGAACCAGGTGCAGTCATGTCATGGGAGCTGCTGGTTGTATGACCAGACTGACTGCTCCATGCCCCCACCATGAGATACAGGAAATAGAGGCCAAGTGGAGATGGGGGTTGGAGCCACCTGCATTTGAATGAGATTTATTTGAGACAGTTGTTTGGCAGCCCAAGCTAGCCTCAGACTTTATCAACCTCCTGAGTTCTGGATTAAAGACATGAGCCATAGTCACAGTTTTATGATTCCTTGTTCTCATTACGTGTGTCATTTCTGATTCAGTTTTTAAAAGCAGTTCGTCTCCAACGCCATGAAGGACCTGTTTATGCTGTGCATGCTATTTACCAGAGTGGGCCATCCGACGGCGAGCAGCGTGCCCTGATAGCTTCTGCAGCTTCAGATTCCACAGTTCGACTCTGGTCTAAGAAAGGCTCTGAAGGTAGGGTTGGAGCTTTGTAATGTAGGGGAAAGAGATTGAAATTATGAAATGAGTAGCAGCTACAAGAACACATGAATGTCCCAACATTGCAAGCAACTTTAGAATGTTATCATTCTAATATGAATGTGTTTCTTTTTGGCTTTTTTGAAATACCCCCTAACCAAACTATTTGACTAAGTAAATTCCTCCTATTTTTTAAATGAGTTATTTTGTTCTCTTTAATTTGTTGAAATTTAACAACTTAATTCCCCCAATCACTGAAGCTTAGGATTGACTTCTGTCCATTTGTCTACTGACACCCTGACTAGTGATACCACACAGCTTCTTTAGTCAGATAAATTGAGAAGCAATTGCTCATGGTGAGTTTTGTTTTTCAGTAAAATCCCTTCAGACTTTGAACTTCGGGGATGGATTAGTTCTGACTGTCTGCCTCTCTATTTTGCCTGGTACTAATGGTGAGTGTCTTGCAATTTATTAAAAGAATGCCTAAAGAAATGTTTGGAGCCTCGACTTTGTATCAGCTACATTTATTCTCTTGTGTTGGTGATCCAGCCGATAGCCTCACACGTGCTAAACAGCTCTTTACACTGAGCTTCAGCCCTGTATCTAAAAGCACTTATGAAATAAACCGGGCAATGAGATAAATGTCTCTAACCTCAGCATTAGGGAGATGGAGACAGGAGGATTAGTAGTTCAAAGCTAGCCAGGGCTACATGAGACTCTGGCTAAGAAACAAAACAATAACTGAGATGTTGACAACATAACATTTATTACTGTATTCAACGCCTAAGTCTAGATCATAAAGTTGAGGACAGCTATTAGGAATTTTGCTAGCTGAGATTTTATTGATTTAATATATGCTCCAAATTGATATTGCTGCTAATGGAATTAATTTATCATGGCTGTATCTAAATACAGTTTTGAGAAAGTAGTTCTTTGAAGGCTAGACTAAGTAGAAAAGTGCTTAGCTGTGGGAGCTTCTCAAGATGGCAACTCTTCTTTTATTCACAGAATGGCAGGTGATGTGAGACTCTGGTTCTCTTTACTCCCTCCTGTACCTGTAGGACAGGCCCACCTGCCAGAGGTGTGTCTGGAAAACTCTAGCCACATCTACCCTCGACGGCAGGACTGGGACTCTGGGACTCTGACTCCATGTTATGCTTTCTTTATGCAAAAGTGACTGGGAAGGGAGGTTAGTTTTGTAACACACAAGTTTTAGTTACCTCAGGGTTCTTAACCATTTGTTTGATTGTGTGCTTTTTTTTTTAACATTTAATCCATTCTCAAGCAAAGTGTGAAGTCCTTAAGTTATCGAACACATAAATGTAAAGATGTTTAGTTGGTGACTGATGCTGGGCTCAGAGGCTCCTCAGATTCTGCTGGGATAATAGTTTTTCTTGTTGGTCCTCTGATGGTGTTGTAGGAATGCACCTTACTTGTTACTTAAATTTATTTTGGTTAGACTACAACTTTTGGGAGTCCTGTCTGTCCACTCAGTTTCTGAGGCAGGGTCTCTCTTCACACTGCATTCTGGGATAGATGGCTTGCAAACTTTCTGCCAATTCTGTCTGGCTCTCATCTCTCCAAGGAGTTCTGGGGTTATAGATGCCTATCACTACATCTTTTTTTTTTATGTGGGTCCCAGGGATTGAACTCAGGAATTGAAGTCAGGCTTATTTGGCAAGCACTTAGCCCGTTCTTTCTCCCCATCCCCTCCTTGTAGGTCACTTCCCTTTCTTCCCTTCATCGTTAATGCAGAGTAGAGACACTCACTGTCGTAGAGTTTGTCAACCACCACTGACTAGAACCATGTAGAATGTCCAGTTATTCCTGGAGACCTTTTATTAGTTGTGTGCTGGTGTGGGGAGCAGAGGCTGTAGCTGCGGTGCTCTCAGCCGGGCCTTTATCCTTTCCAGTTTCTGTGTTAGCCTGTGGTGATGACAGCTGCAGAATCCACTTCTTTGTTCAACAGGATGACCAGGTAACTAGTGTTTGTACTTGATTTTGTTACTTTTTCATATATTAATCCTCTCTCCCTCTGTTCTACTTCCTCCATCTGCCCACTCCTCCATCCCCCTCCCCACCCACTCTTCCTTTTCCTTTCAGAAAAGGGCAGACCTCCCAGGGATATCAGCCAAACATGGCACATCAAGTTGTAGTTAAGAAACTAGAATTACATAGCGACTTGTCTTAATGTAGGCTACTTCTAGATGATAACATTTTGGGGATGTTACAGTTCAAACCAGAATAATCCACAGGGTAATCATCTCGACAGTTCTGTTAGGTGCTCTTTCATGTCATAAATACCACATAACTACTTTCTTGGTCATCAGGCCCAGAGTTATTAGAGGAAAACTGACAACTAAAACCAAAAAAAAAAAAAAAAAAGCTACATGGAGGAGGGAGAGAAGAAAGATGCCATGCTGGTGTTTCCCCTTAAACTTTTGAGTACCATATAGCATACTTGCTGAAGTACTCTATGGTCCTGTTTGTCCTCTACAGAGTCTATGTTTTTTCTGAGCTAAAGGAGAGAGTCCCAGGAATAGGGTTGTCTAGTTCTAGGTCCTTATTTCCTTTCATTCTGTAAGACATTTTGAAATAGTTGTACAAGCCCAGGTGCCCAGCGTTTTCAGTGCTGTCTCAAGTCACGCCTTACTGACTGTGTCTTCTTAGTTTCAGAAAGTGCTCTCTCTGTGTGGACACGAGGACTGGATACGAGGCGTGGAATGGGCGACCTTTGGTCAGTGTGAGATTTTACTCATGTGAACATGATAGGGACAAGTGTATGTTATTCCAGGAAAGCAGCCTTTCCTGCCTTAGCTTTTAAGTTTTCCTTGTGTGTTAAGTTGTCTGCTGTCTCATATTGAAAGGGGACTTAAAATGTTTTTTAAAAGAAGCACACATACTATGACATACATCTAGAAATTGAAAGGCAGCAGTGAGGGTTGGAAACAGGTTTTCCTTTCACCTTTTGAGTTCCAAGACCAAAGTCACAGGGGCTTGGCTGAAAGTACCTTTGCCCATTGAACCATCTCACTGGCTCAGAAAAGGGGTTTCTTAACCTATTTGTTAACTGCTGATTGGGTGGTAAAGGATGAGATAAATTGATAATTGCAGAATGACGATAGTTGTCTTATTTATACGTAGATGCTTTGTGACCTCGCTATGGAGAACCACTTGTTATTTGCTTATTTATTAACATTGTGTGTATGTTTACCAAGGGCATTAAAAACGAATGCCAGTCAAATCAGTGACATAAGGAAACAGTCAAATGATTTTAGACCTAGAGATACATACGCTGTACATGAAAACGTCTTGCACCTACATTTACTGTATTTTAAAAAGTAATTGTATGTATTTTCTATTAGGTAGGGACCTTTTCCTCGCAAGCTGTTCACAGGATTGTCTGATAAGAATATGGAGACTGTATATGAAACCAGCATCTTTAGGAACTAAGGACAACAGCATGAGACTGAAGGAAAATACCTTCACTATCAAAGACTGTGGTGAGTAGCAGTGACATGTTTGATGTAACATACCTAGCTTTACTAGCTCTTTGTTCATCTCCACACGTCTGTGTGAGGGTAGTCTTTATTTTATATGAGATCTGTTATTTTTTTATGTTTAAAACCCTTTTATAAGCTGCATTAGTCCAGTCTTCTTAATCACTGAAAGGTTTGCTCAATGTTTATCAGTGATTTAATATGTGAAATGTTGCAAGCATAGCATGAGAAGAGCTAAAGGAAGAGTGTGAATTCTGTTCCTATTGGAGTGCATTCATAAGGGACAAGCTAAGTTACTTACATTTGAGTGGCATATGTAATTCCGATTTTCCGACAGTATTAGACTGTACAGACTGTTACGTAATTATGGTACTAGACTGGCTTCTCTACCCACAGATCTATTGGAGTGTTGCGTGATGGAGATATATTTGAGTTTGTGGTCCTCATTAGACCTCACTCTCTAGGTGTACTGTTCTTGGTTAGGGTTAGTTTCAAAGCCTCTTAGAGTTGTGACTTTACTAACAGTTATGTAGGGAAAACCAAGAAATGATGTGGCCAACAAAAGTAGCTATGCCATAATATGAAAATTTTCATGTGTTTTTAATGTTTATAATAGGAGTTTAGTTTTCCTTATTTTTTAAATTTTTTAAAAACTGATAATGATTAAGCAGGAAAAGAAGGATACTGGCTTACCTGTTTTTGCTGTCTGTCTGTGAACGGCAGGGCTTCATATATCCCAGGCTACCTTCTGAATGCTGTTAGAAGGCTGTGCACACTGCCCTGTTAATGCCAAACTGAGGATGGAAGCCAGGGCTGTGGGTGTGCCAGGCTTGCACTCTCTTACCTTAGTTACATCCCTGTCCTTGTTCTTACTTCAATGCTACCTTTGTTGATGTTGTGCTGGAGGCTAATTCAACCCAGGGCCTTCCTTGCACACGCTAGGCAGAGCTTTTGAGCTGAATTGTACATGTGATGGTTCAAAATGTAATGTGTGACTTTGCTCTTTATTTGTTGTGTAGCAGCCTTTTTAGGAATATTTCAAATAGTAAAAATATTCTTTAATATCGATGCCCAGATAAAGAAAAATATATGAGAAAATGTATTTTTAGCTCTTTTTCTCTAGTGGGGGAGGTTAATTAAGTGTACGGTTTTGATTGTTCCTTTATTCTTTTTGTTGAATTTGGATTATTATTTTGTTCTAATTTCTTAACACAAGACTTGATTTTAAAGTGTTTTTGGAAGAGCTGTGAGGAGAGGGTCCCTGAGTTGCTTCTGTTGTAGGTGTTAGCACAACGGTTGCAGTTACCCTGGAGACAGTGCTGGCTGGACATGAAAACTGGGTAAACGCAGTTCATTGGCAGCCTTCATTTTACAAAGGTAGGAGGACAACCGACAGCTCTTGCTTCATCACATGGACCTGGGGGATTGCTTTGAGTATAACTAAAGTTGGTAAATGTGAGGCGTTTGACCCGTGTGATCTGTGTGCTGGCCAAGGCTCCACTGAGCGTCAGTCAGTCAGGCTGGCCGGCTCACACTGCTTCCTCCTGCTAACTGTGTTTCTTTAAAGTTCCTGTGCGAGTCAGGAGTTTAAGGAGAATTGACTAAGCCAACCTCACTGGACCCTTGGCTCTCTTGACAGTGTGGGGGGATGACACTGAGAAGCAGTACATAGGAAAAAACCACTTCCCTCTTTCTTTTGCCCGTCCCTCTGTGTGAGGGGCAGCGCACCATGTTGACGCTGGTGCTGCTGTAAAGCTGAGGAAGGCACAGGCTGGTTCTTTGACCCAGGAAAAGCAATCATTAATTCCCTGGTGGTCAGCACTCGGCTCTTAGATTGTACGTGTCTAGCATCACGTCTTCTTCATGCTCCTCAGTCAACTCCAGTGTACGCCACTCAGCCTGGCTAAGAGGTCTCTCTCTCCAACCCATAAGGCCTCTACTTTTCCTGCCCCATGTGAGCTACTGTCACTAACACGGGTGTCTGCACCTGCTCTTTCCCAGCAGGTAACTAGCTGTGTGATTCACTTTTTCTTTTCTAGCCAGGCAGGTTTAATTTAAAACTAAAAATAATCTTGCTGCACATGATAGTGCATGCCTGTGATCTACCACTAGAGAGGCTGAGGCAGGAGGATTGCAAGTTTGTAGGCAGACTGAACTACATACTAAAATCCCATTTCAAAGAAAGAGTGCGCTGAGCATGGTAGTGAAAAGTTGTAATTGTAGCAGCAGGGGCTGAGACAGGAGGATTACAAGATAAAGACCAGCCCATCTTGAATAGTGAACCACACAAGGAAGAAGGAAGAAGGACTGTATACTCATATTTGCTCATTTGAAGCTGTATTTCCAGCAGTTAAAATAAGAGGAGGAGGGGCGGGAGCGGGACATCTGACACCCTCTTTGGGCTTTACGGGCACTGGCACTCACACACATAGTAGATGCATAATTAATTTCTTAAATCTTTAAATAAATAGTTAAAATATTCAAAAAGGGGCTGGAGATAGTTCAGTGACTAAGATCCAGCACTGCTCTTGCAGAGGACCCAGGTCAGTTCCCAGCACCCATGTCAGGTGCCCGCAACTGTAAGTCCCAACTCCACCTCCACACATGCCAACATGGAGATGCACTACACACACATTATTAAACATAGTTTAAACATAGTAAAGAAAAAACTTTAAAAATTTTATTTGAAATAATATGATTATTTTAAAAACAGACATTAGTTTTTCTGTAGTTCATGAGCCTGTGTCCCTTTAAAGCTTTTCCTCCATTTTGTGGAGACACAATGTTAGGCCAGGTGTGTGTCGTTCCTAGGCATGTTATTGACCCTGAATCCCATGTTCACGTAGTCATGGACAGCATTGCTGTCATCGACAACACTTGGTACTGGTATGTACTTACCCTTCTGCATCACGCTTTTGTACATGCTAAGAGATACAGCCATATTGGTTCATGTAGTTCTGCCTCATCACCCTGTAGTATCCCATTGTCTGAATGTATCACAACTTGTCTGTGCTGGGGTAGACCTTATGACTGTTTGTACACTCTCACAGTGTAGCCCCGGCCAGCCTTGAGCTTGAAGCAGTTGTTCTGCCTCAGCTTCCTAAGTGCTGGGTCGTAGGTGTGAGCCATCACACCTGGTGTGCAGGCTTTGCTGCTGTAACCAGTGTGCTACCTGCCCTTCAGTTATGTCCTGACAGTCTCGAGCTCTGCTTCTTGATCATCTAAAAACCGGTTTTCTCTTCAGATGGTGTTCTGCAGCAGCCGGTGAGATTGCTGTCTGTCTCCATGGACAAAACCATGATTCTCTGGGCTCCAGATGAAGAGTCAGGAGTTTGGTTAGAACAGGTAAAATATGGGTTTTTAAGAAATACAAAATGGAGCTTTTTGGAGTCAGTATATATACCCCAAATCTATATTCCTAGTGTTGTAAATGTTTACTCTTTGTATACGGCGCACATTAAATGAATTGTTACTTACTCTCTAGAGTCCTTTTCCAATGTGAGAAATGGACCTATTGATTGATTGACGACTGTTTCTCTGTTCTTGTGTAGGTCCGAGTAGGTGAAGTAGGTGGAAATACTCTGGGGTTTTATGATTGCCAGTTCGGTGAAAATGGCTCCATGATCATCGCCCAGGCATTCCACGGAGCGCTGCACCTTTGGAAACAGAGTACAGTGAACCCAGTACGAGCATACGGACCTCTTGCTCACTTGTGCTTTCCTTCTTTTTCTTCTTCTTTTTTTTTTTCTTGTCTCAAGTTTATTTGTAAAAACAGCATTGGACACTGGTCATCTACAAATAGTGTGTAGGTGGGTGTGTCATAGCAGTCTGTCTGTCTGCACATTGGCAGGAGCCTTCTCTATGGGGCCTTCACAGAGGTCTGGGCACTTTAGGGAGCCTGAGCTGGAGCTGTGGCCTCTGCCTTGGTTTGAACCTTGGGCTTTGGTTGGCAGAGCCTACAACTCTTGGCCATGTAGCTTTGAATCCTCTTCCCAAGCTTGAGGTGAGCGACGAAAGCCAGACGGCTGAGTTTGTGGCTGGGGCCCTTTGGCATCTTGGCCTTGATGGCCTCAGGCTTCACAAGGGCCTTGATGGCCTCTGCGCGTGCACTCACTGCCTTTGCTTTATTGGCCTGCATCTTCTTCAGGCCTTTCTTGTTGTGCTTCTTGGCAAAACGCATGTTCCTCAGGAACTTGGGATCAACCCCCTTAAGAGATTCGTATCTTTGTGACCGGGGTTTCTTGATGCCATTCCTGTGCCATTTGCGGGACTGTTTGTGTGGGTGTGGTTCTTGGACCTGGACATGTCTGCACGGTAACCCGTGGCTCCCACAGCTCCCGACTTGTGCTTTCCTAGTAGGCACATTCAAGCAGATGACATTCATTTCTGAAGATAGCCTGTGGTGTTTGTGCTGGGTTAGAAGTTTGGGCTTTTCTAGGAAGAAGCATGCAGAGTTGTATAGCAATGTTATATTGAATAGTGCTGTTTCTGTGTTGGATTTGTTGGACCTGGTGGTTGTAAGCTGACATAGGTGTTGGGTACTGAACTCCGGTGGTCTGGAAAAACAGTACACACTCTTAACCATTGAGCCATCTTTCTAACCCTTCAAGATTGATAGTCTTTATTTTTCAAAGATATGCTTTGTGTACATGTATGTTTGTGTGAGTGTGTGTTCAGATATATGTGTAGGTGTTCACACCTGCCTGTGCACAGGAGCCAGGAGAGCCCTTGAACACTGCAGTTGCAGACATTTTCAGTATGCCTACTTGTTCCATGGCTGCTGAGATCTGAGCTGTAGTCTTTATGATTGCTCAAACACTACTGAGCCACCTCTCCAGCCCAGGGTTGATGTTTATGAACAAGTAGAGAATTACTATTGGAAAACTGTACTGATAATCCCAAAGTTTTGTCTGTAACACTCAGAGCCTGTTATAAACAGCCATTAGAGCTTAACTCTACAACATATAACTTGTATAGTAGGGGAATTAATATAATTTTTTTGCCATATGTTCTTACAAGATATAACTTAGTTTAATTATTGAGTCAGCATGTTAGTTAGTTCATGCTTGTAATTCCAATGTTTAGAAGCAGAGATAGGAATATCTAGAGTTCAGTGCCAGCCCCCGAGCTGAAGTTTTTTTGGGGCCAGCTCTGGTTACATGAGGCCCTATTTCAATAAAACAGAAGAATATATTATTGACTACATTCATTAGACTTAGCTTTAAACTACCTTTTGGTTGCATAGTTAATGTCCTTTCCTCTTACTTGAGTTTAGAAAAGGGGCTGTGAAGGCAGGTATGTGGCAGACTGTGTACATGATTGCTATTGTGAGCTGTGATTCATCCTTCTGTCCTTTGTACCCATAGGTTCTTTAACTTTTGGTTTTTGAGACAGGTTGTCTGTGTAGCTCTGGCTGTCTTGGAGCACTCGGTGTAGATTAGGCTAGCCTCAAACTCACAGAGCCGTCTCAGCTCCTGCCTCCCCAGTGCTGGGTTAAGAGGTGTGCACTAGCATACCTAGCTAGGCCCTCTAATTTAGTATAGAAGCCCTTTAGGTTTAAGCCTGTTTAAACCGTTTAAAACTAGTCTCATTTTACTTACTATCCTTTCTTCACTATGAAGTTTTTAATATATGTGAGCACACTGTGTCTGTCGCTGTCTTCAGACACCAGGAGAGGCATCAGATCCTATTCAGATGGTTGTGAGCCACCATGTGCACTATGAAGTTTAATAAATGTTCAGCGAGCACATAGTATGTGCTGTCATTGTCTGCATACTTCACGAGTATAAACCCATTTACTCCTCCTAATCCATTTGTGGTGGTCATTTTAATACCTGTTTTACAGGAAAGTTGATAGACAGGTAATATCAAGCTATCTGACTGCTGGGAAATTTCCCACAATTACTGTTTCAAAGGCTACACCACACCTTTGGATGTTATAGTTTAATATGGTTGGTTGGGAAACAGCTCCTTTTATTTTATGATCTACTCTTGAATATTTAGCCTTGCAGCTTTCCTCTTGGTGGTCCCTGCTTATTTTGCTTATGTGTTTGATAATTTTCATTGCAGAGACAGTGGGCTCCAGAAATTGTCATTTCAGGACACTTCGATGGTGTCCAAGACCTCATGTGGGATCCAGAGGGACAGTTCATCATCACTACCAGCACTGATCAGACAACTCGCCTGTTTGCTCCATGGAAGAAGAAGGACCGATCACAGGTAAGATGTCTTCCTTAACTCATGGCCTTCCTTCCACCTGACATTTTCCAGGTGAGTAGCCTGTATTAGGAACATTCAGGCTGAGGCTGCCATGGCAACATCACTGCACACCACTGGGTCACTTGCAGTGAGAACTACTTGGCAGGAGCAGGTTTTGCATCCTGTAATTTGCTTGATGAAAAGAACTGTTTGGGCTGGAGAGACGGCTCAGCGGTTAAGAGCACTGCCTGCTTTTCTAGAGGTCCTGAGTGGCTCACAACCATCTGTAATGGGATCTGATGCCCTGTTCTGGTGTGTCTGACAGCTACAGTGTACTTATATAACTAACTAAATAAATAAATAAGATACATGGATAGAAAAGAAAAGAACTGATTTTTGAAGCGTGCACTCGTTTTCATTGTATGTGCTGTGTTTTAACCCAGGTGACTTGGCATGAGATTGCAAGGCCTCAGATACATGGATACAACCTGAAGTGTTTGGCGATGATTGGTCGGTTTCAATTTGTGTCTGGAGCAGATGAAAAA
Source organism: Micromys minutus (assembly GCF_963924665.1). Classification (NCBI taxonomy): domain Eukaryota; kingdom Metazoa; phylum Chordata; class Mammalia; order Rodentia; family Muridae; genus Micromys; species Micromys minutus. The sequence goes on from NC_137977.1 coordinate 12,509,057, forward strand.
GTTCTTCGTGTTTTTTCTGCTCCTCGGAATTTTGTGGAAAATTTTAGTGTCATTTCCCGACAGCCACTGAGTGACATGCTCTCTGATGTAAGTATTTCTGAAGTTTAGATATAGAATACAGGTAGAAAAGAAATTAAATCATGTTTCAGGTTTCATAGACTTTTGTGGGAGCCATGCATGTAGTGGTTTAAATGTTAAACACGGACTGGAGAGATGACTCAGCTGTGAAGAGCACTTGCTGGTCTTGAGGGACCTGAATTCCATTTTCAGCACCATGTGGTGGCTCATAACCTTCCTTAACTCCAGTTGCAGGGGATCTGCTGCTTTCTTCTGACCTCCACAGGCACCAGGCACATATGTGGTGCACATATATATATACACATGTAGACTAAACACTCATGCACACAGAAAATAACTTTTCAGTAAATAAATAAATAAACACAGATCTTTGTGTGACAATTGAGTTTTAGACTTTTAAGCAGCAATGTCATGTTCATTGACATGCTAACATGGCTGTTGTATGTTGTCTCTACAGTAGGTGACTGGATGAACGACGGGTGAATCCTCTTGATAAACATTCCAGTCTTCCTGTAGGGCAGAAGTGGGTGATGAGCTAATGAGATAGGCAGAGTTAATTGATGCATCTTTCTTTTTTCTTTTTTTTTTTTTTTTTGAGACAGTGTCTCATTATGTAACCTTGACTGGTCTCTAATTTGCTGCATAGATCAGGCTAGCCTCAAACTCGCAGAGATCTACCTGCCACTCCCTCTCAAGTGCTGGGATCAAAGGTGTGCGCCACCACTTCTGGCCTAATAACTACATCCTATGACAGAAAAATAAGTTGTGGAAGAAAGAGCTCATCAATTAGAATAATGAACAATCTTTTAAAAATTAAAGTTACTATGATTTATGTGTATATGAGTGTTTTGCTTGTATCATATGAATGCAGTGCCCTAAGAGGCCTGAAGAGGAGGATCTCCTGGAACTTGAGGTACAGAGGGTTGTGAGCTACTATGTGGATGCCAGGGATAGAACCCAGGGTCTCTATGGAGAGCAGCTAGTGCTCTTAACCACTGAGCCATTGGTCTAGCCCCAGTAAAAATGTTTTACTGGGACATTTTTTATTTTTGTTTATTTATGTCTGCTTTTTATATAAGATTTGGGGTACTTAGAAAAATATTTCAATTTGGATTTAAAATATAGCTTGGGTTACTTAGCATGTACATGGTTCATGGTTCTAGCGCTGAAGAAAATAACATGGATTATAAATTTATGAAATAGGTGGTATATGCCTTTAGTGTATATTAAACTATACATGTATATAGTGTATATAGTGTATATAGTGAACAGACACCATTACTAAGGCAAGTCTTATAAAGGGCAGCATTTAATTGGGGCTGGCTTACAGGTTCAGAGGTTCAGTCCATATTCATCAAGGTGGGAGCATAGCAGCATCCTGACAGGCATGGTGCAGGAAGAGCTGAGAGTTCAATCTGTGTGTTCATCTGAAGGCTGCTAGGAGTAGAGTCTTAAAGCCCATGCCCACAGTGACACACCTACTCCAATAGGGCCACACCCACTTCAACAGGGCCACACCTCCAAATAGTGCCACCCCTGGGCCAGGCATATACAAACCATCACAGTGCCAGCACTTGGAAAGCAAAGGCTAGCAGATGTGTAGGAGTTAGGTCAGCCTGGTCTTCATAGTGAGTGTTAGGTCAGCCAAGGCTATGTAGTGAGACCTGTCTCCAAAAAACCAAAGAAAAAAAAAATAAAACAAAAACAAAAATAATGCAAATCAAGTGGGAAGACAGTTGGCTATAAAGAATGGTTCTAGTGCATATAAGTGCCTGTTTATACTTCATTACTAAGAGTTGGGTCACAGGTAAAAGGTAGGAGGTGGGGGAAGCAGCCAGAGCTATAGGTGGCAGGTAATTATAGCTCATATTGGTGCTGTTGGAAGAATGGGATGAAAAGCATTGTGGAAGAAGAGGATTATGTGGGAGCCCAGAGTGTGAGGGGAAACCGGCAGCTGTGTGGGAAGGAAGGAGCGAGCAGAGCCATGGGGAACTTCCTGCCTCAGCTTTCTCAGTTGCTGAAGGCAGTTGCTTCTGTTTTCCTTGTGCTGCTGCTGTTGAGGGATCTAGAGGGAGCTCTGTGGGTGGAGGGAGACGAAGTTCAGGGCCTGTTGAGTTCTAGGAAATGTAAAAGTAGCTTTAAGTTATTTGCATATATATAATAAAAATGTCGTGACTCTACCTTTTTGGGTTACTTCTCTATCTCTGGGCATCCCTTGAGGCTCTTGGTAGGGGCAGAGTCCTTGGCCTTACATTTCAGCCTACTGTACCAGTTAGAAGCTTCAGCCCACTGCACTTTGGGGGACTGAGGAACTTATGAAGAGAGCTTTAGAAACGCCTGACAGTGGTGGGATGGTGGGTAGGCCCTGTCTGCAGGAGAGGGGTTGCTTGGAGTACCATCTGCCAGTTCTGGAGTTGGAAAGATGGCAGTCACACACAGCAGACTGGAATTGTTTTCAGCATTTATGAACATTGTTTGTGGTATTTGACATATCAATAGCTTTTAGTGTCTGAAATGTACATATTGTCCTTTTCATTCTAGGATGACGAGGATCTTCCAGAAGGAGCCACTGTTCCTGCATTAGGACTATCAAATAAAGCTGTCTTTCTGGGTAAGGATTTAGTCTCCAAAATTATTGAATGGCTTAGTATTTAAAACTTAGCTACAGAGTTGTGTAATATACACCTGTGTAACTTTTTAAAACCTCATAATTTGCGATAACTGCTCTGTTCACATGTAGCCACTGACACAGGAACAGTTCTCACCCAGGATTTCACCAGTGAGATTGTAAGCAACTTGAAAGATCAGTTATATATGCTCCCCCCCCCCCCCAAAAAAAATTCCTTGCAAATAGCTGGGTTAAAAAAAAAAAAGACAGAATCTTTATGGAATTCATTTCTCCTTCAGGAGCTAGTTTGGAAAATACTAGAGTAGAAATACATTTGTAACACCTAGATACAGCTTTGAAATAATTATTTGGAAAGCTGCTGTTCTCTGATATGTAGCTTTGGGACGTTGTCATGGTACCTCTGTTCATGGTATTCATGTTTCTCTAAACTAGGAGACATGACCTCCCAGTCTGAAGAGGATGAGTTCTTAGGCCCTGCCTATGCGTATCCCCAGGTGACCTTTCAGCCTGCCATCCTTCATGGTAAGACACAACAAAAAGACAAGTTAATGAAATTCTTAGCACACACAGTCTACTCTGGCTGTGGACCTAATATAGAGCTATGGCTTTTACTTTCTATTTGGCTAAAGATTAAAAAAAAAAAAAGCTATAGTATTCAAAATTTTTATAGAATTAAAAATCTCTTATAGAACCTCCCACTGAGGATCATCTCCTGCAGAACACCTTGTGGCCTGAGGTTCAGAAACTGTAAGTTGAACTGTCTTTTTGGAGTCAGTCATGGATTGAGGGTCCCCTCTTAATTTGACTTTGGCCTTCCCCTTTCTCTTACGTACTTTGTCCTCCTGCCTGGTAGAGCTTCAGAGGGGAAGAATCTCAAGGGCTTTTAAATTTTGTTTTTGTTTGTTTTACATCGTTGTTTATTACATTTATTAGTTGGATGTTGTTAATTTCCCAGATAGAGAGGTGTAACATAGTTTCTGTTCAGACATTTTTATTTTTGTTGGTTCTCAGCAACATGTTTCCATGGTGGTTTCTTTGACTGGTGGGCTTTTGGTATGAAAACCTATGTGGAGTGACATTACCTTTAGAAGCTATTGTTCTGGTTCCCCAGTTTTCTTTGTTTGTTTGTTGTTTTTCTATATAGTTACCTAGACAAAGTGTGACTTATTATTTAAGGACTTGTGTGTTAGGTCAAGGGAATGATTCTTTTCACTTTAAATTTTGTTGCAGTATAAAAAAAGCAAGTGCTTTAGTAATACAGAGGCCATCTGCTTTCTCTTTACATTTTAGGTATGGACATGGCTATGAGATATTTAGTGTTACTTGTAACAATTCAAAGACTCTACTTGCCTCTGCTTGCAAGGTAAGGTGCTTGTGGGGTGTATGTATTTAATTTTACTTGGACACATGTAATTACAGTCATTGGGCTTTTGTAAAATCAGCAGCAATGGGCAGACTTCGCATGAAACAACCCCTTTAGGTACTATTACCTGAATCTTTTTCTTATATTTTTTTCTCATCTTTCTTTAAAACCATATTATATTTTGAATCAATTTTAGAACTCATTCATTCTTAGAATTTATCTTTGAACAATTTGGGTTTGGGGATACTGATCCCTATGCACACACACACACACACACACACACACACACACACACAGTCTGTAGATGACATTTCCAGGACTCACATCATAGAAGACAATGACCAGGTAGGCAGCCCAGGTCTTTTCTTAACAAGGGTGTGCAGTGGCTGCAATAGCACCTCCTTTGGAGAGTGCAACCTGTTGGCTGTATTGTCATAAGGGGCCTTAGAGACAGAATTGGCTGGTATATGTGCATGTTTGGGATCTCATGTTGTTCCCAGTCTAGGCCCTAGACAGGTATGGGGTGCCTTTGAGAAGCTCCAGAGCACAGGCGGGTCATTATGTCTGTCTACACTAAGCTGCAGAGTAAAGATTATGGGATTGAAGCCCTGTGCAGGATCAAGGTCAAGTTCACTGGCAGATATATGTTGCAAAGAACTTTGGCTTCCCCGAGTTTAGTGCAGATGAATATGAAGATGTAGCTGAGATGCCTGATGGCTGTGCTGAGAGCTTCTGTGCTGAACCGGCCCCACCCTCCAGTCATGTCCAATAGTAAATGCTCACTTGAAAGAAAGAAATTCCTCAGCAACCATTCCAGGCCTATAGCTCCTAAGAGGGGTGAGGTCTTGTGAGCTTCTCCTGCCAAGTGTTATTTTTATAGAGTTAGGAAAGTAATCGTCCAGCTGGATCTTCTGGTTTATTTTGTGTGATTTTTAGAATTAGCTTGACAGTTTCTACAGTCTCTGGATGGTAGTGAATCTGTAGATCAGATTGAGGAGAATTTTAACAATATCTGAATAACGCCGCTTCTTTATACAAGTCTTTAGTTTCTCCTGGGGATGACTTTTTAGAGTAATGCTAGATTCAAGGAAAAGTAGCTATGTCTAAGAGACCTGGTGCCTCATGCAGCTGCTCACATCACAGCCTCTGCCAAGCTTACAGGCTTTCCATCTGGTCTCAACACACATTTGTGAGACTTACCCTTTTCCTAGATGCTTTGTATGTTCTTTTGGAGACAAGAAAATTTACTGTGTACACCAGGTGGAAGGAGAACCAACTTTTGCAACTTGCCATCTGACCTCCACAAATGACTCCCTCTCCCCATACCAACACTCACACACATGAGAAACAGATAAAGATTAAATAAATAAACAAAGCATTTTAAAGTGATAGTACACACCTGAAATCTCTGTACTTAAGAGGTAGAAGCAGAAAGTGCAGAAACCTAAGGTTAGCTTCAGCTACCACCATAAGATTTGGAGCCAGTTAGGGCTACCCAAGACCCTGTTTCAGAAACTAAGAACAGCAGCAGCAGGAGCAACCCAGTGTAGTTGACTTTGGTTTTAAGGCATGAGCAATTTGAGCCTCATGGAAGTATCTCCTTCTCTACAATTTTCCTGATTAGCTTATAAAACTGGATTTGCTCTCTTTTAAATTCTATGTATACGAGTGTTGCCTGAGTGTGTGTATTCGTACCATATTCACGCTCGCCTTTGGAGGCCAGAAGAGTGCCGAGGATCTCACTTCTGGAGCTGGAAGCAGTTGTCAGCCATCCTGTGAATTCTGGGAACTGATCAGAAGTGTAGCCAGTGTTCTTGACCACAGAGTCATCTCTCTAAGCCCCTGCAGTAGTTTTGCAAAACTTTTATAGATTTTCTAGGTAAGGCAACTGATGGAAGTATTTTCTGTGGGAAAGGTTTTAACTTTTAAACCTTAATTAACTTAGTTTTAAGTAAAAACTAAGATTTTAACTTAGTCAGTTGCTATGAAGAGACCAAGGCAGCTCTTATAAAAAGCCTTTAATTGGGGCTGGTTTACAGTGTCAAGAGAGTCAGTCCATTTTCATCATGGTGGGAAGCATAGCAGCCTGCAGGCAGACATAGTGCAGGAGAGAAGCTTAGAGTTCTGCATCTGCATTCACAGGCAGCAGGAAAGACACTGGAACTGGTTTGGACCCTTGACACTTCAAATCTCACCCCCAGTGACACACTTCCTCCAAGGAAACAAGGCCACACCTCTTAAACCTTTCACTGACCAAGTATTTAGATCTATGAGCCTGTGGGGGCCACTGCCATTCAAACCACCACCCATTGCCATTCAGATCACCACGCTACCTGTGAATCCTTTAACGGGAGCTAAGTAAGGCTGTTTGTCACACAGTTATGCAGTAGGACCATTTCAGTAGCTGAAGAATCACTAGTGATGCTGGTTTTCTGTTGCTGTGGTACAAACCATGACTAAGGCAACTATAGAAGGAAGCATTTATGTGGGCTTATGGTTCCAGAGGGATAAGAGTCCGGCACCAACATAGTGGGAAACGTGTCGGCAGGCATCGATGGCGACAGAAAAGCTAAGAGCTAAGTTCACATACTGAACTACAAAAGGAAAATAGAGAAATAGAGTCTTTTGACCTCAGAACCCTCCGCCAGTTGCATACTTCCTCCAGCAAGGCCATACCTCCTAAGTCTCCCGGAATAGTCACGAGCTGAGGACCAAGTAGTCAAATGCTCAGACTATGAGGGGACATCTTGTGCAAACCACCAGATGCCATCTTTTTTTTTTTTTTTTTACTGGAAATACCTCTCCTTGCCCAGTTCTTTCATGGTGTGTGTGTGTGTGTGTGTGTGTGTGTGTGTGTGCGTGTGCGTGTGCGTGTGCGCTTGCGCGCGCGCGTGCCTCTACCTATGCATTCATACACGTCTCTGCCTTCTGTCAGTACAACAAAGTACACCTGGGTTTGTCTGCATTTTTCTTCTGTCTCATAGCGCTGTGGCCAGTTTTTATAACCTTGGAACTAGCTGTTCCAAAATAAAATTTGTTCCACAGATTTTAGTATGTTGTGCTTTTATTCAGTTAAAAATACTTTGCAACCTTTTGATCACCTTTGGCCTTTCAGCTATTTTTAAATGTATTGTTTAGTGTCCATAAACAAAATGCTTTCTAGGTACTTTTCTATTGCTGATTTTTATTTTTATTTCATTAAGTTTGAGACCACATTATGACTTGAATCCTTTGAAATCTGGTGGTGGTACAATCTCATGTTCAGTTGAAAAGAATGTTTGGTCTATTTCTTTTGGATAGGAGTGTTAGTGACTGTCAGTCACGGGTGTGATAAGGTGTTTATGCTCTTTGCTGTCCTGAGTGGAGTTTGAGATCTCTAGCTATACTTAGGCTAGTTACCTTTCCATCTCAGTCCATTCCTTCTGTGTTTTGGGAGGTGTGTAATAGGGCAATGTCCTCTTTGTTAGTCTGTTTGTTGTTGTGGAGCAACTGACTCTGTTCAGTGATAATCACTCCTTTGTTCACCAGAGTAGAGACTTCTAAACTAGTCACCACAGAATTAACACATATGACTCTTGTTATAAAACGTTCAAACATTCTCATTGTGCCTGGGTCCCTGAGGAGTTGTCTTTTCCGGTCCCACTTTTCTATATCTTTTCCTAGAAATCCATCTCTGTGGTTCTGTGTGACCACCCTGGAATTTTCTGGAGGCTTTTGTTGGAGGTGTGTTGTTATGGTAAAAATAAAAATAAGATTCTGTTGCTACCAGTCCCGCAATCTCACTCCATGGGAGCCGCTCTAGTGTGGAGCTGGGTACCTGGTCTCACATGGTCCTCTACAGCATGGTAAAATCATGACTCAACAATCAGTACCTTATCAAACATATTTATATGTTAAATTCTCAGTCCACACTACATCCAAACAATAAATTTACTGCCAATTAATAAAGATATAAACACCCACCTAGACAAGTCAAAATAGATCTAGTCCACCTTGGTCTGAACCATCTTCTGCTGCCTCCATCTTGAATCTTCCTCTTTTCCTTCGTTTCTTCTTACCAAAACTCTTCTCTCTGCCCCACTTTCTACTGTTCAGTCATGTATCACCTTGACATCAACCTGCAGTGTATGACAGCCCCACAGAGACACCACCATTACTATTGTAATATGTTCTTTTGGTTTGTTTCTGCTCCCATGCTGTCCCGGTCTCATCTCCACCCTGCAGGCAGCTCAGAAGGAGCATGCAGCCATCATTCTCTGGAGTACGGCCTCGTGGAAACAAGTGCAGAGTCTTGCTTTCCACACTCTGACCGTCACACAGATGGCCTTCTCACCTGATGACAACTTCCTACTGGCTGTTTCCAGAGATCGAACCTGGTCTTTGTGGAAGAGACAGGCTACGACCTCAGCAGAGTTCGGTAAAGCAGCCTGTGTAGTGAAGGTTATCAGTAAGACTTTCACATACATTCTGTCCACACTGGGCAGCTGTAAAATGAAGGGAAAGGGAACAGGGCGGGGACAACCTATGACATGCTGTGAGGGCTCGGTGCTCTTAGGCAACCAGAGAGCACTTGGCTTTACTTAAACCTTTTTCTCTTTTAAGATTTGTTTATTATTTGTAGAGGGGTGGGCGTGATCAGACACAGACCATTCCTCATAGTGGTGTGAAAGTGATAGGTCCACAGTACAGACCATATTTCAGGTTTTGAATCTTGATCTTCTGAGCTTAGCCATGTGTGGGCAGTTTACCCACAGCTGTCATGGTGAAAGCCACTACTCCACAGCAGACCGTGTAAGCTGGCACATTCGGTAGACTGGGTATTTTTGACTTAATAGTATTTCAGTTTCTGATCCATTTGTCAGGATGTAATGCCACTATACATTTGAAGCAATTGTTTTCCTTTGACATCACTAGTGATTTCCTAATTTGTAACACTTCCTTTTAAAACTTGAAGTGCTGGGACCACCAAGATGTCTCCTTGGTCTCCAAGCCTGAGGACCAGGTCCAGTAACTGGAATGCACACATAGAAGGAAAGACCCAAGTCCTACAAGCTGTTCTCTGATAGGCACTCGTGTATGCGTGTGGGTGTACATCCATCCATTAATAAATGAATAAGCAGATGCTAAAAATAAACACAAAAAGAAAAGAATGAAATAGTATAAATGATGTAGGTGTTAATCTCTTGTTATGGATTTATCCTCTTTTCCATAGCAGTTACATAGTCCATATATAAGTTAGAAGTTACCTTTAAACCTTCTGCTTATATATTATGAAAAAAAATATGTCTTCCCTCCTCTCTTCATAGTATTTTTTTCCTGTAATATGCCATTGGCTATTTCTGGAATACAGTTAAATCATCCCAGACTTGTTTTAGAACCATAAATTAGCCTTTAGTTGAATGCGTACAAGATTCCTGTTGTCACTCACTAGAGAGTGGAGGCAGCATGAGCCGTCTGCACATGGGCTTGTTCGTGGTGAGGGTAGGATCCTGGCTCTGCTGCAGAGCGAGAGCGGGTAGGCACAGTGGCCACTGAGTTGGTACCTGACAGACCTTGCTGCGGGTTACAAGAGAAGCTGTCTGACCTGCTTTGTGAACAATGTTTATATGCTTTTTGTTTTAATTTTCAGATCCGTTTTTTAGTCTCTTTGCATTCACCAACAAAATCACTTCTGTGCATAGTAGAATCATTTGGTCTTGTGACTGGAGTCCTGATAGCAAGTACTTCTTCACTGGAAGTCGAGACAAAAAGGTAATTTTTTCTTCCAACCAAATTTTACAATGTGAGGTAATGCTTTTGCAATTATATTTAAGAGCACATTATTCTGCCTTACTTGTAATGCTTTGTTCATGACTTCCCCATATATGTACATTAAAATGGGCTTCTTTGTGAACTTTATAAATACATTCTCTGAAACATGAGGAGAAGAGCTCTTGGTCAGCGTCTGTTATCAAGGAGTCCTGGTGCAAGATGAAGCAGCAGTTTGAGAGAACCCAGGAGTGCCGGTGGGGCTGGAGACAGCCCTTCTAGTTTTCTGGGTGATAGCTGGAGCTCAGGAGTGAGAGCCTGGGCCTCATCAGTACTGGGGTAGAGCGCCTTGCTTGGGGTTTGTTTATTTTGGTTTGGGTTTTATTTTAACATGGGTACTGGGAATCAAACACAGGTCCTTGTGTTTGTGTGACAAGCCTTTAAAGATTCAGCAATCTTCCAGCTCCTATTTTTTGGTAGTGAAGGTTATGACCTTTTAATTCAGTGACAGAAAGGATCAGAACAGGACTAAAGCTTGAGAAACTCGGGAAATTAGGCAGCCCTCTGTGCTTGGACTTGTCCTTCCCCTTGTTGCCTGAGGACTGCCCTCTGCTTCTGTTCATCCCTCTGCTTTCACAGTCTTTAAAACACTCTCTTGTCTGAGTTTCCTAGCCCGGGGCTGGTAGGTCGGTGTAGTGTTTCTTTTCATGGCCCTTCCCTTTGTGAAAACAATCTAGGTAACTGGAACAGAGCTGGCTTGGGCCTGGTGCTACCAGATTAAGCCCATCAGTGAGGTGGGAAGGGGTGGGTGGGTAGGTGGGGGAACACCCTCATAGAAGCAGGGGGAGGGTGGATGGGATAGGGGGTTTATGGAGGGGAAACAGGGAGAGGGGATAACATTTGAATGACCCCCCCCCAAAAAATTCAATTAAAAAAAAGCATATTACCTTGAGCCTGCCAATATCTTTCTCCCAGTCTAGCTGTTTATTCCCTTCCTAGGGAGCACAGATCCCTGGCTGGGTGCTGAGGAAGCAGGCTTTGCCTAGCTCTCAGGGATATATATGTTGGCTATAACATACCAAGTGTGTTTGCTGCAGTTTCAGAAATGTGTGCTTCCCAGTGCATGTTCAGATCCATGTTTTGGTCCTGCCTTTGTAGCCCTGTCTGTTTTGCCTCCTTCTCTGTTTATATACCCTTGAGCCCTGGGCTCACAGGGAAGCCAAGAGTCTTGTTGCCAGCGTTCTGTCCTCCTGATAGCCAAGTTGACTGCCTAAGAATTGGATCGTGTAGGAGACTGGCTTCCTCTCCAAAACATATGTAGCAAGTTCTGAGGGCAGTGACTATAGGCAGGACATGCTGGGCAGGATTTCACTGCATTGGAACCATCTTGTGTGTTACAGAACATAATAGACAGCACTCCATGCTCTCTGGTACACTTCTGTATCTGAGATCTCAACCTGTGTCTGCCGTGCTGTGGCTTCTCTGTGATGTACAAAAATCCCAGATTGATCATTGTCTCCTGAGCACTAGAAACTTTGCAGAGAATGCCTCACAGTGTGATTTGTGCTCTAGGTGGTTGTCTGGGGTGAGTGTGACTCCAGCCATAATCCCATGGAGCACCCCATCGGTCCCTGCTCCTCGGTCCTGGATGTGGGCAGTTCTGTGACAGCTGTCAGCGTCTGCCCCGTGCTTAACCCAGCCCAAAGGTCAGTTTCTGTGGGATCTGGTTGTTCAGTAGCATCTCACTTTTTGTTTTGGTGTGTGGACCCACCTTTAGGGTTACTGCTGCTTTCAAGGTGCTTATGCTTCTTTAAATGTTTTAAGTCTTAGAATTCTGTGATTGGTAGTTAAATGGGACTAGGAATGAAGGTTCCTATTTCAGACTGTGCACTGCCTTGCTTTGTGTCACAAGCAGCCTAGGAGAACAGGAGTCAGTGCACTTGCTGGGTAAGCACTAGCTTGTGGGCTTTGGACCTCCATGCTTCTGCAGAGACACAGCAGAGCAGTGCAGGTAGAGAAGCACTTAAGAGCAGGTAGAGAGAAGAGAAATTCATGCTAAACCAACCTCTGTCATCTCCCTGCTTGAGAACAGATACATTGTTGCAGTCGGATTGGAGAGTGGGAAGATTTGTATATATTCCTGGAACAAGACCAACCAAGAAATCAACGACTGGACCAGCTGTGTAGAAACAAATCCAAGGTATTTTCTTTGTACTTTGTTTCCATCTGATTAGATAGAAACAGGGCTGGTCTTTGTGGTCTTTGGCAAATTTTGTGAACATTTTCACATAGAGGGACAGAAATCTTTGTCCCTGGTACCGAAAGCCAAGCTGTATCTTCTAAAATGACATTTCCTAGCGTGTGGGACTCAGCTTTTGGTATTCTCAACTAGACTGCTGGGTTTTGTCACACTGTGATTACAGACATTGCCTTTCCTCTCTTCTCTTCTTTCTTTTCCAAGATGGGGCCTGGGAAGCTCTTCTGTGTTCTGGGATCACAGGCAGGCCTGCACCATCACAGCCGTTGTTTGATGTGGTACTTAGGCTGGAACCTAGGGCTTAATGCATGCTAGGCAGGCTGAGCAGTACCCCCTATCCTAGCAGAGGCCTTTTTAATCTGCTTTATAACAAATGGCTACTGTTTTTAATGCCTGAGCTTTCAGTAAGTTACTGATATCTTTCTGTGTCTCATTTTCTTGGGCTTCTCGGTCTTGGGTCTGTACTGTTTGATCATAGTTTCAGATGCTGTCCTGATTGTTGGTGTCCTGATGCTGGTGAGACACTGGAGAGAGCAGGCCCTCTGCAGCATCAGTGCTCACTGTAACTGCTTGTTAAAACTTGTGTCTGCCTTGTTGCTGCACTTGGTGTAGCTCATGAGTGGAGCACTACAAAAAGAAGCCGCTGTGGGCATCCAGTTTTCAGCGTCTGACATTCCTGCTCCTGCCCTGCCTTTTTACTTCCTCCTGCCTTGTACACAGTGCTCTGCCCCTGGCTTGGTACTCAGACTTCTACCGTGGCCCCAGGGTGGGAAGCCAGTTAGCATGGGAAGATGTAGAGTTCAGGGTTTTCATTTGGTGATTATTCCCTTGTGGTTGTAAGGATAGGCAGGGTCTGTAACATGAAAGTAATTCTAGATTTAATATGCCATGGTATTTGGATAGCTGGTGTTCTAATTATTTAATTTTAGCATTTGTTAGTAGTGAATTCACAGAAATAAAAGCAGGACTTTCAGAATGGCTTCCTAGGGGCCATATCCTGTAATTAACTGGTGAATTTTGTGGTGCTTGAGTTTCCACCCTGGGTCTTAGCTGTTAGGAAAGTACTCTACGACTGAGTTATATTCCCCAGCCCCCAAAATCTCTTATTTTACTTTCTTACCACCCCCTTCCCCTCTGCTCTGTGTTTGTGTGTGTGTGTATCTTTTTGAGACAGTCTCATTATATAGCTCTAATTAGCCTAGAACTTGATGTGTAGATCATTCTGGATTTGAACATACAACCATCCTCCTGCCTCTGAATTGGAAGTGCTGAGACAAGCACCAGCCTGGCCTTCTGTCATGTATTTGTGTGTCAGTGCTTTGCTTCTCTGTGTGTGTGTATGTGTATGTGTGTGTGTGCGCGCATGTGTGGGGGGGAGCAAGTGTTCAGACATGTCCCCATCTCCTTGCACATGTGCAGAGGTCTGAAGAGGACATGTACAGGTGTCCTCTCAGCCATATTCAATGAGACAGAGTGTCATTGAGTCTAGAGCTGGACTTATGGCTAGCAAGACAGGGGTCTTCCTGTCTCCAGTCCACACAGCTTGGGGCTGATGGGTGTATGTACCTAGTCTAGCTTTTACATTGTCAACTCAGATGATCCTGTTTGCATGCTGATCCATTTCTCCAGGTCCCAACATATCTTTTAAATGTGCCGTGTCAACATGCTGAGTTTAAAGGAAGAAGTACAACAACTCCCCCCTCAGGAAACAAAAATCCTATCACTTTGTGTAAATAAGTTCCAACCTTCAGAACAACCCCCATGGGAGTTGATAGCCACTTCAATCACTTGTTTAGCAGGGTGAGACCCGTGTCCAGTGACTGCGATAGGGAGTGATAGAGAGGCGGGGCCTCTGCTGCTGCTTGTGGGCTCCTCTTTCAAAGTAGTGTCCCAGACCTCGGTAGTGCGCGATGCGAGAAGAAATAATGATGGTCTTTCTAGTGTTGCTCATTTATAGTTTTCCTTTTTAAAACTCAGCACCCATATTTACAGCCCAAGTGACTCATGGCTGCTTTAATAATCAGGTCCCTCCTTACAGAAAGATGAGCTCTCATTAAGCACTCAGTCATGGTCTGTGTAACATGGAAACATTTTCTCTAGAAAGTTCTCAGAAAACATTGCACACAGCAGCATGATTTCGTGGCTGTTTTCATAAGCTATGCCATCTAATGTCGCCTGTGGATTGGATATGCCTCCCTGCTCTGAAGCCGATCGGGCCTGTTGACCTGCTCTTGTCTGGGGACACTGGAAGTTCAAGGGAGCCTTAGGAGGCCCTCAACCCCTGAAATTATAAGAGGTGAACAGTTGATCTGTGGGTAGTTGCCTATTCATCTCCCATGCTCTTTTGAATAACCCCAATAAACTGTGGTTCACTGTGCTTGACTGGCTGAGTCCTGTCTGTGAACTCAGTCCTTCCGTCTTCTGCACTGTAAGGGTTCATCCGCACTCAGGGCTGTTTTCCAAGCCCTGTTCTTCAGACTTGACCTCCGTCATGCCTGCTGACCCGGCATATCTGCAGGTGACCTCTGAGTCCTGTACTCTTTTTCACTCTTTTTGCCTTAAAACCTACTTAGGAGTCTTGCTCTTGACTTTATTAATTTTGAGCATGTGTTTACAAGTTCCACACAGAAAGCATCGTACTTTTTCCAAAAGCTATGGCTAATCTGTTTGGTAGTATTTTGGGCTGGCCTTTTGGGAGACCCTAGGAAACAAGCACCTCTAGTATATTACCTTGTCTGATGATGCCCTGCGGTTAGATCACCTTGAGGTCATGACTCTGACTCTGTGGTTCACCAAGGGTTTCAAATCATCTTTCTTTACCCAGTAGTAAAAAATATTAAAGTTAATTTATCTCTTAGCAATGTCAGCAGAAGAAAATAACCTGAAATATATTGCAAAATTAAAATATATTCAATGATCTTGAAATTATTGAATTAGATAATTAAATTAAATCTTGAGATAAAATGTTACCTTGAAAGACCAGCTTTTAGGAAGTTTTACATTTACTTATATAAGACTGTGTGTATGAGCAGGTGCATACAATAATATGAGTGGAGGTCAGAGGTCAACTTGCAGAAGTTGGGTTGTCGCAGGCATTGAACTAAGGTGGACTGGCCTAGTGGAAATACCTTTCCATACTTAGCTGTCTTGCTGGCCTCTGACATGCTCACCTTAATAGTCACTTCAGTCATTCTGCTGATGAGTAAAACATTAGACAGAAATTTACTATTGTTCCTTGGGCATTGTCACTGGCCAGTGAGTAAGGTATTAGTCTGTTCTGAAAGTAAATAGAGTAAGATATGTTCAATATAGGATAAAATTACTGGAGTATTAGCCTTCTATCTATGTTATAGCTGCTGTGTGGGCACCCTGGTTATGTCACTGTGTAGGTGAACTCCAGTGGGGTGCTCTGTAATCATGACTTGTGTTGACCTATGATCTCTGTCTTGGTTGCAGCCAAAGTCACACGCTGGGTATCAGAAGGTTATGCTGGAAGAGCTGCAGCAACAGCACTGAGCAGAGTGAAGAGGGGACAGAGTGGCTGGACTTTGCAAGCTGTGCCGAGGACCATACCGTGAAGATTTACAGAGTTAACCGATGTGCACTGTGAAGACATGACCTCAGCTTGCCCATCTTGATTGTCTTAAATGTTTTTTATGTAAATAGATCCCCTTTCTTTCCCTTCGTGATTGAGTCTCCCGTCTACTCTCTGATGAAGGCCTTGAGCTTGTCCCCTTGTTCTATAGAATATGTGTAACCTCCTGGAACCTTACCCTTGCTGTCAGAGATGCTTGCGTCTACCTCTCTGTGTTCCACATTAAGAACACTTTTGATTTGTGCCCATTTGTCTGATTTTGCATTATATGGAGTCTAGCTCTCTCTGTGCTGCTTTGTGTTGTGACCAGTTGCTAGAGGACAGGCACTTGGTAAAGGCAGGACACTTAGTTCAGAGTTGTTGGAGTTGAAGAGCACAGTCCTGGGATCTGCTTGTTCTGGTGAGGGCCTTATGGGTAGGATGTCAGTAGTAGGGGTGCATGTGAATGGGGAGAGCACACAATGTGGCAGGAAGCAACAGAGGAGGGAGGTACCACACTTACTTAAAACCCTCTCAGGAAGGCTCTGCCAGAGCCATATTGATAAATACAGGGGAGGATGCTTGCAGCTAACCAGGGGGTTAGCTGAACATGGGGACCCCAATGAAGGAGGTAGAGAAAGGACTGAAGGAGTCTGCAACCCCATAGGAAGAACAACAATATCTATCAACCTCAGAGCTTCCAGGAACTAAATTACCAACCACTGAGCACACATGGAGTAACCCATGGCTCCAGCTGCATATGTAGCAGAGGATGGCCTTGTCGGGCATCAAGAGAAGCTTTTGGTCCTGTGAAGGCTTGTATCCCCAGTGTAGGGGAATGCCAGGGCAGTGAAGTGGGAGTAGGTGGGTGGGAGTGGGAGCATCTTCACAGAAGCAAGGGGAGGGAAGAGGGGGAGGGGAGGGGGAAGGGGATAACATTTGAAATGTAAATACATAAAATATTCAATAAAATAAAATAAAAACTCTCAGGAGAACACACTTCCTTTTAAAGGCCCGATTGACAGTCTTAGACATTAGACTCTGCTTAAAGGTTCCCCTGTCAACATCACCATGCTAGGCAGCAGGCTTCCATCATGTGGACTTTCAGAGCCTACACTCAGATCGTGTGCAAAGCACCGTTGGGATGCTCTCGTTACTACCTTCTTCAGAGGTTGGAGATAGAAGGAATAACAGAGAGGCTCATAGTGTTTTTTTTTTTTTTTTTTTTATACTCCCTGTAAGTAAGCATACCTACCACACAGTGTGCTGTCTTAACTTCCCTTCCTACTAGCTACCAAGTATTCCAGAACTTGGCAAGCAGTTGCAGGCGTGAGCTGTAGCCATTCCCTTCCTTTACTTAAAGGCATTCAGAGTCTTCTTTTGCAGGGCTTCAAGTATCCTTTCTGTATATAAAGTAATAAATTTGGGGTTGGGCACCAAGAGCCATCTGAGTTTAGGTGACAGCTGATGTCATAGTGAAGGATGTGTATCATCAGGGCTTCAGGAGAGGAAGGGCTGGAGATGGGTGAGGAAGTTCAGTAACTGGGAATCTGGGAGGAATGTGGAAGCCTGCTGCAGGCCCGGAACTCCACAGCCCTCCTGCCAATGGTCGTCTAGCAGACTGAATGTGTAGAAGGGAAGAACATCCCCAGTTTATCCTTCTCTTACCTTACTCGCTCAGCCAGTGTCCAGCGCTAGCAAATGAAATGGTTTTTTCTTGACATCTGTCCTAGGCAGAGATTTCCTTGAACACCAGGAGTCCTGCAGGGCCCTTGTGTCTCTTTGGTCTCATATAGGGAAATGGCTCTGTTATTCATTCCCAAGGGAGAGCATGAAGAGTGAATACTTGGCACCCAGAGACTAAGTCTCCTTGGCAGTGTTGGGAAGTCCTGACTGGGCTGTGTTCAGTAGCTCTTTCAGTTGGGTGTGTGTTAGTATCTCCTGTCCACTTGGCTACACACTGATGTACATTACTGGCCATGTGTGGTTCCATGTTCCGTCTCACCACTTGTGTGTGTGTGTGTGTGTGTGTGTGAACTCTGATGGACGAACAAAACGGGCACTAGGCTGTGAACATAGCCTACGATGGGGCCCCAGCTCTGGTGAGAAGTGAGAGACTGGCTGAGGCTGAGGAGATGGGTTACAAACTCCAGGGTGTGGAGCTGGGAACAAGCTTAGCTCAAGGGGGTGTCAGGAGAGAGAAGCACAGAAAAGGCATTGGGAGGAGTTGGGGTGGGTGGTTAAGGGAAGGAGGTCAGCTGCATATTAGATGCATTGTAGCCTAGAGAGGATGACTTGGAGTTCCTTCTGAGATGGATTTTCCTGTTGAATGGTAGCATGGGTAAAGACTGATTTGGAGATGCGGATGAGCTCACGGGAGACATGTAGGTTGGCTCTGGGGTAGTTGGCCTAGCCATCAGGGTAGAGGTTACCCATGACTCCTGTTCATTAATATTCATCCCATGGATCGAAAGCTGAAAATGAGTTTTCATGTTGTTGAGCATGTGCTGCAGCCGGTGAATCCCATTCTGTAGTTCCCGTGCTGCATATGTGGAGACCCAGAGACCTGCACCTGTGTTTCAGTAAGGAAAGCAGAGGAAAGGGCTGGGGGTAGAGGAGATGGGATTGGGGTGTAGGGGGATCTCAATCCTGGTTCAACATCCTTCAAGTGGGCAATCCTGGGTTCCTATGACTTTGTTGTGTCCATTGTAGGTCTTCCTAGTGAAGAATCTCTAGTAGGAAGTGTTGGGAAGGCTAGGGAGAGGCTGGGCAGCAGCAGAGTTAGTATGGAGAATGACAGAAACAGTCAAGAGAATAGAGGAAAGGGGGGCTTGTGGAGGGCATGTGTCCTTTTAGATCTTGTTCCTTTGGGTGTGGTGCGTCCTCTGCCTCCTCTGTCCTTGATCTAAGAGGACAGTGGTGTCAGACATTTCTGGCAGGAACCCAGATAGGCTTAGGCTGTTCTTGTGGGAAAACCCAAGTAAAACCCCTCCTGGTTGTAAGGAGAGAGTCTGGTTCCCTTCCAAATTCCATTCAAAGAGTTACACCATTGTACTGGGGTGGGGGTATTGAGGGTAGTTTTGGTGTGTGCCAATAGAGGGACATACTAGGATGTTTGGGGGTTTTGTAGATGTTAAATATGTTTAGTCAGAGCCATCAATAATACATTTGGGGGCTAGATGGTTGTTTTTTGTTTTAGAAGTGGGCTTTTAGGGTTTGATGTGTTCTTTCTAATATTCCTTGGCCCTGAGGGTTGTGGGAAATCTCTGTATGGTGGGCAATTTCCCAACATGTACAGAAGGTTTTGATTGAGAGCTAGTGAAGGCAGGGCCATTATCAGTTTTTATCTGTTGAATATTGCCCGTGATGGCAAAGGTGGAGAGCATATGGTGATTTAAACCTTCCTGAGTTTTCACCTGTCTGGGCTGTAGCCCATATAAAATGCAAGTATGTAGCTATGGTGACAAAAACAAATTTCTACCAAATTGGGGATATGGGTGAGATCAATTTGCCATACGGCATTGGATTTGAGGCCTCGGGGATTGGAACCCATCGTTTGTAAAGCTGGAGTGGTAATGAGGGATGCGAAAGAGGAGCAGGTTTTTATTACCCTTTGGAGCTGAGCAAGAGGGATGTGGGGGAAGCAGGCATGAGCCCTTCGTGTGTGTGTGTGTGTGTGTGTGTGTGTGTGTGTGTGTGCGCGCGCGCGCGTGTGTGTGTGTGTGTGTGTGTGCACGCTCGCACGAGTGCACTGTCCTGCCGATTCCCTGAGTTCTGTGTGCAGCTCAGAGCCTCTGCTTGAGCAATCAGTGGATACACTGGGCTCACCCTGGCTCCCACCCACCATGGGCAAGCTCTCCCTTCATCTCTGAGTGGAAAGAATATTAGAGTATTAATCTGGTTTTCACTCCAACTGTGTCTGAAAGAAAATGCAAAATTGTCTCTCTCTCTTTTTTTTTTTTTTTCCTTTATACAAGATAGACTATTTTTTTCAAACAAAAGGAGTCAATTTAGGCAGCCCAGAATGGGTGGGGAATTTCTTAACTCCACTAAATACTCAGGCTTGTAATTTGCCCTGTGTCTTCCACCTGCCAACAGTGTGACCTCTGATCTCTGCCATGATCTCCTTCCAGCTAGAACTTTTCCTAGCTGAGGGCCTTTCTTGGAAATCCCACATAGCTCTATCCAGTATCCTTGGCCAGAGTTTAGGATTGTGGCTATATTCAGTACAAAGAGAGGCTGGGAAACGAATCCCCCAACTCCTCCCCCCCACCCCCAGACATTTTGGGTTTTGAGTCAGAGTTTCCACTTTCTTTCTCTCCACTTCCCTCCCCCTACTCCCTTCCCCTACTCCCTCCCCTGCTGTGCTGAGGTTCTACTCCAGGGCTTCCCCACACCAAAGGGGCTTTACTGCAGAGCCTCCCCAGAACCTATCAGGGTGCATTGTCACCCACTTACAGAATTAGTATTACTATGGGATGCATTTGCTTAGGCAAATAGCCCAGCAGAAAGCATCCTCAGATGTTACCTGTCCAGATGCTATGCAGAATGAGTAAAGTCCTTTCCCTTCCTGGTGGCAAAGACCCAGATGAGAGGCTAAGAATTCTGGTGAGGGGTCCGAGCACAGAAGGAGAGGGAGGGGCGGATAAATGCAGGGGAAATCCAACTCCCAGGATATAACAGCGCCCGGGGGAGCTGATCTGGGTGCGCCAGGCTGGCTATGGTCTGCTAGTTCACTGAGGTTTTGTTTTGAACATTATAAATATAAATATAATGGACCCTTGTTCCCAATCTCTTCCTGATTCCAAGCTGCTCTTTCAGCTTCTACCCACAGAGAAGGTCTCTCCAGTTCCTCTGGCGAGGGAGCTTCCTGATTTTTGTTGTTGTTGTTTGGTTTGGTTTTTCTTTTGATTGCTGTCTAGTTCATTCTGCTATAGCAAACTGATGGGCTTTGGAGAGAAAGCTGCTACGCTGCTCAACTGGCCCCTTTTGATTTCCTAACTACCCCAATACCTAGACTGGCAGCTTCTCTTTTAGGGAGGTACATGCTACTTAGGTGGACATACAAAATTACTTTTATGTTCTAGAGTGAATTTGCTCTTTAAGGAACACCTACCCAAACCTCATGATAACCTGTTTGGAGATCTGGTTCCTGAGGATAGTCCTCAACCTTCAGCTTCCTCCAAGGCCAATAGGCAAAGGTCTTCTGGGGCTAGCTGGTGAGTGGGAAGGCCTCTACCCCGCTTCTCCATCTGAGTTGGCTCTTACAAAGCAGCCCCGTTCCCCAGTGACAACTGTCCTAGGTCACAGTGAAGCAGTTAACTAAGTTATGCTGGCCCTCACAGGTCCTGTCCTCTGGCTTCCACTTTGCACCAACTCTCAGTGCTCCTGTGGTTGCTCTGCTCTCTTTCCCAAACTCCCGACGCGTCTTGTCTCCAGCCTATCTTCTTGAGGACTGATTGGGAATCTCCACTTAAACGGGCTGAATAGAGGCCCACATTGTTTCTTTGTGCTTGAGTCCAGCATTCCCCATTCCTTCTACTCCGCTCCCAATACTACAGAGCTGAGTCATCCCGAACTAGTCTTGAGAACCCCATTCGTCCCAGAATCCTATTACTTTTGCACTATCCTCCTAACCGCACTATTCTGGACAGTCCTGCCCAACCTTTGAAGTAGCACTAGGCCAGGAGCCACACTTACCACTAGGCTTCCCTACCGCCATCGCCCATCCCACTTACATCTTTGACCCTTATCCAGGGTGTTGGGAAGGAGTGGCTGGCCTTGACCCAGATATCAAACTTGGGCGTGGCAGCTTCCCATCTGATCGCCCAGGTGTAAACTTCTGGACCGCAGTCTGTGACCTTCTTTATGTTAGGGATGTGAGCCTCTTTCCAAGTACATGCAGTTATTCCTGAAGACAGTGTTCTGCAGTGGTACCCTCCAAATTTGGTTTCTCACCCGTGCCCTGCCTGAGTTTACTTTATTATAGCTTCCTAGTCTACCAGGGATTGCGCAACCAACTACCTCCCCATCTCTGTTGTCTCGGATTTAGGTAGCACTTGGCATAACTGTCACCTCCCAGCCCTTGGTCCCCATTCTGAGCTGTTGGGTTTGCCTGGCTCTCCCAGCACACACTCTATGCTCTGAGCCATCGGGGTGCAGGTCACACCAGAGCGTCCGGCTCCGAAGTTGCACAATCGCTGGGAGTTTATCGAGCAGCTCAGTGGTTTCCTCTGAAACGCGAGGAGTGCTGGCGACAGCAGCAGTCCAAGTGGACTTGCTGGTCTGGAGTGCAGGGGGCGAGGATCCCAGGTTCTGGGCCAGTAGGACCCGGAGTCACAGATGCCCAGAGAAAAAGGCACGCACTCCGTTGTTCCTGCCACCTGCCTTACGGGCACCTACATATCCCAGGACTCGCGCCCCGGTGTCTAGGGTGTCTCTTGACCAGCGCTGGGCTCTGGCAGTGACCGCAGAATGCACGACCAGGTCCTGTCCCAGGTGGGCAAAGGCCACAGCGAAGTGAAAGCTCACCGAAGTGAGTCAGCGAGCTGCGAGGAGGCCGGCCCGCGAGGCGCCGCCCCTGGGTGGGGACCCGAGTCACCCAGGGCTCAGCCCTGGCGAAATCGCTTTCCTTGCTCACTTCCCGGGCCGGGCGGTCTGGATCCCTCAGACTTCAGGCTCGAGCCATGGCCTGCGGGGCGGCAGAGCGGGGCCCTGAGCCCCCGGCCTTCCAGCGCCATCCAGAAGCCAGCGCGCCACGCCTGGCCCACGGCTACCGGTTGCGCAGCGTGAACGAGCTGCGGGACCAGGAGTTTGGCCGCTTAGCAGGTGAGGAACTGACGCGGGGACACGCAGGGCTGGGACCTAGGTGTGGGGCGCTCTGTCTCACTTGGGACGCACTTTGTACTTGATTTTAGCTAAAAGGTCAGGCAGAGATGGACTCCTCGGGAATCGAAAGTTTGGGAGGGATCGTGAGCGCCCGCTCGGTGTCCCCCGCTCCCGCGCAGGCTCCCCACTGTCCCATCCGCAGTAGCAAGGCTTCTTGCTGTAATTGTTGCATCGACTGCTCCGTGGTGCGAGACCAGCTTGGCCTCTCTTTAGGCCCCGCCACACACTGCAAATAGAGCTTAGATTGTCTTCGTCCCCCTCTGTTGCCAGGAGAATACCCGACCCCAAAGACACCACTGTAGCCAAGGTCACACAATTTATTGAGCACAGGTGTTTCTCAGATGCCTCAAACGGGGCCGGGGGTGCACAGGAAGCTACTGCACGAAGCTTGGAAAAGCAACTCTGAGACGGAGAACCCAGAGATTGCGATCAATCATCTGACAGGTCTCGCGTGGCCACGCCCCTCTCGGTAGGAATGTCTTCTCTGCCCATAGTCTTTTCGCAACGTTATTTATATTAGTACTATTACTACTGGCATTTTAAACAAGGTTCCGTGTAAGCATGTAGTCCAGGTTGGCTTTGAACTCGGTATTTAGTAGAGGCTTGCCTTGAACTTTTGATCTTTACTTACTCTGCAGCTCTGGGCTTACAGGTGTGCCACAAGCTCGCCTGGCACAAAGTCTCACTTTTCTCTTTTCTGCACCTAGAACTATGCTCTATTTGAGCTCTAGCTTGCTGGGGAAACTGGAAGGATTAGAGAAGCATGCAATTTGAGCTTTAAGAACAGGCGGAGCCTGTGAGTTGAGCTGGATCCCAGCCTTTGAAATCATAAGGTAGAACCTGTTAATTGAATTGGAAATTAAGCTCAGATTAACTGCAGGTGTAGCAGAGCCCAGCCCACCGCTGCTGGGAAGGATCTGACTGGGAAAAGGGTGATTTATCAAACCCACAGTGGAGCAGGAAGTTTATGGTCCAGGGTACATGGATTTGTGTGGTCGCTCGGGGGTTTGTGCCCACGTTGTGTACGGCAGAACAGCAGCCCTGTTGTCCTTTCCTTGTTTGGAATGGCAACTCTTTTTCCTGTGTGGGCCTGGGAGCTGTGGCCTCTTCTCTGTGTCCCAGTTCCTACTCTGTAGAGAGAGATTTCCTACCTACTTCTCCCCATTCTTCTCTCCCCTCCACACTGGCTGGAGACAACCCTTCGGCTTCTTTGCTAACCCCCTTCCTTTCTCTGGACCCCGCCTTCGCTGGGAAAATTTCCTGCCAAACAGAAGCAGACTGATATGAACATCCACAGGGGCAGAGAGCAGCAGACCCCTCTCTTTCTGAAGCAAATTCCAGAGCCCAGTGAATAATGACTTCAGTGCCACCTTCCCCTAATCTCAGATTCTTTCCCATCTTGATCTCTCACACCCCCAACACTACCTTAAAAGTAAAGGTCAGCTCAGGTCAGTCCTGGCTTCACTCCTTCCTCTCAGAGAACAGCACCCAAATTTGACATTAACTTGTAGCAGCCAGGCTTCCTTTAAAGCCTTTAACACCCACTGTGAAGGTTTGCACTCAGCCCTAGAACTCATTATGTAGCCCAGGCTAGCCTCAACCTTGTGAGGCTCTTCCTGTGTCAAACCTCTCAAGTGGCAGGGTTACAGGCAGAGGCTCTATACCCAGATATGTCCTTTATTTAATTAGTTAATTCCTTGGACACATTGTGGTTGAAGTAGACATGCCCCTAGAGACGATGAGGAAGGAGAGGGGGAGGGGGGAGATTTCCACTGTGTGGTCCTCCTGGCTGGCTTGGAACTTTCTATGTAGACTCAGCTTGCCTTGAACTCACAGAGATCATCTGCCTCTTTCTCCACCATGCCTGGCTTGAAGTACACTTTGGGTGTGTGCACTTATGTACGGAGACAAGAGCATGACAACGGTGTCTTCCTCTGTCACTGCCTACCTTATTTCTTGGGGCAGGGCCTCTCGCTGGCCTAGAGCTCACTGACTGTCTAAGCTATCTCCACCTCCCCAGTTGTGGCATTGTAGGTGCGCATCACATGCGTAGCTTTCTAAATGCCCATCTAAGGGATGGGACTCCGGCTCAAGCTTGGGTAGAAATCTTCCCAGCCCTGAGGTAGGTTTCAGGTACCTTTTCCTACCTCTTGAAATATCGGGGAATATTCATTTTTCCCCATTGAAACAAACAAACCGGAGAGCTGTCCAACACAGCAAGCCAAAGTAGTCCAACCCCACTCTGTGACCTGCTTAAATGTGACTCTGAGCAATTAACCGTGTAAGCCGTAGGAGCTGAGGTGATTTGTTCAGAGAGCTGGATATGGGTTTCCTGGCCTTAGTGAGTTGGATAAGGGTTTCCAGGCCTTAGTGGAGCTGTACTTCCAGCCGAGGCCTGGGCAGTCCGTTCAGTGCCTCCGGTGCTGACTGACAGTTAAAGGTGCAGGGCCCAGAAGTGATCCTGCTCTCCCTCTCCCGTTCTCTTCCCCTCCCTCCTTCCCTCTCCCTTGTTCCCCTTTTCCCTCTACCTCTTCTCTATTTCTCCTCCATCTCTGTCTCTAAATATTAATTAATTGGAACCAGATGGCTAATGAGACAGCTATATATGCCAAAGAAAATAAAGGCTATTTGAGTTCTCGTTTTTTGAAGACCTAGTGTAGCTGGCTTTCTGGATCGCCCACTTGCTTTTATTCACACTGAAAACTGTGGAGTGTTTACTGTGCTCCAGGCATCTGCCTGGGTACTGTCAAATACCTACTAATTGTCACCCCACTTGCAGGTGTCAGAACAGAGGCCTAGAAAGGCTGGGGGTGGGGACATGATTCAGTTTGGCCTGTTGACTTGGATCTGAAATGAACTGTTGGCTTCTTAAGACCAGATCTCTGCTCACTTAACTCGGTTGCCTTCTTTTGCAAGATTAACTGTTGAAGTAAAGCCAAACAAAGCAGGCTCTTCCTGAATGGCTTCTTAGCCCCTTGGAAGGTTCTGGGCAACACACACAGTGCTCCTCGGAGCCTGGGTCTCACTGTGCATTGGTTCTTCGCCCAAACATTGTTTTAAAAATTGTAATTAAAATTAAAAAATGTGGGGCTGGAGAGATGGCTTAGTGGTTAAGAGCCATCTTATTTATTTATTGTTTATAAGTACACTGTAGCTGTCTTCAGACACACCAGAAGAGGGCATCAGATCTTATTACAGATGGTTGTGAGCCACCATGTGGTTGCTGGGATTTGAACTCAGGACCTCTGGAAGAGCAGTCAGTGCTCTTAACCGCTGAGCCATCTCTCCAGCCTGACCAACACCTTTCTTTCAGTTTGCTGAACATTTATTTCACAATCTTCAGTGAAAGAATTATTTTCAAAAATTGTGTTTTTAATTCTTTGCGACTTTTATATAATGGATTTTAGTTATATTCATTCTCAATTTCTCCCCAAGATTCTCTCAGACACAACCTCCCCCTTCCCACACTCTCCAAACTCTCTCACTCTCTTATCTCTGAGTTCGGTTTGTGCTGACCACACCCATCATTGTCTAAGAAAATAATGGGGAGGTTAGGTGGTGTGTTTTCATGGTACCAGATTCAAAAGATGACAAATGAGATAGAAAATGGCCAAGGAGTCGCTCTGGGTTCTAACTACAGTCGCCATTGGCATCTCTGGACAGCGGCTGCCACCACTGCGTTTCCAGAAACTAACTGTGTTTACATCTGTATATACGTTTCCTATGAAGGTGAACTGTGACATTTCTCACTTTCAGACCCTGTCCTTACTTGAGGGTATGGAGAAACGGCTAATAATGGTGATTTTCAGAGGAGGTGAATTAGAATGCTCCAGAATTAGGTAACACAAGCACATAGCAGCCAGTAATCTGTACACCTACAGAGAATGGTCTTTTATGGTATATGGGTTGTATCTCAATGAAATTATTGTAAAAATAAGTCAAAAATATAACCTGCATGACACAAAAAATTGTTAAACAAATTAAAAACTAAATAGATCTATTAATATTTCATGAATTTAAAATGGTATCCCAGAATTTGATTCATGTAAGCTCATTGTGTGTGTGTGTGTGTGTGTGTGTGTAAAAACATGCAGGTTCACAAATATTGGTGTACACTTGTTAAAAGCATAAGTCAGCTTGTGGTTCTTTAGGCACCATTTGCCTTGTTTACTTGAGACGGGGTGACTCACTGCACTGGTACTGATGGGTTAGTGATGGTGTGGATTAGTGGGTTGGTAATGTCAGACCAGAGAGCCCCAAGGACCCTCCTGCTTTGGCTTTCCCAGTGGTGGGATCATAAGCATGGATTCTGGAGATTAATGTCAGATTCCCATACTTGTACGGTGAGTACCCTACCAACTGAGCTCTGGCTCCATCTCGTGCTGGATCTGTCTCACGTCAGTATTCTTGAAGTAGTGCTGACAAGAGACAGGACTTTGAGGAGATTGGTGTGAGCCGAGCTTACCTGAAATAGATGCCAATGGGCATTCCTTTTCAGTCTTTGATTTTTATAATGCTGCATTGAATATCTTCACACACAACACATTTTGAAAAATCCTAGGTATTTATGAGCTACAACTGCAGAAGAAATTGTTGGGGCAAAGTGACTTTATTTAAGGTATGTCTGATGTTGCCCAAATGTTATTTTATGACGCTGCACTAATTCACCCTCTTGTCAGCCTTGTGCCATTCCCTTGCTGCCCACACCCTTGCCCCACAAGGAGGCACTACTCTTTTGCTCTCTGCCAATCTGACAGGCAAATCATAGCATCTCCCGTTTGTCTGAGTTTGTATTGTCTTCAGAGGCCAGGCTGCAAGGAAGGCTTTTACCCTTCTCTGAAAATCTACTAGTGAGTCTAGACTTGAGGACAGTGGAACAGTGTGGAGAAGAAGGATCAGGACCCACCTTTCCGGGAAGCACACAGCTTCCAGAACAGGGTATAAATGAGCTTGAGACTGCTGTTTTATTATTTGTCACAAAGCTCTGCTTGGCACTTCCTGTGTGGGATGTCTTTCCAGGCTGGTAAGAGGGCTGCTTATCAAGTAGGCTTCTCAGGGCTCTGGGCTTATTTTAAGAATTATCTAGGAAGAGGTTCAGGGATACCTGTGGTGTTGAAAGGTGTTGAGACAGGTGAGTGTGGTGCTGTACACCTGGAGTCCCAGCTCTGGGTAGGTGGAGGCAGAAGGATCAAGCATTCAAAGTCATCCTTGGCCAAAATGAGAATTTGAGGCCAGCATGAGAAATGTGAAATCCTGACACACACACACACACACACACACACACACACACACACACACACACACAGAATGGGTCCCAGTGTGTTCACACTAGTCAGATTTACTTAGAGTGACAGGAAGACTGGTGGAGAACAACCTACAGCTTCATTTGTGATTTTTTTTGTTTGTTTTGTTTAGGAACCGTGTACCTTGACCACGCAGGAGCCACCTTGTTCCCCCAGAGCCAGCTCACAAACTTCACTAAGGATCTCATGGAAAATGTCTACGGTGAGAAACACTACATACACTGATTTCTGATTAGTCCTGTTTGATTTATGTTTATCCTGTTGGATTCATGGAGAACATGAGGAACCGGTGGAGCAGAGTCAGACCAGATGGCGGGTCAGACAAGCACCCTGGGTCATCATGTATTGCTCACATGTATCTGAGGTAAAAGTTCCCGCTCAGGGACACACAGGCCACTTTCAGAATGGATTGGCATCAGGAAGGAAAAATAAGTTTGAAAGTGTTGTGTTTGGTGGTGCTAAGACACTGTACAGTGCAGACAGAAGGAGATCATGAGGAACATTCATTCATTCACTCTGTACATTTCACTGAGTTACTATGGTGTGTGAGTTATAGTGTTAAAACATTAGAAGAAGACATAATAGCTCCTTTCTTGAAGGAGACTTTGGTCCAGACCTAGAAGACAAGACCTCAATCAAATGATCTCCAACTAAATATGCTTAGCAACTGTATGACAGAGCTGTGTGCAAAGGTGGCTGGTATCATGGGCATCTGCAGGAAACCAGGAAGGTTGGCAGTGCATATGTCAGGGAGTTGGGAGGGGAGCAGATGTTGGATGATGAGCCAGAATCCACTGGGATAGAGGAGGAGATAGAAGCCAACTACCATGCAGGAATCTAGGGCCATGGAGGGGAGGAGAATGGCAGAAGCCTACTCCCAGATAGGGTGATAGGGTGATAGGGCAGGGCCGTTGAGGGCACTGTAGGTGATGTAGCAACGGACAGACAGACAGCCACCCAGGGCATTGAGCAGCAGCATAGTATGCTCAGTAGGCAATTCAGAAGAGGAAGTCAGAAACCTTACTAGCCAGAGATGTCATGAGATTTATAATGCCTACAATGAACAGTGATCAATACACCACTCACTGGGCACTTGTCATGTGTTTGGTGCATTGTTGCCACCCATCTGTATGGCCCTCTAAGAGCCATAGAATGTGTTATTAAGCTTATATAATAATGCTGTTTCCTTTAGGTAGGACATGGTCTCTATCTTGAGCCAGAGCACCTGTGGTCACCTGTAGGTGTCCTTCACAGGGTGGGGCCCACTGATGGTCTCTTTGGGAGGATTACTGAGGGGCTCATGAGACTCAGTAGTGTAGGATGATGTCATTATACAACAAAGCAGGTTGAGCCTATCATTGGATGAGAAGGAAAGGTAGGCGGGGAAAAGCCTAGGAAAGTGGAAGAGAAGGAGAAAGTGGGAGATTTGAGAGGAGGCAACATGGAAGCAGATGTAGATGTTTTTCTTGGTGCATCTCTAAATGGATAAGGGTGTTATAATTATTTCTAAGGGTTTCAATGGATCAATTTATCTTATCTAGGTGGGCAGTTTATATCTTTGTCAATTGGTTGTAAGCTTATTATGTAGAGGGATTGTGGGTTGAGAATTTAACATATAAACCTGTTTGATAAGTTAATGATTGTGAATTCATGTTTTTACCAGGCCTGTGGAACAAGATGTGTGGTACCAGGCTTGGGAACTAACCGCTTAGGAGATTGTGCTCCAGCTCTGCACTGGAGCGGCTCCTGGAGTGGCTCCCACAGAGTATCACTCCACAGGACCAATGGCAACAGAGCAGAACCTTTTTAAAAATTGTTTACCACTGCACAGTAGCATTCTCAAATGTCCTAAAGGATACCCTCCCTCAAGGTTTATACCAGAGAAAAGCAATTGACTAGTTTGGGACTATTCTATAATCTAGGCCTTTCCAGATATCAATGTTACCTTAAAAAAAAAAAAAAAGGCTTGACCAAATACTGGACCAAAAGCAACTTAAAAGAGCAAAGGTTTATTTTTGCTGACAGTTCAAAGGGTTATAGTTTATCATGGAAGGGGGGGCTTTCTCACATCCCAGGTATAGTCAGGAAGTGAGGAGAAAATGAATGATGGGGCTGTGAAACCTCTGGGCCCCACTGACTCACTTTCTCCAGCAGTAATCTACCTCCTAATGGTTCTGCAACACTCCCAAACAGCATCGCCAGCGTAGGAACCAAGTTTTAAACACATGAGGCTAAGAAGGACATTTAATATTCAGATCACCACGAGCTCATGTCTAAACAGTTTTGAGGGGGATCATGACTCTTGGGGAACACAAAGAAGAGCAAAACTTTTCTTAAAGTCAATGAAAGTAGAGGTGAGATTGGGTGGGCCTTCAGGGTTGCCGTAGGTAACAGGGACTGTTCACACTGTCTCTCGATGCTTGCAGGAGGGTGGCAGTGTATTTCTGCAGAGCCAGAGCCAGCAGAGGTGGTGGGAATGACAAGGCTAGACAACAGAGGGTTCTGTTTGTTGGCTGGAGGAGCTAATGGTCAGAGTTCCTGGCCACCTAAGGGGAGTTTGCAGAGAATGCTGTCCTGGCTGTCCCTGACTCCCTGTTCCCAATCCTCTTCCTATCCCATGTCATTTTATAAATAAGCAGAGTGGTTTTCTTATTTAACAGTTTTATTGAGTTACAATTGACAAATCATAACATTTGCCTAAATCATTTGTGCAATTCAGCCATTTAAAAAATGTGTTTTAATTATTTTAAGTTCATGGATGTTTAGCTTGCATGCATGCCAGCCATCACTGTAAGTCAGTTAGACATTCTTATTTCTCCACGAGATTCCCCAACCATTCATAGTTAAAGCCCACTAACTTAATGCTTTCACTCTCTAATGGGCTCAGTGAAATATGAATTTTATTGTATGAAATTACATTTCATATAAGTACAATCATACTGCCTATAGCCTCTTGTGACTGGAGCTTTTTGCTTACTGTGTATGTTTTTAAAGGTCTTTATTAGTATATATTTATTCTACATAATAACATGACATTTTCATCAAAGTATATATAATGTATCCTAACCACATTCACCCCTACGATCTCTGGTCTCCATCTCATTTCTCTAGATTCCCTCCTTCTTCTCAACTAGTTCTCTTCAATTTTTATGTCTTTTGAGGCTGAGGTATGAGCCAAGGAGCTTAACTAGGGTTGAGGGCTTATTTATGGGACCACAGGGAACTTACCAGTGGCTGGTTCACTTACAAAAATGTCTCTTCATCCTCCATCAACCATCAACTGTATAAAGGTCTTCAGGGATGGCCAGGTCCTTATGAGCCCCCGTCCTCCTCCAAATGGAATGGTCATAGGCACAATCTCGTTCAAGTCTTATCCTGGTAATCATATATGCTGTGAGTTCAAGGGAGCAAGGGCCAGCCACATCGTGCCTAGAAGACAGGATCCTACAACACTCTTCCTCTGGCTCTTACATTCCTCTGCCCTCATTTCCACAATGTTTCCTGAGCCCCGGAAGTTGTAATGTTAATGTCCCATTTGTAGCTAAGCACTGACAGTCTCTTGTTCTCAGCACTTTGAAAAGTCTCATGTCTCTGAAGTAATTGCTGCCCACTGCAAAAGAAGCCTTTCTGACCAAAGCCGAGAGTATCACTAATCTATGGGCATGAATATTAATATTTAGAAAGCAGTTTGACAGACACAGTGTGTCTATTTATCAGAATAACAGTTGCGGCTTTTTTTTTTTTTTAAACTAGGCTCTATCAACACTGCTAGTTACAGGCTTTTGGCCAGGTTTACAGTCCCAGATATAAACTACCTCTATGGCCTCAGTCAGAAATCAGTTGGTTGCCTCTATTGCAGAGGTGGGCAAAAATGTTTTTTCAGCATCCTATATAGTGCCTTCTACACTGTAAAAAGCTTAGCATGTTTTTGATGTTCATTCATGTTATAGCTAATAATTTGTTCTTTCAAATTGCTACACAGTTGCTCACTGTATGGAGATTGCTGTATTTTTGCCTGTCTGTTCAGAGTAGCTGGCCATTTCTGCTGTTTCCAGAATTTGGCTCCATGATTAGAGCTAGTATGAACATTTGTATAATCTGTGTGAATATAAACATTTATTCCTTTTGAGTAGGTCCCAGTGATGGAATTGCTAGACCACATGGGAATGTTATGTTTTAAGTTCTTGAGAAATAAAGGGAGAAGGCTTTGAAAGGACACAGTGAGAGACCACATTATGCCTCTAAGGCTTTGTTTGTCTTTTACAACCTGCCAGGTAATCCTCACAGCCAGAACATCACCAGCAAACTCACACACGATACTGTGGAGCAGGTCCGCTACAGGTGAGTCATAGGAACACCCGCCTCAGCTGGCTACCTAGGTGTCAGACTTTCTAGTAGAGGTCTATATCACTCAGAGCTTCTGAGATGGTTTCAGAAAGAATTCAGCTAAGAAGCAACACATGTATGAAAATGACCTCAGGTCAGAAGACAGAGGGCAAGGGTAAGTACAATATGTGTCGGTAAACACAAGACAGTGGCTCTGGGCGGGGTGACAGGAGTGTCCATGGTCCCCATTATGTCTTCGGAAAGAAGCACGTGTTCTGCTTTTCCTATTGATAGATTGTTTTATTAGGCCTTTTAATGTATCCATAATCATTTTATTGCTTTGAGACAGGGCATCCTGTAGTTTGCCTCTAACTCTCAGTAGCAAGGCAATCCAGGAGAGATGGCTCAGAGGTTGAGTGCTAGTTACTCTTGTAGAGGACTGAGGTTTGATTCCCATCACCCACAAGGTGGCTTACAACTGTCTATAATGAGTTCTGGGGAGACTGATGTCTTCTTCAGTGTTCTATGGGCACCTACACACACACACACACACACACACACACACACACACACACACACATATAGGCACACACATAAGAAAATAAGAAACAAATGAATAGATATCTTTTAAAAATCAATTCATTAAATATTGTGATAGAGTAGTGGAGGTAAAAAGATGAATGTATTTTCAAATAATAATCAGGTTGTTATGGGTTTAAAACATTTTTTAGGTTTACTTATCTTATTTGATGTGTATGAATGCTTTGCCCACATGTATATAAGTGTATCATGTTCATGCCTCATGTACACAGGTGTCAGGACCCTTGAAACTGGACTTACAGATGGTTGTGAGTTACCAGGTTGGTGCTGGGATTTGAACCCAGGTCCTCTGCAGAAACAAGAGATGCTTTTAAACTGCTGAGTCATCTTCACAGCTCCCTTATAGATGTCCTTAATTATAATTTATTTATTAAGAAGTTTTGGTCCTGCACCTGAGGCAACCCTGGAACTTACTATGTGTGCTGAACTTTTCTTTTTTTTGGGGGGGGGGGATGAGGACTCTTGTGTCTTGGACTGGCTCTGATCTCACTAGACTGCTGAGGATATTCTTGAATTCATCATCTCCCTCCTGCATTCTGGGTACTGAATTCTGGGAACCACTATGTAATACTGGGGACCAACTGAATCCAGGACTCTTGTGTTCTAGGCACAATTCAGCCTCAACCCTATGCCATAAATTTCTGCTGGTCTTTTCAAGAATTCATGTCATCCTTAGCTAGAAAGAATGTTCAAGGCATGTAAGACTTTCTCTGCCCCGCCCTTTACACAATGGCGGCCAAGTGCCCCCGGAAGGCTGCATAGACATAAAACAACCTGAAACCTGCTCAAAGCAGAGAGCCCGCTGTGATACTGTGCTTCTTTCCAGGATCCTGACTCACTTTCACACCACCCCAGAAGACTACAGCGTGATCTTCACAGCCGGGAGCACAGCTGCTCTCAGGCTAGTGGCAGAGGCCTTTCCGTGGGCGTCCCGGGCCCCCGAGAGCAGTGGGAGTCACTTCTGTTACCTCACGGACAACCACACTTCTGTGGTGGGAATGAGGAAGGTGGCTGCAGCCATGAACGCCACATGTATCCCAGTCAAGCCAGAAGACATGTGGTCAGCGGAGGGCGAGCGTACTGGAGTCTGTGACCCTGGCCGTCAGCTTCCGCACCTCTTCTGTTACCCAGCTCAGAGTAACTTTTCAGGCACCAGATACCCACTGTCATGGATAGACGAGGTCAAGTCTGGGCGGAGGAGCCCCTCGAATGCGTCCGGGAAGTGGTTTGTGCTGCTGGACGCAGCTTCCTATGTCAGCACCTCCCCCTTGGATCTGTCGGCTCACCAGGCTGACTTCATCCCCATCTCCTTCTATAAGATCTTTGGGCTTCCCACAGGCCTGGGTGCTCTGCTAGTCCATAAGCGCGTGGCTCCTCTGCTGAGGAAAGGCTACTTCGGCGGAGGGACTGCGGCTGCCTACCTTGCAGGAGAGGACTTTTACATCCCAAGGACATCGGTGGCAGAAAGGTAACCTCGCCACAGGGTATCCTGCATCCTTCACTAAGGCCGGCTGGCGCGTATGACCTATAAGATTGTGCAAGTGGTACCCAGGGCTGAAACACAAGTTAACATTATCTGATGTCATCGGTAGGACAGTCTGGGGTCGGGCTCAGATCTAGGAGGCAGAAGTCAGTAGGAATGTGGCATGGGTGGCCCTGTGTATAGCCTGTGTGGCGCTTCTTCACCGGGGTGGCGGAGTGGATGGATAGATAAGAGCTGCAAGGGGAAGGAGTTCACAGGAAAAGGAAGAGTGCCAGGCTTTGGCCTCAGGGCACTGGCGAGAAATAGCTGACCAACAGTAATCCTAGGAGATGTTCTCTGAACTCAAGCGCACGGTTCACAGCAAACTCAGCTTCCCAGTACCTAGGGTGAACTCTGCTTAGCCCCTCAGCACGAATTAACCAAACCCAAAGCCAAAACCGGGGGAGCGGTGTTGGTGGTAACCTCTGTGAGTCAGGCTGAGAGTGGGTACCAAAAACACAGGGCAGGCTACCACTCGTCTTTCAGATCTGAGACCTTTCCCTCAGGCTGTGTGGTGGGCTGTGTAGCTCTTGCTGAGGGCCTTCCTGAAGGGGGAAGGTGGGATCCAAAATGTTGGATGTGTGGCAGGTCAAAATGGCCACTGACTTGGGGGGATATTGTGGGGTTGTGGTAGGGAACTAGTTACCTACTTGGTACATGAGGAAGCCCGAGGGGAAGGAAGGTGGCTCAGCATCACACCCACACACAGCATTCACACACAGACTCAGGGTCCCACTCTCATAGGAGAGTCAGTGATGGTAATACAGCTTGTTACCAGGCCATAGGCGAATGGAGCAGTCCCCTGCACAGCAGCGGTGGGTACATAGGCTTGACCTCTCTGAACTTTATGTTCTTTTATATAAATAATGCACAACAGAACATGTTAGGAGGCTGTTGGAAGAATCTTCCATTTAGGACTTCTCTGTCATGAATGTTCTAATGTAGGGCTATGAGCCTATGTGGCATACTTTTCTCATCCTAGCCCTTGGGAGGTGGAGGCAGGAGGATTTAAGTTCAAGGTTATTCTTAGCTACACAAGAAATTGAGGTCAGCTATAGGAGACCCTGTCTCACAAAACCAAAATAAAACCACTCTCCAAAACCAAGGAAGCAGGCTAACAAACTCCCCCTACCCCTGTTGCAGTAATATTAAAAAATAATTATCATTTATCTCTTTTCCGGCCCTGAGGTCTCTCTCCTCAGGCCCGGTTTTAGTTCGGAGCCCCACGTACCTCTGGAGCCCAGTTTGAGCCACCAACACGGCCCAACTCGTCTGCGCAACTACCGCCTGTTCTCTGCCTCTGTCTTGGGGTGTTTCTGTACCCCAAAATCCCACAGAAACACAACTCTACAGCCCAATAGCTTTTTATACAGGTTTATATATTCAACTCTCAATCCACAAACCCTCTACACAACAAAATTGCATCAAATAGACAAGAATACAAACTGCCCTTCTATATGAGATATTAGACCTGTAAAATCCTTAATGTTCATAGTCTTTTAACACCAATAAATCCCTGGGTCCAGCTGGTCATTGGGAAGCTCCATGTTGCCATGATCTCTAACCTCCGTCTTCTGACCTCCTCAGACCTCTCAGCCCTCTCTACCTCCCTCACTGGCTTTCCTTTATTTTACTAATTAAAATGGAAAGGTTCAGTTGGAGTCACATGACTAGCCAGCCCTTCTTGGGGAAGTGGTATTAACATTAAAATACAAACAGCTTCAGGACAACGTACATACCCCTAAACTAGGAGTGCTAATGTAAAAACCTTTCAAACCCAAGTGTTTGAAACCAAGTTCATTATTTAGAATAACTAAGAGGAAAAAATAGCATTTGTGATATAATGTGTCTTAGTTACTCTTCTATTGTTGCAAACAGACACCAGGACCAAGGCAGTTTATAGGAGAAAGCTTTAACCGGGGGCTGTTACAGTTTCAGAGCGTTAGTTCATGATCATCATGGCAGGAAGCATGGCAGCAGACAGGCAGGCATAGCACTGGAGCAGGAGCAGAGAGCTTACATCTGATCTTCAAACACCCAGCAGAAAGGAAATGAGACTGGGCTTGACTTTTGAAACCTCTCTCCCAGGGACACACAGTCGTCTCCAATGAGACCACGCCTCCTAATCCTTTCTAAAAAGTTCTACCACCTGGGGACCAAGCATTCAAACATATGTAACTATGGGAGGCCATTCCCATCCAAAGCTCTACACAATGTAAATGAAAAAACAGGACAAAGACATGGTAGGATTAAATCTGGCTAGCTAGGGAATCTGAAGGCTTGGAGAAATGGCACAGCTCTAGAGAGCTAGATCCTAGGTGCTAGCTGGATCAGACCATATTCCTTTGGCTCAGATGAAATCTTTTTGGCTAGTGTGTACTAGATGCCCAGAGAGAAGAGTGTATTGCTTGCCTAAGCCCATCTTCAGGGCTGGAGAGATGGCTTAGCAGTTAAGAGCACTGACTGCTCTTCCAGAGGTCCTGGGTTCAATTTGCAACAACCACATGGAGGCTCACAACCATCTGTAATGGAATCTGATGCCCTTTTCTGGTATGTCTGAAGACAGCTACAGTATACTCATGTACATAAAATAAATAAATCTTTTTTTAAAAAAAAGCTCATCTTCTCCATATGCCCTAGGCTAGACCTGGGAATGAAAAGCTCAACACACAGTCATAAATGTTGTAGAAATTATTTACCCCACCTTAGATCATTTAGTTCCCAGATAAAATGCACACACATCCTTTAGATTTACAATAAGCCTTAAGCAGCACAAGAGCTGGGCAGATATCTACCCTCTATGCTATCAGAATCTACTTTCATATTGAAAACCCCAAATTAATACCTACTGTGTTTCATCTGGGCTGCTCTTAACTCCAGTTGGTCCTCCCTCAGGGCCATGTTCTCTTAACTCCTAACTCATGGCAGCTTCTTCTTCCTCCTGCACTTTCCTCTTCCTCATGGTCCTGTCTGACCCCCCAAGCCCAGGAAACCTCAACCCCGCCTATGTCCCCTCTGCCCAGCTATTGGCTGTTGGCATCTTTATTTACCAGTCAGAAATAACTTGGGGCCAAGCTGTACATTCAGACTCTCAACTCTGGGACAACCAGGTCTTGGGAACCCACGCTTCGGATTACGATAGCAAAAGACCTCAACTCATAAAGGGTAAATGAACCATGCCTTCAGCTTTACAGTCATGACCGGATGTTGCTGTTGCCTGCTTCCCTTCACCTGGATGCTTGTGAAAGTTCCCATGTCACCCTTGGAGGTTGTCCTTCTCCAGGGGAGTCACACTTTTTTTTTTCCTTTTTGAAACTGGATCACAAAGCCCAGATTAGTCACACTGCTCTGCAGCTGAGAGTGACCTTGAAATTTTGGTCCTCCCAACCGTACCCCTGTCATGTGGGTTTGGCTGAAGTCATGTTAGAGCCATCCAGCATTTCTGCCTCATGTCATATCTGATTCTCTGACAATCTCCTGCCACTGTCCGACTGTCCTGCCACTCCTGGCAGTGAGTTGGGCTTCTGTGAAGAATCCCTTTGTAAAATGCCATTTCGCTTGGAAATCATCACGTCTTCTCCGATGTCCATTTAAGCCTTCATTACAGAGGACTCAGCCTGGTCCCACCTTCTCTGCATTTGTTCTGTCCTGCCTTGGTGTGAAGGCTGCTTGCTTTCCCCGCCGGGGCTTGCTGAGCCTTGGTCCCCGGTTTATAGAAGGTGGGAAAGGAGCCAGCCTATCGGGTCAACACTGCTTAGCATTTGGAACAGTGTCTGAGGCACAGTGAACCATTGCTGATGAGTCAAAGGAAATGCTGATGAAACATAAACACAACAAACATTTTGACAATAAGGAAGGTTCATATCTTTGATATTAATGAGATTTTCAATTTAACACCTGTGCTTCCATACATTTTGGAACTAGAGACTCCTTTGTCAAAGAGGCTCTCAAGGGCTCTGTAGGATCCTCGCCTAGAAGATTTGTCAGTGGTGCCCTCTTGTGGTCAGAGCTCAGTGTTTTAGGAGTTTGTGTCCAGTCTTGTCCAATTTCCTCTTGAGATTTGCCAAGTGGATCTCATTCTTGTTTCAAGTCTCATTCGTGTGCTTTAGTGCGCCCTCTCACTGCTGCAGCCCACCCGAGGAAGTCTGAAGTAGTTGGAAAGGCTGCAGAGTTGGTCAGGACCAGGGGCAGCCAGGTGGGGTCTTGGCATGCAAAATTCTTCCCATGGTGGGGAGAGCCAGTTTTGTTAGGCCCTAGAAGGAAACACCAGACCACCACTCAGCCTATGTCCAGATGTCCTCATCTGGCACAGAATGCACGTGGAATGTGTTGGCCAAGAATTCATACCTTGTTCTCTACAGGTTCGAAGATGGCACCATCTCATTCCTTGATATAATAGCACTAAAGCATGGATTTGATGCTCTGGAGCGCCTCACAGGTCAGTCAGCAGACATTGTTACCCAGGTCGGCTAAGGCCTTCAGAGGCCCCACGTATCGGTGTGGTGCTGCTGAAGGTGAAGGAGACGAGGTTCGGGGAAATTCGTGGCATGGGCTAAGTAGTTGGAGTTCACGTGCACTGAAGTCTTCAGAACTGCTCTGAGTATGCTCAGGAGGGGCTGGGTGTGTGTGTGTGTGTGATTTTTTTACCTTTCCAGGCACAACCACTTCTTAATGGGCGCACTCAGAGACAAAGATTAATAACTCTGTGGTGGAGGCACAGTCGTGTGACCTGGATGGGGTGTGTTAGCAATCCTGACGTAGGTCTTACCAGCTCTCACTTGCTTGGACTCTCTACAGCCCCTCGAGGGAGCTGCTGGCAAACCACATTAGCCCACAATGGAGTGGATGCTCAGAAAGATCGAATGCCTTCCCAGTCTGGCAAGCCGGTACCCTGGAGGGTTAGAATGTAAATCCAGATCTTGTTAGTAACTCCCCTCAAGGTCCCAGCCACTCTGTCTTCCAGCACCTTTCTCATGATTCAAGCCCCTTTTTTTTTTTCCCTGACAAGAGCTCTAGGTGTGGAGACACAGGCAGAAGTCACACTTCTTCCTGTGGGAGTGACCATGAAAACCTGTGACTGGGGTAGAGTATGTCTGGTGGGCCAGGCATCACCTGGGGTGCTATTCCCTTGGAAACCCAACAAGGTCCTTTTTAAGAACAGCAAGTAACAGAATCAAACTCTTAAGCTCCACATTCGAGTGTGTGTGTGTTTTATGTGTGCATGTGTGTGTTTATATGTGCATCTGTGTGTGTTTATGTATGTGCTTGTGTGTGTGTTTGTGTGTGCTTGTATGTGAATATGTGCTTATGTGTGTGTATGTTTATGTGTGTGCTTGTGTGTGTATATGTGTGCATGTGTGTGTGTTTATGTGTATGCTTATGTGTGTGTGTTTATGTGCGCATGCGTGTATATGTTCTGTCTTTCTCCCTGGCCTATGACAGAGTCTGTTGTGCTCTTTTTCCTGCTGTGCTGTGTGCTCCTGGGCAGCTCTCCTGCAACCTGCAGATCCCCAGCCACAACCTCCCATTGCACCGTACAGAGCTGGGATTACCGATTCCGGCCACTGCATTTGGCTTTCTCATGGGTTCAAGGCATCAAATCCAGATCAGCGAGTTTGTGTGTGTTCAGCAAGTGCTTCTGCTGATTCGGCCATCCTGATGCTCTTATGTATCTGTACAGCGATCACCACTGGTCACAGCCGAAACAGTTTGGATCATCTCAAACTGAGGCTCTGTTCATTAAACAGCATCTTCCCCCCCCCCCCATTTCTGAGTGACTCTGCATCTACTGTCTGCTATGTGATTTTCCTATCCCAGGCACTTGTTTAAGATCTAAGAGGCATGATAATGTGATAGCTTTCTTCACTTAGCTTAGCATGTTTTTATTTCTTTGACAGTTGCTATGCATTATGTTAAAACAATTTAACCATTAAGAACAAAAAAATTAACCATTAAAGTAAAAAATGATTAAAATATTACATACTTATTTTTTTGCCACTGGCTAACAAAGAGTTTAAATAGCTGAATGTTTAAGTAAGTATATGTATGCAACTACAAATATACATTTGTATGAATATATCTATATCTATATGATGTATATAATTATATATTTAAAAGAATGTAACAAGAATCCCTCTGGAACTATTCCGTAGAAACAACAAAGACAAGCTTTTTCAGTGCCAACTTTGGGGCTGAAAAGATGGCTCAGTGGTTAAGAGCATTGGCTGGTCTTCCAGAGGACCTAGGTTCAATACCAAGCCCCCGCATGGCCGTTTACAACTATTTATAACCCCAGTCCCAGGGATTCAGACTCCCTGTTCTGTCCTCTGCAGGTACTATATGCATGGTTCACAGATAAAACATAAAATAAAATATGAAAAGTACATCAACTTTGTCATAAGGAAAGCTATATTTAAAGCCATTGATTGGAGGTCTGGGTCGACCATTCGTAATATGTATGCATTAGACACGACTTAGTGACATGTATGTGAGGTCCGTGTGTAAGGCATGCATGTCTCCTATGCTCTTGTCCCTAGGTGGCATGGTGAACATACAGCAGCATACCTTCGCTCTGGTGCAGTATACTCACTCCGCCCTGTCTTCCCTCCACTACCCCAATGGGGCCCCTGTGGTGCGCATTTACAGTGACTCCGGGTTCAGCAGCCCTGATGTCCAGGGTCCAATCATCAATTTTAACGTGCTGGATGACAGTGGGAAGATCATCGGATACTCCCAGGTGGGATTTGATTCTTTGTTTTTTTTTTTTTTTTTTTTTTTTTTTTTTTTTTTTTTTTTGAGAGACTCTCACTGTAGCTCAGGCTGACCTAGCACACATAGCAACCCTCCTAGCTCTACCCCCTGAGTGCTGGAATTACAGGTGTTAGCCACTATACCTGGCTCAACTCACAAGGTCCAGCTTTTCCTAAATTTTTCATACTGCCCTTTTATACCAGTGATATTCTTGCCAAAACTTGGAAGTCTTCCTGACTCTTGAAATTTTCTCAAAAGTCCCCAGGAATATCTATGAGAAGCCCAGGCTCTGTGGGACAGCCTCACTCAGGGACGTTTGCTTGTTTATTTATATACAGTCGCATGTAGTCAAGGTTGGTGTTGACTTCATTATATAACCAGGGATGCCCTTGAACTCTTGATCTTGCTGCCTCCTCATTCCGAGTGGGCATTAGACATGTCTACCATACTCAGCTCAGGGGCTCTACGACTCTCATGGGTACACAGTTCTGCTCAAGCTTGGCTGTGTATGTCTTTAGCCTTCTTCACTTAGGTAGAGAGAATGGGCCAGGGAGCCGATGACAACTCTCCTGAAAAGGAAGGCACCTAGCCAGTAAGAAAAGCAGAACACCACAACCAAAGCCATTTCAGGTAGCACAGAGGTATGTAGAGCTATGTCAGACCACATCACAGCGTCTGCTGGCATGAGGTAGAGCCAGAGCCTCCTTCTTTTATGTGTGCGTTTTGTTGTTTTGAAGTAAGCATCACCAGGAATTCGCCCACCTCGTTTCTGCCTTAGTTTATGCATGAAATGACTTTAAAGGGTCTGTGAATGGGTTAAAAGTAGTTTCTGCAATGTACGCTCGGCATGGATTTCCGCCCCAATCGGGAAAGATGGAAACCATGCTTTGCAGGTTGGGAAGGGCTGCAGTTGGAACGGACTCAGCTAAAGCTGGAAGACATTGCTTATTTCCCCCTGAATATCCCAGAACATGTGTATCTTTGTTACTCCCCAAATAAAGTCTATTACTTAGCTAAGCACTGTGGCATGGTGCTACTCTGGAGTCTGAGCCCAGGAGTTTTGGACCAGTCAGGGCACAGCCCAGAGCCTACAGGGGGCAGCAGAGAGTCATAACACCTGGACTGAGTGAGCAGCAATCCGGATTGAACCTAAAGTTGGAGAAATATGGAAATGGACATAGATGTCATAAAACACCCATATGATGTAGATGTCATAGAATGCCCATATGATGCATGAGACGCAGGCTGGGAGCCAAGCTGGTGCTACCCTCACTGGGGTCTGCTCTGTGGCCACAGCCTGTGGTGGCCATGTGAAGGAGCATTTTATATCTGTAATAAAGCAGCCATAGATTTTTAGAGCAAGGGTCCAGACTCACATCACCCACCATCTTTTTGTTAGGAAAGAGATGTTCAATGCTGTTCCAGAATTCTGATCCAGGCTATCATAGCACAACTGGACATTTCTGACATTGGCTTCCTGTCTTCTTCTCCCAAGGTGGACAAAATGGCTAGCCTGTACAACATCCACCTGAGGACTGGCTGCTTCTGTAACTTGGGGGCCTGCCAGAGGCACCTGGAGCTAAGTGAAGAGATGGTGAAGAAACACTTTCAGGTCAGTACAAGACCCTGTAGGCCACAGAGACTGCAGTCAGCAAGACTGGTCATTGAGCCCGGTGGAGGTTGTCTCCTCAGGACCATCTGCCAGGCCCGCTGCGTGAATGGACCGAAAAGAAAAGGGGCTGAGGAAATAGAAAGTCATTATTAGCTCGGTGGAAGTATGCTCTGATTCATTATTTCGAGAGTAGTTTTTAAAGTTACATTACCATTGTGTGT
This sequence comes from Micromys minutus, assembly GCF_963924665.1. Classification (NCBI taxonomy): domain Eukaryota; kingdom Metazoa; phylum Chordata; class Mammalia; order Rodentia; family Muridae; genus Micromys; species Micromys minutus. The sequence continues at coordinate 12,551,928 of NC_137977.1, forward strand.
GTGTGTGTGTGTGTGTGTGTGTGTGTGTGTGTGTAGAGGTCAGAGGACAATTTGCCGGAGTTGGTTCTGTTCTTCTACCATATGTGTCCTGGAAATCAAATCTAGGTTTGCAGCCTTGGTGTCAAGTGTCTTTACTCAATGAACTGTCTTGATGGCCCGGGGTTAAAAGTGTAACAGAAGGGGGTTGTTAGTTGGAGGCATTCAGCTACACACCTGTGCCCATTCACTCCTCCTTGGGCACAGCCTCCCAGTCACACGTAGCTTCCCTCCAGGCTGGGAGTGTGTGGAACTCTTTCATGGCTCCAGGATCCTCACCTTCCCTGCTTCTCCTGGGGTGGAGGTGTTTCACCCCGGGAACACATGGACTATTTTGAACCATTTCACAGAAGTTTCTCATTTTTTGACAGAACATTCAATGCAAATGGCTCACCTAGGAGGAGCTACTGGCTTGGCTCATGGTTTCAGGGGGTTCAGTCACGGGTCACCTGGCCCCAGTGCTTGGGCAGGACATCATGGTAATGGGAGTGTGGCAGATGCTCGCTTCCTAACTGACAAGGCAGTAGGAAGTGTATAACAAGACAGGACGTTAAGCTCCCTGCAGCAGTGACCTGCTTCCTGGATCTGGGTCTCAATTCTCAGTTTTTCTACAAACTCCCAGAATAGTACCCACAGATGGGTGTGGGATTCCAGTTTCGAACCATCGCAAGTGCCAATGAGCTCTATGTATTTTGCAATAAATACTAATTTGAGTTTCTTTTTCTTGCCACTGGATATGCATGTGCTAAGTCCTAGCTAACAACAACAGCAATTTGTTTATAATCATAATAATTATTAATATAACATATGTATATACATGATATGTAGACACTTGGGGTGCACTATATATGTGGGAAGTTAGAGAACAACATTTTATAGTTTTTTTTATCCCTTCTGCTTTTCCATAGATTCCAGGGTTAAAACTCAGGTCACCAGGATTGTGTGACAAGAGCCATCTATTTCTTCAGGCTTTGAGCTAGATTTTATTTAAAAAAAGAGAATGGGTCTACTACTGGTAGGTTGAACATGTCCCAGTCATGCATATATGGGCAGCGCAAACTGTACTTGTTAAAGGCTTATAAAAAGGAGTTACAGGGGCTGGAGAGATGGTCCAGTGGTTAAAAGCACTGACTGCTCTTTTAGAGGACCTAGGTTCAAATCCCAGTATCCACCTGGTAGCTCACAACTGTCTTTAACTTGAAGATCTGACACCCTCACACAGACATACATGCAAGAAAAATAGCGATGCACATAAAATAAACATAAATAAATTATAAATATGTATATATTCTGAAAAAAACTTTGTGAAAATACAAAATTGGTGGGTGGGAAAGGGGGAGTGGATATGAGAGAAGTTGGGGGAGGGGTATGATTATGTTCAAAATATATTGTACAAAATTCTCAAAGAACTAATCAAAATGAGAAAAATATCATCTCTATCTGAGAGTGAAAGGGAGAGATGGGAGACAGGGAGAGAGAGGAAGAAAGGGGAGATGGAGAAAAGAAGAGAAAGAGAAGATAGCAAGATGTGTAGGACTCAAAGCTTGCATCTCTGGCCATGGTTTTGGGTGGTGACAAAAGGCTACGTCTCGTGTCTGTGAGTGCTGGCCTGGAGTAAGGAGGTGTCCCGAGAATCTAATGTACATATGGCCTGTCACCAACACCAGGCAGCTGGGCTTGGAGATGGAGTGTCCCCCACTTTTCCCATCCTGGCAGGGATACTTGAGCTGACCTGGGTCTTCAAGGGCCATGGACTGGTACTGTGGGCCTTTCTCCTCTCTAAGGGGCTGCAGTCAGGATGCCCGCTTCCCTTTGATACTTAGAGAGGTTGTTCGAGGGAGGCCGGTTGGTGTTCTGTCTCAGCCTGGGAACACTGTGAAGTGGAGACCTTGGTGCTTCTGAAACTTTGGTCTGACTAATGAGCCCTCTGGGCAGACGTTCTTCATGAAGGATTGCTGGATTGCTGTTGATCTCTTAAAAGGCTCGTGGGCTTGGCGTCAGCTCCAACTCACAGCTGACTAAAGTGAGGCCAGGCAGTGTGTCCCTGGGTCTGCAGAGTAGGAATGGTTTCTCAGATACACAGCAACCCTGTCTTACTGAGTTTATTTTAAAACAAACACATTTTAAAACTATTTGTTTCCAGTTTATCCATGGAGTGAGTACCTGGTTGACATATCTGATTGATTCTAGGCTGGTCATGTCTGTGGAGATGATGTTGACATCATAGATGGACGGCCCACTGGCTCTGTGAGAATTTCCTTTGGATACATGTCTACACTAGAAGATGCCCAGGCCTTTCTCGGGTTCATCAGCACTATCTACCTTTGCTCACCTGGTGGCCAGCCTGTTCCTCAAGCCAGCACCAGTGACACTCAAGTCTTATCCTCAAAGACTGATTATGAGTCACCTCAGGAAGGTCCCTGCACAAACACTGCCGTTTGCACTGTTTCCAATCCTGACACAAATACCACGGACTTGCACTTGACTCTGAGCAAAGCCAGCAGCAGCCAGCCAACCCCTCAAGAGAAAGTTGCAGGTATCCTGAATGGGGACCTCGGGTCCCACATTGTCACCAACATTTACCTTTACCCCATCAAATCCTGTGCTGCTTTTGAGGTAAGAGCTTTACAGAAATGTTCCTTTCTCTGAGCATTGTCTTTCCCCTTCTCCTACTTTTTGGTACAGTGTTTAGCTTTTAATTTTTTCTTTACGAAAGTAGAAGAATAATTTAGCAAGTGAAGAAAAGTAGGCAGAACTCAAACCAAACGCCAGAATGTCGTTGTTTGGAGAGCCATTTTCCTTCTTGGTAGGAATGAGTTTTTAAATAGGATGCAGCCTGTAGGGACAAATCTTTTCGTGAGCATACAGGTGCCTGTGTGTATGAAAAGGTGTGTGCATGGGTGTGCATGCATGTGGAGCTCAGAAGATGATGTTAGGCATCATTATTATGGTACCTCCATCTTGTTTGTTGAGACCGAGCTAATCACTGGCCTGGATCTCTCTTAGTAGGCTTAACGGCCGGCCAGCTGGACTCAGTCATTTTCCTGTCTTCACCTCCCCAGTGCTGGGATTACAAGTGCAAGCCACCGCACTTAAGTTACACAGGTCCTGGGGACCTAGTGCAGTTTTTGTGCATAGCAAATGCTTCATTAACTGAGCTCCCTCTCTGGCCTAGATGCACATAAACATCTAGTGGTACCAGTCGACCGACTGCTTCTGGATGGATGGATTGGCTCTTTGTTGAATCATTTGACACACCTTGTTTCATCTGACTCTTAAAATGACTAAAGGAGAGGGACAGTAACATTGTCCCCAGTTTATTACTGTATAGTCCAGTGGACCGAGGTTAAATACTTTGTCTAGACTACATGCAAGGAGTTGTATTTAGGTCTGCTGATCCAGGTCCTTGCTCTCCTGTGATTTCTCTGCTCCGTCTTCCCTGTGGAGATAAACTGCAGTGGGCCATTTTGGTCCATGAATTTAGTATCAATGGAGCCAATCAGTCATGACTCTAAAATATTAGGGAAAATGTGCAGCTGTGATGTAACTCCATAAGCAACATGACATAGCAACTATTCACAGCGCTGTTCCCTCGTACTAGGTAAAGTAGGTAACTTAGAGATGGGAAATTTTACAGGGGATGTGCATAGAATATATGCACACACTATGGCTTAATAAGGATTTCAACATCCACTGAAAGACCTCCAGAGTGGGAGACCCTCACTCAAGTCTCGGGATGATGTGAACCCCCAAGAACTCACGAGAGACCATCCTTGTTGCAATCACAAGAGGTTTACTGACAAGAACTAGTGTGCTGGGGTCGAGAATTGTATCCCATGCATGGGTAGAGGAGTCCGACACCGAGTAGCTGGGAGAAGGGGTATTTAAAGGAAAAAAAACACACAACCTCAAAGGGGTAGGAAGGTGGTCATCAAAAATACCTGTGAAGAATCACAAGGGAAACACCTGGTTTCCACCAAAAATACCTGTGAAGAATCACTTGGTTTCTCAAGATTGTTCTAATTTCTGCCTGCTAGGAGGGTCTGGTTTTTCACCACCAGATCTGGGTGTTTTTAGGGGAACCTGGAAGTAATCTTTTGTAGATACTGAACTATGTCACATACTTGCAAAGGTGTTGTTCGGGTGATCCTTGCATCGGGGCAGGGGGAGGGGGCACGTGGCTTGCTTTGGCTGGCAGCCAGTCTTAATTATCTGAAAGACAGTCTTCTTTGTTGTTCAATCTGAGGCTGCAGAGATCCCAGACTCCTGAGTTTCTGGGATGGCACAATCTCTGGCTTCTCAAGGCATATAGAGATCATGACTGACTGTCTATTGGCATGCTTTCCAGGGTGGTTCTGTGGGAATCTGGATGTGATATATCTCTCACATGTAACCCTTCCACCTTAGTTGGTGGCACTGTTTTAGGACACTGTAGGATCTTTGGGAGGTAGATTCTAGCTGAAGAAAGTGGATTTTAAGATTTTCAGCTCCTCTGCTTCTGTTTCTTCATTGCCTCCTGGTTTGTGAAGAGAGAACAAACAGCTCACACTTCTGCTACCACAGGCTTGAGCTGTCTCCACACCATGCCTTCTCTACCATGATGGGCAGTACCCTCAGACCATAAACCAGACTATTCTTCCTTTACGTCACTTCCTTACTGACATCGCTTCCATAATATCAGGTATTTGGTTTCAAGGCGTGTAATACATTGAGCTTTTAAGCTCACACATCCTGAGCAGACAGAACTCCGCCTCCCCCTTGTTTCCACAGATGGGTTGCAAACACAGGAGGAACACACTGGGACTCTGAGGCTCAATAGGGTTGTTTTTTCTTCAATCCATTCTTTCTTTTTTAAAAAACCTTCTCACTGATGCTTTGTGAGTTTGACATTGTGTACCCAAGTCCCACTCATCCTCCTGTCCTTCCATATCCACCCTCGGTCCATGTAATGTCCCTCCAAAGGAAAACAGGCAAACACCTCACAGTGGAAGCTGCAGTGTGTCACAGTGTGGCAGACAGTACATCCTGTTTCCCAAACAGCTTTTCTTGCAAATGATTATTGCAGCGAGTCCTGGGTCTGGTTCAAGGCCTTCTTTGGCTTCTGTTACACTATCAGTACTGGATCCTCTCCTGGACTCCTCTGGGATATCCTGGCTTCAATCCAATCCTTTTGGTTGTGAATGGCATTGGCACTCAGGATCTGGACACATAGATATGCTTTGTATTTAAATTTTGCACAAATGTGAACAACGCAGGTTTGCTGGTTAATTTTTATTACCAGCTTGGCATGAGTTAGAGTCACCCAGAGAGAGAAAACATCACTTTGGTTTTAAAAACCCAGTCATGTTGTTATGTGAATATGTTTTTGTTTTAATCCCAGGTATGGGAGAAGAGGTTGCTTTACAGCAGGTGATTATGATTTGCCAGGTGCACTAGCAGGGGTGTGATTTTTGCCAGCTGCAGATAATTTAATTCTGGGGATTCTGGAGCAGGTACAAATGGGAGAGCCCTGAGAGGGCGGTGGGTCCTGCTCCTGCTGGTGCTGCTGCTTTTGCTATTGCTAGGTTGCTGGTTGGAGATATCCTGACAGACTGGACTTGCTCCAAGAAATCTGACTTCCCTAATCAGCATGAAGTAGTGTAAATGGGTCTACTCTCTCTTTCATCTCTAACCTTCTTTCTCTCCAGCCTAGAATAAGCCCTTTGGTCGTCAAAACCACTCTTGATCAGAGTATTTGTCATCTAATTAAAACTAGGACAGCAAGAAAATTTACGAATTTGAAGTGGGCCAGTTCAGTGACCATTTCAGTATAATCAAATGTGTGTCATGAACACCTGGACTAGCATTCACTACAGTGGAAAGCTACACAGAAAGCAGGGTCTGTGGGCCCCTATGGGGAGGGATGCTAGCCTTGGGGTGAGACAGAGCATTGCTACTGTAGACTCCTGCATTATGAATGTTTTGCATGCACATGCCTTTTCTTATCAATGGAAAAGGGTGGACACTGGATCTAGAGACCGAAAGGAAGGTCTTGAATTCCCACACTTCCTTTAAAAGGCTCTCTCTGTTATGTGTCTTCCTCCTCTCATCCATTGAGAGGATGCACTGAATTTATGAAGGCCATCTACATTTGTGTAATAATATGGAAGTCTCTGATGTAATGATATGTAAAAATCTGCTTTCTCTTAGGTGACCAAGTGGCCTGTAGGGAGACAAGGGCTGCTGTATGACCGGAGCTGGATGGTTGTGAATCACAATGGTATTTGCCTGAGTCAGAAGCTAGAGCCACGGCTCTGCCTGATCCAGCCCTTCATCGATCTCCAGAAGAGGATCATGGTCATCAAAGCAGAAGGTATGAAAAGGTTCATTTCCTCAGAAAGACCACTGGGGCAATTTCCATCCTCAGACTATAAAACAAAGCAAAAACCCGATGCCCTCTCTTCTACCAAATGCTAGCATTATCCTTAAGTAAATGAAAACATATCCAAGAGAGAAAACAGAAAGGTGGTTTTCTTTTTATTTGGGGGAAATTGTCAGAAGTAAGGGAATAAAAGCCTGAAATCTTAGGGCTCTCTGTACTTGAATTCTTTCTCCTTACCCATCATGCTTTGTGTTTTACACTTTGTTCTTTCCTCTTGATTTTTATTATGAGCCATCCACATATAGGAGACCTCTGTTCAGTGACTTTCTAAGATGATGAGGGATTATAAATATATAATTTATATTATATACTGTAAGTATAATATATAAATATAATATACTTATATTTATAATATATCATATATATTATATATTTACATATTATAAATAAGCATATCACATTTATACATTATTTATATAAATGAAAAATATAATATATACCATATAATATATGATATATCATAGATGAATATTTGAAATTCTCTACATCTCTCCTGGGTCTTTCTTCTCCCCATTTGTAGAATATCTTGATTTCTACCCAACTGTGGTTGAACTCTTATGAAGTCCTACAACCATGTCTTTACAATTTTGTTTGTGTCAATGTTTTTTCTGGTCCCATGGTTGAGTTTTCCTTAAACCGATAGGTACTATTTCTGAAGTTTCAAAGCGAATACTGACCCTTTGTTCTTCTATAAGGATTTTAACACGTGCATATTTGCATCACCACCCCCTGCAGCTCAAGTACAAAGCCTCATCATCCCAGGGAAGCTGGTGCACCACCCCTGCTGTAGTTTCTGTTTCCTCAACCTTAATGTCTGATGAGCAGTCTGTGGACTCAAGGGCTTCTACAGTACGTGACCTTCAGTGACTTTCTTTCACTCTGTATGATCATTCTGAGATCCACCCAAGCCCTGCATGTAACATGATAAGTAGCTGCACGTCACCGAGAAGGGTGTCTGAGTGTGAATCCATAAGGTGCATTTGTCCGCTGCTTTGCCGAAGGGCATCTCAGTTGCTGCTCATTTTTATCTTTATTTATTCACTTAGTATTTTTAGATAGAACGACACATTTAAAAAGCAAGGCTCTCTTGCTCAAGGCTCATGATTTCCACCGTCCTGAGTATCACTCTGGATACACCTTGGCTTCTAGAAGACATAACGTGCCAGTAGCCTGATGAGACCTGCAGCTACCAATGGACTGAAAAGCCCCCAGTGCTGTGGCTGCCTCAGAGTCTTCTCTGCTCTGCCATGGAAGAGCTTCCTATAGCTGAACTTCCCTCTCCCACCAAGGCACTTTGATAGAATGGGGCAAACACTAGCAAGCCCTTTTCCTAAGGGCACCGTGCTTTTAATCCTGTACTGTTGTCCTTTCCTCTCTGTCTTGGGGTCCAGCTCTTCTCTATACAAATGGCCTCAGAGGACCCTTGACACAAACATGCTTGGGTCTCATCATTTGTTAGTGTGATATGTTGTGTTAGTGGATTATCTTGTCTGGAATTATTCTTCTGCCTTGAGAAAAAAAGTAGTATGTGGCAATATGTCTGAATGCTTTGCTAAATAGTATTGTGTTGAGTATTTTTGTATTTTTTATTAGTGATGTTGAAGTATAGCTTTCTTGTTTTTTATACCTTTCGTTCAAGTTCATGTACCCAGGATACTAATACGTTATTATTTAATTTATTGCATGTATACATCAGTTGTGTGTATATGGTGCATATAACAGTTGAAGAATGTTGATCTCCCTTTCCAACCCCATAAGTGCAACTTCTAAAAAGCTATAACGATTGTATATGGATGACTAATCTGATTCTGGAAATACACACTCTCTGCCAGTATCTTTACAGTATCATCCTCACTGTCTATTTCTCCCATCCAAGTGCCAACCAGGCCTGACCCTGCCGAGTTTCCTAGACCAGATGAAATCACATGCGTTCGAGGCACTATGGCCACCTACTTGTCTGTTTCTAAATGCTTTAAGGTAGCTTTGAGAACAAAAAAGTGGCCTCCCAGGGCAGAGGAATCTGTTAAAGAAATCTGTAAAGAGTCCTGGGGGCTGTGTGTGTGATGGCCCTGTATAACTGTCCCACCAGGAAGCTCTTTGAAGCACACACTGTGGTGCTGATAGTGAGGAAGAAAGTCTCTTTGCTAAGAGCCAACCACTTTCCTCCTCTAACCAAACTCCTATGTCCTTAAATGGGTGTGTATCATATCAGTGAACATTCACTTGTATAGTCATCTGCTTTGTGAGACGCTCAGTTTGCTTCTACCTTCTGTTCCTTAGGGATGGAGCCCATACAGGTGCCTCTTGAGGAAGACGGTGAACAGACCAAGATTTGCCAAAGCAGAGTGTGTGCAGACAGGTGAGGCAGGAAAGCTAGTGATGCTCATAACTCCATGGACACAGTGGCCCAGAGGGAGGAGAGAGCTTTGCCTATACAGTAATCTCCTTATATCTTCTACTCTGTCTGCTGCCCATGCTACCCCAACCACACAGGCTCCCTGCCTAATCAGCATGCTCTACTTCCAAGTCTGTGTTTGCCATTCCCTCTCCCTGTCATTTTCTTCCCTATTTATGACTCCCCTCTTTATTTCCTGCCCTCACCTGTCTCATCTCAGCAGTAATGTATTAGCATCTGTATCCCTTGTGACCTAAATATGACCCGTTCCTAAAAACATGGAATAGCAAATTTTTCAATAATGAAAAACCCATCCAAGCAAGTACCAACCAACCGTCTCCCTCAATGAAATATGTGACTATAGACAGTTAACTAGAGATTTATGTATAATAAGCAGGATCTGGGAGACAGCTAGGTCAATAAAGTTGACACTCAAGCATGAGAAAAAAAATCTGTGTGTAACGCTATAACCTTGCAATCCCAGCATGGGGGAGGAGGAGGAGACAGGTGATCCCAGGGGTTTGCCAGCCCCTAGCCACATGGATAAGCCCAGGTTCCAGGAGAGACTCTGTTCCAGAAAGTATGGGATTGGAGGACTCAGTGGTTAAGAAACTTGCTGCTCTTTCAGAGGACCTTTGGTTCCCAGCACCCACATGATGGTTTACAACCATCTATAACTCTAGTTCCAGGGGATCTGACATCTTCTAAGTTTGGCAGGCACCAGGTGTTACACATACATGCATCCAGGTAAAATGCTCATATTTATAAAATAAATCTTAAAAAGAGACATATAGTTAACAAATTGAAGTTTTGAAAGAAATCAAGGTGGACAGCTCCTGAGGAATGATACCCAAATTTGACCTCTGGCTTTCACACATAAACACGTAAGCTCATGTACCTAGACTGATGTGCACCTCCCACGAATACACACTCAACCATCCCTTGCCCCATAACTTCTACACTCTGGATTATTTATTAATTAATGCAAACCTTTGGATGGAAAGAAATACGGGTATGTTCAGTAGATAGTAGGACTGCATAAATAGATGTGTTTCCCTTGGCAACTGCCGTGGATTCAGTCACCCAAGTCATGATGTGACTTGAGTTACACCTGAGCTGAGCCCAAGTATCCGTGTAAGTTACTTTTTTCAGTGCTGTGACCTAACACGTAGGTGAAGCTACTCAATGGGGGAGGGTTAATTTTGGCTTGTGGTTTGAGGGTTCAGTCCCCCATGATTGGGAAGAAATGGTGTCAGGAATGGCTGCTAGCTATGACAACCAGAGTTCAAGGATGCTTGATCTTATCTTAATAGATAGAGGCAAAGAAAAGGGAATGCAGCTATTGAGGTAGTCTTCTCCCATCTCCCTTTTAGATAGCCTGGGATGGATCATGGGGTTGATGCTACCCATAGTCAGGGTGTGTCTTACTTACCTCGGTTGATCCTATCTGAAAGCATCTTCATGGAAACTCTCACAGGCATGCCCAAAGGGGTGCCTCTAATTTCCTAGTGTTTTTAATACAATCAGTGTGTCAATCAGAATCAACCACAGAGCTCCCAAGAGACAGGCAAGTATCCCTTTGGGACTTTTCCCTCTAGGAAAGATGGAATAGCTATTACTATAATGTTGGTGCACAATTGAATGTCTGCCATCTTGGAGGCTGACGCATTAAGCAGAGCTACATCTTCTTGCTAGTAGTATTTGTACCAATTTTTACAATTTTAACAGCTTAAATATTCATTCCAGTACATTTTCACAGGAACAATGAATTTTAGGTAAACATTTCCCCATATCGCTATTAGCAAACTTTCTGATAGAAATACAGAAATATTCTCTCTCTCTCTCTCTCTCTCTCTCTCTCTCTCTCCCCCCCCCTCTCTCTCCCCCTCTCTCCCCTCTCTCTCTCTCTCTCTCTCTAATACACACACACTCACACACACACACTCACACACACAAACAAAATTATTTTCCCTATTTATTTATTTGTGTGTGTGTGTGTGTGTGTGTGTGTGTGTGTGTGTGTGTGTGTGTGCACGTGCCATAGCATGTGTGTGAAGGTCAGAGGAAGACTTGCCATCATTGGTTTTCTTGCTCTCCCATGTGGGTTGTGGGGACTGACTCAGGTCATCGAGTGTGGCAGTGAAGGACCAACTCCCTGAGAGGTCTTGCCCTCAGAATGTGTGCAGTTATTTACTTGGTTGTATGTAAATTTCACTTGGTTGCATCTGAAATGGACCCAGTGTTAATAACACTGACCTCTGGAGGTCAGAGGCACTTCTGCTTAGGACCATGGGTCCGTGGTGAGGGTTGTGATATTGGTGTGGTCTCTGAAAACACAGGGGCTAGAGCTACAAGCTGTCTTCTCAGTCCCAGGGCCTCCCAGAAAGGAGCCAGCTATTTTCACCAGGAAAATTAAAGTTTTCAGCAATATCTAATTTGCAACAAGATATTGTGACCTTAAGTCTTTACTATATACACAATTGGAATTAAGAAGATTCTAGAGTATCTTTGAGTTTTGTTTTATTTCATGTGTCTGAGCATTTAGCTTCCATGTGTGTATGTGTGTCTTCCTGATGCCCTCAAAAGTCAGAAAAGACATCACCCCTCCTTATTCCCCTGCCCTGAGCTGGAGCTACAGACAGTGGTGAGCTGACATCTGAGCCCCAAAACCCTGAACTCAGGTCCTAGAAGAACTGCATTTAACAACTGGGCTATTTCTCCAGCCCCAGAGTCTACAACTTTAAAATACCAGGTCAACAGACTTACTGACACATCATTACCTCATAGTCACAGCATTAATTTTTGTGAATGAGACACATCAGCCCATGTGATCCAACTGTGAGAGGAAACATTCCATCAGACCCATTGTAAAAACCAGGATGATGACTCAGCCCGCTCTTCACTCCCTGCTCTTCCAGGAGGTCTTGAGTTCAGTTCCCAGCAACCCCATTGTGGCTCACAGCCACTTATCCTGAGATCTGATGCCCTCTGCTGGCTTGCATGGACATGTACTATAGAGTAGCATTGGCACATAACACAAACACATCTTTAAAAAGAGAAAACAAAACAAAACAACAGCAAAAACAGAACATGGGTTCTGTTCAAGACCTTATTAAAGTCTGATCTATGTGCTCCCAGTGTCAGTAATCAATACAGCAGGTCTTTCAGGAGGGTGTGTAAAGCTTTGGTCAGCTCCGGAAGCCTCCCATGGGGCCTGCATCTCTGACTTTCTGGGACCTGGGTGAGATCTCTGGAGCTCTTCAGCTGTCTGCTTCAGGCTGCCTGGTAGTGGGGGCGTGGCAACATTTTATTTTGTGTTATCTTATTTTAACTTGCCTATTCAATACTTGAATAATTGTTCAAGGAGCTGCTACATAAAAACTTATTTATTCACTTACTTTTTGGTCAGGGTAAATACTTATGATTGTGGAGAAAATGTTTCAAGATGGCTGTCCAAGTTCTTTGGCCGTGTCTGTCATTTAATCAAGCAAAGTCCACACTCCCAGCGAAATGCAAGGAAGACGCCTAGAAAAGGTATTACATTCGGATGGAGTGTTGGGTTCCTCTGCATGTCACTCCCAACCCAGAAAATGGACTCACGGGTTCTGGACTTCATCTTGTAACTGCAGGGACACACTGCAAGTTTTGTGACCTCCTTTGAGGGTTGGCATTACAGCTGCATCATCGTAAGAAACATGGGACTCCTGGGTGCACCATTGGTGGTGGGCACAGAGGAGAGACCAGGCCTGTGGCATACAAACGGTATTGGAGCAGGATGTGGTGAGCTTATGATTGCTTCCAGGATGCCATTCCCAGAGCAAAGCTCCCTGGGTCTAGCTGGCCTGATACCAGTTTTGTGGTTAAAGATTTTGGGGGAAAATTAAGTTTCAATATTCCTTGGAGTATTTTTACATTTTTATGTAATGTTTCAAAGGAGTTCAAGTAGTGGAAAAAGATAGCATCTGCGGAACACTTTATTTTTATTTTATGTGCACGGGTGTTTTGCTTGCATATATGCCTGTGCACCACGTGAATGCAAACATGGAGATCAGATCCTGGTGCTGGAGTTATAGACAGTTGGAGCCACTGTGTGAGGCTTAGGAACTGAACTTGGGACCTCTGGAAGAACAGCTAGTGCTCTTAACTGCCGAGCCATCTCTGCAGCCCTGCAGCACATTTTAGCTAGTGTTATTTTGAGTTAAAATGTGTACCAGGTCCTTTCTGACTTGTTCATAGCTATTTCAGTGCTGTGATAACCATCTTAATGCCATAGCAATTTAAATTTCATGAGTTTTCATTAAAAAAGTGAGTATGTGAGGATCTTTCTCTGCGTATATATGTAGTATATATATATATAATATGTATATATTATATATAGTCTTTTTAATGTTTGTATGATGTGTATTTGTGTGTATGTATATGGTATGGTGCATATGGTTTCTGTATGGTATGTATATGTATGTGTATATATATATATATATAAGATACATATATAGTATGTTTGTATGGTATGTGTATATGTGGTGTGTACGGCTGCATGGATGTATGCCTTGCTTGAGGCAGAATTTCTGGCTCACTGCTGCATATATTAAAGTAGATGAATCTCACGTTCTTAGTATAAGCACAGGCTTTCCCACTAGAGCCCCAGTTCCTGAATAACAACTCCTAGGCCTCTTATATAATGCCTCTGAGTCCAGGTGGGGAATCTTTCTACCTCACTATTTCTCAGAGTTCCCCTCTCTCTGCCAGATGTCCCACCTTCTAATCCTGCTTCAGCTTATTAGCCATCAGCGTTTTATTGAAAGGTGATGCTTCTCACATCCTCAGGCTTCTCCGGGCTCTGTCTCCCACCTCACCTTAGGTGTGCAGAAATTACAGGTGCACGATACTGCATCTAGTCCTGCATAGATCTCGACAATCTGAGCCACTGCTCCCGTGGCAACAGTTTATCCTTTGAGCCGCTTCCCCAGCCATGCATATGTCTTTTGTTTGTTTCTATCTTTTCAGGACACGGTTTCTCTGTGTAGCCCTGGCTGTCCTAGAACTAACTCTGTAGATCATGCTGGCCTTGAACTCAGAGATTTCTTGCCTGTGTCCCTCTGTCCCCCAGATGCTGAGATGATAGGTGTGCCACCATACCCAGCATTTTAATTCTTTCCTTTTCCTTTCAGATGTGTATATTTCATTTCTCAGTAGAATCTCGTCAGTTGTTTTATGCTTAGAACTCTTTCTGGTTACCCTCTCACATCTCTATAAAACTAAAAACAATATAAATTAAAGCATCTAAGAAGACTATAAAGTTTGCTTAGACCATCTGGTGTTAGAAAATGTCTCTTGGGTTAAGTTCTTATGACTTTAACAATGTTTAGTCAATCAAAGCAACACAGATCTATAATATAGCATATATATTATATAATACAGCTATAATATAATGACTATTGAACGTAAAGGGCAAGTCTTGGAACTCTAGCTGGGCTTTTCCACATTTGAGAGTCTGTCATTTGCAGACAGGCGTGGTAGTGCTCAACACCACGCACTTCTGGGAAATCTCATGAATGAATGGAAAAGTGGAAATTGGTTAGCACACTGTCACTCAGACTTCTTCTGAGGTCTGTGAGCAGATCACAGGGATCTAACATGAATTGCCTTTCATGTCTGTCACTTGACAGCTTAATTAGGTCCTGCAGTTCCCAGGCCAGTGGAGGACTGGCTGTCACCTGACCAGTGGGAGGATCTTTTTCCCTGGCTGTGGAGACTTTTATTCCCCATTCCTGGCTCCAGGGTTTGAATGGGACTTTTGTTTGCTATGCTGGAGGTGGTCAGCCCCCAGGACACTGTGCATTGAGAGCCCTGTGGCCTTTCTGTGACGGTCAAGAAGGTCCTTTGTAAAGGATGAGATGGTACTTCCCTTCTTAGGCAGATGAAGAGGACAGATAAAGTGGGATCACATTCTGTCTCTGCTAGAAGATGACCCAACCCACCCTTGATCACCAGCTTAGATTAACGATTTCACAGATTCCTTCCATAGCTCTGTTCCCTTTTCAATAGCTGTGAATTTTCCGTTTACTTCTGCATCAGTACTATTTGTAAACCCACTGGCTGCTGGAGTATCTTCTGTTTATTGCTAAAGTCTGCCTGCCTCTCTGCATGCCTGTCTGTCTGTCTGTCTCTCTGTTCTGTCTGGTTAGATCTAGAAGGTTTTTGTGGGGCTACAGAGATGGCTCAGTGGTGAGAGGCACTGGCTGCTCTTCCATAGGACCCAAGTTCAATTTCCAACACGCACATAGCATGGCAAACAACTGTCAGTCACTTTAGTCTCAGGTGATTCGATGCTTCTGGCCTCCATGAACATGCAGGCAAATACCCATATGAAATCACTCAAATACACATGCATACATGCACATACACGCACATGTATGCATACATGAAAATAATTCAGGGAAGCCCCATGTAAGCCTGTACACATCATACACCTTTCTGTCTTGTCCGGGGCAGGCAGGGCTTGCTGTAGCTCTGCACTTTTGCTCCTAAGCATTGTCTCTGAGGCTGAGTGTGGTGACATATGTCCATAACCTGGGGAAGTAGAGGCAGGAGGATCGGGAAACTGAAGCCACCCTGATTGTGTAATAAGGGCTTGGCTACAGAAGCAACATTTGTCAGAGCAAATTCACATCCCTGCTTTATTTTTTTTCTTCTCTGGATCGTTTGATGCAGAATATGCTAGGATCTTGTTTTCCTCCTTCTTTCTGCCTTTGAAGAGGTTTGAGCCATGCTTAGAACACTCTTGCTTTCTTCGGTGTTGATGTTTTCCCTGTGTGGGAGGTGTCTGCCTTAGAAACCGCACGGCTTGAGACTGAGAATGGCCAGTGTCTCCCGGAAGGTAACCTTTCTGTCTGTGTTTCCTCTCAGGTCAGCCTCCCGGCACTGCTGTTGCCCTGTCCCTGGTGAATGAGGCTCAGTATCTGCTGGTGAACACATCAAGTGTTCTAGAACTTCAGTGGCATCTAAACGCCAGGTTAGACCTTCCCCTCAGGCCAGAAGAGAAGTATAACTATTGCCCTTGGGGAGGGGGGCTGGCACCCATCTGGGAAGGAAAGATCTGGAAGGTGATGACTTCAGACCCTGAAGTTACAGTGGGAAATGAGGCCCAGTGACATGTGAACCAGTTCTTGTTTGCCTGTCTTCCTTCCTTCCTTCCTTCCTTCCCTTCCTTCCTTTTTTCCTTCCTTCCTTCCTTCCTTCCTTCCTTCCTTCCTTCCTTCCTGTGTGTGTGCACACATGCACATGTGCTCACATACATGCATATAGGTATGAAGGTATTTTTTACATATACAAAGTGGGCGTGGAGGCTACAGATTAGCCTTAGGCTTCTTTCTCACCCACTTTCCTCCTTGTTTTGTGAGACAGGGTCTTTCACTGAACCTAGAGCTCACAGATCAGGCTAGCCCTCTGACTATAAAACCCCAGGGATTTTCCTGACTTCATCTCCCCAGTACTAGGATTACAAATGGGTGCCACCAAGCAAGACTTTGTATGTGAGCACTAAGGACTCATGTTCCTCATGAGTGTGCAGTCGTTTACCATGTGAGCGCCTTCCTCAGTTCCTGTTAATCATTACCAGGGCTTTCATTTACCATCTGTGTCGATCAGCCTTCCATTGCTATAGCAAATGTTTGGGGCAATTGGCTTGTAAAGAGAAGGCCCGTCTTCTGAGACATCAGCTATGATTGGTGGCCCTGTTGCTGTGAGCCTATGTGGTACATCCCAGCAGGAGCACACAGTGCTGAGAAGAGCTGGGGACACCCAAGGTTCCCTTTGAAGGCATGTCTGTAGGGACCCACACACCTCCCAGGGGAGTCAACTCTTGAAGTTTTTTTTCTTTTCTTTTTTTTAAACCATTTCTAGTGGTAAATGATGGAGATCCAGCCTCCACCATGGGCCTCTGAAGATATCTAAGGTCAAGAATATAGTGTGCTCCCTGCTTTTTCTTGACACTCTCATAAAACATGAAGGACCCCCAGCTCTGGTTTTAATTATCCTATTTCTACACCTTGTTTTAATTTGTCACCAGTTTGACCTAATTTCATTGACCACCCTCCTACTGCCTCCTGTCTCTTAGGATTCCTGCCCTACTTCATACAAGGAGTGTGACTACAGGCTGGTTTTGTTTGTCAAATACACAGCCAGTGTCCCTGGACGCTCACCCCCCACCTCCCGCTCTCCTGAGGGTACAGATGCTGTTAGGGTACCATCAACTCTAGGACATTCTGACCACACCAACGCCTCAATCTTCCTTAGAGGAAACTCAAATTTGGTAACCAGGGAATTAATTAGGGGAAGTCATCTAGCTGTCCCATCAGGTGGGCACAGGCTCCTCATTCTCAGACCAGGGAGGCTAGATACACTTCTTTTTCCATGTGCCATGAAGACTTCTGCATACATGTTCACGCCTTGAACAGCTTACACACACAGCGGAAGGGAGGCCATGGGACGCCCCTTGACTTTCCCTCATGATTGGCTACTGGAGTTTCTAGTCTTCTGAGAGCACACTCTAGGGTTCCCCAGCCGGGGACTCGTTTGTCTTCCTCAGGTGCAGAATTGTGACACAGCTTTGAGGTTTCTGACATTCTGAGTTTTTTCAGCATCAAGGGACCTTCTTTGAGACACTCAGAACAAGGGATAATGAATCTGACATTTTCTGGGGCTGTAATGTGGAAGATTGGAGAAGAAGGGCTTGCTGTAACCCCAGTCCCTACCAGCAGGGGATATGTTTCCCACCAGCTGGTTTAGAGCAAGGCTGGCCAGCCCCAATGATGTCATCACAGGCAAGAGACTCTGAGCCAGGGCTTGGCATTTCTCAGTGTTCTAGATGTCTAGATGCAGGTTGATGGGCTCCCCCATTTGCATGGTAACAATAGTTTTCAGACAAGGAGCCTTCCTTTTTACAAAACACAAAGGAACTTGTCCCTGGCTTACATGTGACCCCTTCACATGTGACCACTGTCATTTAGAAGGGACTTCATAACCCTTAACCTTCCTACATCTAGCCACAGAATTTCAGCTCTGTCCCCAGAACATATTCTACCACAGTTAGTGAATGTCTCCTACCCTTTCCCACGTACATCAACTGAGTAATTCTAGAATTTGTTCAAACTATGCAAAGTATAGAAAACCCTAAGCCTATGGCACAGTGAAGTTTTATAGCATCTGAATTACCCCAGATTAAGTAGGGATTGCACCCCACTTAGACCTCATCCAAGTCAACTTGCTGAAGTCACCCTTATTTAGATTTCTTTCCCTGTAAATAGTTTCACTCCTTCTTTGATTTAACAGAGTGTGTGTTCCCGTGTTGGGGGCCATTTTAAGAGCTGTTTGCAGTGTATTCCTCTGAGTGGACTGCAGGGGATGGAAGTCATTCTGTAGAAGTAAACAAAACTTACAAACAGGAATTATATAAGCTGGGCCTGGGGAGGCATGGCTATAATCATAGCACTTGGGTTGCTGAGGCAGGGGGATTGTGTATTTGAGGCCAACCTAGGTAACATAGAGAGATCCTGTTTCATTAAGCAACCAAAGGATCTTATCCTGTAAGGTTTTTTTAAAATTTTATCTCTATTTTATGTTGAGAGAGTGCATGAGAGAGTGCAGTCTCTGTGCAAAGCAGGTCTGTATAGTTCATCCTGCTGATAGCTCTTGTCCTGTCCCATGTTCCTGGACTGGTATTTTCTGTATCCTTGTTCTCTTTATACTTCTGATCCGGCTTCTTCGTCTACGACTTTCCCACCCTTTGCCTCCTGTATGCTTCTCCTTGGATTTGGGACCATATTCTAGGGAGGGGGCCATGGCTGTATCTAACAGATAGTGTGTCTTGTTATTATACTCATGAGAGACATTTGTTCTGAGCATCCAGGCCTCAGGCCTGAGGAGAGTTGGTATGGTCAGGCCTGGAGTGCCAACTGTGTAGAATTGTGACAGTGTGGGTGTGTGCCACTTCCCTCCACTCACTGTTCTTGGTCTGTCTAAACAGAGACGAACATGGAGAGGCGGAGTCATTCTCCATGAGAGATCTCATCTCCCGCTTCCGAGCCAATATCATTACCAAGGGAGCCAGGGCTTTTGAAGAAGAGAAATGGGACGAGATTTCAATCGGTTCCTTGAATTTCCAGGTAAGTTTTAGGGGTGGTTAGCCTTACTCAAAGGCTGCCAGTGACTGCTGTTCTCAACTCCAGAACGAGATGGTGGCAGGTGCCCCCTCTCTCTACTTACTGTCCTCTATGGATCACATTTGTGTGCTTGTAAAGATGCTTGTGCGTACGGGAGCACATCCTCCTTAGTGGTGCTGGACCTTCCAGTTCTGTAGAGTCCATAAGGGGGGGGTACCCAGGAGCCTACTGACCACATAAGGTCTATGACCATTACTACTGCCACACCTCCTCCCTTTATCCATCTCTTTTCTCCTCGTATCATCTTCCTTCTCCCTGCTCCTTCATCTACTTTCTCCTCTCCTTCCTCCTCCTTCCTCCCATCTTCTCTCATCTCCCTTTCTCTGTTCCCTCCTCCACTCTCTCTTCTCACCCCTCCTTACCCCTCCTTCCTGCCCTTCCTCCTCCCTTTTTGGCTTCTGCCTTCAATAGCATCTATGGAAGAGATTATAGTTAGAGGCAGGCCCATTGTCATCTGTTTGCAGACCCCAAGCCTTAGTCCTAAATATTCAAGAAGCAGAAGGGAAGCTTCCATCTAAGTCTCTATTCCTTACGTGACTGACAAACTCATGAGGTCTGCCCCTGAGCTTGATGATCTCTCTGCCTCTAAGTCTGGCCTTCCTTCATCCAGGAGCAAGCCAGTCTCCTGCCTCAGGCCTTTGCTTGGTTGTCCCTCTACTTGCCATGTTGCTACTGGACTTTGGCTCAGAGGTCACCTTCTTAGAAGCTTCCCAGCAATACAGTTCTACTTGGTACACTGCCTGTATTATCCCCCAGACCACACAGGATGTGTACCTTGTCTTCTTTTTCCTGGCGTGTCTCTGGGTCATAGAGCATCCTGGCTGAGTCTGCGCCCAGCAAGTGATTGTTGGAGGAGGTACACAGGAGATATAAGGATGAGCTGGAGGCTGTAGGGATGGCTCACTGATGAACAATGTGTTCAGCTCTTTAGTGGGTACGAACTGATGCTGGTAATTGCAGGGGTGGGTGTGACCTGGCTGTCTGGTGATTACCTTGTGCTTAAATGGACCACCAGTCTAGCATCTCAGAAAGCAGTAACAATTACCTAAATTTCTATCCGTGGGTCTCAGATACCACAAAGGGCCTGACGGTCTTTCTTTCTTACCCTTGACCTCTATCATCTTGAAAATCACTTACTCACGTGCTTTTCTCTCCTGTAAGCCTGGTTCTGGCAGCATCTCTCCTGTCGTTTTCTTGTAAGCTGACCTCCTTGTCCATCCTCATTCTTCATCACTGAATCTCTGCTGTTTTAAGGCATCTGTTCTAACACAACCTGCCAGGCACTAAGGTAGGCACTAAATCTACCTCGTGAGATATTTGGAGAGATAGAGGGAGGGCCTGAGGGAGGAAGGAGGGAAGAGGGAAAAGGACCAAAGCGGAGAGGGATGCAAGAGGGAGGGGAAACTAAACTATGCCAGGAGCACTGTCAGAAACCCATCTGACAACAGCAACCAGGACCTGTCTGTGACACGTTTCAGAATACTTTGTTTTCTTTAGGCAACATCCCTAATGCATGGAGACAAATTAAAGCTGAGCTACTAATGCTCTCTGGGCCTGTAACAGTTCATCATGTCAGGGAAGGCTGGACAGGAGGAGTGAGGCAGCTAGGCATGCTGAGTCTACAGCCAGGAAGGGAGAGCAGTGGATGACGGTGCTCAGCTGCCTTCTCCTTTTATTAGTCTGCGACCCCGGCCCATGAAATGGCAGTGACCATATTTACGGTGTGTCATCCCACACCCACTAGCCCAATCTAGAAAGTCCCTCAAGGACAGGTTCCGAGGTAAGTCTTCTAGGTGAGCCTGTATCCTGTTAGGTTACTGGCTGTTTACCACAGGAGAGACCATGACTGCTGAGTTTTTCCTTTTCATTCTTCATATGTCTGCATGTGACTTATTTTAAACAAGAATTTAGGACAGTAAATGATTTTTTTTAAAGATGTAAAAAAAAAAAAGGCTTAAAGCTAGCTGGACTTGGTGGTACTCACCTTTAATCCCAGCTTTTGTGAGGCAGAGGGCAGGGGTCAGGGGGCAGGAGGGAGGGGTAGAGGAAGGGGTAGGGGCAGAGGCGGAGACAGGCAGATCTCTGTGAATTTAAGGCCAGCATGGTCTACGTATTGAGTTTCAGGGCTCATAGAGATATCCAGCCCCCCCCCCCCAAAAAGAAAGATTTCAGAGCATGCCTTTAATCCCAGCACTCAGGAGGCAAAGACAGGCAGATCTCTGGGTTTGAGGTCAACCTGGTCTACAGAGTGAGTTCCAGGACAGCCAGGGCAACACAGAGACTCTGCCTGGGAGGCAGAGGAAGGAGGGGATGAATAGAAAGAAAGAATGAAAGAAAAAAGAAAAAAGAGAGGGGTGATTAAAAAGGAGCTATGTATATGAGGGTGAGAGAGAGAGAGAGAGAGAGAGAGAGAGAGAGAGAGAGAGAGAGAGAGAGGGAGAGAGAGGGCTTAAAAAGGAAATATGTATATGTGTATGTCTATGTATAAAAGAATATTTGGAAAATGTCCCTCCTGCTTTTCAAGAAAGTGTTCTGAGGCTCTTTTCAACAAAACAGCCAGATTTTGGCCCAAAGCATTTGTCTGTGAAGAGAAGCTGGCCAGGGCCTTGGTCTGGAGGCGGCTGCTGCTCCCTGGCACCTTTGTACCCCAAGAGACACTTTCCCAGGAGAAGCTAAGCTTCTGCTTACTGGCTCTTGGCCTTGGGATCTTCATCTCCAGAAGTGAGAGCTTCTTCTTACGTGTGGAGGTGTGCTAGGTCTGGGTTTGGCATCCCTCAAATAGTGTCTGGACATACCCAGCTGGATAGGGATGTTCATCCTGTCCTGTTGATCTTTCCACATTCTCGGCCACTCACAGGGCCCAGATGTTATTAACTCTTGGATGAATGCCCATCGGCTAGAGTGCCCACTATAGCAAGAAGCCAAAGCTCAGCTACATTAGTGAGTACTTGAAATTTCTGGGAAAATACCCACAAACAAGAGGCACACATGGCCACAGGGAAACCTGGTAGCTGACCTAGTGGTCCCAGCTGCTTAGGAAGCTGAGGCAGGAGGATCACTTGAGTTCATTCAGTCAAAGCCAGCCTGGGCAACACTTTGGCATTTTATGTGTGTAGCAAAAGAACAATCTTATTACTGCTGAGATGTTACATTTCTGTTAATATTTGTGTTTTTTTTCTCTTGTTATAAAAGTGATAAGGGTACATGGCCAGTGGGTACTGATGCTCTCTCATACCGAATGGCTATGCCAAGTATCTGAATGTTGGTTTCTGTATTGCTGTGTGGGGTGTGAGGTATGTGTACCTGTAGACACATATAAAATGCACATGTCATTTGCTTTCTGCTTCAATTATAAGACACAAGTATATCCCCACACTTTGCTTAAAGTATATTTTCTTATATTTTACTTAAAGGCCTTGGTGATTTTTTTTTTGAAAACACAGTCTTGTGTAGCTCAGGCTAGCCTCAGACATGCCATGTAACTGAAGATGAACTTGAGTGTTTGATCTTTCTGCCTCTACCTTCTGAATGTAGGCATTGTAGGCGTGTATCACCCTGCCTGTTTTATGTAGTGTTAGGGATAGAACTGAGGGCTTCATGAATTTCCAGCAAGCACTTCTCCCTCTAACCCACACCCCCAGCTTCTTGGAGGCTAATTTGAATTCTAAGGTACAAGTTTTCCATATTCTCAGCAATATGAGGACAGATCCCTGCTCACGAATCTGTGTTAATACTTCTGGTTCCCTTTAGATTAAATTTCTATGTGTATAATTGGTGCCCAAAACTCACAGTGCCCTGTGCCTGACTTAGTGATGGTTTCGGTTTGTCTTTGAAGTTCTGAGCGCTTATTTCCTCAGACTCCTCCCACCTCTTTCCTCAGACCCCTCCCACCTTTCCTCAGACTCCTCCCACCTTTCCTCAGACTCCTCCCACCTCTTTCCTCAGACTTCTCCCACCTCTTTCCTCAGACTCCTCCCACCTTTTCTCAGACTCCTCCCACCTTTCCTCAGACTCCTCCCACCTTTCCTCAGACTCCTCCCACCTCTTTCCTCAGACTCCTCCCACCTCTAGGAACCATGAAGACGGTCTTCCATGCCCTCTTTTTCTCTACAGCCCTTATGCAGTAGCCTTTAGCCCGCAATCCCACTAGGGCTCTTCCCAAAAAGTGCTGCAAAGAGGAGCCGTTTCTGTGGTTAGGGGTTGGCCACATGTCTGTGATTCCACCATGCAAAGCATGATGTCCTCATCACGTGTCCCCTCTCCCTGCCAGGTTCTGGGGCCTTGTCACAGGTGCCAGATGATTTGTATCGACCAGCAAACTGGGCAGCGGAACCAGGATGTTTTCCAGAAGCTCTCTGAGAGTCGGGGGAGAAAGGTGGGTACGTGTAGGTATGTGTGCCCAACACGGCACCTCATTTTCATCTTTGTATGCTATTGGCACATAACCATCCTGCTATGGGTGTCGAGTCGTTTCCAGCGGTGCAGAGGTTGTTAGACTTCCTGAAGCCTATGCTCTCTTCCGCCAAGGCCCCAAGCTTGCCCATGATTCTCCTTGCTCGTGTTTCATCCAGTGTTGGTTGTTGCTTTATCATAAGCATTTTAATGCTCTTGGACCTTACTGAAAATAGAAGAAATATAACAATAACAGGGCTGGGGATGTGACTCAGGGGAAGAGTGTTTTACTCACCTAGCATGTACCAAGGTCTGGTTTCTATCCCCTACAACCTCAAGAAAAAAAATTAATTCTACTAGCTTGATCTCTATTTTCTTCAGCACAGAGATCTTTTAACAAAGTAAGTTAGTTCAGTGTGGACAGATGATCTGCTGAGAAGGCTCAGTAAAGTTCATGATACTAAGCCAGGTGGTTCATCTCCTCAGGGGGTTAAAATGACTCTATGTTGCTGTTGTAGATTCTTGATTATAAAAGCTGAGCATTTACCAGATATTCATTATACATTATACACTGTACATTATATAATATATATAAATGATTCATTAGAAGCACTTATTTTTAGCTCTGCATTTTCTGTTAGGACTTTGGGAAGAATTCCAGTCAGGCCGCATTGAAGTATTCTTGAAGCAGGGCATGATGGTAACACTTAGATCCTCCAAAGAGATCAAGGTCATCCATGGTTACATGGAGAATTCTAGGTCACCCTCGATTACAGTGAGGTCCCCTTTCAAATAAATAATAAATAAACAGGCTGGGGAGAGGGTGTGGTCTGCAAAGTGCATGTCTTAGTTTGATTCTCAGAGCATTCTCTCTCTCTCTCTCACACACACACACATACACACACACACACACACAGAGTCCCTCTCTCTCTTTCTCTCACACACATTCTCTCTTTCTCTCTCTTCCCCTGTATTATTCCTTCTCCCCTCCCTCTCTCTCTCTCACACTCACTCTCTCCCCCTTCTCTCTGTCTTTGTCTCTGTGTCTCTGTGTCTGTCTCTCTCTCTCTTTCTCTCTTACACACATACTCTCTCTCCCTCCTTCTTTCTCTCTCTCTCCTTCCTTCTCTCTCTCTCTCTCTCTCTCTCTCTCTCCCTCCCTCTCTCTCTCTCTCTCTCTCTCTCCCTCCCTCTCTCTCTCTCTCTCTCTCTCTCTCTCTCTCTCTCTCTCTCACACACACACACACATACACACACTACTGGACATTGTGACACACGTTTGTAATCTCAGAGCTGGGAAGGGAGAGAAGGGCAGATCCCTGGACTCTCCAGCCAGCCGGCTCTACTGGTGATCAGCAGACCATGAGAGACCCTGTCTTAATAAACAAGGTGGGCAGCATCTGAGGAACCACAGCCAGGGTGTCCTCTGGCTTCTGTCTGCATATGTGTGCACATGTACACACACCAAACATGCGTCTGCCTTCTGAACGCTGGGACCAAACGCATGTTACAAATGTTTTTAACTTTTAAAATAATGTGGCTTGTCTTGTGACTGTTGCCTCTCTCACAGGTGAACTTTGGTGTGTACCTGATGCATTCCTCCTTGGATTTATCGTCTCCATGTTTCCTGTCAGTGGGATCTGAGGTGCTCCCTGTACTGAAAGACTGTGGAGTGTCCTGATTCACCCTCTTCCCAGAAACACCCCAGTGTCATCTCCTAACATTTCTTCTCCCAAGAGCATTAAAGTCTTTCTTTACAATGCTGTCTACTGTTCTTGAGACCTGCAACTTGATTCAGTAGGACCTTGTCTTGGAATGAATGCTGCTCTTTGCCACTGGAGTGGAGCCCACTCTTACCGTGTGCCCTCTGACCTCTCTGCTCACTTGCACTGACACAACTCAGCAGAACGATGATGTGCCCATACCACAAAGGTTCCCTCAAATATCCAAAGAAGGATCAGTTGTAGTCAAATTCAATATTTGATGAGACTCGAGATTACTATTATTATTAATTTTTAGTTTATTGAGTACATCACGACATTGCAAAACAAGCTGGCTGGCAGGAATAAAGTACACTGTCTTCCTAGTTTTCAATCTATATATTCTTAGTGGTAAAGGTTGAGGCATGATCTCATGACACACAGGCCAGTTTGTTCTTCCTGGTGCTGGAATGTGCCACCATATCTAGCTTGACTTATGTATTTTGCAGGTGTGAGTTTGTGTGTGTGTTCACACTTAAGATTTCTATGTCTTAGTTTTTTGGTTTTTGTTTTTGGACAGGGTTTCACTGTGTATCCCAGGCTGGCCTAGAACTTATCATGTAGATCAGGCTAGTCTTGAACTCATGGAGGTCTGCCTGCCTCTGCCTCCCAAGTGCTAGGATTATAGGTATGTACCATGCCTGGCTTTTTGATGGACTGGGTCTCTTTTAATACATAGTATCTTTTTGTAACTAGTATTTCTCCAGCTATCTAATAAGGCATGCTGATGTAGCCATTTCTGAGAATCAGGAGCCTCCTCTCACAAATAAATATAAATTCTGAAATTCTTAAAAAATTAATAAGTGTAGTCCAGCAGTTTCTAAAAAGATTCTATATGGTGGCTATGTTGGCTTTATTTCAGGCGCACAATGGTGTTTTACTTTTGTAAGATGAAGTGAGTTTATACATTACACAGACCTGCTTAGCTGGAGAGGGCGCCTTTGTACTCCACATTTGTCACACTTGGTTATGTTTGTGAATGAATAACATTGGCAAGCACTCAGCCACAGGCCCCACAGGCCTCCAGCTTTAATTCTCTCAGACTCCCTGTGGAGCGTTGATAACTAGAGAGGTGAAATGCCCCCCTGCCCCAGGAGATGGGAGAAGCAGTACTTGGCAGAGCTCACGTTAGAGCCCAGGTCTGTCCTCTCCACTAGTGTGGTAAACTGCTGAGTCATGATTGTGGGCACCATTCTAAGCACCTCAGGTGGATTAAATCATGTGATCTTCTTGAAAATGATTATGAGAAATTTACTATTGTCATCTCTGTTGATAGATGAGAAAACTGAGGCCAAGCTAAGTTGATCGATTTAGTCTCTAGAACTGAGATCTGAGGGGCCTGGAATCTAGCTAAGGGGGTAGAGATCTGAGGGGCCTAGACTCCGCACAGGCTGAGAGCTGGAGTTTGTGTTCTGACCATGCCTCTCAGGGAAAGCCACTGTTGCTTAAGAGCACTAGGTTCTGCTTCAGATGCACACGAACTGTGGTAAGAAAAGCTCTCGTGAGTGATTTCCTCCAGCGGAGCTTCCCACTGCATAACTGGACCAGGTGAGAGAGCTGGTGTTTCATGTCGGTGAATCACAACACGACGGAGCTTTGAATAGCAGTCCAGGGACTGGGTATGTCTAAGAGAGGTGAGATTAGCGTGGGGGAAGGAAAGGGAGGTCCCACAGAGATGGACAGATGGACAGGACAATGCCATTACCTGTCGAAGCTTCAGCTTTCCTGTCCTCTTCTGTCCACAACTGGCTCTGGTATCCAGGGCTGTCAAGCATGTTCCAAAATGGCATTTGCTGTTTGGAGGGACCTTGTCTTGGTTAGATGGTGCGCTCAGGACCAACTGTGTCCTATTTACCACCTTTCCTTCATCTGCAGTGAAGTTGTGGGGACAACCCATTAGCAGAACTGTGAGGGAGCTGCTAGATTAGGCTGGGGGGAGGGGGGACATCTAACTCAAATGTGGGCAAAACCATCCCCTAGGCTGCAGTCCTGAACAAGTGAGCTAAGCACCAACGTTCATCTCTCCGCTTCCTGACTGGATGCAGTGTGACCCGCTCTCTGCTTCCTGCCACCATTTTTACTTTCCTGTGCCATGGTAGATTTTATGCCCTGGAACTATAAACCCGGAAAAATGCTCTTTCTCTTAAATTGTTTTGTCCTATGTGTTGTCGGGGCAACAAGAATGCAGTCCTGTCACCAAGGAGAGAAAGTACAGGCTTCTGGGATCTAGAGGACCCAGGGACCTACTTTGGATCTTGGTTGGGACTTGAGGGTCTTCAGGACCCTGCAGCAGCCAAAACCTTCATTGGTTCATATTGTTTCAGACACTTGGATCTCTGAGAAAGCCTCTGACCTCTCTCAGAGGCTACTTCAGGGAGCCCCAGTTAACAGAAGGGAAGTCAGGCCCCACCAGGCAGCCTCTTTCTAATTCACTTTTTTTGTGTTAGCAGAATTAACTTACACATTTCACCTTACAAATCCCCAAGTTAAAACTGTTGTAGAAATTATTTAATCCTGACCCCGGGGCCTCTACCCTGCCTTTGACCATTAAGTTCCCAGATAAAAGGCACACATGGCCTTTATATTTACAATAAGCCTTAAACAACACAAGAACTGGGCAGATATCTACCCTCCATGCTGTTAGAATCTATTTCCTATCAATAATCCTGAGTTATTACTAGGTTTCATCTGGGCTGCTCTTACCTCCAAATGGGCAGCCCTCAGGGCCATAGTTTTTTCTTGACTCTTAACTCAGGGTGGCTTCTCCTTCCTCCTCCTGCACCTTCTCCTCATGGTTCTCCTCTGACTCCAAGCTCAGGAAGCCTACACCCCACCCATGTCTCTCCTGCACAGTTACTGGCTGTTGGTATCTTTATCTACCAACCAGAAATAATGTGGGAGCAGGGTCTGCATTCAAACTCCAGGTCTTGGGGACCTGCACTTTGCTTTACAATAGACAGCAAGACCAAACCCCAACAAAAATCTAGGCGAATCATACTCTCTCCATGAATAAGTGACTGAATACCTTTAAATCTTACCTGAAATGTGGTGAGAACCACAGTTCTTATAAAGTTAAAGGTGACGCCACTGTGTGTGGTACAGCATCTTACAGTGCCTGAGAAAGTCAAGCCCTGTCCACCACCCGGTGGCAGCATTAGGTAAGCTCAGAGGCTTTTATTTCTGTTTTCTGAGAACTAGTTCAAACTGGGTCAGCAAATCTCAACAGCGGAGTGATGTGTGGTGGTTTTTGGACTCTGAGGAACACTGCCATACTGGTGATGGAGTCCTTCAAGAGTTACTGTCTGAGTTACTTCTCCAGCACATTATCTTCGATTCTACTTAGCAAACCGTGCTTTTAGGGTCTGTTTTTCTCAGGTCTTGCTTTTTTGTCCTTATTGTTCTTTTGCTTCTTGTTTGCCTTTAAGGATGTAGGTTTGAATTGCCTGTTTTGTCTAGCCTGACCCTATCTAACCTTTTCTATGTATGTGTGTGACTGCATACTGTGCTCTATGGAAAGGTATATGTTTATTGGGTTGTATATCATGGATTTAACTATCGAAGACAATGGCTGCAGCAGTTCTTCATCTTGGGGTCTTCAGGTCTGTGCACAACTTTGTGACTTTCCTTTTACCTCTGCAGAAGCAAAATCTGGTACTCACTTCCTGAGTTAGGGGCGGTCTTGGCTGACTTTGTGTCTACCCCTTCAAAAGTTGTCAAATGGACACTGATTTATTTTGTTATTACACGTATTTTATTTTATTTTTGTGTGTGCCTGAGTGTGTGGAAGTGTGTGGACAAGTTGTGGGAATCGGACTCTCTTCTTCCGCCACGTGGTCTGTAGAGATACAACTCAGGTGGTAAGGATTGGCAGATAACTACCCACTGAGCTACATCCTTAGCTGTAGGTCGAATTCTGAGCCCAGAGTTCAAGAGACTGCAGAGCATCTGCTCTTGATTCTTAGAAGGCTACCTCAGTCTGCAGAGGTCGTGTGAGGAAAACTGGTCTAGCCTTGCATGAGAAAACGAATGGAATAGAGATGAGCTATCTCACAGAAGTCTTCCACATCAGCCGGCTGACAGGCAGCAGACACTTGCACATGTGGCAGGAGATGATTCTTAATTGCCTGACTCCAGTGATGTTCTCAGATGGCAGGCACAGCAGGGGTAACATTGCTGAGCCCAGCAGAAATGGCGACCTACAGAATCGAGGGCAAACGGAACGGTTTATTACACGTTTCAAGCCATTAACTTGAAACATACTTGTATATGGAGGTACAGAGCTACTGTAATCAAAACCCAAGCTAAGTCTGGTGGCTTGAATAAAAACTGTCCCCCCAAGGTTCATGTGCTTTAGTGTTTGCCACCGTCCCCAGTTGGTGGCGATGTTCCATGGGGTTATGCAATCCTTAGCAGGTGAGCCTTGCTGGAGGAAGTTCGGTACGGAGGGTGGGCTGTGGCAGTTTATAGGCCACTTTCATATCACTCTCATTTTTCCTCCAAATGGAAATTCATAAGAAGAATTTTTCATAGTGAGGAAAGCCACAGTTCTTCTGAAATTAAAGGTGGCCAGTTAACTACCTGTTCCTGCCGTCTGTGCCCACTATGAACTCTTACTCTGGAACCATGTGCCAAAATAAACGGCCATCTCTGCAAGTCCCTTTTGGTCATGGTGTTTCCCTGCAGCAACAAAAACATAACTATACCGGGAGTGACAGTGAGGGCAGAAGCAGGCAGCACCTTGGGGCTGGGAAAGTGGCCAAGAAGCTGCTGCTTTAGGGTGTGTGCAAGTGGGGAGACATTTTAGGGGAAACACATGCTGAACCTTCCACTTCAAAGGACAGGATCCATGCCCACTACTTACCCAGTAGTCAGTGCCTAGCCTGGGGCAGAATCCCATTAGCAGACTTAGAGAGCAACACATGTGACTATCTGTTACTCCAGTCCCGCACACATTGCTACTTTCTACATTCCCAGGTTTGCCTGCGGGATGGTTACATTCACCCTTCTTTACAGCTCTTAGCTCCAAGCTCTGGTGAAACTTTCATTTTTTTCCAAACTACTTGCAGATACAAACTACCTTCCTTATTCAAGCTGGAGGTCAGGGGTCTCTGACTTTTGAACAATCTCTGTTTCTTTAGTCTAAGCTAATAGTGCTTTTGTGTCTTAAAATTTCTGTGGATTGTCTGTGAGTTTTACTAAGATTTATTTTACATGCCAAACCCTGCTCTTCTGAAAGAGCAACAAGTGCTCTAAACTGCTGAGTCCTTTCTCAATCTCCCAACAATCACATTTTAAAATTTATTTTACTAAGGTCATTTCTTAAGCTCAATGACTTAGGGGATTGGACACCCTCTTCTGGGCTCTACAAGCATTGCACACACATGGTGTACAGATATACAGGCATATAAAATACCTGTATGTAGGTTGATATCAAGGCAATACATGATTGGACAGTAGAGAGTGGGGCGGGGGAAAACGTCTGAAAAAGGGCAAGAGAGGATAAGTAAGCAGAGATTCGGGAGAAAGCAAGGTGGAACCAGACAAGAATGTTTCTCTTGGTGCATCTCTAGATTGATAAGGTTGTTATGATTATTTCTAAGGGTTTCTATGGGTCTATTTATCTTATCTAGATGGGCAGTTTATATCCTTGTCCATTGGTTGTAAGCTTATTGTGTAGAGGGTTTGTGGATTGAGAATTTAACATATAAACCTGTTTGATAAGTTAATGGTTGTGGAGTCATGCTTCTACTGGGTGGTGGAGGAAAGTGAGTAAAACAACACACAGGGGCAGTGTCGTAAACCACACCTGAGTTCTTAGAGATGGCATGGAACTGCTAAGTTAGAGATATCTCGCAGTGCCATGTGGCCCCACGGGTGCTGGCCCTAGCACGGGATAAAAGGCCTCCAAACTTTTAATATTTACAGCAACACCTGTATACATACATAATTTAAAAAACATATTTAAAATGTTCTTTTTTGCTGTCTGAAGGTACTGGTGATGGGAAATTGCCTTATTTTTATAATCCTAAGTTTAGAGAATACACATTTCTTCTCTTGCAAATAAAATTCATTATTATATGCAGCTGGAAGCACCCAACAGGTACTTTGAAGTGTTTTAGCATTCTCCTTAGATAACTCCTTAGCTTCAGCCCATATAATTTATCCCTTCCAGATGACTGTAAGCAATCTGCTTGCCAATTGTTTCATTGCCCTATAGCACAGAACCCATATTTTTAGTCCTCAGAAGTCCTCAAAAGCATTTCTCCTAGATTAGACCTGGTTTCCTGGCATGTGGCCTCAGGCCAGAGCTCTCTGGGAGTGAGAGGAGGTGTAGCAGGGTCTCTTCAGGTCTGTTCTCAGAAGTCACACACTCTGCTTGTGAAAGCCAGTATCAAAGATACCTCTGTTCAAAGAGCTGGGAGCTGGTATGGTGGTGTAAGCCATTGACTCCACCAGAATGCAGTAGGCAGAACACCATGGTCAGGTGGAGAACTATGGGTTCTGGGCCAGTCGAGGCTGCATAGGAAGACCCTGTCTTCCCAAATCAATCCAAGACAATCCATCAACCAACCAACCAGCCAGTCAGTCAGTCAGTCAGTCAAGAGATAGAAAAATAGGCCTTATTTTTTGACCGAAGAGGTCAAGTTCTGAAACCGTGAAGGGAGAGATAGAAATGAAGGGAATTTGAAGGATATGGGGAAAACAGAGTATGAGTGAAATGGGGAGATGTGAGGCATGTGAGGAAAATCAGTGAATATGAGGGGGTGGGGAAAATGGGGGAATATAGGCATTGTGGAGCAGATGAGGAGAATATGAGGGTTTTGATGGAATGGGGGTGGGGATATGAATGGTGTGGACGGAATGGGAGAGGCAAGAGAAAGCTTTTACCATTGCCATCTTTGCACAACTGCCATACCACATTAGCTACAAAGACTTTGAAGAAAGATACTTAGATTCTTATCTTTCTCAAAAGCCTCCCTTTTCTAGGGAGGGTATATGGTAATAAAACCTACAAAAAAATCAAGAGAAGCTTCGTCAGTTTTTTTCCTTATTGCTATGATAAAACAGAGCAGAGTAACTAAAGGAAGGGAAGGTGTTTTTTTTTTTTTTTTTTTTTTTTTTTTTTGGCTCACAGGAAAGAAAGGATCTAGCCTGGGAAGCCAGGTGACTGGAGTGTCAGGTGGCTACATTGTGTCCACAGTCTGAGACTTCAGTTTGCTTCCTCTTACTTAGTGCTAGCCCATGGAGATAGTTTCATCCACAGTTCAGGGTGGGTCTTCTTTTCCTCGTTTAAACTTTTCTGCAAACATCATTTTATAATGCTTTAGAGGCATGTTACCATAATAATTCTAAATACGGTCAAGTTGACAATAAATATTAACCATCACGAATCCAAAAAAGTATGAGTTAAGTATGGTTAGAGAGGCTGAGGCAGGAGGATCACGAATTTGAGGCCAGGAGGGGCTTCATTAATGCCTTTACCCTTGTTTTTGCAATAGGGTCTCTTTATTATGTAGCTTTGGATGTCCTGGGACTCACTATATAGATCAGGCTGGCCTCAAGCTCATAGAGAGTTGCGTGCCTCTGCCTCCTGAGTGCTGATATTAAAAGGCGTGCACCATGTCCCGCTAAAATTCTATCTCAAAAACTAGTTTCCCATCCAATCCAAATAGACTAGGACAAGAGATGAAGGAATCAGAGACTGTGTAAAAGAGCCACAAAGGAAATCTTCAGGATAGGGCCCTACATTGAAATAGGAACACACACACACTTGTCCTCCAAAGAGAATGCATGTGAAAGATGGGAGTGACGCTGCTAAGTGAAGGGCAAGGGTTTCCTCTATCTTGAAACCAGAGAAAAGGGAGAGAGACGCAACATGGAGCCATCTTTGGTGTGAAGAACGACTGGATATTGATTATTAGGGAGACTGAGAGGGATTAGGTAACAGTAATGTGGTCTGGGAATGGAAAAGGTGACTAGTTCTCGTTGGAAACGTAAGGGGTCGCCCGCGAACAGCAAGGAAAACGGTGATATGCTTGCGTGGTATTGCCAGCCTAGAGGAAGAAGGCAGGCTGTCAAGCTACAAGCCAAGTCCCTGTTGCGAGAAAGACCCCACCCCCTACCCCCACCCCAGTTCTTCTCCGCATCTTCAACATTCCGGGATCTGACCAGAAGCATCCTCTTCCTCTGTCGCAGAAGGTCAAGTTAGAACTTCCGGAGACCTTATTGAGGAGAGGGGTGATGATGGACAGGTTCAACTATAACTCTCAGGCAGCTGTCCGGGCCAGGTCTTGGGGTCGCGGAGCCTCGCCTTGCAGTCTATCAGTTCTCACTGCAGGCGCCCTTGAGCCAAGAAATGCTGCTGGGATTCTTAGGCTTCCTTTCTCCCTGGAGTCCTTGCCCGGGCTTAGGATCGCTATCTCCCAGTCATAGGCCTGCGGAGAGCTTTGCTCCCTGGTCTCTGGGTGCCCAGCAGCAGGGAGACCGGCTCTGTCGCCTTCATCTGGGAAGGGCTGTGCTGTGCTCTGTCTCAGGGAGAACGTAGTCAGAGCACTGCCTTATCCCCAGTCTAGTGCCAGCGCATCTAGTGCGTTTGGAACCTGGGAGGCCAGCACACGTGCAGAGAGCTCTGCGCAGGGGCGTTCCTGCGCGTTGATTGCTGCTAGGCTCAGGGCTGCGGACGCTGCGCCAGTGGCTCTCGCATTCCCTGTCCCTGCAGCGGTCGCGAAGGTCGGGGAAGCCCGGTCCGGTGCCTGGTAAACCGAGCAGGGGAGGAGCCCGAGGGGCAGCGGGAGGAGGAGGGGGGCACAGCCCCGCCCCCGCCCCGCCCCCCGTGGCCGGAGTCCGGGCTGCAGCCGGGCGCGCCGTAGCCTGCGAGCCCGCGAGCCTGTGAGCGGCGGCAGCTTCTCCTGCGCACAGACCCGGCGCCCCGGCCTGCGCGGCCCGCTGACCCCGGGGCCCGCGCCCCACGCCCCACGGGGCAGGGATGCATCATGGCCACGCTGGCTTGTCGCGTGCAGTTCTTGGACGACACCGATCCTTTCAACAGCACCAACTTCCCAGAGCCCAGCCGGCCACCGCTGTTCACATTCCGCGAGGACCTGGCTCTGGGCACCCAGTTGGCCGGGGTCCATCGGCTGCTGCGGGCGCCGCACAAGGTAAGACCCAGTGGGATAGGTAGGGGGCTGGAGACTCACCCCCCTGCAGCTGTGTCTGTTGGGGTGGGGGCGCTGCAGACGGGATGAACTGGCTGAGGCCCCGGGGACACGCGCCCAAGGGCAGATGCCACTGAGGCTTAGGCAGAGGAGCCCGGAGCACCCAGAAGCTGGCGCACGACTCTCTCTGGCTGGCGGGAAAGACAGCTCTATGCTCCAGTGCAGACCTTTGGGCGAGCGGGGCCCAGCAGGTGCCATGCTGGCCGGAGGCGGATTGCATTGGGATCTCCGTGGCCTCTCCGTTAGCTCGGCCTGGTGGGCGGGGTGCAGCTCGGACGCCCGGGCGATCAGCCTGGGTACCCCGCTTGGCTCTCGAGCTGAGCGTGGAAAGAGCCCCGGGGACTGCGGGACTCGGTTTTCTTGAAGAGAGCCCTGAAAGATGCCGGGGTCAGAAGCTCTGTTGGGCCTCCCTGGCACTGTGGGCGGCTGGGCGACCCTCGCGACAAAGCACGCTTTCCGGGAACACCTCCCCCTCCTCCCTCTGGGAAGGGGCGCGCACTGTGATAGCGTTCACACTATCCCGTTTTTTTTTCTTCCGAGGAGCAGGTGGCCTCAGGAACCCTGGAGAAGCGGCCCCTGTGGGAGGAAGGGCGGGGGCGCGGGCAAGGGGCGCACAAAGCCTCGGCCCAGGAGCCCCAAGTGAGTGTCCCTTGGGAAGAATGGCGTCTCAGTCCACCCGTTAGAGTTTTCTTTTCATGTCTTTTCTTTCTTTTTTAACCCTTTGAAGAAGGCCAGGCGTCTTGCAAAGTGATTGTAAAGAGCCAGGCATTGGAAGCTAATCATTTAGCTCTCTGAGAAAGCCCTTCCTCCCGCTTACACAGACTGACTGCACCTTGAAGGGCTTCCCTCCTTGACGTATTTTCTGCTTAGGTCCATCAAAGTTTAGAGTTAAATAATTCCTCGAGAATCAACATGGACAAACATTTGGGAGAGAGAAAACTCTCTAAATTCCAAGAGCAAAAGTGATTTTTTGAAAAATCCTTCTGCTTTCTGTTAAGATGCCCACTTGGTTTTGAAAGTAGAGGAGGAGGCTGTGTAAAGGTTTGGCAGAGATGCCCTCTTGCTCTGGGGTCAGTGCTCTGTTTATTCCACCGAACTGGTAACTAACCCGCCTTGTTTTGGATGAGGACTGGAGCAGATCTCCTCCTTCCATGAGTACTGAGTGGCTATCATGAGGGTTCTTAGGTTCTTCTGACCATAAAGCACCAGACCCAGGGAGACAGAGGCTTAATCGCTTTAGTAAGTTCCTGCCCCATCTTTGGCAGTGGATTCAGTTGAAAGTTTTTACAGTGTCTTCCACTTCATGGTTCTTACACTCATCATGGTTTCGGATTACAGTGATCTTTTGTTGAAACCACAGAAGCCTCATAATTGTGGCCCTGTGACCTTGAAGTGGTTTCCTTGAATCTCAAACCCTATATACATGGGTTGACCTTTCAGGCTCCCAACTTAAGTATATTTTTATGTTTCCATAGTCTTGATCTAGTGTCCCTAGGCAGGAAATCTTGATGCTCCTTGCTTCCCTCTTGTAACCCTTACCAGAAGTCGTTAGTACCACAGCCTCCCTGAACTTTCTAAGGTAGCCTTTGTGAAACACACAAGAAGAGGTTTTAGAGAAAACCATTAGCTACCCAGGCTCAGTCTTGGAAATCTTTTGGCTAAAGACACCAGCAGTGTTTTCATTTGCTTTTATATACCGAAAGTCTTTGCACTTAGGAACAGAGCAGGCAGCTGACTGTTAGCCAGAGTTCTACCAAGCAAGATTCAGGGCATCTGTGTGTTTAAGTACACGTGCACATCTTTAGTGTGCTAGTTAGTTTTCAGGAACTTTAAAAACAAGATTTAGGGCAGTGCTGCGTATCTCAGGCTAACCCGGAACTAGCTCTGTATGCAGAGATACCCTTGAAGTCTGAGTCTCCTGTGTGTGCTTCACAAGTGCTGGGATTACAGCAGAGTACCACCACAGACACCTTGGGCAGTGCTAGAGACCCTGAGCTTTGTGTGCTTCCAGGCCACTCTCAGCACCTGACCTGGTCTCCAGCTCCTCCTGTAGATCATCTTAAAGTTAGAGGATCAGCCTGTGGTAGAAAGCGTGTCAGGAGCACTCAGTGTGTAGTCTATGCTCCCAGGGGCCCTAGTGCAGGATCTCACTTAACACCACAGAGTTCCATCAAGTAGGACTTCTATTATCTCTGTTTTAGAGACAAAATACAAACGAACAAAAAACGAACCCAACCCCTCCCAAAACAAACAAACCAAAAAAAAAAAAAAAAAAAAAAAAAAAACACAAACCCAAAATAAATAAATAAATAAAACAAACCAGGGGTAGAAAGCAATTAAGTAACCTGATTTCTTTGCCAGCAGTAGGGAGCTGAGAGCCTAAGGAGACCTGTGTGACTGGACACCTCAATGCTGGTCTGCCCCACGAACAGCTGTGTGGATGAGGGCAAAGCTATATTCTTCCTGGGCCTTGTAGTCCATTACCCTGGGATGTTCACCTAACACAGCCACTTTTAGGTGCCAGGCATTTGTTGGCCTGGGGGCAGGTGATGTTCCGAGTATAAAGGCCTGAAAAATTTCTCACTTGTTAAAGTTCCTAGTCAGAGGTGGGAACATCATAGTCATCAACTATGCTCTGAGTTAGCAGCTGGAGGGGATGGGGGCTCACTGGCCTTTCAAGCCCCTGCCACCAGCAAGTCTTCCCCGGGGTTTAGGGAACACATCTTCTAGGGCAGTGTTCTGAGACAGGCCTTTGCAAGAGGGAGAGAACTCTGGGAGGTAGAAGGGGAGAGCATGAAGGTAGACTCACATACACTCGCCCCGTGTTCTCAGCCTCGCCCTGCAGGTCACGAGCAGAGAAAAGCATATAGGGAAAGCCTGGGCTTCAGGAGCTCCGGCAGACAAACAAGGCATCTGAAACTCTAAGGAGAGGCTGGGGAAATGGCTCAGTGAAAGTGCTTGCCACATAGGCATGAAGACTCAAGTATCCCTAAACTTAAAAAACAAGCTGAGTGCAGTAGTGCATGGAAGCAATCCCACACCGTGTGTGAGTGTGTGGGGTGAGGGGAGGAGTGTGGGACTGTGTGTGAGTGTGTGGGGTGAGGGGAGGAGTGTGGGACTGTGTGTGAGTGTGTGGGGTGAGGGGAGGAGTGTGGGACTGTGTGTGAGTGTGTGGGGTGAGGGGAGGAGTGTGGGACTGTGTGTGAGTGTGTGTGGGGTGAGGGGAGGAGTGTGGGATGGTGGACACCAAAGGATCCTTGGGACATGATGGCTAGCCAGTCTAGCTGAATCCGTAAGTTTCAGGTTCAATGAGAGACATTGTCTCAAAAAATAAAGTGGAAGTGATTGAAAAGTACCTAATGTTAACCTCTGGCCTCTACATGCACACACACACACACACACACACACACACACATGCACACACATTTGCATATATGCACACATGCATACACACAAGTACACATGCACAAACACATCCACACACGTGCATACACACATGCACACATACCTGCACACATACATGCATACACACATGCACACATACACATGCACACACCTCCATCCACACAATGAAAAGAATCTAAGGGTATTTCTCCTCATTTGATAGACAAAACAGGAACTTCAGAGTTTTTGTACAAAAAGAGTAATGATTAATGTGCATGTCAAAAATAGCAGTTATGACTCTGCAATTAGAAATTTGAAAATATTAACTTTATAT
This sequence comes from Micromys minutus, assembly GCF_963924665.1. Lineage (NCBI taxonomy): Eukaryota > Metazoa > Chordata > Mammalia > Rodentia > Muridae > Micromys > Micromys minutus. The sequence continues at coordinate 12,590,088 of NC_137977.1, forward strand.
GTATGAGTGTTTTGCTCAAATGTATGTCTGTGTATTCCGTGCATTCTAGAACTAGAGTTATGGACAGCTGTGAGCTGCTTTATGGGCACTGGAACTGAACCCAAGTCCTCTGCAGGAGCGACAAGTGCGCCTAACCACTGAGCCATAGTTCCAGCTCCCACATTTGTAATTTTTAACGACTTAGAAGTTTGATATGGGGACAATTTTCATTGTGTACTCAGGGGTAGAGGGACTGGAGTGTGACACGCTGTGTTCTTGGTACTTGTCTGATCTGAGATCATCCTAGATCCATATCACCTCACCAAGCTTGTGGCTACTGAGACCAGGGACAGATGCTATGGCGTGTCCTAGCAAGAGAGACTAAGCAGAGAGTCACCTAGCCTTGTGAGTTTGAAATCCCCAAACTAGCTCCTGACACTGATCGTCTCCATGGCGCTCCGAATGTTCATGTCTAGCCTGTCATACCCAGACACACCTTCCTGGGCTCACCCCGAGCGTCCTCTCTAATCCTTTCTCATGACCCCTGTCTTTGTGGCTGTCTGCAGAGCTTCAGGTGTCCTGTCTGTAAAACAGCCACTTGCACACAGGATTGTGCTGCAGGCACAAGGCCTGAACACTCAGACCTTCTTGAGCTGCCGTCTCAGAATGTGCCTCTACCATGATGCTTGACAATTTCAGTACGAATTAGCGCCTGAATGCCCGGGCAGGTGAGGTTCGTGGGGTTCTTACTATCTTCTGTATCTTTAGATAACTACCTGCAGGAGACACCCTGGTGTCCCCTTTCTCTGTGTTGTATCTAGGAGCTAAGTAGTTGCTAAGATAGGGTGTGCACCATGCTGATTGACAGGTGTTACTTTTAGAACACAAATCCACTGGTATTATTGCTCTAATGAATTTCCACCTTAATCCTCTTAAGGGACACATCTGTTTGCTACATTACATTGAGATTTTTCAAAGATGAGATCATTAGTAAACTTGGCAAGTGGGTTGTGCTTTGGCATCTTAGGACAATGCTGTTTAAGAATGTTCTCTGAACGGCTACGAGTCTAAGCAGGGTTGAATCTAACCACTGTGATTAGCTCACTTGGTTGGGACCTTGCTATTGAGATCGGGATCATGGGATTGAACCCTTTATGGGTCAGCTGGCTTTGCTTCATGCATGGCCACAGACCATGTTGGTAACCCAGCCAGACATCCAGCAGGTGCTCTCATGGCTCCTTGCAAGTATCTGAGTTGGAACGGAATGACAGCCGACTTGGTGGGGGGAGGGGTTGGGGCAAGGCTTCTCTGGAATGAGCTTGTGTTGGAGACTGTCCTGTGGTTAAATGTATCATTTATCTGTGTCCCCAGCAACTGTGGCAGGCGGACACATAAGGAAACTCCAGTGAACACATAAGGAAACTGAGGCATAGATAGGTAAGCAGGTTGTTTAAGGTCATGTTGCTTTAAGTGAAGGAGCTGGGATTTAAGGTCGAATCTTTTTTTACTCTGAAGCCTGTAGCCAACTGTGTCCATTATTAGAAAACCATCAGAGCACGCGCTGCTGTTCCCCCACAAGGGCGGGGCAAGGCTGCTGCTCCCCCACAGGGGAGGGGCACGTGCTGCTGCCGCCTGTGGGGGCGGGGTGGGGCTGCCTGCCACTGGGCTGTGACTTACATTGCCTTGCTCTGGTGAGTCCTCCTACTGTTGATACTCTGTGGGGCCTGTGCCTTTTGTCCTTGGGGTCCAAGCTGGGTCTCTCAGCCAAACACAGGCCTGCCTTCACCCTCCCCCACGGGACTGTGAAATGTTAGTTCTTAATGGTGGCAGCTTTAAACTGATTAACATGCCAGGTCAACTCGGAGCGCCCTTCCCCCACCTTCTTTTCTTTTCCTTGGGTTCTCCTTAGTGGTGAAACTTTCCAATCTCATGGGACTTGGCTTTCTTCAGCCAGAGGCAGCTACTGTTTTTGGTGGTCTCCACACTTCATCTGCTGTTCCTCTGATTTCTATGGCTGGCTTAGGAATACCCCTGTTTGAATACCCCTGGGTTGGGGAGACAGAGCAATAGGAGAGGGAAGAAGAAAGGAGGCAAACAGTAAGTCACAGCAGAATGTTAAGACTCCTCTGTGACAGGGATGTGATCAGCAAAATGGGGGAAAGCAGGATTTCTCCATCAAATAAATTGCAAAGAAAAAGGGAAGACTCGAAAGTAACAAAATATAAAGAAGTTGAGAGACATATTAACCAATATAAGGTTCTAATTGTGGACAGGGTCAAACAAATTCATTGTGAATAAATATTTAACATTAGTGGGGAAAACCCAACATGACTGGCTAGTTGGTAGTGTACATGATTAACTTTGAAAATTACATATTTACTTACTTATTTTGTGTGGGTGTATACCTGTGTGCGTACAAGTCCCATGGCATGTGTGTGGAGGTCAGAGGTCAGCTTCTAAGAGTTGGTTCTCTCCTTCAACCGTGTGAGTCCCTAAACTGAACCCAGCTTGGCAGATTTAGCAGTAGGCATCTTTTCTGGCCTCACGCGACTAATTTGAAGGCGAGAGAAAAGTATGCTGCTATTTTGAAATGAGAAGTTGTGTTGTTCAGAGGTGTTCCCTGAAATATTTACAGTCTGGATTATAAAAGGACTGGGATTTGCTTCAGGATGATCTAAGACTGAGAGGCAGGCAGGTGGGTCAGTGTTCAGGTGAGACCAGGTAGATGATGGTTAAATTGGAATATGAGGATGTGGAGAAGGATCTGATAGTATTTATTATACATTTGCACATTTCTATTTCTATTTTTTTTAGTAAAGAGGGATCAGAGCACTGTCATTAAGCCATACTACTTCCCTGAGCATGTGCAGTGTGGCTGAGCGAAGTGGAAGCGTTTGTCTTGCCTCCGTTTGTCTCACTGTGTAGCCCCAGCTGGACTTGAACACAGTCCTCCTGTGCTGATGCCGAGATTTCAGGCATGTGCCCCTCACCTAGCCTCTGATGAGATTTATTTCTTCCCACTCTGTCGTAGTCACTTTAGGATTTTACGAAGGCATCATTATTCCTTGTGTTTGGCTTGTCTTTCTTGCCTCAGCTAATCACCACGATGGTGATGGTGTCAGCAAAGTACCGTTTCATCACCTGCTAGTTTGGTAAAGGAAATGCTCAGGGAGGGATACATCTAACTTCTAGGATAGGCACCTGCATTTTAACCACTAACTAAGATGTGGTTATGGCTGAAATAAAGGAAGCCTTATATAAAGGCAAACCAGATTCCCACTGCTGTTGAAGCCTGTGGCCTGCCTGCTGGCCACAGCGAGGCTTGGTTTCAAGTGAGACCCTGCCACTTCCTCCATTTTGGCTCCAAAGAGCACCTTGGGGTATAACAAATGGCTGGGGCATTTTAACCAGAGAAAATGGAAGTTTGTGTATTTCTAATATTACCTTCAACTTCTTTTTTTATCAATAGACCAAAACGTTTGTGGGCTAACTATCAAAGAGGGGATGATATGGATCATTTTGGAAGGAAAAACATCAGAAAGAATACATTTTCAGAAGTTTCAGAATTCTAGGGACAGTAACAAATGGGTTCTACAGAATGTCTGTTTATAACCTGGGGCTCCTCACTTACTCTGGTTTATCTGTGTGAATTTTGCTCTCATTTCTGTTTCACTGCTGGGGTTACACATGTGCCCCTCTATTCGAGGCTTCCACAATGCCTTCTTAGCAATTATAATTTAGAAGTTAAAATGTTAGATTCCCATAACAGATGCATCTGAGCATGCTTGCAGCTAACCATTGGACTAAACACAGGGACCCCAATGAAGGTGCTAAAGAAAGAATTAAAGGAGCTGAAAGGGGTTGTAACCTCATGGGAAGAACAACATTATCAACCAACCAAACCCTCCACAACTCCCATGGACTAAAACACCAACAACCATTGAGCACACATTGAGAGACCTATGGCTCCAGTTGCATATGTAGCTGAAGATAGCAGTGTCTGGCATCAATGTGAGAAGAGGCCAGGGAGGACATACTTTACCAATGTAGGGGAATGCCAAGGCAATGGGGTGGAGAGGGTGACTAGGAGTGAATGAACCTTTGTGAGGACAAGTGGAGGGGGAGGGGGGATAGGAGTGGGGTGGGGGAAAGGAGATTACATTTCAAATGTAAATACCGAGAGTATCTAATAAAAAATAAATAAAATGTTAGACTCCAAGGGGAAATGTTTAAGGACTAATATTACAAAAACCATCTTAAACTGTTTGAACAAATTAAAAATAAGAAAACATTGGGGGCTCAATAAAGAGCAGTTCCCCTAGGTTTGTCAGAAAGGAAGCACATTGGTTCCTCAGGCCCTCATCAAATACTGTTTTGCATCCTTGAGACGGAAATAACCAAGAAGAAAGCTTTCCTGGTGCTCATATGGTGATTCTGTTTCACTACACTCTGATATTCTCTGAAGATGGGAATGAAAGGGTGGAGTGGAGTTCAAAGCAAGGGCGTTATGGGATAAGCCCAGGGTGTTTTCAAAAGATGTGTTTAATTTAGAAATTGTATGCGTTGTGCATACATGCGTGCATACACACACAGATATCAGTGGAGGCCAGAAGGTGGCATCTGATCTCTTGGGGCTGGTTATAAGTGGTTCTGAGTCACTACATGTGGGTGTTGGGAACTGAAGTCAGGATGAGCAAGCATTCTCAACCACTGAGACATCACTCTGGCCTCACCAAGGCCTCTTCCACTGGTTGACCAGTTGCTCAGGGCAGTTTGCGTTTTATAGAAAATGATGGATAAATGTTTTAGTTACGTTTATTGTTGCTGTGACTAAATACCCAAACCAAACCCAAAATCACAACAAAACCCCCCAACAATCCCTCTCCCTAACCCCCAATCCCCAAACTAAACAAACAAACAAACAAACCCCAACCAATCAACCAAAACAACAAAAACAAAATGACCCCCTCCAAACCCAAACCAAACTTAAACTTAAGAGAGTAAGAGGTTTCTTTGGCTTATGGTCCAGGTTTTACAGTCTATCGTGGTAAAGAAGGTGGGCCAGGAGAGGCAGGGCCTGTCTGTGGCAGAGGCCGCTTACTCATGTCTTGGTGGATCAGGAAGCAGAGAGGCGACCATGAATGCTCAATTGGTTGTCTTCTTTTTCTCTTCTTTTTCATGTAGTCCAGATTCTTCTACCCATGGAAAGGCATTGCCCACATCCAGTGTGGGTCTCTCTTAGTTAATCTTCTAGGGGATTCCCAGAACCCCCACTGCCAGAGGGGCTATTCATACTGTGCACTAGACACTTCTTAGTCCAATCAAGTCAGCCACAGTGGCCAGATCTTCCTGGATTGAATGGGCAGAGCTGACAAGCTTAAAGCACAAGGGGTGCCCTGAGAGGTGTGTTCCTGGAAGCCAGAATGAGGAGGAGGGTCCTTCTGACCAAACCAGGGTCATACATAGCAGGGTGGCGACTCACTAGTCCTGGTTTTGCATAAGGGAGTTTTCCCTGCTGCACCGTAGTCACCTGTGAACTTGTTTTAGCTATGACTTGAGGCTATCGTTTCCAATCCTGAGTTTGTTACAAGGGTGAGTCCTGTGTCAGTGGGAACAACCCATGACTCATACACATGAGCTCTCAGTAGTGTGGTCTCTGGGACAACTGACAGAATTTGCTCTCTCTCCTCTTTCTTCTCCATTTCTCTCTTTTCTCCACTGCTCTTAAACGATGGCAAAATATAATTAAAAGTACTACACCCTGGGCAATCTAGCTTTTATCCCTTGTGAGCAGTTACAGACTTCTTCTTTTGGGGGGGGGCGGAGGTCATTACTGCCTGACAGTTTGAGGGGCAGGAGATGGCCGTGATGTTGTAGGGAAACAGTGTGGAGTGTGGGATATGGCTCATTTAGGTTGCCCATTTGATTGGATTATACCTGAGGGATTATCAGATCCTACCAGTGAGGACATTTCCAGAGAGAATTAACTGATACAGGATGTGGACAGCAACATCTCATGGCAGGGTCTGAATAGAAAGAGAAATCTAGATGAGAACCAGCATGTTACGGCTCCTGGTCTGTGAAGGTTGGAGCCAGAAGTCTTGTATGTTTCTGCTGCTGCCACTGAAGACCAGATCCTGGTGCCATGCTGTTCCTGACGGTGGACAGCAGACTGTGAGCACAAGACAACCCGTTTCCTTCTCATTGCTTCTTGCCAGGAGTTTGTCCGAAACATTGGAAAAGGGTTGAGAGGGTGTGGTGTACCCATGCCAGTGAGAATGGAGCACACTGTCACCCCAGCCCCAGGAACGCTCACTCTGGAGACCTGGGACATGCTTCTGGCTCCCACTGTCTTGTCTTTCTGTACCGTCTGATGACAACTCTGTGCTCTCTGTGGTCTTTTGTGTTGAGTCTTGATGTTTGGAGGCTTTCTCCTGGCCTTGGAGGTCATCAATAGGCAAAGAAGAAAAGGCTAGAGAGAATCAGATATGTTCCATTTAACACGAACCGGCAGCCCACACAGGCTTCTATGATCATCTCTGGAGGAAAGAGGTATTTAAAAATGCACTTTTTCCTTCTGCACCCAGAAGCCCTTTGTTACTCAAGGTAGATTCCAAAGCCCTTGGGTGGCCAGTCCGCTGCTTCAAGGGGCTGAGGATTATTTTTCTCATGTATCTGTGTGTGTGTGTGTGTGTGTGTGTGTGTGTGTGTTGTGTGCTTACACATACCTTATACCCTTTAGCATCTTTACAGTTCTATATAGCTGTGGATTTGAACTGTGTTTATGGACTCAGGGTGATGTGTTTAGAGAGGGGCTATATTGTCCAGATTAGAGTTCTCAAGGGAAGAATCAACAAAGATCCAGAGTGAGCATGTGTCTAGGTTTGGAGAAAAACTGTACTGAAAAAATACCAATCACTGTTCTTATCACCCAAAGAGACTGTTCCTAACACTTTAACATCTCGCTATAACTTGAATATCCATGAACAGAAAGTATAAAAATATATCTGAGCATGTGCTAAGTCATCAGATATTTTTAGGAACACACTCTTAATGTCAGCATGGTAACTTAGTCTGTTTCTGGACCATGATCCACGTAATGATTGCTCCCAGACCATGAGGGAAAGCACGCCACTTCCTGTAATGTTTAACTTGCCCCAAGTTTGTGCATGCATGTGTGAATGAACCCTTAAATATTTAGGTAGTTAGCGGTAAGGAAATAACAAGTAATTCTATAACACATTTACTTATAGAAAAAAACAAATATATGTGCTTGCATCTGTTTATTTCCTTAATTAAATCTCTAGATGTTTAACTGCTGAGCTGAAGGATCAAGACTCATTTCCGAGGGAGGAAATTTCTGCACTGTAGGCAATGGAGGTGGTTGGAAAAGCGGTCTCTGAGTCAGGGCAGAGATGGAAGAATGACGGGCAGGCTGTGAGGATCAGGGACAGAGTGACCTCCTTTGCTCCCAGCTGTTGTGTCACCTCTGAGAATGACACAGAATGACTGATAGAAGAAGCCTGAATAAATGATGTGTGTACCCCACTGCTCCCCCTGTTTGGAGGACACCACTGTACCAGGTGGTCATCTCAGCTGTGCAATGAACACTCTGCCAAGGACTCCCTAGTTCTTTCTGTGTTCAGTGTCTATGTCTCCCACATAGACAAAGCCCAGCAGAAAGACACATATCAGAACTCCTTTCTTTAGAGCTCTGAAGTCCTGATATGCAACTGCCAGTAGTAAATGCTTTCAATATTTGGAAGAATACTACTAAATGGGAACAATGATCTATTATAATATATAATTATATATAAAATGCCTGTACTCATGGTGGGACTGTGATCTTCACAAGCTTTTATTCTCAGACCTTTGTCAGATCTCCCATCTACCAACATGATTACTATATGTTATAACTTCTCAAACTGAAGGTGACTGTAGCAGAAGCGAGTTCTCCTCACTGGATTTATGCCAAGTCTTCAGACAAGAAAGTCCCACTACCACAGAAGGGTCAGGTTGGCGGGAGTAGGTGTTATTTTCCACAGAGAACCATTCAGCACTGTGTCTCATCAGAACTCTACTAGGTATGGATATAAGATTACACATCTGAAGGCGTGTCATTTTCAGTGATAACATGGTAATCCACGCATACATCATGACAATGGAACTTCCCAAAGGCTTTCCTCTTTCACTCTTAGACTCATTTGCAGAGGACACTTGGGAGACGACCTGGGGATGGCTCTAGGCCGGTCAGGAATTCTATGATCGAGGATCTCAGGCTAGACTTAGTAAAGCCTACAGTTCAAAATGGATAAACATCACTTCTTTTAAAATTTTATATTTATTCTTCTCATACACCACATCCAGATCTCAGTTTCCCTTCTTCTCTCCCACAGGTTCTTCTCCTGGGAAAGAGCAGGTTACCACAGGGGCATCATCAGAACATACAACAAAATACAGTATGACCAGGCATAAACCCTTACGTCAAGGCTGGGCAAGGCAACCTAGTAGGAAGAAAAAGATCCACACTATCACTGTCAGGATTCCCCCCAATTACCAAGACAATGACCATAACATATGCGGAGGACCTAGGTTTTCTGTGGTTACTTTTTCAGTCTCTGTGAGTCCCTGTGAGACCTGCTTCCTGGAAACACGACTTCTTTAAGCAAGGTTGTCCTCATTGCTTTGGCCCTGAACACTAGGCCATATTTTTGCCTATTCTGAGTGTTAGGATGGGAGAGGACCTCTGGGTGTTTGTAAGTGATAAGGTACCTTACCCCCTTAAGGCCACTGTGGCTGTAGCAACTATGATTAGTGGATTTGAAGAGGCAGGGTTTGTAGCCATGGAGCCTAACTATTCTTTCTATCCCTGTATATTTCAGTATTTTATTTATTTTGTTTGTTTATTGAGATGGGGTTTCATGTGGCTAAGACTGGCCTTGAACTTACTATGTAACCAAAGATGACATTAAACTCCTGGTCCCCTGCCCCCACCTCATAAATCATTGGGATCATAGACATGTGCCACCATGCCCAATTCTCACACATGGATATTTTGACCTCTGTCAACCACAATGCTGTAGGAGCTTGTTGCCAGTGATAGCAGTCATTTTTGGGGCACCAATCTTTGGGGGAGGGGAGCTTCCTTCTTTTTTAGATTCTAGTAGCAACATGCAGGCATCCTCAGACTTCTGACAGTAGCCTCTGTAAACCTTCCAGAATATAGCAATACCCAAGTGGGTGTGCTGTGGGCAGCTGGGGCCTGCAGTTGGAATAGCTTGGCCAGTCTTCCTGTGCATCCTCTAAGCACATCCACATATTTGTCAAGGAGTGGGAGAGAAGAGAGCTGTAGGGCAGTCCTCTCCAGAACAAAGAGAAGTGAGTGGGCCTTTCTTTCTTTCTTTCTTTCTTTCTTTCTTTCTTTCTTTCTTTCTTTCTTTCTTTCCTTTCTTCCTTCCTTTTCCCAGAATTGGGTGCATTTTTGTGGGTAATGATTCATCACTGATTATGCCAGTAATAGAACCATGGCATGTCTGCACAGTTTATAAGGCACTGGGGCATGGATTAGCCTGGCTGGTCCCTACACAACTCTTGAAAGCAGGAACATGGTACATTTAGGCCTCCATTCCAGAGATAAGAGAACTACAGTCTAGCAACATTTGTGACTGATGCATGCAAACAGCCCCTCACAGGATACAGCTTCTCAAAGGAAACACCCAGCCACACAAAACAGCATCTTACAGAACATGGCCCCTTACACCAAACAGCTTCTCACAGGAAATACTGCTAATAAGAAATGGCCTCTCACAGGAAACAGCCCCTCACAGAAACAGCCTGTCATAGGAAACAGTTTCTCAAAGGAAATCACCCCTTACAAGGCAATGACGTTTGAACTTGGCCTGTTTTGTCCTTTATGTCTTTCTGATGAGAAAGCTCCATCACAGTCTTTCAGAGGTAAGGGTGAAGGAAGTTGGCACCCAGAGAAGTGTGCAGAGGGAAGATAATGGGGGACACATTGAAGCTGAGTTTGCTGGATGTTTACGCCATGATGGTTTTTCTGTGGGCTATAGGATGTGTTGAAGTTGGAAGCTTTCTTTCGCCAGCTGTTCCTTGGGCAACTCCTCTTAGATATCCTACAGATGCTTGAATACACAGTACGTCTGAATCTGACCTTCCTTTCCTGTAACATGTGCTGCTTCGGCGAATAGCATCATTAGCAAGTTGTCCAACCCAAGAGTCTCTCCCTAGTTCTCCCCTATCCGTCCTTACATTCTGTTGTTCCCATAGTACCATGGAATCCTCCCCTCTCTGTGTTTCATGTAGTGTTGTACCCATGTAGAAAAAGCCCAGTGTTCATTAGGTGATGAAAAGCCAAGATATATGGGGCTGGAGAAATGGCTCAGTGGATAAGAGCACTGACTGCTCTTCCAGAGGTTCTACAACCAGAAGGTAGCTCACAACCCTCTTTAATGGGATCCAAAGCCCTTTGTGGTGTGTCTGAAGACATTGACAGTGTACTTACATACATAAAATAAATAAATCTTAACCCCCCAAAAACAAACAGATATGTTATTTGAGAAAAGATTAAAGTATGAATGTAGGTACCTGTGTTTGTTCTGCTGTGGATATAAACAGTGGAAAATGTCATTCCTCTAACTGGTGTTCTGACTTCAGGGTCTCTCAGGGGTTTGCATCCAGGTGGTGCTTGGCTTGGGTTTCTCTCAGAAGGTGTCTTATCCATTGTCCTGGTGCTGGGGCTGGGGAAAAGTGAATGGGCAGTCCCTCTGTCTCTGTGGTGTATCTACTGGGTCTCTCTAGCATAAAAGCTTCTGGGAGCTGGAGTTCTTGTACATCAGTTTGAGGTTCCAGTGATTATCAGAACCAGAGGAATGCCAATTAATGCTATTCATCAGATGCCCATCACAAAGGCTGGCACTGGTATTGTTCAAGGTTAGAGAAGCAAACATAACTGTTTCAAAGGAGGGATGCTGAAGAGTTCATGAACTTTTAAACAGTGTGAAAATCAGTTTGGTGTATAGCTCTGTGAATCTTAACCTATCAGAGGCCTTTGTAACTACCAAGACATGACAATTTCAAAGGTGCATTTACTTGTGGTCATATACTCCTCTTAGCTCCATATTATAGTGGCCCCTGGTCTCTTCCTGAGAGGTTTTTCAGAACTCCACATGGGTAGAGTCATTCTGTATGTGATTTTTGAAACTGTTTTCTTCACTCTGTATAATGCATTTCAGAGCCATTTGAGTTGTTGGGTACAGTAATGATCTAATTCTTAATCAATGAGTCCATGTATGGTTCTGTTATAATCTGTGCATCAATTGGCTCATTGAAGGATATTTGTGTTGTTTAGAGTTTTTGTGTGAACCCACGTTTTCTCTCAAAGAATCGCCCCTGCACTATACCGAGCCGTTGCTTATTGATGGCTACTCCCTCAACAACGCAGCACAATGACTATTTGGAAAACACTTATGGTTTATTAGGTAGTATATGCATTATAGAGAGATGACTTCCAGTGTATGAGAAGATGCTTACGTGGCTCATATGAAAACAAACACTATGCTGCTTATGTAAGAGACCATTGGGGGTAGGGGTTTTCTGAGGCCACAAACACCGAAGGGCTGAGCTAGCCTTAAAACATCCAGAACAGTGGAGATTTTTAGACTGTGTATCAAGATGAAATGAAAAGCAACTGAGATATGTGGCCTGCTGAATGTGGTTCTTGGCCTCCTTTCTTGGCCACCCAAGAATTCTGGATCTGCCACTTATGACCAGACTTCACTCCAAACAGATCACCCTTAGCCTAAGCCCTCTGGCTGTCTTGTTTACACAGTGTGTAGATACTTGCACCTGTTTTCTTTATGTGTGGAAGTAAGGGACTTTTGTAGAAGATGGGGGGGGGGGGAACATTAAGGTAAATTTGGAGAGCCTAGCTTGCCTGAGAAATTTGAACTTTGCTTGTAACATTAGTTGGTTAAAGTTAAAGGCCACGTTTTGCATCAGCCATGGGAGGGGGGGCGACTTAGATAAAACCCAGAAGCTCTGTGCTCAAATGCTCAGCCTATCTTATCGGTTCCTCTGGCAGCCTGAGAATCTGTGCAAACCCCCTGCTCCTCCTACGTGGTGTCCCAGCAGGTCCCAGGAATGGTTTCTTCTCTCTATCTGGCTGACTAGTGATCTCCATAGCCCAGACTTTGGAAATCATGATTGGGTGTCCTAATTGAGTATCCATGTCTTGCCTTGGAAACGCCTGTTCTATCCTCCTCCCAGAACTGACAGGAGGATCCTGAAGTGGCTGCTGTTTGTCTACCGCAGCTACTGCATACATCTTGCTAGGCCTACCCAGCCAGAATACTGTTTCACTCAGCTAATCCTGGGAGAGTCTTACAAAGGGGAGGGAGGGGCTGCCCCAGGCCTGACGTTTCTTTGTGTCTCAGGGATCTGGTGTCTCTAAGCCTATTTAGTTCCTTTACCTTCTCAGAAAGCCATTTCTCTCATTAAATAAACAAAACAAAACAACAAACCAACGAACGTCTCAGCCTCCCGGACCTTGTGGAAGAGCTAGCTGGTCTCTATTAAGTGAATAAATACAGCCCCGCAATGTCTGAACAGTTTAAATTTCATTATTCAGCATAGTGTTTATCTGGGGACCAGAGTTTGTCAAAGCTGGGGTATCTTGCGAGTGGCCAGGGCTTCTGACCCAGAGCATCAGTTGAACTCTAGGATAGGTCCAGGGTAGAAGGGGTTCTTTGGCAGCTAAGCCAATGAGACCAAAAGTCCCTCTGATGGGAGAGGGATCATGAAGTTGTGTGTTTACATTCCAAGGCATGTGTTGATCACACTCAAGTGTTATTAGAGTTTGAAGTCTCTGATTAGGGTTCAGAGTAATTAGTAACTTGGAACTGAGACTGATAAGACTAAGCTCACAGGCCCACCCTGGGGTCTGTTTCTTTTAGGGTCTGCGCTTTTTTTTTTTTTTTTAAAGGCTAGGGCACTGGTCTCTTTGGAGATTGGCAGTTGCCTCGGTGCTGAGAGTCAGTATGATGTCCCAGTGCACCTTGCTCCTGAATCTGGGTAATGAGGGAATTAGCAGTGTGGTTCATTTACCTCCTACTGAGAGCACAGGCCATGTTCCTGTATGGTGAACAGTAGCTATGTAAGCCAAGAGAGAGAGGGGCCGGCGTCCTGTGTCATCTGTGGACTCTGCCGCTGTCGGGATGTGCTACACAGGGCATGTGTGAGCTCTCAACACTTCCTGCTACTGGAGCACCCAGGAGATTGAAAGCAAAGCCAGTGACAGAGCCTCTTACCTCCAGGATGCTGTCTCTTGATGGCATTTGAGAGTGAGTTTGTCAGCTTTCTGTATGTGAGTACCTATGCTTTGTGGGTGGGACCCGTATGTGTGGGTTTCTCCTACTCCCTTCCTTGCTGACAACCTGGGTGCTAGGCTATTGCAGTAGATGATGGGGTCTTCTGGGTTGGTAATGGGAATTTGGTAGAGGGGAGAGTGTGAGCAGCTGTCAAGGTCCTGAGGTCAGGCTTAGTTTGTTGTTGATAGCCTGTGATGTGAATTCAGCCTGTGTTTTTCCCCTTTGTTCCCTGAGAAAACCATGCTCTGCTCCCCACACCAGTGCTCAACCATCCCTTCACTCCAAGCCCTCCCTCCATGCTGAGGCTATTCCCATGTGGCATGTGCTATTCCCCCCACCCCACTTCACTCCATCCCACCCCACCCCACCCCCAGATGTTGCTCCTCTAAATCTGGCCTAGAGTAATTGCACTTTCTGTCTTGAATCCTGCCTTTCTCCGATGTCCCTTCCTTACAGTCGTGGTTATGTATTAACTGTAGATGTCCCATCCTTACAGTTGTGGTTATGTATATTAACTGTAGATGTCCCTTCCTTACAGTCGTGGTTATGTATATTAACTGTAGATGTCCCATCCTTACAGTCGTGGTTATGTGTATTAACTGTAGATGTCCCTTCCCTTACAGTTGTGGTTATGTATATTAACTGTTGATGTCCCTTCCTTACAGTTGTGGTTATGTGTATAAACTGTGGTCCTTGGGAAGAGCATGTAGTAAATAGGCTTCTGATGTTGACCATCTCTGTGTGCGGAAGTGCTTTAGTCCACTCTTTCAACCTCTTCCTTTATTATTAAAAATTCCTTTCCTTTATACTTATTGTCTAAACATTTTCTCCTTCCTGCCTTCCTCTCCCTTTCTTCCTTAATCTTTCCCATTGTTTGAGAGAGGCTCTCATGTAGCCCAGGATTGCCTGAACTTCCTGCTTCCTGAGATGTCCCCTTCTCCACCTTCTGATTGCTGGGATTACAGGTGTACATTATCACACCTGGTTTATACCATGCAGGGGATTGAACTCAGGACTTAGTGTGTGCTAGCGCAGTACTCTACCAACTGAACTACACCTCTAGCCCCTGAATTAGCATTTTCTTTTGAGTTCTTCATCTTTCCTTCTGTCATTTTATACTGGGGATTGAACCCAGCCCAGGCAACTGTGGTTCCACCAGGCTATTTCATCCCAGCCCAGGGTTCTTTATCTTGGTTCTCGGTTCTGGCATATGCTTAGAAACTGTCTCACAGAGTAATTCTAGTAAAGTTGGGTCCACCTCAAGTATCTGTCTTCTTCATGTCTTTCTGCCTCTTTCAGGCTTCTCCACTGTCTCTTCCCCAAATGCTGAGACACCCCCAGCATACCCGTCCCCAGGGTCTTTCCTTTAAGTTCCTCCATGACAGTAAATGGGGAAACTGCTGTAAGAATGCTACGCCCTGTTCTTTAAAGCTGTGTCTCAGTGAAGGCAGTATGGATGGGACCACATGGTTTCGGGCTGCTCTGCCTCTTCTCTGTAGGAAAACTTGGGTTCACAGATATGTGTGACAGGTTATTCTTGAGTAGAGGTTAGCCAGATTATATGTGGCCGGATTGTGAATGTTTTCTGCACAGCTGTAGTCACTGTGCCCTGGGAATGCAAATGAAAACCAAGTTACTATCACACACCATCTGAGTAGAGTTTAAAAGCCTTCTGGAGCCAGAGACATGGCTCAGAAGTTAAGAGTATTGGCTGTTTTATCAGAGGACCTGGGTTCGGCTCCCAGCACCCACATGGAAGCTCATACCTGGCGCTTTCACAGAGATACATGCAGGCAAACACCAATGCACAAAAATAAAAATTAATAAATAGATCTTAAGAGTGTGATAACAGCAAGGTTTGGCAAAGATATGGAACAAAAGGGAGACTCCTGTCGAATTTTCAAAATTCTTAACAGTTATGAAGCAGGCACAGATGCATTATTACTAAGTCTAGGACTTAGTGATTCTGTGAGTAAAGGTAGACTTAAGGGATATGTATGCAGCACATATGCCCCAAAGACATCGCAAGTGTTCATGGTAGTTGGCTATGTGGTGTAAAAGAGCTGAGAGCAGTTTGCATTGACCGTGGTCCATTACGTGCATTCAATCAAAAGAGTATAGTACCGAAAGTGGATGCATGGTACATTCATGCAACAAAATAGACAAGTCTCATAGATAAATGATTGAGTGAGGAAAGCTATATGTTATAAGCTTAAGATAGGAACACTGACTTACAGCCTCAGAGATCTATCTGTGGTGAGGAGAGTGTTAGTGGGTAGGGACCAGTGGAGACTTCTGGACCACAGGTGACCTTTATTCTTCTGTCTGGGCTGGTGACATGGATGTGCTCACAGGAAATTCATTGACTGGCACTTTTCTAAGTGTGTTCTGCTTAAACATTACTTAAGAATTCAAGAGATGGGTGCTGGAGGTGTGGAATCTCTTGTGTTTTGCCAAATGGGGATCAGATATGTGAGAAAGGAGATGGTGATGAAATACAAGAGGTTCTCAGATATGTCAAATTTATATAATGATGGGTATATATATATATATCCTGACCCAGAGGGACAGTAGGCTGGGAATCCACAAGAGAACACTTCTGATGTGTCCTTGGGAGGTGCCTGATGCCCAAGAGAAAATGCTGCTGATATACAAGCAGCACAGACTAAAGGAACAAAACCAAGGATGCTGGCTTTTTTCTCTCTCTCCTCTCACATCTTCTTTTCTTATCCTGCTGCAACAGGGCCAGAATTCTTGCTTAGGAAACCTACGCCCACAGAGCAAAAAAGAAAAATGCCACTCTTGAAAGGGTGGAGGATGCAAATTAGCATTTTATGGACAGAGACACTGGCTCAGCTGGAGAACCCAGACACAGTGGGCAGCACAGAAGGCGTTGGCAGGCAAGAAGTCCACTGTTCAGAAGCTGAATGGAAGATGTTTCAGTGACTTGATTCAGGGGGTTAAACAGATGGCCCAGTGGTTAAGTGCTTGCTATGCAGACATGAGGAATGGATTTGGATCCCCCAGAATCCATGTAAATGCCAAATGGGTGTGGTGGCCTGCCTATAATCCAAGGCTGAAAAGGCAGAGAAGGGATCACCAGAGCAAGCTAGTTAGCAAGATTAGCCATATTGATGAGCTCTGGATTTGACTGAGAGATTCTGTCTCAATGGATAAGGTAGAAAGAGCAGTTGAGAAAGGTTCCAGACACTAACCTCAGGCCTCAGCACACACACACACACACACACACACACACACACACACACACACATGCATGTGCACCTACACACATGTGCAATGAAAATTAAAAATTATAACGATGCAGGAATAAAGCTTTTACGATGTCTTAGTTATGGTTTCATTGTTGCAAAGAGATGCTATCATCAAGGTAACTCTTATAAAAGAAAACATTTAATGCTGGCTGGCTTACAGTTTCTGAGTTTTAGTCCATTATCATCATGGTGGGATGCATGGCAGCATCCAGACAGACATGGGGCTACAAGATGAAGACAGTCAGAAGGAGATCTTCTTTTGCTTTGGGTGGGGTCTGAGCATAGGAAGAGACCTCCAAAGCCTATCCCCCACAGTGACACAGTTCTTGCAACAAGCCTTCATCTTCTCCAAGATGGGTCTCTCCTAATAGTGTCGTTTCCTATGGGCCAAGCATATCTAAACCACTATATACTGCACGTAAGCCAGAGCTGTCCCTACTGGAGGGGTTCATCTATGTAGCTGTATTGATTAGGACTGCTCAGCAGCCAAGGTATGCTCATCTCTTGTGAGTACAGTTGTCAGGTCAGAATAACAACTGTCTTTTGGCTCAAGTGTGGTGACACACACCTGTAATCCCAGCACTTGGCAGACGGGGTCAGGAGGGTCAGGAGTTCAAGACCAGACTTCGTATTGTAGTAAGTCCGAGGCCAGCCTGAGCCACATCATCAGACCCTTAACTCATCAGAATAAAACATAACAAAGCGAGCAAGCAAAGAAGCAAGCAAACAAAAGAACCAAAGGAATGTCTTTGCAAGTGATAGGAGATTCAGCCTGTCTCCATCTTAGCAACAGGAAAGTCAAGGAAAAAGGAAAAAGAGAAGCACTTGATTGTATAGGGAGAGAAATATGCCTGTGTTCAGATAAGCTTAAATATTTACTTACTCCCTTTTTAATTTTTTGAGACAAGTGTTTGCTATGTAACCTTGAACTGGTATTGAACTCATGCAGCCCCCCCCCCCCCAGGCCTTAGCTTTCCAAGTGTTGGGACTGCAGGCATGTTCTTCAATGCCTAGTGTAAAAAACGTATTTATCCCTAAAAAGCATCATTAACAGTTGACGAGTTTGCTCTTAGCTCCCAACTACTGCGGCTGCTCAAGCATAAAGATGAGGCGAGTATCCCAGACATCGATGTAACAGAGGGCTTGCTGCTTTCCCCACTGTTTTTCTCATCAATAACGTATTTTCAATGCTGTTTTCATGGATTGATTGATTGGCTTGGCTCATGGAGATCATTAGAATTCACATAGTTCAGAGATGAGAGACCTGAGGGGGCATTAGATGGCGATGTCTGTTGTTAGGAGGTTCAAGGGTTTTGCCCTTGGAGACCCTTCGTCTTCCGCCAAAAACCCCACCACATTAGTTTGTTGTTATTATCACAGTGTGTCGGACATTCTCTGACTTGGGAATACTTTCTGCCGAGTAGAAATGCAGTTTAGGAGACTCTCCGGCAGCTCTGACATGCCCCTGTCTTCCCAGGAATCAGTCCTTTCCTGGAATAGTACTGAGTTTATCAGCTCCATCTGTGTATTTTGATTTTTAAAAAATCATATTTACCAAGGGCACTAAAGTACCAGCATAGCCCTCAAACATTAGGTTTTTTCTTTTCATGGGGGTTGAATGAGTTAGTAGCACCCATGTGTGTCCATTTTTTTGATATTATAACATGTCATTGTCATCTATAAAGTTCATAATGGAGAACTGCATGGCAGAGTTATTGAAATCTATTTTACTCTTGCCTTCTTGCTCTTACTCTGTTCTCTTCCTCCTGATCCCCCCACTTCCCATCTCCCTCCCTCCTCTCTCTAAGTGCTCATGGCTGGCCTCTACTCCTCTGTTCTCTCTCTGCCTTTCTCTGTCTCTACTACCCTTTCATCTCCCATCCCATGTCCTCAACTCTATACTAAAAAACAAAACAAAACAATTTTATAATGTGTTTGGTAATCTTGTGTTGGGTTGCTACGGTGATCTGAATAAGAAATATACCCCATAGGCTCATGTATTTGAATGCGTGTGGACTCCAGTTGGTTGTACTTTGGGGAAGACTATGAAACTTTTATAAGGAGGAAATATATCATTGGGAGTGAGCTTTGAGGTTGTATAGCCTGACCCAACTTCCTGTTCTCTCTCTGTCTGCTTCCTGTGTGTGGGTCAATCTGGTCTCTTTGCTTCCTGATTGCCAGGCCGGCCTCTTGTCCTCACTGGCATGCCTTCTTCACTGTAGTGGGCTGTATCCTGGAACTGTGAGCTCAAGTAAGCCCCCTTCTCCTCCCAGTTGCCTTTGATCATGGTATCTTATCACAGCAAGAGAGAAGCGACAGTTTGGTTATTCATAGCTGTCCCCAGTTGCATGAGGTCTGTGGGCAGCTGGCTGAACACACTTGATAATTTCAAATATTCTTTGTAGTTCCATGAATTCTCAGAAAAACACAGAGGCTTGTCTTGTAGGTATAGTATGAATTAGCCACTGCAAATGCTTCACCTGCAAGATTTCCACTTCTCATGGTAGCTGTGCCATGTGGCAGGCCGTTTCTCATTTCCTTAATAAGGAAAAAGCCATTGAAATGGACTGATTTGTGTAAGGTTGCACTGCTACTGAGTAGCAGAGCTGGGAGCCCCACACTAGGTACCCCCTCCTCCCCCACTCCCTCCTCCTCTTCCTCATTTTAATTTCTAGAATGCTTTCTCAAACTGGGTCCATGCTTCCTGGCAAGTCTGTGTACATTGTGATTGCAGGAAGAAGGGTTTGGCTTGTGAGTTTACAATGTGAGAAAAATGTATCATCCATTGGAAGCTAAACATTCCTGTAAACTGCAGATGGAAACTTTGTAGCCTTTATAGTCATAAAGTGTCTGTGGCAACCATAAACTCTGCTGTTGTGCTAAGGAAGCTCTATCATGGCAGGAACAGTGTACTAGGTGGTGTGTTAGTCAGGGTGTGTACACATGTGCTTGGGGTTGGGGCTGTCTAATTAACTGATGTAGGTGACACCATTCCCTAGGCAAATAGTCCTGTGCTGTTTAAGAAAGCTAGGTTAGCATAAGCCTTGTAAGCAAGGAAGTCAGCAAAACATCATTTTTCTTTGGTTTCTGCTTTAAGTTCTTGTTAGAGTTTCCACCCTGAATTCTCTCAGTGATGGATTAGGAGCTGGAAGTGTAAGCCAAATAAATCCTTTCATCCCCTAAGTTGTTGATTTTTTTTCCAGAGTGTTTTATCATTGTGACAGAAAGGAAACGAGAACAAAATATTTATTTTAGCTCACAGTTTCAGGGGATCTCAGTTCATCACAGCAGTGAAGGTTCCAGTGGTGATGGTCAGGAAGCAGAGAGTGGACCTGAACTAGGGGCTGGGCTATCACTCTCAGAAGCTTACTGCTAGCAACCTTCTAGTAAACCCTAAATGTTTTGGCAGCATCCCAAAATGATTCTACTAGCTGGAGAATAAGCATTTGAAACATGATCCTGTGGGGGATATTTCATATTCAAACCATATCAGGTGATATGAAGGGAAACATGAAAAGGGAATGTGTGGACTTTTAGCTGGATCAAGGAAGCCACCTGGCATGGTGGCCCTGCCTAGTGGACAGCAGGTTTCCAGTAGGGCTACAGATGTCTTGGGAGATGTTGTGTACCCCTAAGGACCAGCTCCCTACAGCACAGAGTCCCAGGGAAGATCTAAAAATTCCCTGCTAATGCACACCTGGGAATAGATGCTTTCTCTGATGCCCCCCTCAGCCTGGGAAGGAGGAAGGAATGATGGCTTCCTCTAGCCTGTGCCAAGCCAGATCAACTGATAATGCCTACCTCTCAGAGAGAAAAAACAGTGACTGATTAGTCCCACTGACTAGAGAATATTTGGTGCTGGCTTCCTGTTTGTCTAGTAGAGTGTTTCCAAGTGTCTGAGAGCTGTCCCAGCTACATTCAAGGAGAGCTCAGTATTCCTCATATTCCCACAGGGAATTATGCCACGGGAACCACACACACCCATCAAGTTAGAATTGGCTCGAAACTGATCAGTTTAGTTGCATACTAACCATAATGAATTAGTTTGTGAAAAACAGGATAGGATGAAACTCACAGTTTTCTTCCTATGCTTGGGAGGTAATGTCTGATAAATATTATTTTCAAGTTTCATTTCATGTGTACAGGAAGCTTCCAGATGACTCCAAATAAAACACAACAGAGGAAAAAGATAC
The DNA here is from genome assembly GCF_963924665.1 of Micromys minutus. Classification (NCBI taxonomy): domain Eukaryota; kingdom Metazoa; phylum Chordata; class Mammalia; order Rodentia; family Muridae; genus Micromys; species Micromys minutus. The sequence continues at coordinate 12,610,917 of NC_137977.1, forward strand.
CAAATAGTAAGTGCTTCCCTCTAGCAGAAGGGGATGGTTTTTGTAAAGGGATTTTGAATACTGCTTGAATGTGAGGACTCACTTTGCTTTCCTTGAGGAAACCAACCTGGCCATAGGCTCACAATCACAGACCAGACTGGCCTCTTATGTTTCCTGGCAATTAAGCTGGAGCATGATGGGAAACTCTGGCATGACTTTGCTTGGACCAGATGAGTCCTTGTGGCAAGGACTGGCTGAAGGCTGGAGATGTGGCCTGCAGTGTAGACTACCCATGGTTTGTTCAGTAGGAATGCAGCCTCCAACTGCTGGGATGTTGCCTCCTGTATAGACTTAATGTACAGTAACTGACTTTATGTTGGAAGGCCAGACTCACAGTAAGGGAAAATGGTTGTCTGCAGGGCACTTGCTGTTCATAGATCCACATTCCTTTCACTAGGGAGGCCTCCTGAGACTGTATCAGGATTAGGAAGGTCTTGATGAAGAAAACATCAGAGCAAGTATCACTTTCAGTGAGTGTCCATCTCCTGGGTACTCAGAACCAGGTAGGTGGGTAGGGAGGGAGAGAGGGAGGAACTGAGTATACACTCTAGAACTAGCTAGCCTCTGTGTTTAAGAGCACACATTTCTGTTTCCCTTCTAGGTTCTCCCTTGTTTTATCAGGTACTAATAGGTCTGTGTGCTAATCTCTTTTGCGTCTAATTTCCAAGAGATGGGTATCCAAATACTTTCTTTATTTTTGGAAATTAACTAAGGCATTATAAAAACAATGTATAATTTTCCCCATTGGCATTTTATAGAAATGGATCATAAAATACTCATTGTTAGTAACTGTTAAAAGAAAAGATTTAAGACTCTTCAAGGGATCACAGTGGTATACACCTGTACTCCTAGCATTCAACAGGTTGAAGCTGGAGTATGGTAAGTTTGAGAGCATCCTGGACAACATTTTAATTCTTAGACCACCATGGGCTGTAGAGTAAGGTCCTGTCTCACAAATGCAAATAAAAAAATAATAAGTGAAAAATCAGCGTAGCATTTTCCAGAGGAGGATTTGAGACTCTATTCTTGGTTTCAGGGTCAACAGTCACAAACTACACCATCAGTGAGACTCTCTTCTTTATACAAGGTTCTGTTGTCTTGGTCACATTGATGTCTATAGAGAGATTGTATGTTGATAGTAGAATCATGGTTGGATTGAAGAAAATACTTTACAGTCACCCAGGGTTGAGGGACTTCAAGGTTTCTAGGATTAGAAGGAGCCCAAGCCTTGTTTTGGAGGTGATGTACAAAGTATTCCACATGGCAGAAAAGTTTGTGACATTAGTTAGTTCGCTTGTGGCCATTGGACAAATTGGAAGCAAATGCCAGAGTCTGTGTAAGGGACACCTATGGAACTTGTGTTGTTGTATAGGGAGGAGGTGCCCAGTGCAGGGAATAGGAACACCCAGGCCTCAGTTGTGGTGGCACGTGCCTTTATCCACTGTGACACCTCTGTCCCAGTGTTCATTAGCAGAAGCTTGGAATGAAGGAGCTTTCAGCAGTGTGTGCGGGCTTTAGTCTGGAAACAGCTTCTTTGCAGAATTGCCAAACTGCATGGTGCCATAGTCATCACAGCCCAGCTCAAACTTACTTTGTTCTTTTTTCTTTAACCTCCAAGGTTTTATCTAGCCTTTAAACCATGAGCCTTCTTCCCAGCCACTTTGAATGTCACTTCTGTGGGTTTGGGTGTCTAATGCTGTCCCTCCCTATGCCATGGTGTCTGTGAATGTTTATTCCCCTCTCTCACTTCTGTTGTCCAACTCACCCTTGACATCACTCAGGGCTTACTGGACATACAAAATTCTAGCGGGACATGATACCTCAAGCCCAGAGCTAGAGGATTGTCTTGCTTCGTTCTGTCTCGCTGCTGGGGTGTCTGAGTGTGGCTGGCATGCTACTCAGAGGAGGCAGAACACAGTCTGTAATGTGGGGTCCTCAGTCCTTGTTTTTCCAGAGTGGGAAACAGTGGGGTCTGGGACAGTTGCTGTGGTTTCCAGTCTCCTGTGTACCCAGGCAATGCTAGAGTAACATTGGGAGTTACTCCTCCCACAAGGCCAGTATGGGGGCGGAACCCTGCATGGGGGCGGAACCCTGCATGGGGGCAGAACCCTGTATGGGGGCGGAACCCTGCATGGGGGCGGAACCCTGCATGGGGGCGGGATCCTGTATGGGGGCGGGATCTTGTATGGGGGCGGAACCCTGCATGGGGGCGGGATTCTGTATGGGGGCGGGATCTTGTATGGGGGCAAAACCCAGTTTGGTTCCTAGTGTGTGCTGAGAATGTGGAGGGTTGGGAGGGAGAAGACTGGCAGATTTAGGCACAGCTCTTTATGACGGAGGCCTCCCTCTCAACAATCCTTGATGAAGAGACTGTCCTTGCTTCTTCAGACTGCTTTATTTGATGGTGGATGTGAATGCATACACCTTACTCAGTGTGAACTAGAGATTAAATACCTATTGTGGGAAAGAATGCCAAGGAAGGAAATTCACTGGCTGATCACTCAGGGCCTATCTAGATACCTCGTTAGCATGGAGAACTTTAGGCTTTTCTGCTACATGACAGATCGCCATGGTCCACTCAGTGGGGTGTCATGGTTACTGGTTTCCGAGCAGGCAGAGTTAGCTAGGAAGCTGGTAGCACTCCTACGGTCCTCAGTTCTGAATTTCACAAGGTTTGGGCTCACTCAGCTTTACTAGATCTTTTGTCTGGTGGCAGGGTCCATTTGCCCCACAGAAGCTAGTCTGGGCTACAAAGTGAGTTCCAGCAAAGCCTGAGCTGCTTACTAAGTTCTAGATGAGGCTGGGCTTGATAGCAAAACTCTACCTCAAAAGTACAATAACAAGGCAAAACCAACAACAAAACAAACAAATCCCAAGCAAACACCCAAACAGACAAACTTCCCCAAGGTGTTGGTTCTGTCCTGCTAGTGGATCACAGCAGGCAATATACAGAGTCTGAATGTAATTCCTGCCACCTGCAAAATCACACCGCCCCGATTTTATTAAAGTTGATTGTTTAAAATATTTATTTGCTTATGTACATGTGTGCATATGTGTACACACCTTCCCCTCAGCCCCCGCCCACTTCTGGAAGTCAAAACAATGTTGTAAAGTTAGTTTTAATGTCACATGGCTTCTGTGGATTAGATCCAGGTTGCCAGGATTGGGTGACAACTGCTTTTTCTCACCAAGCCATCTTTCTGGCTCTGGACGACATTCTTTAGTAATATTTATTCACTAAACTGTGTGTGTAGAAAGCCCTGGAAAGAAAGGTCCCCAAGTTGAGCAGAGGCAGCGTCTGAGCCATGAGTTAGCTGTGTACAAGCTATCAGTGCTGATCACTGGGCTCAGGGACACGGACAGGTGTTCTGAAGTCTTCCATGGCCACCTTCAGCTCAGTACCCTGTTTCCACACATCTGGCTTCCCAAGGTGTTCCTGAAACCGGTTCTCATGTATCTTGGTGCTGCAAGATTCAAACCTAGCCCCTGATTCTCATGGAAGTTGCTTAGAGGAAACAGTCTGAGCTTGGGGGTCATCACCTTGAGGTTTCAGACCTGTCAATCATGTCTGAGTTAGAGGGATTTCCTTATTGGCAAGAACCCAGAGACTCATTGGAGGAGACATGCCCAACCTACCCAGTTTTAGGGGTACAGGAACTTGGATGCATCTGTGTTTCTGGCAGACTGGTTACTGGATCATGGTGGCTCTAGGTGGTTGGAATGGCAGGCCTAATGTCTGCACAGGTCTTACCCAATGGAGCATTCCCTTGTCTGAACATGTAAGAAATGACAGGAAAGCCAATCTGTGAAGGGTCAGGCTTCTCCCTGGGAGAATAGCCTGAGTGTGGTGTCAACCTTATGGGACATAGGGAATATCCATCTGGAGCTACAGTGTCGGCTTGGTCAGAACATTTTTCTTCAACATCTGGGAAAGATTATTCTCTGCCTAAAACCTGGTGGCAGGGCAGCTGCTAAACCTCACTTGGGTGAAGGAGGGAAACAAGCAGGCAGCTGGCTCGTGCATAGCCCTCCTTGGAGATGGCTGGTCTGAAGTGCATTCTAGAACCAACTTCTCTCATCTTAGTTTCGAATCAGAAAGTCCTGTCTTGTCACCAATATCCCACTGACTGTAACCAATACCTTTTGAACTGCTTCTGGGGAGGACCTGAGGTAAGTTCTGATTTAGGCTTTGAAAATTTTATGTTGACGGGGGGTTTGTGATGGTTAATATTGTCAACTTGACAAGATCTAGGATGAGCTAGAAAACAAACCTCTGTGTCTGTGAGGGAGCATCTCTGCTGGATTAATTGAAGTGAGTATGGGTGGCACCGCTCCATGGGTTGGGGTTTCCTACTGATTAAAAAGGGGGTATCTAGCTGAGCATTCACTCCCCTCTGCCTCCCCAGTGTGAGAAGCTGTCTCGAGTTCCTGCTGATGCCTTCCCACTATAATACGTCTTTTTAACCTGTGAGCCAAAATGAACCCACCCTTTCTCAAGTTGTTTTTGTAGGTATTTTGTTGCAGCAACAAGACACATATTAATATAAACCCTCACTAAGTAGCTGAAGCTAGCCTCAAACTCCAAATCCTCCTGCCTCAGGCTCTGGGATGCTGAGGGCACAGGTATGGGCCACTGCCCTTGCAAAGACAAAAGGGTTTCCATTCTGAAAACTCTTCTCTTATCCCTTTTACTATTATCCCCCCCCCCAAATGTTTAAACACTGCTGGGATCCAGCCATGATCCCTGCTTGTGCTAGGCAAAGGCTGGCCTACATAGCTAGCTCTACATAGACCCTGTTTCAATCCAAAACCCAAACCCAACCCAAGGCAAACCCAACCGAGCTAACCAACCTGCTAGCCAGCAAGGTGGCCTATATTTTAATGGTTAAGTTTTTCTGGTGAGCAATACCATGACTGAAAGTGAGCCTAAATCTCACAGAGGATAATCTTAAAATTCAGATTTCACAGTAAAGCATATTGTACTTAAAACTCTGATTTTGAGTGGGCGAGATGGTTCAGTGCGTAAAGAAAATGCCATATAAGCTTGTCTACCTGGGTTTGATTTCTAGAACCCACACAAAGATGGAAAGAGGGAAAAGACTCCACACAGCTATCTTCTAACCTCCACAAGCTTCCTGATCACATCATTCATTTATATGTGTATATGTGTACTTATGTATATTACACACATACATGTATTAATATATACATACACACACACACATATATATGTATTTATGCAATAATATAAACAAAAAACCCAAGTTACAAAATCTCATTAATTCCTAAAACTTAATACTCATCAATCTTAAGTCCGGTTATTTGATTATCTGTCAGTGGTTAGACTCCTCAGACACTCATTGTTGTAACTCAAGACTTTCCTATAGTTACAGACCAATAGCTTTCCCCTCAGCTATTGGTGAGTTGGGCCCCTAAATCCCTCAGACATGGTTGTGGCCATAACCATGGTCACAGCTGCCATAAATGCAAAGCATTCCCCCCACCCCAAGAAGAGCCCACATCTTCTCCCCAGGCATGTCTGAGACATGAACGAGAGATGACAATGTGTTTGGGCTTCTCTCTTGTTTTTAAGGTAACATTAACTTGGGGGCATTATGGCGTTGTGAGGAGAGGGGGCTCACTTTAGTGGTGCCTTTTTGGATGGGCTGTGTGAGTCTTCTGAAGCTGTAGGAGGGTTCTCTCTTAGAGATGGACATTCTGCTCTTGAGCAGGCAAGTGTTTGCTTTCTCCCATCTCCTCTGTTCCCTCCTTTCCTCTGCCCTTTTCATTCTCTTCCCTGCCCCCTCTCCTCCTTTTCCCCCTTCTTTCCTTTGTTTTCTCCCAGTTAAACATGAACAATTTGCCATTTATAGGTGTTTAATCATATTGGAAAAGTTATGACAGAAATTAGAGGGGGACGTGATGGAAACCCTTCCCAGTCCTTTACTTCATGATGCAGGCTGGGGAAGGCATCAGCGGGAAGCAGGGTCCTATAAACAGGGCGGTCAGCAAGTTCCCACAGACCTGCCAAGGTGTAAATGAGAGAGGGCAGGTGGCATTTGCTGACCTAAGCACTCAGGAGCTCATGCTAGCACACCTCATGCTAGTACTCCTTACGGGAACCTGGGCAGAACTCTACAGAGATGTTTGGAGGGGGGATTTTCACTCATCCCTGAGCCAGGGCTGTCTGGTCTTGTGGTTAATGGGTTACTAAGAGAACACAGTTAAGGGCATGGTTGACTTCATGCTGCTGATGTGGAACTTGCTCGGTTATCAGAAGGGCTGACTGTACACAGCATATTGTGTTCCACACAGACGAGAAGACATGAAGAGACTACATCCAGTCATAATGTCTGCATAGAGGGCAATTGCATCTCCTGAGCCATGGGCCTGGCTTGCAGCATACAGGAGCCAGGTGGGCAGGTGGCTTGGAGACTTGGATAGTGAGTGTATTCACCAAAGAAAGGGTGGTGGAGCTTAGCCAGGGGAGAGGAAACTTCGGGGCTTCTACACTGCTCTGTTCTTCCTGGGAACAGGGAGCCTGGAGTTAAATGTATGTTGTCTTTATTCTTAACTATTGGCAACTAACCAAAACTATTGTAGACGGTCAAGCTGGCCACACCAAGCAAGGCAGGGAGCTGTTCCCTGGTATTGTGACATCTGCCAGTCTCTGTTGCTTTACAGCTGTGATGGTGAGCACCGAGACTGGTTTTCTTTTCGTCTGGGGAATGTTCTGATTGGCTCCTGTGTTCAGGCTTCCTGGCTAGCAGGCAACTCACCCTCTAGAATTATTGAAAGCATTTCCTTGAAGTTCACAGTAGCAGCCAGCTGGACTTTCTGTGAGGTGTGGCTTCTGTTCCTAGGCCCAGTTATGGCTACCAGGTGGTGTTGGTCCTTCTGTGATGCTTCCAGAGATCTCGGTGCATCTTTGCTGGGTGTGAGCCTGATACCCACAGTTGGCCCAAGAATATACTTGCTCATTAGGAAGAACCCATTAGGCTACATGGTGGTATTGAAAGAAGAGCCAAGGCCTGGGAGAAGAGGAACAAGTTCTGAAGCAGTTAGGGCTTCAGAGTTTGCTCTTGGCTTACTTCTTCCCTGAAGGAGTTTAACAGTATTCTCTCTGTCTCCTGTCTCAGAGTGAAGAAAGCCTAAGGTTTCTATTCACAGTGTATGTATTCACTGGGCAATGGTAGGAATTATACAGATCCTTGGGCTCCAGATGCCTAGACTCACAGGATTTGAATGCTCAGGTGTGACCCAGTTATCCAGGAGACTATCATATGTACTGGAGTTTGAGAATCACTGAACATAGATGGTGGAGACCCTGGGATGAAGGGTCTTGGGCATCTCATAACATGCACACACACACACCACACACAAAACACACACACCACACCATACTACACTACCCACCACACTACACCATACACCACACATACACACTGATACCACACACACCACACTATACCACATACCACATTACAACATACACCACACTACACCACATGCAAAACACCCACACCACAGCACATTATACCACATACCACCTATACCACACCCACCCACCCACACCCACACACACGCACATCACGTACACACATACCTTACACAGACCACATTATGCACACACAAAAACACACACATTTACAAAGTGAGTGAAAAAGAAACAGAAAAAGAACATAATTAAAATTAAAGTTTAGTTCTGTGAAAAGGAATAAAATTTGTGTATGATTTTTCTTAAATAACTGAAATGCCTCCATTTGTTTAGATGCAATAGACAAAGCAGGTCAGAGAGAGAAATACCAAAGTTACCCTGTGCCCCACACTCTTTACCTGGCATTTCCCATGTCGATGAGTAGCACTTCTATCATTAATTTGCCCAGTCAAGAATTCAAGATTTTGCTTGTGCGTTAGACACTTCCATATTGTATCAGTCTCCCATGTTTCCTCCCTCCCTGATTCAACCCTCACATTCTTCCCTTCCCTCCCCATCTTTCCTGAAACAGTGATAGAATTATTTTTCAACTTAAATAAAGTGATTTGGAACCCAGGACACGAAGCCTAACGTAAGCCAATGCAGTCCAGCTTTGTGTATTAAAAAGCCCGATATACCTTTGGCTATTTAATGATAAAGAGTGATTTGTTTGCCTACAGCTCTCGCCTTTGTCTTCTTGCGGACTCTGGCAGAGGTTCCCATTGCTGCTGGGTAGGCTGTGTTTGGAAACTCTCCAGATCGGCTCAGAACGAGACCACTTGCTGCTGACCACCAACAGCTCACCTGGCTGTCAGAGGAAGCAAAGTCAAGTTGCTTTTGAAACAAGTACACTCATAATATTTCCTAATTCCAGGGGCCAGGCCTTCAGAGGTATTTTTCCCTAAGTCATTTATTAAACTGGCTGTGTTATGGTTTTGCTGAAGACACTCGTGGTCCCTCCGATTGCACTTTGGTAAGGGCTGGTCAGCAGCGCTGATTTCTTTTGATATTGAATAATCCAACTTCTTGGTTTCTTAAGAAAATCAACTGGTTGTTTCCTATATTTATATTTTTAATTTTATCCCTATAGATATAATTTCTTTGTTATGAAATGCATGGCATTGTCATTAGTCAAGGTGCAAGGGGCACCAATAATGGGGTCTGTGTGAATACTCAAATCTGTGGCTGTTCAAGAACTTTATAGGTAAAATGCTTAGTATGCGTATAACCTATTCCCATCTCTGTGTGTAATATTCCATCTCTAAATTACTAACAATATATAATATGTGGTCAGTAATTGCTGCACTGCAGCAAGAATGAAAGACTGACTGTCCAATGTAGAGTACTACCTCCATATTTAACACACACACACACACACACACACACACACACACACACACACACATTATCAGGTATAGAAGGCCAACCATTCATAGGAAATCCACATTAGGAAGATGTGCAGCTTATAGGGTAAATGCACACCATAGCTTTGCTATGCCCCTTAGGAAATGGTGAGCAGTGGGCAAGCCCATAGCCGGACCCCCACCCCCACCCCGCCTCATTCCATTCCACGGCAGTGGTTCTTGTGGGGGAGCATTCCTTTAGAAGCCTGAAGGATGGAGCCCACATTTTGAGTTGGTTTCATTAGGAAATGTAAAAGGAGCACATGGCAGGGCTTGCTGGGAAGCTGTCTTTCCTAACTCTTTCCTTATTGTCTGCTCTTAGCTTCTTGTGTCTGCTGCTTTTGGGTGCAGCTCAAATGCACTGACTGCTTTTGTGCCCCTCTTAGGGCAGTGGTTGGCTTGAGGCTCCTGGTGAACTCACATGGTGCCTGGTTTCTGAGCCAGGAGAAGCGTGGGGTCTGAGAGCTCAGAAGGCCTGGGCTTGCAATAGCTAGAGTCTATCATAGTTTGCTATACACTGGTTACTTTCTTACCACTGTGATAAAATATTTAGCTAAAGCAACTTGAGGGGAGAAAGATTTATTTTATAGATATAGTCTATTGTGGTAAAGGCAGCAGACACAATGGGGACCACTCGGGGCTATAGCGGTGGGAACTTCCACACATTCAGGCAGATCAGGAGGCAGTTGGAGAAGTTGGAGACAGGGTCCTGTATATAGTGACTTGCTTCCTCTGGTTATACCCCACCTCATTTCTTCCGGTCCCCTCCTCCACCTCCAAACCCTCCTGTACCTCCTCCATGCTCTCCTTCAAACTCATGACCTCTTTCTTTTTCATTAATTGTGCAATGTGTATGTTTTCAGAGCCGAGTATTTGGAATTAGATAGCAATTGGTGTGCTTTTCCCTGAGGAAGACTATTTCCTTCACACTCAGCATCTCTCTTTTACCTCTTTGTGTAGGGTTGAGGCCTCGTGGTTTTGCCCTCATCCATTTTGTCATGGCCACCATTGTTTTTCATGTTACCTCTTGTTTAGGCAGTCATGGTGGTGGGAATTTACGGGTATAGGTTTTTATCATTGCTAGGAGACACAATCTCACAGAAAATTCCGTGACTCTCTCTCTCTCTCTTATAATCTTCCCACCCCTTCTTCTGCAATGATCCCTTAGATGTCAGATGGTTTTGTAGATGTATCCATTGACACTGGGCTGCACAACCCCCATTCTGATTGGTTGTGGTTTTCTGTTATGGTCTTTATATGTTGCAAAGAGAAGTTTCCTTGATGTGGGGTGAGAACTACACTTATCTGTGGATGTAAGGACAAATATTTAGAATGTACTTAGGGATTACGCTGGTTTATTGAAATCGCAGGTGTGGGTTCTCCTCCAAGACCCATGACTTCACCAGACCTAGTTGTTGGCTAGATTCTCTGTACTAGGCATGGTGTCCAGTTATAGAGTTGTTGGTTACCAACAAGGTATGCATACCACTGGTGCCTCTTCTTTCAGGGAAAGCCATGATTGGTAATGTAAATCGGGGCCTTTCATACCTGGCTCTGTATAAGCCTCCTCTTAAGGGATCCACAGCCTCTGTAAAACAGTGCCACCAGTTGGGGACCAAGTGTTTAAGCATGAGAGCCTGCTAAAGTTCCACATTCAAGCCACAGTACTGTCATCTTTTACTTTGAAGTTTGCGAGAGGGCTAAGGTGGAGCAATAGAACTCAGGGGACTAGGGGCTTTACACACCTGGTTTTTCTGACTTCTCTGGGAGGTGCTTTAGAATCACCATTCCCTAATTCCTTGGTGCTTCAGACTCCTTGTACTCAGCTCCTGCTGCTGTCCTTTGTCCCCAGCAGGAGTTTCAGGTTGGGGGGGGGAAGGTCAAGGTTAGATATGTGCTTTGTGTTCTATCTCAGGGCTGGATAAGTGGTGGCCATCCCTGCTTGGACTTGTCATTGGCAGGCAACTTGTGGGGACAGCCTCTCACCCTTCCCCCATCCAGCCTTTGGGAACACTGGTGGTCAGATTCGCCACACCTGTCACCTGTGAGTGGTCTGAGGTGACAGATCATGGAGAGAGGAGAGTGATTTAAATGGACAACCATGGAATGACTGAGAAGGCTGAGGGTCTACCGGGAAGTGCTGGCTTGGGTTTGTTTCCCTGATTCCTCTTGGACTGTCTCATGTGTCAGTCTTCAGCTGCTGGATCATCTGCAGCTTGGCTGTCTAGGTTGGACTCACTCAGTGGCCGAATTCCAGGAACTGCAAAGGAGGACAGCTCCCAGGAGCCAGTGCCTGTAGTTGTCAGCTAGGCTAGCTATATCAGGTATCATCCATGAGGAGCAAGACGCAGGCCAGCGTGGGTTCCAGGCTGTTGGACAGTATCACGCGGGGAGGCTGCAGACGTGCGCACGGGAGGGTCCCATTAGATGACACGAGTGAGTGATGCTCAGTTGAGATTTTCTTTAAACTTTGAAGTCTACTGTTAAATCTTGTATTTTCTCACTTCTACACAGCTACCAGAATTAGCTTGAAGGGTAGCCTCGTGTGTATTTATAAAAGGGTTCTGTTCAAATCTATTTCAGGGTTGCACAGAAACTTTACTGCCTAGACTAGGCTTTCTCTAGACTTGCTGCCAGAACCCAGATAATCATTAAACCACCCCAGCAACACACCACTTCACTGGCTTAGGGAAAGGAAAGAATATATAAATCGAGACGTGACCTCAGCCTTACTTCAGATGTTTGAGGTTTTTCCGGAATGGTGAGCCTGCCCTTTTTTGAGTGCACTCTCTTTGTAGGAGCAGTCAAAAGAACCCCAGAATCACTTTGTTTGGCGTCTGTATAAGGAGCAGAGGAGTTTTCTCTGTCTTCGGGCTGCTTGTTTAAATGGCATGTTTTGACTGGGGCCGGAGCAGGGAGTGGCGCAGTCAGGAGATGTAGAAGGACCTTTATTGTGGGTATGGGATTGACTCCCTCTGGAGCAGCTTGATCCCTGCCAGAACTCTGGCCACAGGTTGACAGGCTGCAACCTGATCTGAAGTCTCTCAGCCATGCCACTGTCACTGCCCCTAAATTTCCTAATCGCCACCCTCCTATAATAGCCCTGTAATGCTATCTTCCCACATGGCTCTTTGCTTTGTCTTATGTCCCGAAGTGCCCGACAGTGTCCTGGCCACCAAACTTTCAGCCAAGAAAGGAGTGCAGGGGACATGCTGCCAGGGGGATCAGGGTTGACATGAAAATTGTCCGAGTCAGGAAATTCCAGGACCCTTAAGTCATCTGGGAGGACATTTGACATGAGAGGCCAAGGCAGGGGATCGGGTTGCCTCCCCCTAAGCAGAAATGGAGGCCAGGGACTCAGTGTGGTGGGGAGGTATCTGGGTCCTTTAGTAGGGAAAGCTTGGATATTTCTGCCTGAATTGTTATAACAACCAGTTTGAAATTAGCCTTTCCCCATTGCCTCAACACCTTGGCTTTGGACATTTGTTTTGGAAGTTACTTAGTGATTATTGCTGAGATTGAAATGGTTAATCTTTGTTGTCCACTTGATGATTTACAATCACCATGGAGACATAGTTCTGAGTTTGTTTACAAGGATGTTTCTAGGAAGGTTTAACTGTGAAGGGAGAGCCATCTTGAATGTGGGTGGTACCATCCCCTAGGCTTAGGATTTGAACCAAATAAAAAGAAGGCAGTGAGCTGAGCTCCAGCCTTCAAACCTCTCTGCTTGTTGACTGTGAACATAGGGACTGGCTGTTTCTTGCTCCTAATTCAGCATCTTCCTAGGCATAATGGACTGTATCCCCTCTTAAACCACAAGACAAAACAAACCCTTTCTTCCTCAGGTTATGCGTTTTTGTAACATTAATGAACAAAGTAACAATTCGGGCCTCTACCAGTTTGTAAAAGTGAGACCAAAAGCTGACCCTCAAACTCTGACCTGTCTAGGTGAGTTACTACAATGTTACTATCATTGCAGTCCTACACATTTTATCGCTTGCTCTGGCTCACATGATGGTAATTTAAATATATTAATCTTGAGTTTCAGGTGTAATGGTGAGGTTGAGAATGCATCATGGCAAGGTTCTGGCAGTGTGTTGATTCTGTTAGGATCTTAGCCTTTATGTATTTATGTACCATCCCCCAAGGCAGTCTGTCCCAGGGCAGTCAATATCCCAATTTGGTCCTCATCCCCTGGTTGTTCTGAGCATACCCCACATATTCCTCTTAAGGGACTAAGAGGCCCATGTCCACCTTTTTTTTTTTTTTTTTTTTTTTTTCCAGTTGAGAGACTTACTAGCACCATTGAACAGGGGCTTTCTCACCCTTTAATTAGGGGATCAAGGTGGTGACATTTGGCTAGGCAGCAATGATACCCTTCTTCTGGGTGGGGACTTGGGCAATATTATGGAGGGTTTTAGAATCTCTTCTGAAGACAGTCACTGAAGCATAAATGGAGGAAGAACATCCACTGACTGACAGTTGCTCTTCTTACTTGTGTCTTACTCTAATCTACATTCTATTTGTCTCTCCTGCTCATTCAGTGAAACCGTATCTCTGAGGGAAGGAAGCCCTTCTGTGTTCTTTGGTGCCCTGCCTGGGTCAAATATATAATTTTGTTAAGATGGTGATTGGGAAATGGTGGTAGTTAGTGATGCCTGGAATGTGGGGTAGGGGTGGGGATGGGAGTGGGAGGTGGGGGAGGATTGGGGGTGAATCAGACAGTTAGTCTGAGGCTTGAGGATCTTGTCATAGGCCAGGAAGATTGTGGGGTTTCTGTTGTTATTTGGGGCTTTTCACAGAACATGTTGAGGCAGATCCCTGGCAGGCTTTGGGGACCATGAAGGAAGAGTCAGTGTTCAGTTGAGGCTGCTGAGAAATAAGCTGGAAATTCAAAACAGAGCCCACTGCTGTGAGGCCAGGACTGCAGCAGTGGTCACCACGACATTTCCATCTTTCCTCTGCCTCTAATGTACTGGGATTTCAGCTACCACAGTCATCTGCACTTTGGAACTAGAGTCTTGATTCACCAGTTATCCTGACAACTTGAGAAGTCAAACATGACACTATGTACTTGGTTTTCTCATAATATTAGTCACAGTCTTGGGCAAAATAATTTACCTGTGTTTTTAAGTGTAAGTAATCATTTTAAATCTAACAAAATGATGCTGGTTACAACTTGAGCATCTTTACAACTTGGGCCAACGCCATCTTGCTGACAGACACCCCTGTCCATTTGTACCAAGTTGGTTCCAGGATGCTTATGCTAACATAGCCCCTTCTCCATCTAGGCACCACAGTTCAAAGTAAAACTTGAGGGCAACTCCATCAGAAGAGAAGAATAGAACTAACTCCTTCTTTCTCTCCCAGCTCGACGACTGTACCCTGCAACTGTCCCACAATGGTGCCTACCTGGATCTGGAGGCCACACTGGCGGAACAGCGGGATGAGCTGGAAGGCTTCCAGGATGACACAGGGTAAGTGTCCCTGCTCATCTCTGACTTACCTCCAGTGCCAGTGTGCTGCAGCTTTGGAGAAACCACCTTGGCCTTGACATTCACTTAGAACCATGCAAGGACTTGTTGGTGACTGTAGATCTTTTTCTGTCTTTCAAGAGACTTTGTTCTTTTGGGGATAGCCTGGATTAAGAGGTAGTTTCTGAGATGGGTTAATTGAACACATAGTATTCTCTTTTCAGAGATTATTTTTTAAAACCTGAGCAAAACAAATCAGCATTCTCTAGATTTTTGTAGATCGACAGCTATTTTAATTATTGTGTCTAATAATTTAGTTGATACTTTTATTTTCTTGGCAGATCCTGGTAGTTTTATAGTATATACCTGTTTAACTCATTATAGTGGGTAAAATAATTATTAATTATGTCAATTAATGTGTTATTTCTTAGCCTACATCTGGATTGCATGATATTTAGAATTGTTATGCTGAGGGTTAGTGCAGTACTCATGATAAATCAGAGATGTATACAGAAAGCGAAACTTCTGATGGTCTATATGCACAGATAACCAGCCTTCCTGTGTCAGCTGGGATGCTGACAGAGCCATCTGATGTGGCTCCCTCTCTTCCTGTCTCTTATCTACCTTGAACCAGGCACAGCTACTTCCTCCTGGACCTTCACAGTGTCCCTGACACTTCCCAGGTCATTCTCGGGTGTTGTAATGTAGTGTTCAGAGACCTCCACTGTCATTTGATGCTCCCTTGGCCAAACTAAAAATATAGCCAGGCAGATACTAGCTGGGAGTATTAATTTTTCATGCAGAACCCAGAATGGGGATACATCAGCATCTCCCTGGGCTATCTTTAGGTAGGTCTTGATGTCCTGATGCTCCAGTATGTCTCTTGTCCCCCACTATAGTACCCTTCATAGTTTAAGATCATTGTTCCTAAGATCATTAAGTGTTCCTCTTCTCTTCTGTTTAAACTCCATCGAATCAGAGTAAATGCCTGGCACCTAGCACTTTATAGCCTCAGAATGCGTGCCCTGGTCATGGTTATCAAAAAGGTCATATGTTTTTAGACCATATCCAGTGGAGTCAGGGTAAACCCTTTGGGTGTGTCATAGAGTACACATGCAATCAGGGTCTCTTCAGCAACATAACAGCCTATCAGCATGATTGCCACCTGTCTTTCAGATAGGCTCTCATGGAGTCCAGGCTAGGCCCCAAACCTGCAATATGATGTAGCATGACCTTGATCTTCTCTTCTGCCTTTACCTTCCAGGCACTGGGGACTGAACCCAGGGCTTTGTGCATGTTAGACAAGCACTCTACCCACTGAACGACATCACCAGCCCTCATCAGAGTCTTAAAACTGGACATTAAAGGATTACAGGACCAGTATATTTAGGGGAAATTCCATGGCAGTAGTTTTTGCCTATGTCTGACAATGGCATCCCTTTGTAGATTTCAGAATACTGGCTAGGATGACAGTCTCATTGATGCCTTCAAGGATCACTGATCAAACAGACCCCATGAGTGTTATAAGTAGATCATTGTCAACTTGAGAAATGTCTCTAGTGGTGCAATACTTACAGAGCAAGTCCTGCCTGATCTTTTTTTCTTTTTTCCAAAAACTTGAATGATTTGGAGATGGAAGTGCAAGAAAAAGAAGTGCTCATATGTAAGTCTGCAATGCTAGAACAATGTGAAGGAAGAGAACGTACCGAGGCTCCTCATCTACAGGATGTTTTGAACAGTTAGTTGGAGGATTCAGTAGTAATTGGATTTTGTTGGCTTCACTTTTCATAGAGGACAACTGAAGGTCAGACTTCACAACCCAGGTAATAGAGCCAGGAGTAGATGATGAGCCAAGTGTATACCCAGTAGGACCAATCCCAGAGTTTGGCACCTCTTTGCTATCCCAGGAGCTCCTGGCAAAGACACTTTAGGTCCTACACAGTATGCCATCTGTACATGGTGACACAAGGTTGGTTCATGTAATGACACTAGTTTTGGTCAGTCCCATTCCCTTCCATGGGGACATCCAAGCCACACTGTATCTGGGGACCAGAGAAGAGAAGATACCTTTGCTGCCATTATCCATCACATTGCAGCATCTCATGGGTGGCACCAGCATCTGGACACAACAAGTGTCTCTACAGATGATATTACAAGGCTGGGGAGTATAAGTCATACTCTCCAGGATAGGTCCTGGTCCTTTGTTCCCATCTGAGTATTCACCTGCCCATGAGCCCATGCTATAGGCAGAGACTTGTGGTAGTTAACCTTGAATATCAGACTATTTGGACTGAGGATTGCCTAAGAGACTATTAAGGCACACCTCTCACTGTGTCTGTGAGTGCATGAGTGTAGACTGGGAATCTGAATGAAATGAAGGGGGAGGAAGAGAAATAGTGCTAGCAAGGCATTCTGTCTGTCTGCTTCTTGTCCTCCATGATAGGAGCTGCCTTGCTCAGCCATGTTCTCTGGATCATGATGGGATGGAACCCCTGAAACCATGAGCTGGAACAAATCTTTCCTTCCCTAAGTAGGTTTTCTCAGGTACTTGTCATAGTGATGAAGTTTGACCAACATAAGCTGGGTTCCCATTCCCCTCTCCCCCAGCAAGGGATGCGGGAGAATGAGTGGTAATACACCAAGGAATGGAAACCAGTCCAGAGCTCATAGCCCACATGATGGGTAGGAACACATTGACAGATGTGTCCCAAATTGACCTCAGGGGCTGTATGTCTTTGAAATGGTCTTTCTTTATAGTGACTGCCCCTTGACTTTTGTAACAGACCTAAGATAGGGTATAAAAACAGCCACTTCTTGTCTGTCCTGGGTCTGGGGGCAGATGGCCCATCAGAATAGTGGACTGGAACAGTGGGGTCACATTATTCCCTTGACAGGAGAATTGCTATCTCTGAGTCCTCAGGTGCATGCAGATCCCTAGTTACTGACTAACAAGTAGTTACTGTGGGGGGGCAGAGGCTGTTCCCCACAAATGTGGCAGGTATCTGTGTCCATCTGTCATGTCTGTTGCACTTAGAGTCTCTTCTGCATTCTCTCTTAGGTGTGTGGCATTGGACAAAGTTTATGTGACTGAAATTCATGTCTCATGATGAAGGGCTAAAATATAATGTTTCCTAGTTAAGATCTGCCCTTTTTAGGTATAAATATAGCTAAAGAAGTATTATTTTTTCATAAAACTATAGGAAGATGGTCAAAAACTTAAGGCTGTGAAACTGACATTTTTCTGTGTTGTCTTTTGGTGTGGGGCTCTTTTGCTGGAGGAATTGTTTCTTTGTTCCTGTCCATTGCTTTGCTCCTTTACCCCGAGACTAAAAATTAACTCACTTGTTTGGAATTACCACTTGGGTCCTAGCTAACCAGAGAATAGGAGAGAGACCTTCAACAGAGAAAGGACAAAGCAATTATACAAACAAAACCAAGCAGGGTCTGTTGCCTCCCAAGGCCGGGGAAATCAGCAAGCATGGCACAGTGCATTGGAAACAGGCCCGGAGCCTCTAGATTGTTCCTGACACTGCTACTGTGTGACCTTGGGATAGAATTCTTCTGATAGATGTTTACAAACTGAAGATATTTATAAGATGCATTTATGGTCTAAAGATGCTATTACCTATACTGCTTTCCTCCCTGTGCAGCAGGTACAGTGTTGGGCTTTCTGTAACTCCAGGAAGGCAGTATAGTGGTTGTGTTATTTGGTTTTTGTCAATTTGACACAAATTACAGTCATCTGGGAAGAGGGAACCTCACTGAGGAATTGGCTCCATCAGGTTGGCCTGTGGGTTTGTCTGTGAGGGTATTTTCTTAATTGTTAATTGATATAGGAGGGCCCAGCCCATTATGGGCAGTGCCATTCTCCAGGCAGGTGAGCCTGGACTATATAAAGAAGTAGCTAAGCATCTCAGAAGAAGCAAGCCAGCAACCAGCATTCTTCCACAGAGTCTGCTTCAGTTCCTGTCTTGACTTCCCTGATGATAGATGGACTGTTACCTGGAAGTGTAAGCTGAAATAAACCCTTTCTTTTCTAAGTTAGTGTTTTACATCAGAGAAACACACTAAGGCAAGTGGTTAGGAAGTTGGTTCTTTTCTTTCACCACGTGGATCCCAGGTATTGAACCCGGGTCGAGCAGTGAGACATCTCAGAGTTTGTGCGTGTATCATGGTTAGAGACATAGGCTTTATGGATAATGTTATCACTGTGTGACCATGATGTGTAACTTTACTTCTCTGGACCTCCAGTTCCTCATAGACTGGTAGTACTATCAATGACCTTGGTTTGAACTGGTTCCCACACCATACTCATGCACTGAACTCATAATCGTTGGCAATTATAGCCAGAATTTGGAGTCATGGTTCACTGAAATGGGCAGTTCAGAAGCTATGGCCATGTAGAGCTGCTCATAGCAATTTCTTGTGACCCTCCCACCCCCAATATGGCCATATATGGCACGTGGAGGTCGTGAGCATTGCAGTGGCAGTAAAAGGTTTTTAAGTGTAATGAGAATTAAAAATCAAAGTGTGTCACCAGAGCAAGCTGTTGCTGGCCGTGCTCACCTATGCCACATTGTGTGAGTTCACTGCAGCCCCAGTTCATAACTGTAGAGTTCTATGAATACACCAGAATTGTGTAGGCTTCTTTACCTGCATGGCTGTGTGTCAAAGAAAGCGGCCTTCAAGAGGACAGCTGGGGTGACTTCAGTAAGGGCTAAGAGGGGTGACCCTGAGTGCCTGCTCACCAACTCTGGGCTATTCTAGGCGTCATGTCTCAGAATGTACTGGATGAAAGCGTCTCACGCACGTTGGTCTCTACATCCCGGCTTCAGAGGTTTACAGTCAGGTCTGGAATTCTGTTTTTCAAACGAGCTGTCCCAGTGTTTAAATGCTTGTCTAGGGAACCTCTGGCGTAGGCTCGAGGTTTCAGAGACAAATGTCACCCTCCAGAATGCTTCATACACCCCACCTCAGCCCACAAAATCAGAGTCTGGGGGTGGTCCCAGGTAAAGTGACTTTTTACAAGTATCTTTATCTGAGTTTCGTGTGCTGCCCTGGTTGAGCAAACTATAGTGTAGACCAGGGGTTCTCAATCTTCCTAATGCTGTGACCCTTTAATACAGGTCCTCTTGTTTAGTGACCCCCCAACTGTAAAACTATTGTTACTTCCTAACTGTAATTTTGCTACTGTTATGGATTGTAATATAAATATCTGTTTTCAGATGTTCTTCGGTGATCCCTGTGAAAGGGCTCATGACCCACAGGTTGAGAACTGCTGGTGTAGCTTATGACTGCGATTGGTTGAGCTATTGTAACCGTTGAGCTGTGTGGGAGGAGCATGCTCAGAAGCTTATGGGTGCAGGGGGTTAGGGGCAGACCTGAGACGAGACAGGCAGTGGGAGGAGCAAGGAGTAGCTGTCAGTCCCAAGTGGCTCACTGTGGAGATATGAGAAAGGAGTGACCCAAACTTGGGCGCTGTGACTCTGCATGGTGCAGGGGCACATAGGGATGAATAGAATCATGCAATTGGCCTGTGACAGCAGGGGAGCAGTGCACAGGGAGGGGACCATGCTGAGAAGGAGGGAACTTGTGGAATAAGGAGAGGTACTTCCCCATGTTAGTCTGAGGTGTGGCAAAAGGAGGCAAAGCTAAGAGAGATGGGACTGAAGCCAGATGAGAAGCATTAAGCCACAGAAGGGCTGGGAGATGGTTGGCCTGGCGCTCTGTCACCTGAAGGCGGCACAGCGTGGGGAAGGGCGCAGGTTCTGGCCATGGCTGTTACTCAGGTGGCAGCATCTGGGCCCCTTAAGACCTTAGCCAAGAACTGAATAAGCACTGTAGCACGTGGCATCCCAGGTAACACCGACTTGAACATTTTCTATTTATCATACGAAAGAGCGTATTAAAGAGACTGGAAAGCAAAGCCTTAGATTGGGAGGAAAATATTTTAAAACGCAAATTAGATAAAGGCTGGGGGTTTAAAATATGGGAAGAACTTTCTAGCCATCAGGGAAATGCAAATCAAAACAACCCTGAGATTCCACCTCACACCAGTCAGATTGGCCAAGATCCAAAACTCAGACGACAACAGATGCTGGTGAGGTTGCGGAGAAAGAGGAACACTTCTCCACTGTTGGTGGGGTTGCAAGCTAATACAACCACTCTGGAAATCAGTCTGGCGATACCTCAGAAAATTGGACATAATACTATCTGAAGACCCAGCTATTCCACTTCTGGGCATATACCCCAGAGACACCTTAGTACACAACAAAGATATATGCACCACAATGTTCATAGCGGCTCTATTTATAATAGCCAGAAGCTGGAAAGAACCCAGATGTCCTTCAGAAGATGAATGGATACAAAAATTGTGGTACATTTACACAATGGAATACTACTCAGCCACCAGAAACAATGACTTGACCAAATTCTTAAGAAAATGGCTGCATCTAGAGAATATCATTCTGAGTGAGATAACCCAGTCACAAAAGAACAGACATAATATGCAGTCACTGATAGTGGGATGCTAACCCCAGAGGCTCGCACTGCCCCAGAAACAACTCACAGCTTGTATGAAGTCCAAGAAATAAAGAAAACAAAATAAAACAAAACAAAAAAATCTTTATACAACCAGAAAACTTTGACTATTTCCATGTTACATTTTGTTTTACATGTACTTTATGCTCATTGTAACTATTAAGTTTTCAATGCATACTATCAAACCTTTAAAAATATCAAGTACTGACTGACTAAAAAATATATTCATACAGTTTTATGTAAAAATTATTTTAAAATCTGAAAAAAAGTACTGACAAAAATGTATTGTATAATTTTATGCAAAAATGCTTAAAATCTGTACATTTATCTTTGTTTTGTAAAATAAAGTTGTTAAAAAAATAAAAAAAAAATATGGGAAGAACTTTCAAACTCAGTAGTAAGAAAACAACCCAGGTACACAGCGGGCAAAGGGAAGGAGTATGCAGATAGGGAAGGCACTGTCAGGGAAGCGCTTGTTGCCACGGGATACCATGAACAACTATTAGAACATCCACATGCGCTGGCCAAGCCCAGTGCAGGTGAGGATACAGAGGTTCATGACATTTGTGTGTTACGAGGGGGAGACAGTCTCAGGGCTCCTGGCAAGTTACATATGTTCTCTGTTTAGCAATGGACTCCTAGATGCTCAAGAGAGGTCCAGGGCTCACATCCACACACACTCTGTGTGAGGATGTTCCTAGGAGCTTTTCTAAAGCTCTTCAGTACTCGGTAGCAGCCAGGATGTCTTTACAGGTGGGTAGAATATATGGGGACCATATGATGAATATTTAGAGATAAGTTGTAAGATAGAAAAGACAGCAGGACAAATCCATCTTGTAAAGTATGAAAAGGCCACGAATTGTGTGATGCAAACTGAGAAGGCTAAGGAGAAAGATCAATGGAGTCTGGAGGTGGCTGGGGCAAGCCCAGCTCTTTGGAGGTTGAGGCAGGAGGATCACTGTGAGTTTGAGACTAGCCTGGACTATATAATGAGACCCTGTCTCAAAAATTTAAAAAAAATTAGTGAATGGCTGGGTTTGGGGGGAAGGTGGATAGGGAGAGATGAAGGGTTAAACATGGTTGGGTGTTTTAGGGTGAGCTGCTCTGTTGTGGGAAGCTTGGATGACACATAACAGCAGAAGACAAACGAACTCCATGATTGGCTCAGCTGCTGTAACAAATGTGACCACACCTCTGTAAGGTATTTGTGATGGAGCTCTCTATGTAGTGAGGGGGAACAAGAAACTGGCTCTACACTCAGTGCATTCCATTTCTTAATGAGGCAATCCTCTATCTCATGGCACCCCTCAATGGCCAGGCAGATTTGGCTGGGTGAATGCCCCCTTCTTCCTCAACTCTCCCACGTGTGCTCCCCCAAAGCTATACTTCAGTTGAAGACAATGACATCACCAACGGAGAACTGTTTGTTCCTAAGCCAATGATGGCCAAATATCCTCACTGTACTTCTAGAACTTTCAAAGATTTCTTGGTAAACCTCCAAGAACTCTAAGGGAAACTGGCCAGAAGACAGGGTCATAGAGTGAGTCTACCATGTCCCTAGGATCAAAGGCTCTTTCTGCTCTGCCATCCTTAGGGTCTGGCTTCCATCCTTCATGCTTCAAAGCTGACAGTCTGCCTGCTCAGCCTAGGACCACATCAGCACACTGGGCATGTGCTGGTTGGAGGACAGTTTCCTTGTTTGCAAGCTAGGATGTCTCCAACTCTATCAGTTGGAAATGACACTATTCTTACTCTTTTTGTATAAGAATCTGGAGAGATGGCTCAGCGGTTAAGAGCACTGACTGCTCTTCCAGGGGTCCTGAGTTCAATTCCCAGCAACCACATGGTGGCTCACAACCATCTGTAATGGGATCTGATGCCTCTTCTGGTGTGTCTGAGGACAGCTACAGTGTACTCATATACATAAAATAAATAATTCTTTAAAAAAAAGAGTTCAATGCCCTTGGAGTGAGTGGTAAAACCGAGAAAGCATCCTTCAGATGGGTCTGGAGTGGCTGTTCTAGTTCATTATCTCATTAGCATCCGAGACACCAGAGAGAGCAGGAGGGACAGGGGCTGTGCAAGCTTCTGTGGACCAGGGCTTATAGTAACTAGGACTCAGGTTCAGGTTACACCACACATCATGGGCTTGCTCACCTGACCTCCCTTTATCTCTGTGAATACTAATGATAACCCATGGCTTCCCTTTCAGATGAGTTAGGTCAAGAGAAATCTTGGTGCTGGATAATTTTTTTTTCCATTTAAAGATCTTTCCAGAAACTCCCCGAGCAACTTGCACTTCTTGCTTGGTAATGAGGCTGTGCTTGGAGGCTGCCCACCTTCACCTTAGATCAGGATGTTTGTGTAAGGCAGGAAGGAAGAGTGGGCATCAGGTCTGTAGACAGCAGTGTCTGTCTTAGGAAGTGGGACAAGACTCTAAAGAATAAGGAAGGTAAAGACACTAGTCATGACGATAGGGGGGAGGGCTGGGAAGAGGGGGATCGGGGTATTGGGTACAGAGTAAGCAGAAGGGAGGAGTGGCTGATCAGGAGGGCAGTGGAGTTTCCCGAGAGACGGGTCAAACAGACTTCTATCCCTTGAGGAGAACTGAGTGTAGATGGCAGGTGTGGGAAAATGCGAGGGGCCTTTTGCCCACACATAGAAGCCCAGCTGAAATGGATCATGGTCTGAAATAGGACAGTTCAAACTATGAAAGAGGAAACAGGATCAAGTGTCTGTTATCCTGTGAGGTTACAGTCTGTAGAAATACTGAGAATACAGTGATAAAACAAAATGTTTCTCCCTTAAAAATATACTTGACAGGCATTGTGAAATGGGAACATTTGTAAACCATATACTTGATAACAGTTCTCCAGAATGTATCCAGAATATGTAAAGAGCTCTTGCAACTCAATAACAAATAATTTCAAAAGGGGAAAGGTTTGAATAGGTATGTATCCCAACAAGATGCATAAATAATAAATAGATACATGACCAAGAAACGTGAAAATCTGCTCAACATTGTAAGTCTCTGGGGAAATTTAAGTCAAAACCACAATGAGGTACTACTGTACACCTACTGGGGAGGCTAGAGTCACAGTGACAGATGATGGTATGTGTTGAAGGGGAAGTCATGAAATTGGACACTGGATGCACTGCTGGTGGGGCTATAAAGTGGTCCAGCCTCTTTGAGAAGCAGCCTCTGGTTTCTTAAAATGTTAACCATTAAATTACCACACAGCCCAGCAATTCTACTTCTAGATATATCCACTGGAGAGGAAGCATTTGTCTGTGTTAAAATCTGTACACAGATGCTTCCCAAGCTATTATTTATAATAGCCCCAAAGCAGAAGAATCCCAAATGCCCATTAACTGAGGAATTCTCAAAGCAAGTGGTGTGTGTGTGTGTGTGTGTGTGTGTGTGCGCGCGTGTGCGTGTGCACGCACGGGGGACAGCACCAGCATAAGAAGTGTGATGTCATAGTGTGGGTGTGCAATGTCAGCCATAGGCTCTTCTGTATGAACACTTGGTCCCCAGTTGGTGGCTCTGGTTTTGGCAGCCATGGAACCTTTGGGAAGTGGGAAGTGCGGGCAGCTAGCTGGGGAACTGGGCTACTGTAGGATGGGCTCTTATACCCCAGTCTTAACCTCTAGCCGGATCTTTGTTTCCTGGTCTGTAAAACTGTGAGCAGGCAGCCTCAGCTTCTCCCACCACTTCTTGCCTACGTCTTGTCTGATAAAATGTTCCTACTGTAAACTGCCAGGGATGGACCTTGTTCTAAGTCTTGCTAGGTATTGGGTAATGGAACACATATGGATACACATCCCATTCTAGATGAGCCTCAAGAACGTGACTAAATTAAAAAAAAAAAATCAGACACACAGGTGACAATACACAGTTCCATCTACAGGAAGTGTCCTAAATGCAAATCTATACAGAGAGGGTGTTAGGGCTTTTATTGCTGTGACGAAACACTGTGATGCAGAGGCCATGGAAGAGTGCTGCTTACTGGCTTGCTCCCTGTGGCTTGCCCAACCTGCTTGCTTTAAGAAGCCAGGCCCACTAGTCCAGGGATGGCACAATGGGCAGGGCTGATCTATCAATCACTAAATTAAGAAAATGCCCTTCAGAAATGCAAATCAAAACAACCCTGAGATTCCACCTCACACCAGTCAGATTGGCCAAGATCCAAAACTCAGACGACAACAGATGCTGGCGAGGTTGCGGAGAAAGAGGAACACTTCTCCACTGTTGGTGGGGTTGCAAACTAATACAACCACTCTGGAAATCAGTCTGGCGATACCTCAGAAAATTGGACATAATACTATCTGAAGACCCAGCTATTCCACTTCTGGGCATATACCCCAGAGACACCTTAGTACACAACAAAGATATATGCACCACAATGTTCATAGCGGCTCTATTTATAATAGCCAGAAGCTGGAAAGAACCCAGATGTCCTTCAGAAGATGAATGGATACAAAAATTGTGGTACATTTACACAATGGAATACTACTCAGCCACCAGAAACAATGACTTGACCAAATTCTTAAGAAAATGGCTGCATCTAGAGAATATCATTCTGAGTGAGATAACCCAGTCACAAAAGAACAGACATAATATGCAGTCACTGATAGTGGGATGCTAACCCCAGAGGCTCGCACTACCCCAGAAACAACTCACAGACTGTATGAAGTCCAAGAAATAAAGAAAACAAAACAAAACAAAACAAAAAAATCTCTATACAACAAGAAAACTTTGACTATTTCCATGTTACATTTTGTTTTACATGTACTTTATGCTCATTGTAACTATTAAGTTTTCAATGCATACTATCAAACCTTTAAAAATATCAAGTACTGACTGACTAAAAAATATATTCATACAGTTTTATGTAAAAATTATTTTAAAATCTGAAAAAAAAGTACTGACAAAAATGTATAATTTTATGCAAACAATGCTTAAAATCTGTACATTTATCTTTGTTTTGTAAAATAAAGTTGTTAAAAAAAAAAAAAAAAGAAAATGCCCTTCAGCTGGATCTTATGGAGGCATTTTCTTAATTGAGATTCTCTTCTTTCAGATAAATAACTTGTGCCAAGTTAACATGATGATATCCAGTACAGAGAGGGTACATTTGCAGTCCTGGAATTGAATGTGAGAATGAGGAATGGCCAAAGATTGACGTGGGGTTTCTTTTGGAGTGTTTTGGGGGCAGTGACAAAATTAAAAAGTTAGACAGTGGAGATTAGTTATCCTTTCTATAATCAGACCCCCAAATTATTGAATTATATACAACAGGTATCCTTCATTAAAGCTAAAGATAAGTATGCTAGTGCATGACCATAGAAGAGCCATTGGCACTGGCCACTGGGTTCACGGAGAAGAAGCAGCTTTTTCAGTGAGCGAACAGTGAGGAGGGAGGCAGGGCCTGCCATGGCTTCCTTATCGGGGTCCAGGGTTGTAAAGGTGGTGGGTCTCTTCTGCTCAGGCACATAGGCCTGGTGCTTTGGCCACAGGGCAAGTATCATGAAGCACCCCACAAACAAGTCTGTGTATCTGGGCTGCAGGGTCCATCCTCAGAGCCCAGGATACACAGGGCACTTGCAGGAGGGATATACATCAGTGCCCATGTTAAATCCTCTGAGCTTTAATTGAACCAGAGAGAAGAGCAGTGACACACTATCACGGTATATTCTTGAGGGGTCTGTATCGTGGGAGACAGAAAAGAGGAAGAGGAAGGACATGACCTGGGAAGAAGGAGAAAAGGCAGAAGAGAGTGGGGCCGGAGTGCAGGCAGGCATTAACGCAGAAGTGGAAAGAGGAGGAAAGACCGACCAGGGATGGCAAGCATGCCACCTCACACCAGCAAGCCTTGGCCAAGTGCTGATGGGTGCCAGGAGTGACCTCTGCACACAGCTTGAATTACCTGTCTTCACACCCTCACCGCAAGGTCGACATTGTTAGTATCCTACTTTACATCGGAGGGAACTGGGCTTGGGAGGTTAGGGAGTTTGTGGGGATCACCCAGCAGATTTTAGCATCTGCTTTTAGCTTTGCACACTCTTAGTGGAACCTCCTGGTGCCCGGAGATGCAGTGGTGGCTGGATCTCTAGCTTGTACTTTGAGCTTATGAACAACTCAGACTTAGCCATCTGTATATCCTTTGACCATCGGACAACGCATTCCAATCTCCCTTCTTCTGCCAGACTCAGGGTGCCCAGTGAGTCTCCCAGAACTGGACTATTCCCTCTGTTCCTGCTTCTACAGAAATGTTTAAACACCTCCTCCTACCCTTGACTGAAATAGATCTTTAAATTTACTTTTGTGTCTGGAGGACAGTATGAGGAGCATTTCCACTGTTGGCCACAAAAATGTGACAAAGCCTCTGAGTCTGTGCCACTCACAGTTCGAAAGTCCCTGCTCTCACCATGACAAGGCTTCCCTGTGTTGTTCTTGTGAAGATGTTCTCTTGAGAGCCTGGAATGTAAACATGGGTTTTGAAAGCCTCAATAACCAAGATGAGTGTTCTTTCCCCAAGGCTGTAAGCATTACAAGGGGAACTTGTGCTTTCTGAGAGGCCAGAGACTTGCTGGATGCTCAGGGCTCTATCCATCACATCCCTGGTGCTTGGGCATTAATTGGATATTTCTTTTTGATTCCTGTGTCTGTTTCTGGATGGTTCCCTGTTGTCACTAGAGGAAGGATGGCCTTTGGGTGTGTCATTAGGATGAAAATGCTGTGGGATTCAGAAGCTGGTGATGGCTCCCTGGCATTGGCTGCACTGATGAGAAAGGAAGTCCATTGTCCCTGGAGCCTCAGGCCCCATACACTACCTTTGCCCCGGGACCTAGACTCTAAGGCTGTGTGTTCCCATCTGACTCAGCATCTGGGAAGTCTTTCAATATGCAGAGGGTAGAGAGCATGGACCCCTCACAGGCTCCTGGGGGTCTGTGACAACCCTGCAACAATTTCAGTCTTGAAATATGGAAGCCCTGGGAAGTTACATGCTGAAGTCTGTGCCAGGTTGCTTGAGAGATGCGCAACTACTGGGTCTCATCTCGATTCAGTCTATTTCTCATCTATCAGCCATCTGCCGCTGTACGCTAGCGTTATTAGCTGCACTGGTTGTATAGAGTAAGGGACTTCCTTATGACGATTACACACTCAGTCACTGCACTTTGACATAGCCACCCCTTCTGTTACTGTCCTGTATCCCTCCTTCATTCCCATCCTGAATTCCTTCAGTTCTTTCCCCCACAGCTAGACTACTTTGGTGTCTTGAACGGTATAGCTACGAGCATGAGTGTGCAGGTGTCTCTGAGACACACTGACTTGGATTCTTCAGGGTACATTCCTCTGAGTGCTACTGCTGGATATATGGACATTCTATTTGTGGCTTTCTGAGCTTTCACACTGGCTCTGCTCACATTTCCACCAGTACCCAGTGAGGCTTTCCTTACTTGCATTCTCACTGGAAGAGAGGGTTATTGTACTACATTGGCTTGTGTAGTCGTGAGGAGTGGCGAGTCTCAGATCGGTAGTGGCTAGTGGGCTGGCCATTTAGGTATGGATGGATGTTGGAGACTTGAGGGTAAAGGCTGCAGGCCAGGCCAGCTGCTTGTGGCTGCCTATGGGAATTCCATGTGGCTCTCTTAATGCAGCAGGCAGTGGTCCATACCCCAGAGCTCACACCTTGTTCAATACTAGAAATTATGTGCAATAGGGAATAAAAGACAGAATGCCTGCTTGTAGCCAGCCAGAGGGGGGGAGCAGCGTGCAGGGGGAGTCCATTGGTTAGGCTGAGCATAAGCTTCGTGACTTCTTCCCCGTGAGACTTGAGTGATGTATTTTAACCTTTCCCAGCCTCTCTTATCTTGCACAGAGCTAAGTGCTATCAATCTTGGGAATTTTGTGAAGACAAAACTTGTATAAAGAGCTCAGAGCATCATCTGGAATATTCTATGTCTCTGTGTCCTCCGCACATTAAGAACTAATGGGACTTTTAAAAAAATTTAAAAAATTACATTTATTGTGTGTGTGTGTGTGTGTGTGTGTGTGTGTGTATGCATGCACATGTATGCACATGCCACAGCATGCATGTGGAAGTCAAGAACAGATTGTAAGAGTTGGTTCCCTCCTCCTACCATGTGGGGTGACCTGGGTATCAGACTCAGGCCTTCAGAATTGGCATCTTGTACCTTTACGTGCTGTGCCATCTGGGCAGCCTGTAACTGTTGACTTCTTAACCTAAGCTGACACACCATCCCATTTCTTGGGAAACGATACCAGTGACTCAGTTTCTTCTGAGAGCTGCAGTCATAGCATTAAAGAAAAGACTGTCTGGACAAACAGATCATCAGTCAAAAGAACTTACTGCTCTTGTAGAGGACCAGGGTTTGGTTCTTAGCGCTCACGTGGCAGCTTGCAGCCACCTGTAACCGCACTTCCAGAGGATCTGATGTCCTCTTCTGGCCTTGGGAGAGTTTTAAACTTATGTACTATACTCAAACTCATGTAGATGTTTATACATGGAAATTAAAAATATTAAAAGACAATATTTATTGAAAATCTGAGAAAGTTTTTTTTTTCTTTTTTGGTTTTTGTTTGGTGTAACCCTGGAATAGCCTAGAACTCAGAGATCGAATTCTACCCCCATTTACCTGTACTTGGACAGGTAAAGAACCAGGCAGGATAGCAAAAACAAGAGTTTCGAGTATGTGGTGGAGACACTTGTTCATTTCTGTTTATTGCTGCAATTCATGCTGTGTAAGGGATGGAGCCAGCCTAGGTATCCATAAACAGATAACTAGATAAAGAAATTCTATTCTGTTGTGAAGGAAAATCATATAACAACATCCACAGGCAACTACAGGCTGGAGGCCACCACATAATTTCCTAGGACTATGCAATTGGTTTTCTCTTTTTCCTTCTAATACTAATAAATTTAAAGTCATGCAGACCCTTCTTATCTGGTGTCAACATTTAAAACTGTAATTGATATAGTTACTGCTTGGGCTCTGTGTCTCCTTCCCATGCAACCTGAGGACTGGGATGCTGGAAGATACTGCTAGCTTCTGCTGCAAGTGAGGCTCTGGCAGAAATGATGGTGATGGGAACGGGATTGAGCAGAAAGACCTGACTTGTTCCTTGTTGCTGGGTTGTTTGCTCTCTTTGCCTCCCACTGCAGGCTCCCTGGCATCCCCTAGTCTCAAGGCCATTGCTACACACATTGATCCAGGATCCATGAGATCTGCCATTGCACACTGTCTGCCAAGTCAATCTTTGCATCCTAGGTCCTACCTAGGACAGGCCCAGTTAGAGGAGAGCTGGAGATGCCCAGGTCCTTCCTCCTGGAAACTGAGGCAAGGGACATTTGAGGTGAGGTGGGGAGTGTGTGTGCTAACAGGGTTACTGATAAATAGCCCCCAAGTATCTTTGGCAGACTTCATCTTTCTGTAAGATTCCAGGGAGAAGTCATGAGAGCTTGAGTTGATACGAACAGAGCAGTTCTTCCAGATGGTGGCATGCCTTCCCCTTTCTTATACACACAAAAACCAATTTAAAATAGCCACGGAACGAGCAAGCGGATTCACCTCACAGGCTCAGATTTTAAAATCTTCTCGAATGGTCAAGCAAGATACGTAGATTGTGGGATCGGCTTGGTGATAAACACACAGGCTACTCCAGAGAAGGCAAAGGTCTCCATTTGTGTTCCCTTGAAGCCTTATGATGTGGCATTTCAGGATATATTTTTGTTAAGATTAGGTCCCTGTTTTCTGGGCATCTTTTTAGGTGGGTGTGTAGACAGGCAGGCTGTTGGGGGTCCTGCTAACACCTCTGTTTTGTTTCTCTCAGGCGGGGCAAGAAGAACAGCATTATTCTGAGGACACAGCTGTCCGTGAGGGTCCATGCCTGCATTGGTGAGTGAGTCTGAAGCAGGCATGCTTGCTGTCTGCCCTCCGTGAGCATGTGTGTTAGAAACCGAAGTTGTCTTCACAAGCTATGTCCTTGGGCTAGCCCTCAGGGCTTTCTGGAATTTGTTGGGGAGCCACTTCTAACAATCAGTTTTGAAGCATTGTTTCTCTCTGGCTTTCTTTGCTCTTTTAACTTGAGCTAAGACAGCCCGAGGTCACTGATGGAGATCTTTCTGGTCATGAGGTTCTTCCTGGATTGTCACCAGGGAGGGGCTCTACTCAGCAGAAGCAATTCTTTGTATGGTTCTTTGAAGCTTGCTTTTGGGGAAGTGGAGCCCAAGACCCCAGGTGTGGTCATGTGATTGGAAGGGAATCATGGGTCAGCGGAGAATTGGAGATGCTTCATGCAGATTGATATGGCATATCAATACCTCTTGTGCTTCCATAAGGAAATACCTGACAAGCAATTTTGGGGTGCAAAGGTTGTTTTGGCTTACGGTGTGAGGGAATACAGGTCTTATTGGAAAGGAAGACATACCAGCATGAGTGTGAGGCAGCTGTCGCACTGTATCTGTAGCCAGGGAGCGGAGGGCAATGTGATGGTGCTCAGCTGGCTTTCTTCTTTTTATCGAGCCCTAGACCCCAGGCTGTGGGATTACGTCACCCACAGTCAGGTCAGGTCTTCCCTCTTGGTTACATCTCTCTAGAAACAGCTTCATAAACATATATACCCAGATTTACACAGATTCCAGGGCAAGTCAATAAGAGTGAAGACTGACTGTCGGGCTAAGTAAGCGAAGGTACTTGTGGTTTCGAATGGCTTTTCTTTGGTCATGGGGATGGGTCACGGGGCCATCCTACATGGATGGGTTTTATATATGCCAAGTGGACAGCCTCATGCGAGGGGTAGACTTTTTTTTTTTTTTTTTTCTAGTACTGAGCCAAGGGGAAGTAAGAATTTAAAAATCACAAAAAAGAAAGAACCCAACATTCACTCTATGCATGAATACGTACTTAATTTTGTTTTAATTTCTTGCTTGCTGTGGTCTTCAGGCCTCCCTCTGATCAGGGGAATGTCAGTCATGCTGGTCTGTTACAGGATCAAAGGATTCATGGGTTGAATGAAAGGGAAGCTTTCTGGTCCTTTCGGGGGCCCTGATAGCTGAGGGCGGGGAGCTGGTTGCTGGTTACTGAGGGGAATCCATGTCATTTTACATTTGGTGTGAAATGCTCGGAAGCTTCAACACTTTTATTGTTCTAAAGCATAAATGATTGTGTAGACGACTTAAAACCCTCATGGACTTAAAGGATGCAGGATGTGCTGTAATATCTTTGGAAACCTGCAAAAGTCTTTGGGACCTGTAGTGACATTGATTGTCTAATCTACAGCTGTAGTCAGACGCATGGATATTATGTTACATATGTATGAACATTGTTCCACATATATGAAGTGTGTTGACCTAAAGAGAAATCCTGTGACAAAATCACTTTGTGTAATGTTTCTTAGCTCTCATCCAATACCAAGAACAAGCTCAAGCACACAGCAGGTGCTAAACTCCACTGCTGTCCAGCATTAGAATATAGCTGACCCCCACATAAGTGTGAACTAACTTTTCCTAGGGACAGGAAGGCAATGGAAAGACTTTTATTACAGTGATCTGGCTCCAAATCTGAAAGTACCAAGTCCTTTTTAGAAAATGTGTTGGCAAGGATACAGATGAATTGGAAATGTGCCTGTCTGCCCCCAAAGACCCTGGAATAGATGTCCACCGTCACAAGGCTGAGTAGAGCTGTAGAACACTTGAGAGGTGGTGGCAAGGGATCCGAAATTCATTGTCATTTTTGGATACTTACAAAGTTTAAGGTCAGCATGAGAGAAACAAGTGTGTGTGTGTGTGTGTGTGTGTGTGTGTGTGTGTGTTTAACCTTTCTTATGCCAGTTTTCCCTGGTTACTTGGAAGCATGTAATTTGATTAAATAATGCCTAAGTATTTGATCAACTGTTTGTGGATATAAAAAGCCATGGTTTTGAAAATTAACTGTTTTGGAAAAGAATCAAAATTAGTCATTACAAAAACATTTAAGTCAAGTGTTCTCTGACAGCTACAAAAGGTGAAGGGTGTTGGAAACTCAGATTCCAGTGCTCACAGAGGCCTCAGCTCTTGCTTGACTTCCAGGGCATTAAATTGGGGGAACTGTAAGACCGTGCTGTCAGAGTATTTCATGCCAGGAGACCCATGGGAAATTCTAGTTGTGAACCATCTCTCAGATGTCTGTGTCGCTACACAGGTAAGAAATGGTACCCAGGCTCCAGAGTGTAAGTGAAAACAGGGTCTCACGTGTGCATCTACAGCTGTGAAAGGATTGCCTGCTTTCCTCAGATTCTTAAGTTGACAATGGTAGGTGGGTTTTCTATTGGCTGAGCATTTTTGTTTGGCTTTGAAACTTTCTCACTCTTCTGATGTTGACCTTATCTTTTCCTAAGAAAAGTCAATCCTTGCCTAAAAGGCCTATGTTTACAAATGTGCTGCCCTGAGTTTAAAGGGTAATGTTTAGCTGCAGATACAGAAAGGCCATCTAGGCTTGTAGCTGCAAAGGAACAGCCGGGCACAAGGCTGTCCGTTCCATTTCCCTGTAGTCTGTATCAGCGAAGTTAGGGTGTGGTGATGGGGATGTGGGAAGAGGCCGGCAAACTGGCTGTAAGAACCAGTATGAGGTCTGCCACACTGCTCAGAACGTCAAGTCATAGGGCATAAAGAAAACCTTTAAAGAGAAGAACACAAGAGCAGGGTGTTTCTTCCACAGAGGGAGAGTCGTTGGTTGTCTGCCATGGAAGCACCAGCATAATGAGGTACAGAGTGCAAAGAATTTTCTTCTTTAGGCTAACCTGTGCAACTATGTGCATCATGTGTTAGAACTGTAACAGTAGTGAGCTAGTGTGTGTGTGTGTGTGTGTGTGTGTGTGTGTGTGTGCATGTGTGTGCTTGTCTGTCTGTGTGTAGGCCAGAGAACAACCTTATTTGTTCCATAGGTGTCACTTACCATATTTTGTTTTGTTTTGAAAAGGATGTGTTCTCACTATCTCACTGGCCTGGAACTCACCAACTAGACCAGGCTGATTGGCAGAGCCCCAGGAGCATGCCTGTCACAGTTTGTGTGTGTGTGTGTGTGTGTGTGTGTGTGTGTGTGTGTGCTTGTGTGACCAGGCCTAACACTTTTGAAAGGTGAGTTCTGGGAGTTGAGAAGATAACCTAGTGGCTAAGAGCACTTGCTCTTACAGACTACCGGGGTTTGATTCCCAGTATTCACATGTCAGTTAACAAACATCTGTAACTCTAGTTCCAGGGGATTCAAAGTTTCTGGATTGAAAGGATGGGGCAGGGCTGTTAATACATGGCTGTCAATTCGGCTCCTCTCTCCCTCAGTCTTAGTTCAGAATCCTGTTTGTCTTCTTTAAGCTTTGTCTACCCTGTGCTTGTAACTAGGTGGCATAATTTCCCATCATTCCCTCTGCAGTCCTCACTGAGTTTTCAACTTGCCCTTTTGGGAAAGCTTCCTTTCCAGCTTCCTTTCCCAGCATTGCCTTTGGTGGGAGGCAGGGGTGGGCTGGGCACTAGACTTTGGAACGTTAGTTGAAACAAATGACCTGTATTTCTTGGCTAGGTGTGGTTTGAAATTTCCCTTCGAATTAGGAGTTTTCTTCAGGAAACAGTAATCAATCAAACAAATAAAACAAAAAGTCACTCTTGGGTCTTACAGTCCTTGGTGATATTTCTGTGTTAGTTAAAGAGGATGAGGTAATTCTGTGAGTGCTAAGATATTAGACCTAGCTTGGCCTTCTGGCCCCTTGGGTGCTAGCAGAACCCCGCAAGCATTGCTGGTCCATCACATGAACACCATGTGATGGAGAAACCAAGTCAAGCTGGCAGTCCCTAGGTCAGTAAGACCCCCATGCCCTGAGCCATTTGTTCATCTCTGACCACCACTGCTTCCTCTGTCTCCAGGCCTTAGCTCTGCTGACCACATGCTAACTCACCACAGAGGTACTTCTTGGGTATCTCTATGCTCCATTCCTGGACTCCACTATGAGCAGCCACAGGGTAAGGAACAAAGGGCTGCACTTCTGCTTCTGTCTGGTTGCCAGGCTCTCAAGAGAAAGTTAGATCCTTCAGTCTTAGATTTCCTAATAGGTGTTTACTGTCCTGCTACGCACAGCTTCAGCATAGTGTGGGGCTGAGTTTCGAATCCAGAGTCGCCACTGCAGAGAGAGACTTCTGGGACTCTGTGACTTTTATTTTAAACCTCCTTTTATACCCCATCAAGCCTGTGACCCAGTTTTGCCTGCAGTTCTGTTTTTTATATTAAAAACAAGCTCTGTGGGTTAATCAGATAAGTACCTCACACTATCTGTTTTTCATCAATCTGTCACAGGTCCTAGGTGGCAGACCCCACAAAACGTCCATGTGTCTAGTGGCTCCTGGAATGGGGGAGGAGATTCGTAGATGAGACACTCTCCCACTCTGTGGCATTGCTAAGTAAGGCACCTCTCTTAGGTGCCTTACTGTCAGGATGGATTGCTACATGTGCCCCATTACCCATAAGTCCATCTTCTACTGAACAGAAGCATGAAAAGGCCCAGACAGACTGTAACACACACCGGCCATTAGGCTCAGATCCTGCCTGAGCTTCTGATCTTGAGAACCATGAAAGATGTTGCCCATCTTTCTACAGATGAGGAGATCTTGCAATGGCTCAATCGTGAGTTCGAAGCAAGAATAAAAAGAACAGCTCAGGAATCTACCTGGAGCTCTGCTTCATCTCTGCAGAATACGGGGCGGAGTAAGAACAGGAGGTACCGTGAGAGCTGGAGCCTGAGAGCCTTCTAGTCTAGCTGGGTCAGCCGTGAGACTTAGAGCCCTGGGGAGGGAAACAGATGTGAGGACGCATGACTGGAGAACTCTTGGGAAGCTTTGTTTCAAGTTGTGTTCAACTCTCCTCTACGATTTTTCTTAACATCCCCACTACACCTCTAGGACTTAGTTTCTTTCTTATATCAGTAAAGATATTAAGATTTTGGATATTAGAATTTGAGCTTCGCCTCAGAACTATTACTGGCTCGCTCACTCTGTACTGGCTCAGAGACTATGTTTCACCTGGCCACTTAAAAAGGAACACAGATTTGAGTAATTTGGTAGGGATACCTGTGGCTAGGATTACAAGGGGCCTGCTGGTAGTGTGCACCACAGACAGGCAGTTAGACCGCACAATGCCAACAGCCAGCAAAAACCTTCAGTAAGGTCCAGAAAGAAAACCCTGGCCAGATGATCTCTGTGCTTTGAGATGATTTCTGTTACATTTCTTCTCATCACGTGTCTGGTTGCCATGCAGTGCACGACAAGCTCTGGTGGCTGCTCTCTGTCCCCATGGCTGTTTCCATGAGGGGATGGATTCATTTCTCTCACAGGACAGTCAGAGTTGGTGTGCTTTGTCTCTTGCCTAGGTATTTTGATACCCAGAGGACTCAGGAGTTCAGAAAGGGTGGATGTTCCTTCATGCCTTGCTTTTCAAAGATGGCCTTCTTAGGATTAGGTGTACCTTCCTGTGTTATTCATGTCATGGTGACAGACTTGGGAAAAGGAGTTGCTCTTGGAAGATCATGGGAGCATTTTCCCATTCTTATTGTATTGGAAATACCCAGTGGGAAGTATTTACACTTCCTAAGCCCAAACCAGATAAAACTAGGTATATCAGGGAATTGATTCAGGATTTAATTTAAAGGTGAAAAAACCAGCATTGGAACATTTGTTGTTCATCACTTCAAGTTCAAGTTGCAGAGTAACAGAGACGGGAGGTCAGAGGAGGAAGTTGGGAAGGGTTTATCAATTGTCCTGTTATCATAATTGAAGAAAGGCCTATAAAGAAATTATCACTTGTGTTTATAAATAAAGAGGCAGGGCAATGCTCCCTTAAGGCTGGTCTGTGGATTTCCCAGTTCTCCCTAGCTGTGTGATAGAGAGATTGTGATAGGAATGCTGGTCCGGGGCCTTTTTGGGCAACTTGTGCAGGTGATGGGTGTGTGCTGAAATGGATGTCTTTAGCGCCTCTGCTCTCCTGTCCCTGTGGGTTCCTTGACTGTCTTCTACTTAATAATAATCAATATGGTTTAATATGCTGCATAACCTGAGATGTCACACAGGGATGAATGGATGAAGGCACAAAATGTAAACTTCCTGAGTGGATAAGTATGTCCTGTGATGTCGTATGGGACGATGACTGAAATGAACTTGGAGATGTAGGTTTGAGGTTCTTGTCTAGAAGCAGAGTTAGCATCATGGTGAAACCAGAAAGCATCTCTGCTGTGGATGTCTCATTTCTCAGTATCCAAATCAGGCAGGGATGCTATCATTGGGCAACATCTATGTATTCAATTAACACATGTTAGTCTGCTCAGCCTCCTGACATGATATCCTTGCCTTACAGGAGAGAGATTCAAAGAGTTTTGGTTGCTCTTTTAAAGACCTAGATTGAGACAGAAGATGTTGTTCAAATCCACATCTGTCTAGCTGATGAGTGGGAAAGCCTGTCTCTGCTCGAGTTTGCTTCTTAACAGATTGTCTTTTTTACAGAAGCAGAGAGATAATGAAGCACTTAATGCTTCTACTTCCTTATGGGCACTGAGCAAAAGGCCTTGAGCAGCTGTCACCTCCTTTCATACATGGAATGACCTGTGAACAGGAATTACAGCCCCCAGCTAGTACACAAGGAAGTCTGATTCTCAGTGGTCCTGCTACTCAGCCAAGGTCTCTTCAGATCCAGTTCTCCCCGAGCACTGGGCTGTGTCAGCCCCTGTGCTTCCTCACATCCTTGAATAAGAACTACCTGTGCTTCTGGCCTCTGGCTGAGCCCTTGACTAGCCCAGCTCTGGGCAGATGGGAGTGTACAGTCTATGATATCAGGTTTGCCCCTGAGAAGCTACATGGCCTTGGACAGGTGGCCTTACTTGTCAAAGGGAACGGTGTTTCATTTCAGAATTGCAAGGATTAGATAAATATTTCATTGAAACCGGAGTCATGAAAGCACTCACCTTGAGTATGGATTTGTGGGCTCAAAAGAACAGGCTGAAGAAAGAGACCAGAGTTCAGGTCCTATGCCTCTGTGTGACTAGAAGCATGACACCCCCATCCCCATCTGATTTGTCCACTTAACTGTAGTAGTAAAGATAAAGAGACTGGTACTTCCTGCTACTGCTGGTAAAACACATTCAAGCTGTGTGTGTATGTGTGTGTGTGTGTGTGTGTGTGTGTGTGTGTGTGTGTGTGTGTGTGTGAGTATACACTCTAAGTACTATTGTCGGCCATACATCAAGCACTGGACACATGTGGCCAGCATTGTCAACATCACAAAGCAATTTTTTTTTGTGGCTTTATCAACTGTTAGGAAAAAACCTAGTGGCCTATGGCTGTAATCCCAGCACTTGGGAGAGGACTACAGGAGGATTGCCATGAGTTTAAGGACCTAGTATAGTCTAGTGTCCATGGCAAGTTAAAGGACAGCTTGAGCTTAAACAACACAACTTTTGTCAACTGTTAGGGCAAAGTTGAATTGCATGGGTGCGACAGTTATCACAGCAGAGGATGTGCTCTCTTCCAAGAGGCAGAACTGACTTACATGAGATGCTTAGTTTGCCTCTGATGCTTGAAGGCTCCCATCCTCCCTATTTAAGAGTTGTATTAAATGTGGGGCTGGAGCCTGTCATTGTGCCTCCAACCTAGGAAATCCTAGCAGCACTTCATTCCCGTGTTATAGGTACAGCCCCAGGCTCCCTTGATAAAGGCCCATTGAAAACTTATGTGTGCACAAAATCAAGTCGCAATATACTCTGGGCATGGCTTGGGTTGTGAAGGATGAGCTGAGCAGGCTCTGCTCTTGCCTAGGCTATCTGGGAGCAGTGCAGAGGGCCACGGAGCACTTTGCACTTCATTTGGAAGTCATAAAATCAATTACCAGCCTATTAAGGACTTGGAAAAGGAGCTCCATGGAGCTGTCCTGGTCAGGAATTCGCCCCCCCCTCTCTCTCTGTGTGTGTGTGTGTGTGATTGTGCATATATCAAAGAAATTTTGAAGACAAAGACTCAAGGTAGGCATGTCAGATGAGATGGCCTGAGCATGCCCACAGCTGCTCACAACCAGGTCTCTGCAGGCCGAGGGTGTGCCAGCCTGGGATTGGTACTGAGAGCAGTCTGGCCTGGGGTGGTGGGTGTGTCCCTTTCTCTCCTTGGCTCTTCTCCAAGATTTGGAAGTCAGTCTTTTCCAGGGTCTGACTTGAGGCCTGGCCCTTGTCAGGACTCGTAGGGGCTCCAGGCTGTGGAGTCTAGCATAGGATGGGTTGGGAACAGAGGGTTTCCAGACCAGCATGTTAGGGAGCCAGGCAAGAGACGCTGATATGAGCCTTGTGGGGAAGTGTGTTTGATGTCACCTTCAGGTTAAGTGTGCCAGAATTCAAGATTAAATGTTTAAAACGGTCTTGAGGAGGTCTAGAGGGAAAGAGGAGAGGGACAGAGAGGGTGATTGGAGGTACAAGCTGGGGGAAGGGGTTTAGGAAGAGGGGATCTGCAAAAAAGGAGGTGAATGGGGGCCATGGTGGACAAATACAAACAGAATTAGTGACACAGAAGCTGAAGAGATGGCAGAGTGATGCTCTTGCAGAGGACCTTAGCACCCACTTAGTGTGGCTCACAGCGCCTGTAACTTCAGATCTGATGCCTCTAGTCTCTAAGGATACGTCATGTGCACAGACCCACACACACGTACATAGCTAAAATCAATAATAAAAATACATTTTAAAAATATGTACTGATATGTGTGAAATGTCACCATGAAACTCATTGTTTATATGGTAACTGAAAGTTAATACAGTGGATAAAATAAAATACAATAGTTTTTTGTAATCCCCCTTTGGTATGATTTTTCTTTCCTCTTCTCTTTCCTCCTCCAGTCTTCTTCCCTCCCTCTCTCTAGCTTTTCACTTTTATTTGTTGTACTAAGGATGGAACCCAGGGCCTCACACATGGTAGGCAGGTGTCCAACCACTGAGCTATATCCTCAAGTCTTCTTTATTGAGATAGACCCCACTAACTTGTCCAGACTCACCTTGAACATATAATTCTCCTGTCTTAGTGTCGTGAATAACTGGGATGACAGACATGTTTCACTATATTTTTCTCCTTTAAAAATGTGTGTATGTTAGCATGTGTGCATGTGTGTATTTGTATTTGTATGGTGAATCTGTGTATGTATGGTGGATACGTGTATATTTGTGTGTATGTGTGTATGTAGGTTGATGTCTATATGCAGGTGAAGGCTGGCACTAGTTAGGTCAAGGCAATACATGATTGAATAGGAGAAAGTGGGGTGGGAATAAAGTTTGGGTAAGGCTTGAGAGAAGAAGGAGAATCAAGAGAGAAGACAAAGATGAACCATCTCTGTGTGACTCTGAGTAGCCTTAGGTAGATATGATTACTTCTGAGGGTTTCTATGGGTAAATTTGTTTTATCTAGGTGGGCGATTTACGTCTTTGTCATATGGTTGTAAGCTAATTGTGTTGGATGTATTGTGGGTTGAGAATTTAACATATAAATCTGATTGATAAATCATTGATTATTGAGTAACAATTTTTACCGGGCTATGGGGAATGTGAGCTAAGTTCCAGGCTGGCAGGGAGAGCAGTTCAAGGACCGCATGGTAGAGAAAGAGACTGGGTGCACGGCTCCATGCTGGAGCTCGGTCCCACAGAGTGAGAATTCCATGCAGAGAGAGACCATGCTGGACCAGTAGCAGCAGATATATTCTTTTTAATCTACTGAAACAGGTGGCACCCAACGTGGGGCCCACTTTTGTCGGAATAAGGGTGATTCTGTAAGACTTGAGTATTAAATCTTTATACCATCTTTAAAACAAATCAGCTTTTGCTGAAGAAGCAAGCAGTTTATAATCTCTACCTCTTTGAGCTGCCAGTACTCAATACAGCAGAGGACCTACAGCCTGCAAGCCTAGGCTGCTGCTGTGTTTCTTTTGTTTAAGGTCCACCCCCCTCCCCACACACACTTGAGACATTATGTGATGCTGGCCCCTTCTACTTAGAAAATAACACAGTCTCAGGCTAATAATCTTAAACTTCTAGTGGATTCTTGCATAACATGTTGGTTCGCCACCTGTTGTGGTGGATTTGTGTGTGTGGCAGATGTGTGTCATTGGTGTAAGTATGTAGGTATAGGCTTGCTATGGCTCCTGTGTGGATGTTAGAGAACAGCCTTGGAGTTGGTTGGTTGGTCCTCACTTCTACCCTGTTTGAGATAGCATCGTCTTTGTCCACTGTGCATGGCTGTGCTGCCTTGCAAGCTCCCTTGTCTCTGCCCCCCATTCTTCTGTAAAGGAACTGGGGTTACAGACCTGCTACTGCATCCCACTTTATGTGGGTTATGGGGAATAACTGAGGTTCTCATGCACAAGTGGCAAACACTTACTGACTGTACCATCTTCCAGACACATTTTTATATCTTGAGAGAAATGGTGTAGGATCCAGCCCCCACCCAATCACGACAACAATGGTGTAGGTTCCAGCCCCCACCCAATCACAACAATGAAAGGGTTGCTTGTTTCTTGGGGGCAGACAGTAGTGGAGGGTGTCAGTTGCTCTATAGGGGGATGGTAGCTGAAAGAACAAAAAGGATTCTGATGGTCAAATCAGCATCATCTGGTGATTAGATGTGGGGTTTAACAGTTTCTCCAGACGGGACACTGTAAAGAACCAGGTAAATAGCCTGGCTTCTGTGAGTCTTGCAGAAGGTTTTTTTAATGGAAGTCTGGCTCCCATTCCTGTCAAGATCACATGGACCTGGATCCTTCACTATCAGTTGTGCCCCTGTACCATGAGATGTTTCTAGATTTCTGACAGAATAACAACATGGTTGTTAAATGCCTGTGAGTACCGCCATGATTGTCAT
The DNA here is from genome assembly GCF_963924665.1 of Micromys minutus. Lineage (NCBI taxonomy): Eukaryota > Metazoa > Chordata > Mammalia > Rodentia > Muridae > Micromys > Micromys minutus. The sequence goes on from NC_137977.1 coordinate 12,652,771, forward strand.
TCTTCCTGGGAATCCTGAGTTTTGGACATGCCTTCTCTCTGTATAAATGATCTGCCATAGCTTTCATTTTTCATGACTATGGGCTCATCACATTGGAATCATAAGGTCTGTCCTTGTTTGAAGATGGATTTCCCCCAGCTGTTCAGGAGGACACGGGGAGCCTCTCTGCACCCCTTCTTCACTCCTGGCTAAAATAGAGGGTGAACATCAGATAAGGCAGTATGATTTCTTTAGTGAAAGCCCTACTCCAAGGGCTTTCAAAGCCTGGTTTGCCATGGGCTGTGATGGTGTGCTTCTTGGAAGTCCTCTGAATGAAGTTGAAGCAAAGCCCCATCTGCCTCTCTAGTTTCCCATATAGTTCAGACCCATGGGAAAAAAAAAAAAAAGAGCAGAGTCCCTTGTGTCCCCAGGACTTCATCAGAGGTTCTCTGGAACAGGTAGACCGGCACAGGACTTGGAAATGTAGTATTTTAGTCGCAGCTCTGCTCCAGTGGATCTGAGACTACCTAGTTCTGGCAGACAGAAGGACGAGCTGTGTCCATGAGTGTGCGTGGACAGGACAGGCAGCTGCTCCCGCTTCTCTGCGTCTCTGACTGAAGAAGTATTGCTTCACCAAACTGAGCCGATATGGAGGTGTCCCGGGTTTTTTATTCTTTTAGAGCCCAGAATCTTCAAGGTCAAAAAGAGGAAGTGAATTTTAAATGAAATGTGATGCCATCCATGTGCACAGTCCAGTAGTAGTATCTGAAGAACACAGCGTGCCCATCCTGGGTCTCACACACTCAGGAGGGCGACATGGCCTTACAAGCATATTCTTTACCTTGATTTTTTTCCTCCTAGCAATGCTTTTTGAACAATATAAGAAAAGTCACTGTAGTATCAAGCTGAGAGAGAGAGAGAGAGAGAGAGAGAGAGAGAGAGAGAGAGAGAGAGAGAGAGAGAGAGAGATTGTTTTGAAGTGAGCCTGTTGCAGCTAGCCTGCTTTATAAGAGCATCCTACCCGCTGGCCACTGATCTAATGAGGCCTAAGCAGACTGCTTCCTACTTGAGTGGCTGGAAGTAGATTATACTTATGATACAGTGTTAACTTTTATCACTGTGATAAAATACCTGAAGGAAGCTCATGATTTGAGAGGCGCAGTCTGTCATGGTGGTCTGATTGTTGAAGCAGGAACCTCAGGCTGCTTGCTTATATCTTGAGGATCTGGAAATAGATCAGATGGGAACCTGGGCTGGTCTAAAACCCATGAGGCTTCCTCCCCGGTGTCTCATTTCTCTTTTCAGACAGACCCACTATCCTACAAGGTTTTACAACCTTCTAAAACAGTGCCTCTAGCTGGAACCCAAGGGTTCAAACAGATGAGCCTATAGAGGGACATTGTTTTTTATTCGCAGAACATGGTGGTTTGATGTTGGATTGTGTTGGATTGTGCACAATCTTTCGAGAGGGAAGTAGGAGTTACTTTATCCTAAAACTCTGAGACCTTGAAGGAAAAGTGAGGATTGTGGGAAAAAAATAGATGAAAAACTTCGAGGGACAATAATATGTGAATCGGTAACAGTTAACTTTCATGTGAAGCCATCTTGGGAATAGAAGGAGTCTACTTATCTGGCCAGAAAATGATACTACCTTGATGTCTATTCCCATAACCCAGAAATAGACCATGGGTGCTCATCAGGAGGTATATGATGGGAAATTAGGAATCCCCAGAGAGCCTGGGGGCTCAAATTGTAGTTAAGATAGTTTTGTTGTTTGTGTGTCCTTCTTTGAGCATAAGAACAACTTTCATGAGATGCTGCCAGCATCAGCAGGGATGCTCTTGGCCACCAGGTGCAGACCTACCATATCCCGAGGCCGAGAGACACCGTGTGGAAAGACAGCAGGACTCCCAAGACTTGAGTACAATGTGCTCCTACTTCTGGTGACAGTCAGAGACGAGGTACAGCTGGCCCGTTTTTAGACAAATGCCAGGGTTTCTACTTCCTCAGGGATGCCTATGGGTACCTAAAATCCATGTGTGATCCCCGTCCAGGTCAGGTAATCCTGGTCCATAGACATTTCCTTCACAGTGGCAGGATTGTCCGAAAGGGGATGCGTGGGCAATGGCAGACAGGCTCAGCCCTGGGAGCTTCTGTTTCTTCTTTTCCCTCTCCTTCTCCCCTCCCTATCTCCCCTTCTCTCTGTCTCTCTCTCTCTGTCTCTCTCTGTGTGAGGTCACTGCATAGGTGTTCTGGCTGTCTGGCCTTATGGCACTGGTCTCCTCCAGAGAAGGGTACATTCTGGAGGATTGGAGCTGGTCTGTTGGATTTCTGTCCTGGCTCTGCACTCAGGCTGTGTGACCTGGAACAAGCTACTTTCCCCTGACTCTACTTCCTTCCTATAAAATGAGACAATGAGTGTCACTTAGGTGTTTCAGCTATTTTTCTCACCCCTGTGACAAAGTATCTAATCAGAGGGCGAGGCAGGAGCAGGAGGCCATTGTAGGGTCACATTCCACCCTCATCAAGAGGAAGAAAGGGACAGATGCTGGCACTCAGCTGTCCTTTTTCCTCCTTATCCTGCCTAATACTCCAGCCATGGAAAGATGCCATTCATGTTTAGGGTGTGCCTTCCCACCTAGGTTAACTCAAGTCAAGAAACTCCTTGACTGACAGGCACGTCCAGGGGTTTGTCTTCTCGGCGATTCTTGTCAGGTTGATACTATTAAAAGGAACGAATTCCAGAATGGTTCCCAGTGTTCAATAAACACTGGGTATGGGTAGCTATTATTAGCTCCTTGGCATAACTAAGGCACATGGCAGGTCTTAATATATCTATATGAATAATATGAGCAGCAGAGTTTGGGATTAGATTGAGCGCCAAGCTGAAACCCGAGAGCATAAGACTCATCTTCCCTTTCTTCCCGAAATCCTCTCAGGTTTCTCCGAAGTGCTGAGAAGATGTAATGGCCAAAGGTGAGTGCTGTCTACTAAAAACAGCCCTTCTGGGTAGACAGCCCGAGTAGACAGAGGAAAGGCAGGCTCTGCCCTGACGGCTCTGGTCCTTATGTTCTTGCTTTCTTTAATCCCATAGGGACCAGCAAGGTGGCTTGAGGGCAGAGCTGTACTGGAGCAGGCAGACTGCCTGCCTCTGCTCTCCTCGATTGTCTGGGGCTCTGCTCACCGCTGATTCATGCCACCGCGCACATTCTTTCTCCTCTGGCTACCGTGATGGCGGATGAGAAGGGTGCTCTTAATGAATTACCGTTTTCCTTTGGAGATTAAGCTTTCTTTATAAATACAATTGCTGACACACAGCCTTCTGGTGCTTACATATCATTTGCCAATTAGGATAATGGATTCAAAAAGCCTCCTGGAAAGTGACACAGGCAACGCTAAGCCTGTAAGTCAGTGTAGATCACTGGTGGATGAAGTACTTTGGCCAACTGGAAGCAACGTCTCCCAAGTCTGCCCACAATGTGCTTGGGCTAAGAGGTCTGAAAATATTCATGACCTTTGAGGAAGAGATTAAAATTAGTAGGCAGAGATGCTGCAGCCAAGCTTGTGATGTGTGTCATTCCACAGCGTCTGCCATGCCTGCCACAGGCTTCTGGGACAGTTGTGGGGTGGAAGGCTGTGCCACTTAATTTTAGAGTTAAATAATTGAATGGCATATTGAACACATTTGTGATGAGTTTGAAACTGGGGGTGGGTGTTGAATGTTTCCATCAGCTTTTAATGCCCTCTCCTTGTCTTGTTCTGTGTGTTATAAACACATCTGTGGTCATGTGTAAGTGTGGGTACATGAGCTTCCAGGACTGTCCCTGTGTCCCTCTTCCATCTTGCTACATGAGGGCTGGGATTATAGGTGCATGCTAGTGTGTCCAGCTCTATGCGGGGCATAGGGATGCAAATTCAGATGCTCCTGCTTACCTGACACATACTTTAAAGCCACAGAGTATCTCACAGCCCCTCCATCACTTGCTTAAGGGGTATCTTTCTGGAACATCTCTATTTTTGGTTTTTATTCTCACTATATTAGTGTTTTTCTGGCTTGGCATTATGGACCACTACACAACAGGGCCAGCCTCTGTTGTAAAGCCTGTTCTGTACATGGAGGGATGTTTTCAGCATCTGACCTCCTCCCACGGAATGCCAGGAACAATGCACCAGTTGTGAATACCTCCAGATATCGCTGAATGAATGTCCTTTGAGGTAAAACATGGCCCTAATGAAGAACCACTTCTCCAGCTGTTCCCAAGAAAGCCCAGGGGTGAACTAAGAATTTGTCTGTGTTTTATACAGCAGCACTGTGTGTTGTGATGGACCATCTTAGTCTCAGAGACACTGCAGGGAGACCTTGACTCCTGGTGGTTCAGCTGTGAGATGAATATTATCCCTGTCTCAGAATACAAACAGGAAAGAAAGCAAGCCTGGCTCTAAATCACTTAAGAACGTGAATGTTTTTGACTGGACTCAGAAGGCTTAACTTTAGATGGCATCAAAAGAGACTGTTCTAGAGTTGATATTAAGCCCCAAACCTCAGAGAAATCTGGGTTTTGGTCATTTCCACAAGGGCAGGAATGACTCCACCTGTACCCTTGTCATGTAGAACATGTGCTGGAAAGGGACTTGGATGGTGAGAGGCTTTGAGGAAATTGAATGCATGAACCTGCCACAGAGGGACTAAGGGACCAACTGGAGAAAAGAGAAGGTGTAAGCATGATGGGGTAAAGCCTACCAAGGGAGTCTGGATTAGCACTGGGGTGGGTGGGGGCTCATGACAGAGGAATCCAGCAGCATGCAGAAGACCTGGGATTTCCTAGCCACCCAACTGCAGAGGATGCTTTTTGCTTCAGAGATTCACTATCAAGTACAAATAAAATATCAATGTAATCCACACATGGTGGTACACATTTGTGACCGAGCCTCTGGGACATTGAGACAGGAGGACTGTGGGCTCAAAGCTTACCTTACACAGTGAGTGAGACCCTCAGAAAAGTAAATAAATAACTAAAATATTGGGGTACTTAAATGGAGTCTTTGTGTGTAGTGTTTACAATTGAACAATGACATTTTCATAGTGCCCAGAGGGAAATGAAGGATCACTGAAGTCAGAGTCTAAGGAGGGGAGTATATAATAAGAACATTACTTATGAAGAACATGAAGAATGTTTTGGGATGAATTGGCTGAAAAGGATCCTAGAGAAAGAAGTAGAAGGTCAGAGATGAGGCCTAGTTTTCCAGCCGCGCTGGCAGAACATTGGAGGGGTTCCTTGTGGTGGTGGTGGTTGATTGGAAGAAGCTGAAGTTGGCTCAGTTTCCATGATGATCTGACCACGGCTGGACTCTTTGCTCCTCAGTGTGATAGCAAGTTCTGCCTAGTGCTGAAATGAACCCAGACAGTATATTAACATATGAACACCAACCACAAAACACTACTAAGAATAGAGAAATAGATGTGCCCAGATGTTTGGATAAGTCATCAGTTGCTGGACACTGATCATTAATCCAAGCTTTCTGGTAGCTGAGTTGACCAGGGAAACCACTGGCTTACATCCCAGATGTTTCTGTGTTTGAGAGGGAATCCTTTGAGAATGTAAGAGGGAAGAAACTAGATTTTTTGGGGGCAGGGTCATTTTTAAGTCATTATATAAATGTAGAACATATATGCATGTTTTTGTTTGCTTTTCTGAGACAGGGCTTCTCTGTGTAGCCTTAGCTATCCTGGAACTCATGTTGTGGAGCAGGATAGCCTCACACTCGCAGAGATCTGCTTGTCTCTGCCTCCTGGGTGCTGGGGTTTAAGGCATGTGCCCTCCCTCAAAGATTTTTAAAACCTACTCCATTCCTGTTAAAATAGGTCTTTCTTTCTTTTGACTTTGTAGGTCATATTTTTCTTGCTTATGAATGCTTAGGAACTGCCATGTTAATTGGTCAGGACATAAATCAGTGGAGTAGGGAACCCAAAGAAGCACAAAGAATCTATAAATAAAGATTTATAAAATAAGATTTGTTCCTTTGGAAAAATAAGCGCAGTCAACAACCCCTTGACTAAATTAACCAAAAGAAAGAGAAAATCCAAATCAATATGATTAGAGAGGAGGTGGAAAGATTACAAAGGCATCAGGATCTTCAGCAAATCATAAAGATGTGCATTAAAACTGCTATTTTACTGAACTGAAAGAAATCTAGAAGAAATGGATCAATTTCTAGATGGATGTGACCAACCATTTCAATGGGGATGAGACAGACAATTTAAACAGAGCTATGATAAGCGGGGAGGCTGAGTTAGTGGAACATGTTCTCAACAGCAAATACAGAGCGCGGGCCTGGATGGATTCAATGCAGAATTCTTCAAAGAAGAACGAAACCCAGCACTTTACAAATGGTTTCTGAAAATTGAAAAGGATGCTTCCAAACTCCATGTACTTAGCCTTACTCTGATGCCAAAACCAGATAAAGACACAAGAATATTGTAGACACAAGAATATTTCACGAGCATGGATGGGAAATTTCTCAAGAAAACACGTGCAAATCAAATTCAAGATCACATCAAAACAGGCATTTCATATATTAAACTTCTGAAAGGTGGAGGCATCTTGAAAAAAGAATCTCAGTGGTCTCAGTGTACCATTTCTGTGGATGTCAGACTTCTGGAAGCTAGCTGGATCCATGAAATATGGCAGTGCTGAGCCCAGGCTTTTGTGGGGTCTGGAATGTCAGGGTACAGATGAACTTCACTGAAGCACAGGGAAGCAGAGTTCTGCAGGCTGCCAAACTCACACTTCGAAGAAATCCGAGGGTGGCTCCTGAGAGCGTAGAAGAACAAATACACGATGTCTAATAGTCCACCTCTATCTGCATGAGCTAGGGATAGTATTCTTCTACAAGCATAACCTAAGTGCCTTCCTGGAGAGTGACCAGCTGAGCAAGAAATAAAGCTACACCTTTGAAAAATTGGATCTGATCTCACATATCCCACCTGGCCTGGAATTCACTGTATAGCCATGACTGACTTTGAACCTCTGCTTCTGCTTCTACACTCTGAGTCTGGAGAGTAGAGGCACACCAGACTTAGGGACGGCTAGGGATTCGACCTATGACTTGGTGCATACCAGGCAAACAACTGACTCATGTTCCCAGCCCCTGACGTGGGTTTTGATAAAAAGAGATCAATATATTTTTACCCCCGAGACAATGAAAGCCAGTTCTGTGTTTTAATGTTGATATAACTTGATATTTTCCAGAATAACTCACTCTGTGCATATAGGAAAATTCACATTAAAAACTGATTTGAATTTGAAATTAAACTGTAATTGTGTTATTTTGAAACAGTTCTTTAAATATATGATTTGAAGACAAAAAGACCCAAAGGTCCAAGTCAAGAGTGTGCCACCTGTCCCTGGCCTAGCCCCCTGCTGACTGGTGTCACTGAATTCTGAAGTCGGTCTGCACAGAAGAGGGCAGCTATGTGTACATGCACAGACAGTCACAGGGTATTCCCTGTGATGACGCAGTGAATTCCTCAAGTCATTTCCTCTCAAACCCATCAAATGTTTTGATGATTCAGAGGCTCTCTAATCTTTGACTGGATGCCTGAAGGCAGCCAACACTGTTTGCTGTAGAGTATGTGGGCACAGGAAGAAAGTCAAATAGAGGACACCTCAGGGTTTCCCACCAGTATGATAGGACTAACTATAAATCTTTGAGAGAAGTTGTGGGTCTAGTTAGGCAGCTAACATCAGGGAGCTTGCTGAGTTCAGTTCTGGGCATGTTGGATTTAGCATATGGATAAGGCATGCTGCCAGGGAAGATAAAATTGGAGGCTTGTGAGGGGAGAGAATGGCTGATGGGTGTGGGGATGCTTATGATGGGGGTGCACCCAGGCAGATCCTGGCAGGGAAGGAACAGAGGGTGCTGGAGGGGGGACTATTGGGAAGATCAGAATGCCAGCCAGAAATGCTGTGCCCATCCACCCACCTACCCACGCATCCATCCATGCATCCATCCATCCATGCATCCATCCATGCATCCATCCATCCATGCATCCATCCATCCATCCATTCATCCATCCATCCATCCATCCATCCATGCATCCATCCATCCATCCATCCATCCATCCATCCATCCATCCATCCATCCATCCATGCACACATCCATCAATGCATCCATGCATCTATCCATTCATCCATTCATGCATCCATCCATGCATCCATCCATGCATTCATCCATCCATCCATCCATCCATCCATCCATCCATCCATCCATCCATCCATCCATTCATCCATCCTTTTTCTGTACATGTATACACAAATGTCTTGGTGTACTCAGGCATGACAGCAAATACCCTTGCCCCTGATCCATCTTGTTAGCCCAGAAATTAGAAACACAACCAAAATGAAACCTTTAAAAATAAAGCCCAGCTCATCAGGCCTTCCTCCTTAAAAAAAAAAAAAAAAAAAAAAAAAACAATAGAACTCTTACTGTGTCTGCTGAAGAATCTGAAACATTCCTCCTGAAGAAGTTCAAGTACGGGTGGCTCTCCTCTATTTTTGCACATTGGCCATTGATTCTAGAGACTTGATGAGTCCCCAGTTCCCTCTCGGGCAGACTTTAAAAGGGCTGTTTTTTTTTTTTTTTTTTTTTTTTGTTACTTTTAAACATTTTTATTTGCTAGTGTCTAGTACTTTGTAGATTCTTCTGTCCTGGCACAAGTCTCAGTGTAGGGAGAGTGGTGGATGAATTATCGTTAGGAAAGCTGAAAGAATCATCTATCCTGTTTTAAAACCAATGGCTTTGAATGAGTTGGTAAAGAGATGCTATCCAGTTAGAAACCTGCTTGTATACAAGTATGAAGACCCAAGTTCAATCCTTTGAACCACCTAAAAGTACCTGATCATTTGTAATTCTGGCACTGGGGAGGTAAAGATGGGTGAATCTCTGGGCTCACTGGCCAGCCATCCTAGCCTACGGGGTGAATTCCAGGCCACTGGGAGACCCTGTTTCAAACAATAACAACAAAAGTGAGGTAGATGGCTCTAGGAGAGGTTGAGCCCTGGCTTCCTTATCCCCCACCCCCATGTACGCACACATGCACACTGCTGACGCCTTCCTCTGACTCCTGCCTCTCATTTCTTTTGTATTCTCACCTTTCTCAACTTGCAGCAGCTTTTTTTTTTTTTTTTTCCTTTTTTCTTCTGTTTCAAATGTAAGCCACAGGGAGGTGAGACTGTCTGGAGCCTTCGGTCTGATCCAGAGCCTGGGGATGGCTGGTTAGCAGCTGGTCAGCGCCCCTCTTAGTCTCAGCTGTGGTTCCCAGGCTGGCCTATTTTGGGCTCTACTGCTCTCAGGTTGACTAGTTGTCTTGTTGCTTCCCTTCAATTTCTCTGGGCAGATGATAATTCTGTGCCTATCTTCTGCCTTCTGGTGGTTTGTCCTCACCCACTTAAATTTTAGCGTTTGTGGAATGGCTTCTCACCCACTGTATTTTCACGTTTGTTATTTTCTTTTGAGATGTTCTTTACAGAGCGTTTGTTTGGCTGTCTTGTTGCTTTGTTGAAAGTGGATTTCAGCCATTTAAAAACTATCTTAGACTCGCATGAGACGGCTGTAAAAAGCAGCCTAGAGGTCCTATTGCTTGCTAACTATCAGCTTGCTGTTGTTTTTAAATGGGTCTTTGTTGATTTCAGGAGAATGTATGCGTGCATGTGTACATGCATGTGTGTGCATGTGTGTGTGTGTTCACGTGTGTGTTCACATGTGGAGGTCAGAAGAGAGCTTTGTGGGTGTTGGCACTCACTGTTTGAGGCATGGTTTGTATTTTGATACCACTTATGCCAGGCTCTCTGGGCAGCAAGCTTGTGGATATTCTTCGTTTTCTGTTTCTCATCTTGTCATGGAACTCTGTGATTACAGATAGTGTGCTATTGAGCCCAGCTTTGGGGGTTCTGGGACTTCAAACTCACACCTGTATGGCAAACACTTACCCACTGAGCCACCTCTCCAGCCCCAGGTAGAGTTTTGGAGAGATTACAAAACTATTGCGCTTACTGCTTCTATCTTTGTAGCATTCTGTTCTTCTTGATGGTCTTCAAGAGAATATAGCAGTCTTTACTTAGAATTCTATTTCCCTTTAGGTATAGCACCCCCTCCCTTAAGAATCTGAGGCAGGGGTTTCCTTCCTGTGATGTAGACTGATCTGTACCTTTCCTCCAGGGCTAGGGCACTAGAGATGTGCTTCCTTCTCTCTGACTACCTCCCATTTTTAGCAAACTCTTTCAGAGTTCAGGATGATAGCTTGAGCTCAGCAGAGTGAAGGCTAAAGACAAGCATGTCTTATCCTTGTCAGAGACTCTCTGGGAGTTTCCTCACAGCACTCTGGCCTCCACCTGATTGGTAAGATTGTCACAGAGCTACAGGTTGCAGTTACGGGGTCATCGGAAAGAACACGTGCACCCAAAGTGAACCTGGTTCTCCTAGGAGGCGAGGCAGAGCAAGCAGATATCGAAGGTCTTGAGACGAATGCTCTTCTACTGTGTGCTTAGACCCAGCTACAGAAAACGAATAAACACGCAGGAAGTTAAAAGGCTATTTTGAGTATGATTTTAATCTTAACATATTTTTCTGATTAAACTTGCTGTTCTACAAATGAAAACATCCCAGTGGCAGGGCTGAAATCTGCAGGTGGCTCAGGACCTCCAATCTCCTGAAGGCGGTGGGAGGGAAGCTGAGTGCTCTTGTTTCTAGCAATATATTCTTGATAGTCTTTTCAAGAATGATAATGACTCTGAACTTCAGAGAATATTCTTGTTTGGATTGTGTGTGTGTGTGTACACATATATGGGTGCCTGTTAATATGTGCACAGGGGCATGCATGTGTATAAATGCATTATAAACGTATGCACATGTATGCAAATGCCAGAGGACAATCTTAGGGGTCATCTTAAGCAGTCTATCTTCCTCCCCTAAGGCAGAAGTTCTCGTTGGCATGGATGTCACTGATTCCCCAGCTTTGTTTTCTGGCCACTGAGCCTCAAGGATCCTCCTGTCTCCGCCCCCTGAGTGCTGAGATCACAGGCATGCACTACTGCATTTCAGACTTGCGTCCTGGTACTGGAACTCAGTTCCTCATGCCCCCACCATCAGCACTCACTTTTGACTGGTTTTCAGTACCAGTGTGAATTTGAAAGCGTCACCAGCTTCTGAACCTTGTCTAGAGTTAACCATCACCGCTTAACCTTTAGATACATATAATGTTGGGGAGCAGGGCCCCCTTTTCTCTTCATATTGGAGCAGGGATGTCTTCAGGGATGTAATCAGGAAACCTTGCAGTTTCCTGATTAACTAGAGTTCAAGAATTTGCAGAAACTGGATCCAAGGTAGGATTTTTATTCATTGGAGTCTTGTGTGACTTATGAGCAACTCTGGACGAATGCTCTCTGGTGACAGGGCTATGAGAAAGCACACCTTTCTGCGACACTGTTACGTAGGAGGCAGATAGGCACAGGAATGTTGAACTTTTGTGGTTAAGATGTAAACATATAGGAGCTGCAGCGATGACTCAGTAAGAGTGCTTGGGATACAACCACAAGGAACAGAGTTTAAATCTCAGCACCTAAGTAACAAGCCAGATGTCCCATGGATGCCTCTAACTACAGCTCTGGGGGATCCAGGCCCTCTTCTGGCCCCTGTGTGCATGCATAGGCATGTGTGTACTCCCCCCACATATATACATTCTCATGTAAATAGAACATATCTCAAAAAGCACTGCAAAAACAAAACCGGCCTCTGTAAATGGAGGTTTACTAACTGTGTCCACACTGTGTGACCAGTCATCGGAACCGCTCCATCCTGCAGGGCTGAGGCTCCACCTTCACTGCACAGGGCCCTGCTTCCCCTTCCTGCAGGCCTGACAACACCATCTGTCCATCTCCATGTTCTTGACTGGTTTGGATGCCTTAGATGGTAAAACCATCGAGCACCGAGCATGTCTCTTTCTTCCCCACCACAGGGCTGAGGATCAAACCTCATGCCTGCAAGCTGAGCGCTTTGCCCTGGCTCCCATTTGCCCCATAACGTCCGCCATTTCCATTCATGTGGTAAATAACAAAATTTCTTTGTTTTAAAATCTGCATAACTCACTGTAAGTAGATAGACTTGTTTTCTTTGTTTTTTTTACCTGTCACTGAATTGGGCTTGCTGTCCTGCTGTGATCATTGTGCCTAATGCTGCTATGAGCATCAGTGTGTCTCTGACACCAGGTTTTGAATTATATTAGATATGTACATGGAACTTCTGTGGACAACTACTAATAATTCTATCTATAGTTTTTGGAGGTGCCAATATTGTTCTACAGATGTTATTTTATTACTGCCCCCCCCCCCCAATTCTGCACATCTTCCCAACACTTGACTGTTTTTGGTAGCAGATCCAAGGGGTATGAAGTAATATGTCAATGTAATTTTTATTTGAATTTCTGTCATTACACTTTTGAATCCTTACCTTGTCCTGCAATAGAGATATCCAGGATACCCTCTATGGGATAAATGGATAGTGAAATTGAAGTTTTTAGGGTCTGGGTGTGGAAATCTGGCTTCACCAAGCCCCTCTGTACTTCTTAGGGTGCTTGGCTTGGCTCTTTTCCTGAGGCTGGCCTTACTGAGTTTGAGCTGTGTGCTGTGGAAATGTAAAAGAGAAGCTTACTGGAAGTCAGGACAGCATACATTCTTTTCTTATACCATCTTTAGGAATGAGAATCTTTTGTTTCCTTTAAGAATGTTACCTCAGGCTGGAGAGACGACTCAGAGGTTAAAAGCGCTGGCTGCTCTTCCAGAGGTCCTGAGTTCAATTCCCAGCAACTACATGGTGGCTCACAACCATCCTTAAAGGGATTCGATGCCTTTTTCTGGTGTGTCTGAAGACAGCGACAGTGCACTTATATACATAAAATAAATAAATTTTTAAAATGTCACCTCATGTTTTGTTTTAAAATAATCCACTGTTTTCTGAAGGGCTAGAAATAAAAATACATAATTGGGAGAGATGCCAAGCATTGAGTGACCAGAGTCTCTCCTAAATAGAGGTGTAGTATAACCAGTGTCTTGTGCTCACTTGGGGGACTGTTTGCTTGGGTCTCCCATGGAGGAGAAATGATGCCCATTGGCCAGAGGCATGCAGAGCCTTGAGGCAGAGATAGGCTGTGCCTTCTCAAGGAGCCAACCTACCTTTCAAGCAAGTGCTCTTGCCCTTGGCTGCTCTCCTTTGGCCATTTCCCCTGCTCTCCATCTTTTGTGTCAGCATTCTGAAACATTCCAGATGCAGTCTTGCTTGCTTGCTTTCCAAGTTATTTGTCATTTCTCCCTTTATCCACCTTTACAAATGTGACAAAATGCATACAAAGTAAAATTTGCCATCTTATTTTAGAACCCAGTTGAATGACATTAAACACATTAATATTATATAACCATCTGCCTCCCATATCCAGATCTCATACTGCAAAGCCAAACCTCCATGCCTATTAAGCAGCTCTCCCTCCTCCCTGTTGACAGCTCATGAAGACCCTCATTCTAATTTGCATCTTTACAAACTTGACTAGTCTAGGTATTTTAGACATGTAGGTAGGATTATATAGTGTTTACCTTCTCATGGCTCCATTATTTTATTTGGTATAATGCCCTCAAGGCTCCCCTATGTAACAGCAGGGTCAGAATTCCTACCCTTTAAGGGCCAGCTAATAATAGTCCTTTTTCAGTTTTAGACATTAGTCCACAGGTCTCATTAATTGTGCATTCAAGTACTGGTGAATCTCAATTGCCAACTTGATAAGATTTAACATTATCTGAGAGATGGGCTTGTGTAGGGCATTATCTTGACTGGGTTAATTGAAGTGAGCAGATGTGCTCACTGTGAGTGGCATCATTCTGTAGGCTTGGATCCTGGACTATATTAATGGAGAAAGAGAGCTGAACATGAGAAATCATCGCTTTCCATTTCATGACTGTGGGTGTGATATGAATAGCTTCTTCATGCTCCTGCTGTGGCTTCCCTGCTGTGGTGGACTGTAACCAGAATACGCCATTTCTCATGTAAGTTGCTTCTCCCCAGGTATTCCACCACAGCAATAGAAGTAACTATAATTTAATCATTTAATAACTGTTCTTTGGTGGAGGGAGGGATGGCACAAATGCAGCCATGTAATGTGAGTTTGGATTTCAGTTTAATGGAAACCTGTGGGAAGCAAAGTTAGTGTGTGGTCTTGGTGGCTTTATGCTGCAATGAAGAAGCAACCCAATACAAGGACACCCACAGCATGCAACCTGATGCATACTTGGGGTACTTAGGTAGTACTTGAGGCTAGTGGCCCTGGGTTTCTCAGTTGGTGGATGCTATGTGTTCTTTTTCAACTGATAGTTTTTTACTATACAGGGAATGATGTAGGTCTATGGTCTCTATGCCCTATTTTTAGAGGAATTTGAATGCATGGGACTGTGGGGGGAAGGAGCAGGCACAGGGATGGATGGAACCTGGAGGAAGTCTCTGTGGCACATGGTAAGATTGGGCCTCTCTCTTTGGTCTGCCTGCGGTTGAGATGAGCTCTGAGCTCACTGTTATAGTCGGCATGGGATTTTGTGATCCCACACTTACATGTTCTGAACCTCTGTATCAAAGCAGGAGCAGTAGAACCCCCTTTTCTCTGACCTCCAGTCTTCTTTCCTGACACCCACAGTCTCTCAGTTGATGTGACACAATGTGCCATTTCAAGTTCTCCTCTCCCTTTGTGTCTAAATAGGAAATAGCTTAGTGTGGAAGAGAGTGTCATCTTTTTCTGGATTTTAAGAACTTAGGCAAAAATATGTTCCAGGGTTCAGAGAGTCTGCATTAGAGCCACAGCGAGTTTCCATTTGCTGCAGAAAACCAAACGTTTACACAGAACAGCATCTTTTGTTTCACATCTGCAGAAAGCAGGGTTTGCCTGGGCTGAGCTGTGGCCAGCGGTGACGCACACTTGGAACCCCAGCTGGCAAGGCCATAGGAATTCTCTCCTTGCTTAGGCTTTGCTAAGCCGTGACAATGAAGTGAAAAGCAGCCAGGACACTGGTTGGGAAGGGGCTGTAGGTTAGAGTACAGAATCCTAGGCTCCTGTGAAATACTCAGTGAACACCTTCCAACACCAGAACTGGAGCAAGCCAGCCCCAGAGCAGCCCAGGGCAAGCGGAGGAGTTCTGGGGTGTCTCCTGGATTTCCTATTCCCCTTTCTCTCAAGATGCTATCATGAGGAATGCTCTGTCCCCTTGGGGCTTTCCTCAGATCCCTTTAGAATGCCAGCAGAAAGGAGGGCATTGCTTAAGGAGACTTGGCACAATACCCAATGTTAAGTAGAGACTAGTTACTCCTTCATGAAATCCCTAGTTCCTTCCCACCTCTAAACTCATCTCTTGGACTATTGGTGAGTGTCCTGTACCAAGATGGAGACATTAGAACCCTGATGGATACCTGGGATAGTTTATGTATATCTATCCCTAATCCCCAAATCCTAATTCTTAGATGCTACAAATACCTAACTTTCTGAATGCTGAAACATGCCATAGATGGAAAATTCCACCCCATGCAACATTGTTTCATGCATTAAATTATGAAAAATACCAAGATTTTCCAGAAGCTACATTGGTGCATTCATAAAGCATCAGTGGGTCTAGTAGTTAATCTTGGTACCTAGCCCCAAGATATCTTGTTACCTAAAGTGCAGATATTCTCAAATATGAAAAACAGGCTCTGCTCTTTCGAATAAGAGATGCTTGACCCACTCATGATCTTACAGAGGAGAAGATCATTCGGAAGTCTCCCTGTTGGTCTTGTAGTCAAAGATATGTCATAGCATACAGATACAGTGGTCACAAAACTCCACAAAATGAAAAGTTGTAAGCACAGGTTAGCAGAAGCATCATAGGGGTTATTATAATAACTCACATTGTAAATGGTTCTAAAGCTTTCCCAGCAGCTCTCGGCAGCACAGTGTTACCCAGAGCCTGAGTTTGGGTCCTAGTGTGCTTTCAGGCTTTTCTAGGTGGGTTTCCTGGCATGGCCCGTACCAAGAAATGCTGCTGAGGTAGCCATTCCTCACTGCCCACAGAGGCATTGGAATCACTGCTGCTTGAAGTAGGACGTGGTGATTGGGTAGTAGAGTGTTCTTAGCATCCAGGAGGAACAACCTGAGGGACACGCCCACCCGAGGGACACGCCCACTTCCTTCCCTCAGCTTGCCTAGGCCTCTGTGCTCTCTTCAGTAAGCACTTTATACAGCTAGAAGGATGATCTTTATGTCCCCTCTACACATAGACAGCAGCTGAGTACCCCAGGCTTGTGATTGAGTATCTTTTGGGGGAGGGGCTTTCCTTGTTTTCTTCTTCTTTTATTTTTGCACTCAAGATTTTATTTCCCTCCCTGTTGGCCCACCCTCCTACTGTTCCACATCCCATACCTCCCCCTCGAAACCCCTGTCTCCAGGAGTATGTCCCCACCCCACCCACCCTGCCAGACCTCTAAACTTCCTGGAGCCTCCAGTCTCTTGAGGGTTAAGTGCATCTTCTCTGACTGAACCCAGATCTGAGAGTCCTCTGCTGTATATGTGTTGGGGGACTCATATCAGCTGGCGTATGCTGCCTGGTTGGTGATCCAGTGTCTAAGAGATCTCAGAGGTCCAGGTTAATTGAGATTGCTGGTCCTCTACAGTGCCATCCTCCTCCTCAGATTCCTCTCACTTTCCCCTAATTCAACCACAGGGTCAGCAGCTTCTGTTGGTTGGTTGGGTGCAAATATCTGCATCTGACTCTTTTAGCTGCTTGTTTCGATTTTCTAAGGGCAACCATGATAGGTCCCTTTTTGTGAGTGCTTTTTAGCCTCAGTAATGGTGTCAGGCCGTGGTGCCTCCCCTTGAGCTGGATCCTCCTTTGGGCCTTTCCCTGGACATTCTTTTCCTCAGGCTCTTCTCCATTTCCATCCCTGCAGTTTTTCCAGAGTTCTGACTTTGGTATAACAACCTCATCCCTCACCTGATGCCCCGTCTTTCTGCTGGAGGTGGGCTCTACAAGTTTCCTCTCTCCACTGTAGAGCATTTCATTTAGGGTTGCCCCCACCTTGAGTCCTGAGGGTCTTTAACCTTCCCAGTCTCTGGTACTGGGGAGGCAAGAGTGACTGAATATTTTAACAAGGACAGACACAGACCCATCCTTGTCTATCTGAAAGTTTGGACAGGGATAGACCCTGACCCGTGTCTCTGACTGTGCTGCCTCCTACTGTGCCTTCCTTATGGGGCCTTCATTCTACATAGGCTTCTGAACAGCCAGCCCCAAGTCAGCCATACACTGAGGAATTATCCACTTGGGGTGTTGCCAGCCCCTGGGATGGAAGCGGCAGGGGCTGTGTCCAGTTCTAATCCTTACTTCATCTGGCCTCTTGCTGCTATGTGACCTCATGTAGTCTTTCCAGTCTGCTCTTCCTGTCAGCCAGCAGGCCATGCTGCGTTCCCCTGTGCTTAGCATTTCCCTTGAGAAGCACATGTCTGCTGTATTACAAAGGCATTTTCATTGTCCCTTTTATACAGAGGGAGGAGTGGGGCAGCCTGAGTTTAGTAACTATGGTTCATCCATCCCTGTCACCTGCTCACCATGTCTATGTATGGAATTAAACAAGACAGGGAACGTGAGGCCATAATACATGCCGACACATGTATCATGTGAAGAATGCAGGTTGGAGCCGTGGCATAATAATGGCTGACATACCAGGTTCTGGGTTCCTCTGTGGGACCTTCCATATGTCCCCAGGTTCTGGGTTCCTCCATGGCACCTTCCATATGTCCCCAGGTTCTGGGTTCCTCCGTGGTACCTTCCATATGTCCCCAGGTTCTGGATTCCTCTGTGGGACCTTCCATATGTCCCCAGGTTCTGGATTTCTCCATGGGACCTTCCATATGTCCCTAGGTTCTGGATTCCTCTGTGGCACCTTCCATATGTCCCCATTCAACCTCACCACCTAAGGCTGCACATTTAGAGGTTCAGGGTGGAGCCTGAAATCGTGCATTTCTTACAAACTCCTAGCCGGAATCCTCAGCTACTAAGGTGCACGTGTGTGTATCCAGTTTGATAGCTAGCAGGATGCCAAGGGCACAACTACCGGTGAGCTGGGGTTGCTGGGTGCTCACAGGACAGCTTCTCTCATCCCAGTGTAATTAACACTGTTCCTTCCATGCTTACGGTGTGGCTATAAATGGTTGTATCTCTCACCCAGAAGCTTTAGAGGCCTCCAGGTAGCATGGCTGGCAGAGGCAAGCCACATGTCTACACTGTGATTTAAAAGTTGTGATAAATAATAGTGCCTGCTTCTCTGTTTTCCTTTTGTTCTTTATATGATATCATTACTGCTTACTGCATATTTATGAAACATCATCTCCCATTAAGCAAAGACAGAGAGATTTGGAAGTTTAGAAGTTCAGATGTTTCTGGCTCTATGGCCTAGAGGCTGTTTCCCTGACTTCTATCTTCTTCCATTCGTGCCTCTGTGAAATGGGCCCAGCAGTGACCTTAGCACGAGGCTTTGGAACATAGGAAAAAAAAAAAAAAACACAATATGTTGTTTTGTTTAGATACATTCTAAAATGTTGGTTTTAATTTTCATAAGAATTAGTTTTCATAATTTTTACATATTTGTATATAAATACACAAATATATATGTTAGTACATTTTAAAGATCTATGAATACACACACACATATACACATACACGAATATATATATGACTTTATGGTCTTGTCTTTGACTTTTTTCTTGAAAAAACTGAGTTCTATTATTCCTTGGCTGTACGGAAACTCAACCATGTAGAACAGGCTTGCCTTGAACTCATAGAGATTCACTTGCCTAACCAGTGCTGGCATAAAAGATGTGTGTCACTGTCTTTGTCTGTCTGTCTCTGAGACTAGTTCTCACTCTATTAGGCTGGCCTGGAGCTTGCTCCATAGCCCAGGCCAAACCTGAATTCAAGTTCCTTCTGCTCCAGCCTCTTTAGTGCTAGATTTACAGGTGTGAGCAGTGCGCTGTACCTTGCCTCCCAGTAACTTCAGACCATTTACTATGTAGCTTAGGCTGGCCTTGAATTTGAAATCCTGCAGCAGCCTCCTGAGTATGGGAAGTCTGTCTGTGTGCTACATACCTGGTGAAGAGTGTTTGAAAGCTATGGACCCGTTCTTTCTCCTTGTCCCGTCTGACCTCTTTGCTCCATGCTGGAAGGCAAACTGATGGGCGTGAAAGGTTTGCAGGGTGTGATTACACACTAAAGGTTTGTGAACTTTGTCCATACTGTGTGCATCTGTGACAGATGTCTCAGTGTGGGAGTCTGGAACGTGTAAAGCAGGAGAAATGGGACAATCAAGACAGAAATGGGAAATTAAGTTGGGGACAAACATTTAGAGACTCGGATGAAGAGTCTATGGTTCTTACGGACTGTGAGGAGCTAGCTGCGAGGACATTTTTATGGGGCTGTGAACATGTCAAAATGTAGAACAGATGTGCCTCTTGTCCCTGAGTCTTGCTGGTGGCTCTGAGGCTCACGTCTGCTGAGAATTACGTAATAATTATTTTCCTTTTCTCCACTCATTGTTGGTTAGAGGCTCTTTTTTTTTTTTTTTTTTCCTATTGGAAATATGATTGTGTAGGTTGGCCGTGGGTTCCTCAGGCTGAGCTGACTGCTCTGCAGTTTGCCCCTGCAGGGAGACACACTTACTAGGTTTTGGATTATGATCGGATGGCATATTTATTTCAGAAGTTCAGACCTGGATGGGCTTGACTCGGCCCCGAGTCCATGCTGTAGCCTTATCTGATTAGAAAGCAAAAGGATGTTCCTTTGGACGTGATTGCATGCTGGTGCTGAGTCCTGTTACCTGCGCCTGGGATTAAGTAGCCACCAGCTGAAGCGTGCCCTCATCCAATTCTCATACTTTTAAGTTGTGTTTTATGTTTTTGCAAGAGTTTCCCTTTTAGAACACTTCCTATCTCCCTAAAGCTCAGCCTCAGGCCTGCATGTCAAGGAGGTGATATGTTTGCTTGGGGACCCTCTACCGAGGGACAGGGCTGGACCAATTGTGGGAAGAGGGGTTCAAGTCCCTCCCACTGGTGAGACTGACATGGGTGTATTTGTTTTACCAACCTTCCTCGTTTTGAAAAGTCTGCCCACTGTAGCCAGAAAGGTGGGGAAATGAATGGATTCACTTGAAATGTCTTTCTTTCTGAGATCAGTTGCATACAGGAACTGTCCACGTTTAGATTTTCAATGCTATTGGGCAGTTTTGGAAAGAACGAGGCTGCATACTGTGGCTAGAAGTTCATTTTCAGAACAGTTTATAAGTTACCTTAGGGGCTGGTAAGAAGAAAGGCTGTTGGCAAAGACTGATAGTGGCCATGCCAGGCTGGGATGAGGGTGGCATAATCAGACCACAGGTGGGTTCTTAACTGGCTTGTCACATCACTCGTCTGTCTGCCCACTCTCCCACATGTCACCCACCAGTAAACACTGGCTAGGAGCATATGTTTCCGTGCAGGCTGCAGGGTGAGGTTGTGTGTGAGCACAGCACTTAAGAGAGTGCTTTGGTCCGTAGTGGGATTATAGCATCTGTCTGGCTCAATGGAGCTGTGGTAAAGCCCTGTCTGTCAGCCTTGTTCCTTATTACTGTTCACCTCCCACCTGCCGTTTTCTGGAGCTACCTTTGTTTTCCTTTGAAATCACGGAAGCCTTAACAACCCATGGTCCCTCCGAGGAGCACGATTGTTCCATCATCTTGTTTACTGCTGTCGTGACCATTTCCCACAGCCATTTCCCACATATTTCTCATTTACAGTTCATCCGTGTTTTCCTTTCATGTCAGAATCATGGAGCCCACACCCTTTTCTAATAATCCACTCTTCACCCTGGGCTTGGCTCCTGGGACTATGCATAGCCTATATCTTCCCCATGATAGACACTAGATACTGTCTAGCCCTGGCCAGATCTCAGGATGTCCAACCTGGGTTCTTTCCTGTGAACCTCTAAGCTGAACTGATACCCATTGAAGGCATTTTTTCTCGGCTTTGGCAAATAGCCAAAACTGTGTGCCAGCACACACCATGTAGCTCACTTGCTTGGAAGTGTTTCACATGATTATTCTTAGTATGGCTGTAGAACTGTGAAACTATCACCGCAATATTAGAACTGTTTTTTCTCTATTAATAGAAACTCATTCATTACCAATCCACTGCATTTTCCCAGCCTCCCAACCCACTCACCTACTTTTTCTCTACAGATTTGTCTCCTGTAGATACTTTCTTATAAATAGAATCATTCAAGTTCATGGATAAACAGTATGGCATACTTCATAAAATGGCTACTATGTAGCACAAGATTTATGGGATGAATATACATGTGTGTGTGTGTGTGTGTTGAAAAGAAAACACACATACACACATATGTGTGTGTATGGGAAAGAAAATTAAATGTCTGCACAGAAACTTGTACTTGAATGATCATGTTGGCATTAATCATTATAGCCAAAATTTGAAAACATCTCAAACATTCTTTAGGTGGCAAACCAAGGAATAAAATATGATGTATTCATGCCAAGAAATTGTAGCCACAAAAAGGAGGGAAGCAGTGATAAACCCTGCAGCATGGATGGTACCTATAACACACTCAGTGAATCTCAGGGACCTTGTTGCTCTATGTTGCTGAGATAGAAGGTTGCTTCTTCTTCTAGTCACATTCCTTATGCCAGTCACAAATAGTCCCTACCATTATGTGGGTCACCTATTTACGTTCTTGATGTCCTTTAAAAACAAACTTTGATTATGTCTAATGTAGTCACTTTCTTCGAAGTCCTGAGGTCGTATCTAAGAAATCACCCAGTTTATCATGAAAGTTTACTCCTGTCATGTTCTTTGAACATTTACCCTGTTAGCTTTTACTTTGATCCACGTCTGAGCCCGGCCACTGTGTTTTCTGCAGTGGCATGAGGTAGAGGTGCAATTTAATGCTTTTGCCCATTTAGCACCATAGACTGAAAAGGCTTTGCACATGTTCCATGAGTTAATAAACATGTTAGAAGTTTCACATTTGAACCTGTAAGTGCTTTGGTAGATTTCTTTGGTACAACTATAGTTCCCCAGTGAATGCCATTGGTCCTGAAGGAGGAACCAATGACCTTGTGGTTCTGTGTTTGAGACCCACTTTCTCTAAGGATGTTTAAGCAGGAAGTCTGCTGTCTGGCTGCCCTTGTTCCTAGCGTCCAGTGCCCATGTTTCTTTTTCTGTATTGCTATGTTTATCGGCTTACTCCACCTTGCCTTCTGTTAATGTCAGGTACAGCGTCCCCATTTCAGACATTGGCAGCCGAGCACAGAGTACTTGCTCTCATTCCTTCTCTTACCACCTAGCTCATGGGAACACTGTAGTTCTTGGCCTCTACACACCGAGGATGCTGGATTCCAGTTCTGTTCCTCCGAGGCGAGCACCAGCTTACTTCAGGGCCATTTGGCACTCTCTTCCTCTGATCTTTAAAGCAAGATCACCATTTGGCCATGGGGAGACCTGTCCTTTTTCCCTTTGTTCAACCCCTGCTTCATCCCGGCAGTGGTTGCTCCTGTGGCCTCTTCTCTCACGCCCTACCCAGATGCTCTGAAAATAGACTTTTCCCTGTGGGCCATCTGCAGGGTAACAAATGGATCGCTGAAGTGGCGAGGAGAACCGAAGCTCCTTGTCTAAAGTGTTTGCTAATTATAACCTGGACTCTTCTGTTTCTCTGAATTCCTTAGGCCATGTAGGCATTGGACGGTGTGTGTGTAGTACTCAAGACTATAGTTTTAGTGACGAGCTGGGAAACAGAGAGCTGTTCACATCTAACACTGTATTTAGCTCTTTCAGGAGGACATTGGGACACTTGTACAGAAGCCTGGCCCTGCCAGTGGGTGTGCTCACATGTATTTGAGGAGAAACAGGAGATAGAACCTCATTAAGAAAATAAATATTTCAAGTATTTCAATTCTGGTACTTAAAACTAAACTAAATGTCCTGGTTATCTTTTTGTTAACTTCATACAAACTTGAGTCATTTGGAAAGAGAAACTTCAATTGAGAAAATGCCTCTATCCAGACTGATCTGAAGGCAAGCTATTGATCATCTTGATCGATAGCTGATGTGGGAAGGCCCAGCCTATTGTGGGAGGTGCCACCCCTGGGCTGGTTGTCCTGAGTTGTATAAGAAAGCAGGCTGAGCAAGCCACATAGAGCGAGCTGAAACCAACCCTTTGCTCTCCAAGTTACTCTTGGACATATTGTTCAGCACAACAGTAGAAACCTAAGATGCTAAAATGTGTAGAAATATGACTAATTCACAGAGGAAAAGGCAATACTGTCCTTAAGCTCAAGTAAGCATGTAACTGAAATGCACATGAAGTCAGGCAGTTAATAGCAATCAGAGCTGAAGGGACACTTATCTGAGTACCTGGGGAAGCAGGCTTGTGTGGTCACATTGCTTCCATCTGAGCTTGGGCACGGCTCTGGGAAAGAGCTGCCCAGATTTGCTGATTTTCCCATAAAGGAGCCTCGAGGTAAACAAAAATGAATTTGCTTTTTAAGACATTTTAAACAATTCATAACACTTTTTTTAAGTTTCAGATTTTTAAAATAAAAAACTAGTTTGTGGCTGGGGGTGGTAGCATATGCCTTTTATCCCAGCCCTTGGGGGACAGAGGCAGGCTGATCTTTGTGACTTCCAGGATAGCCTGGTCTACAGAGTGAGTTTCAGGATAGCTAGGACTTCACAGAGAAGTCATGAAAAACCAAATCAAACCAAACCAAAAACTGAACCAAGCACATCAGTTTGTGTGTTCGAGTGTGTGTATGCATAAATGTGTGTGACAGAGATCCATAATGAATAACCCTGATTTTTCTTCAATTGTTCTCCATCTTAGTTTTTGAGGTAGGGTCTTGCATTGACCTGGAGCTCACTGGCTCTGCTAGATTGGCTGGTGGGCAAGCCCAGGGATCACCAAGGGCTGCCATTCCTGAGATCTGAACGTGGGCACACAAGCTTGTGCAGCAAACACTTTACCAATTATGGAATTCCCCTGTTGCAGAATTCTGTCTTGGTTAGAAGAAATTTGCAGTTGAATAAGACAAAGTCTGATATTGAAAAGAAAAATGAAGTTAGCATGTAAAAATAAGTGGGCCAGAATTTTCTTCATCTCTTTGGTATCATGTACTGGCGAGAGTGTCCCCATGGCCTGGCTAAGGACACTGCCTTCCAGGGCTACCTGTGGAGCTTTGTTTGGTAAAGTGCTGGTAGCAGTCAAAAGATGAAACTTGTTAGGCACCTCTCTTGCCTACAATACGTGCTATAAGCTTTTCAAATGGGGGAGAATGGGCCTTAAGGTTTTTAACACATGCTGAGCTTTATACTCAGAGATTTGGTATTGAGGTGACAGTGATGTCACACCAACTGTAGCTAGCAGCTTTGGCTCCACATCCAGAGAATGACACGAGCCCCTTGTGGGACTTGGCCCTCCTCCTGGGGTCTCTTGAATGCATCCCTAAATGAGATCATCTGAAGTGTCACCTTTCTGGCCTTGGATGCTCGAAACATTGAGTCAGTTGTGTGGCTGCACACAGAGGACAAGCAGGTCCACCAAAGGGCACAGCCTTACTATGACAATCCATGGTACTCAGAGTGCCTGGTGTGACCAGAGCTGCTGTCTGTGATCGGATACTCGGTTTTGTAGTCAAGGTTGGCTGCTGCACACCAGTCTCTGGTTATTGAGGACTCCAACACTCGAGATGCTCAGCAGCCCCACAAATGTGTGTCATTTGTCACTGAGCTAGGCTTGTCAGCGTCACTTATCAAAATCCTTATGTTTTTTCAGATTCTGTAGACTGCACAATGCCTTGCTTGGAACTGGGTAAAAATGCGTCTTTGCTGTGTGTAAAATCAGAATGACATGAAGTTTGCCATTTTCATCACAAACATACTCACAACCCAGAGCAGCCATTATAAAAATTATTCTCACACCCTTTACACCTTCCCAGGGATTCTGCAGCCATTGAGCAGCAATGCAACAGTGCAGATGTTGCACTGTGCTCCCATCCTGCAGACACCATGGCCTCTAACCCTCCCCATTCCCCCACCCCACCCTGCCTCAGTGAGCTCACCTATATCACCTGACAATGCCATTCTCAAAGTTATTTAAAGTCAGCCTTAGCAAAGTGTCTTCAAGGGATGCTTGAGGTTTGGTAGCTGCCCGGGTGAATGCCTTTCTTCATTTACATGTTAGGGAGTTGTGTGGAGAGGATGGAAGGGAAGGCTTGGAGGACTCATTGAGAGCTGAGCTCCAGAGTGCTGCATGGATATCTGGCCACCTTTAACTGTTCTGTAGGGCAGCCCAAGGGAGCAGACCACTCCCATGTAAGGACAATGGTGAGCAGTGATACAGAAGTTCCTCTATTGAAAGAGACCAAGAAATTAAACCTTTCAGATGCCGAAATAACCATTTCTTCCCACTTAGTCCTAAGGTGCACAGGGAACATGCAAAGGGATACGGCGGGGCACACTGGTCCTTTCTACCCTATGTAGTATTTAGCAGAGTGAAATCCAGAGCCAAAGAGGACAGTAGCATCAGAGTGGACTATGCCCACAGTGCCAGAGGAGCCACTGCCACATCTGAAGCCACTTGTCAGCTCATGTGAACACAACCATGAGTGCCAGTCCCACGCTGGACCTTGGAGGATGAGTTGATGGCTCTTGCTGTCCTCTTGTGATGATGAGGATGGGAACGGGCACAGGTGCCCCTCCCCATACACACTGTTTATTGGGCTCATTGTTAGAAAGAGGCTTTGAAGCCTGGGATGAACGTTTCTGGATCGCTAACCTTTGACATACCATGTATGCCATGGCTGTGTGTATATGTAAAGAAATGGTCCCCAGAGGGAACATGAGAGCCAGGAGGTCACTTGGCTGGTGGCAGTAGTACATGGTCAGGGGACAGCTATGGATTCTACCTGACTTCTAGGCTATCCTGTCAAGGGTAGGGGGGAAGCATTTCTTTTTCTAGGCTAGTTTTTATAGTCAACTAGCCAAGGTTCTGGTCAGCAGGAGGGAGCAGTGGGGACTCTTAGGGAAAGGTGAGGGCTTTTCTTTAAGTCTGAGTGTTCTGACCAAGAGAGCCTGTAGTGTGGTAGGGGAGAGAGACCTCTGCAGAGAGTCTCTCCTCACATGAGAGGGGGAGACTGAGGAGGGGCTGGGGCAAGGGGAGAAGAAAGGTAGTCTGGCAGAGTCTGAGCTCCTATCCACATCCTCAGAAGGGCTTTGGATGCCCGCTTATCTCATTGTGCTGGTCAGGTTTACCGCCTCGTCTCTTAGTTCACTGGAAATGGGCAAAATCCAGTGAAAACTGCAGTGGCCACAGCAAGAGGTTGGGGTAGAGGCTGAGACTCCTCTATGCCACAAGAGAAGGCACAGGGCAGTTAATAGCTTTGGCAAAGCTTGCCCCCGTGCAAGGATGGGTGTGGGCATCAGTCAAGTCCAGAGGGTATGATTTGTCACGGAGGACGCATAGCCTCTTTGCAGCTTTGTTTTTTAGACTGTTTTATTCCCGCAATCAATATTTAATTGGTTGATGGTTTTAAAGTCTACCAAGCTACGATAAATCTATATTTAGTACAAACCGGAGTAATACTGTAAGCTGTCTACAGCAGGAATAAAATGGCTGGGGCACTTCCTTAAATCCTAAAAGAGAGGTTGAGCACCTGTGCATCTTTGGTTCTAAATTTTAAAGTCCAACACTGTGTGTGTGTGTGTGTGTGTGTGTGTGTGTGTGTGTGTGTGTGTGTGTGTGTGTGTTTTGCCTACATGTGGAGCTCAGAGGACAACTTATCAGTCAGTTATGTCCTTCTACTATGGATTCTGAAGATCAAATTCAGGTCATGAGGCTTGGTGGCAAGTGGTTTTATCCACTGAGCCATCTTGCTGGCCCTAGATTTTATATTATTTTATTTACGTTGGGGCGGGTCGTGTGTGTGTCTTACTGTGTAGTCCCTGATGGTGTGGACCAGACTGGCCTCAAACTCACATAGATTTGCTTGCTTCATCCTTCTTTCGTGCTGGCATTAAAGGTGTGCACCACCTTACGTAGCCCATATTTCCTAATGTCCCCCAGCTTTGCTTTGATGCCAAGTGACTCTCTTCCAGGGTCAGGTCCCAAAGCTGCCTCTAGGCAGGTCTGCCCTGATCCCTCCTGTGCTTGCTTTCCTGCTGGGATTTAAGTGACAGCCTTGGCTCTATCACTTTGCAGGATGATCTTCCTCTAGAAAAGATAGGACAAGAACAGTCAGGTATTAAAAACATTTGCCTACTCAGGAGGCTGAGGCAGAGGGATCACAAACCCAATGCCTTCCTGGACTACAAGTGATTTCCCAGCCGGCCTGAGTGACTTTAGTGAGATCTTGCCTCGAGATAAAAGGAAGGGGGAATGCAGATCAGGCCTCTGTAGGTTCTTGCTTTGTGTGCCTGAAGCCCTGGCTTCAATCCCCAGTCCTGAAAACAAAGCACCAAAAAGTTTGTTTCATTGTTTCAGATCAGCTTCAGGTCTGCGTGCAGTTCAGACCTTTGTGTGTCTTCTGGATGCTGGGCCTGCCTCTCCTTCATCTTGAGTCAGTCACTTAGATGTCCTCCCTGCCTGTAGAGAAATGGTTCTCAACCTTCCTACCACTGCAACCTTTAATATAGTTCTTCATGGTGTGGTGACCCTCACCCGTACAATTATTTCATTGCTACTTCATAACTGTAATCTTGCTACAGTTATGAATCATAATATCTGCTGAGCAGGATGTCTGATATGCCTGCCCTAAAGACGTTGTGACCACAGATTGAGAACTGCTGTTCCAGAGGCTTCATGTTCCCGGTGCCTCTTCAGGCTTTGTATTTGCACCTGCGTCAGCTATGTGTGTGTGTGTGTGTGTGTGTGTGTGTGCGCGTGCGCCTGTGATGACCGGAAGAGGTACTAGGATCCCTTGTAGCCAGAGTTATGGGCAGTGGTAAGCTGCCCATTGTGGGTGCTAGGGACCAAACCTGAGCCTTCCAGAAGAGCAGAAAGTGCTCTTAACCTCTGAGTTGCCTCTCCAGCCCCAGATAGGGAGGTTTGAGCTAGGACATTTTCCCTAGGAAGCAGCAAAGCCACTCCTCATAGGAACTGCCTTGGAGATCACTGAAATGTCAGCTCTTGAACTGTTTATATCCTAGAAAGACAAGTCACTCACTATTAACTGCCTTCCCTTTTTTTTTTTTTTTTAAAAAAACGCAAGCCATTTAATTTTCCTAGAAAAATAGTCATCACTAGTTCAAGAAACTTAGGTTGCAAAAACATTACTTCAAGGAAAAGGACCAGCTGCAGGGATGAGAATTCGTAGAGCGAGGTTATGCAGATTGCAGTATGCAGACATTGAGATGCATAGTTAGTGCTGAGCTCATGCACATGCACCTGTAGGCCAGAGGTCAACGTCTTCCTCTGTTGCTCTTTACCTTGGTGTCTGAGACAAGGCATCTCATCCCCAATTCTGCTGCACTGTCTGGACAGCGTGCTCCAGGGATCTTCCTGTGTCTGTTTTCCCAGCACTAGGATTACAGCATCATGTGATGCCTACCTTTTAAATGTGGGTTCTGGTGATCCAAACTCAGGTCTTCCAATTTATATGCCAAATACTTTAATAAATCATTTTCCCAGCCCAAATATTTAATATTTTGTCCTTGAGAGTTGATCAGCATTTTAAAAAATGTACATGGGGGGTGGTCTGTTCACATGTGTCTCTATATACCATGGGACATGTCTGGTGCTTTTAGAAGCCAGAAGAGGATGTGAGATCCCAGGGACTGGAACTACAGATGTTCGTGAGCCACCATGTGGTATTGGAAATCAAACCCAGGTCTTCTGAAAGAGCAGCCTGTGGTCTAAATTACTGAGCCAACTCTCCAGCTCTTGATTGACTTTCTTGTTTGACATTTGGGGAGGATGTAACTTTAATTGATCTAGACAAACACACCCGTGTCTGACTATGCCTAGGTACTCATAGTCATGGAGTGAAACTGGGCCTCACAACCTCCTGTGCTCTAGTGGTGCCACAGAGACTGGTGTTAGATTGCTCATCTAATTCCAGGGGGATATCCTGACAGTGGAAAGTTTGAACAAAATGGTTCCCGTGCCTCAGCTGCGTAGGAAGCACACATGTTGATTAGTGACAGGAGTTTGTCACCTGTCAAGAATTGGACTGCTGAAAGCCAAGATGTAGCACTGTGAAATGGAGGTGGCAGGGAGGTGACATTTGTCACAATCAACATGTGTGTAGAAGGAATGTGGCTTGGGGGTTATTTTTGCTGCTTGTATTGTTTTTAACCACAGGACACAGACAGAGCCTTTTATCACGGCTCCGTTCTCTGGCCAGGGGGAAATTCCTTGTTAGTGAACAGGACTCCAATGGTGGTTGAGGAGGGAGTTCTCTGTGGGTGTGCAGGGGGTTAGGGTGGGGGTGTGAGAACCACGGCAGCAATAAGGTAGCTCTGTAGGTAAAGGCACTTACTGCCTAGTTCGATGACCCGAGTCTGATCCTGAGAACCCCATGGTAGAAGGAGGGAACCAACTCCTGCAAGTTGTCTTCTGAACTTCATATATGAACTCTGACACACATGCATGAATGCATGCGTTATATGTGTGAACACACACTTTTGAAAGTGCAAAAAGCTTGGGTGCCTGGGAAATGGCTGAAACTCAGACTGATGTATTTTACAAGCCTGGGCGTAAACATGTTAAATTCTTCCCCAGCATCAGATTCAAGGGAAAGTTTCGAAATAACATTGGATACAGTAAAGGAATTAAAAAATAATTACAACCTGCTGTCTCCTCCTTTGTCAGTGGGTGCTTGGGAGTCTGTCTTTCCAGCTGTGCACCCTAAAGGAACCAAGGGGTTTCCTTAACTCCTTCACCCTGCTCTGTGGCTGACTGCCCCCTTTGGGTTCATGTGGAGGCCTCCTGGACAGCTGATGGTCAGGGCAGCTGAGTGACCTACCACTAGGCTACCCCTCGCAGAGATGGAACTCCCAATTTAGCTGTTTGGTTTGAGCACAAAATACCACACCTCAGTCTTCTGAGCTCTGGTGTTCTGTTTGAGTAAAAGGACAGATGCTGCACACATGTTTCTATGAATCAACATAAACCATGGAAGGAAAGAATGCCAATACATCATAGGAGCCCCGTAGACTTGTTAAGGTACAGTTTTAAGTTGTAAGAGCAGGTGCAGAAAGCAAGCCTGCATCCCTGCTGATGCTGTACCAGAAGCTATGCATGTTCCCCCGAACTCTATACATCCTAAGTTATGCCTCTGATGACCCCAGAGTGAGTACCCTTGCATCAGTGTGGCCACACAGTAAGTGCAGAGAGGAATGGGGCGGCTGGAGAGGACGTGTGTGCTCCTTTGTCATCCTTTCCCTATCAAGATGAAGGGGCCTGAAGAGGTAGCTCAGTAGTTAAGAGCACTTGGTGGCCTTCCAGAGGACCCGGGTTCAGCTCCCACATGGATGCTCTCAACTTTTTGAAGCTCTTGTTCCAGGGGACCCACTGCCTTCTTCTGACTTCTGTGGGTACTCCACAGAAGGAGTATACATTCATGCATGTATGCAAAACAAATCTTTAAAAACCGAAAACAAAGAGCAGATATTTGAGCCAAGGGAATGAGTCTACTGAGTGGAACACCGAAAAATGGCCCACAAAAAGTTTGTACTGTTTTGGAGGCCACCAAGGGGCCCAAGAGGGCGCCCCCCCTGTGCCGAGTTCCTTATGCAGAACTCTTTTGTCTCTTCCTACCTTAAATGTCTTGGGAAGTTGAATCTCTTTCTGACTGTGAGTGAGGTCCTGAAGGGCATTCTTTACATGATGTGAATTTCTGTGACATCCATACTCTTAGCCTTTCCAGGACAGTTCCAGGCACAGGCCAATGCCAAATTAACCAACGGTGTGCACCTGTATGTAAATGAACCACAATAGCAGGTAGTCTGGGACTATCATCAGATACAGCTGGTGTCAGATGGCCTGAGGTACACAGCCTCAACATCATGAAGGAGCCATGAGCAATTAAGAAATGAACCCTAGGATGAGAGCCAATCATGAAGGGCACTTGTTGCTTTCCACTGACAGTACTCTCTGCTTGTGGTTAAAGACTTTCTATGTGAACTTAATGTCTGTGCATGCACAGTGAGGTGCCAGTATATGTGTGTGTGTGTGTGTGTGTGTGGTGTGTTGCCTCAGGAGTGTGGCCATGTGGGTACACTGGAAGCCTGTCTATCACCTCAGCTCATGGTCAGCTCTTGTCAGATCAGGACAGCTGCTATTATAATAAGCCCTAGACAACGCCAGCTGCAAATTAGATATTAAATATGCCTTCCTCCCATGCCGTAGGGTTTTTATAAAACCACGTTGACTCCAAGCAACCGCAAGCTTATGGAAAAGAATGAGACAGGAGCTTCCTGACTCTCTCAGTTGGCTTCGCTGGTTCTTAACTCTTCATCTGTTCCTCGCGAGCTCCAGGCTGTGCCCATGTGGGGACAGTGCACAGCATTAAGAGGAGGTCATAGGTCTGAGGAGTGAAAATAGCAACAGGGGACTGTTTGCTGGTCCTTCATTCCAGCTGTCCACGTCAGTGGGGCTGTGTCCCCAGTGTTTATCGTGGTCTCTTTCACCACCTTTTTTTTTCCTTCCCAAGAGACAAATGGCGAGGTTAAAAATGGCCGTGACTCAGCCAGATGCCTAGTCAACATGGAGTAGTAGCCACCAGGACCCAGTGTCAGGAGTCTTGCTAAACTGGCCCTGAGGCCCTTCAGCTATTCTCAGTGACAATAGTTGGAGCTATTCTAAGTGATCTTAAGTTGGAAATAAGCTAACGAAGACTCCTGGCTATTTGTCTAAAAGTTTTATATTAATTGTTTGGTTGGTTAATTGATTGATTAATTAATTGGCATTCCACACCCCCTGTGTGTTTGGTTAGTTTCAGTTGTTCTTCAAAGGTATCCACTCCAAGGGATCTGGAACTTCCTGTCACCCTAAGCTTGGTCGGGAGAGTAGCTCTTCCTGTCTCTACTTCTCTGCTGCTGGATTACAAGCCTGTGCTACCACATGGGTTCTGAGCCTTGAGTACAGGTCCTATGCTTATGTGGGAAGTGTTTTACAGGCGGAACTCCCCTTTTCACCCTAAAGTGAGCACACAGCATCCTCCACACAAACGTGTGCACTCGTACATTCATGTATCACAATTGCACATCTTTCTCATAATGCAGTACACTTGATCTTAGCCAAAAGGCCGAGAAGCGATTCTCATAATGCAGTAACATAAATAAAAATGGAAAGATAAACTGCCAAGCACACTGTCACTTAGCATCTCTCAGTGCTCCTTCTATTCTAGTGAGCAGCGAGTTCCTTATTTATTTCTTAGCACTGTATAATATTGCACTGTGCCTACATAGGAATCTTTCTTTACTCCAGGCCTTATTGAGCAATACCTGATTTGTTACCGTTTCTTAGCATGGCAAACAAAGACTGCAGTGAGGTCACTGTGTGCATATCAACCCTCCCCAGCCTACTGATTTGGCATCCCTGGACCCAGGCATCTATAGGTAGAAAATACTCAAAATGGAAAAAAAAATATCTCTTGGACATATATAGAAATTTCTCTTGTCATTATTCCTTAATTCGGTATAATAATGACTTACATTGTGTTAGGTATTGAAAGCCATCTAGAAGGGTCCGTACAGATGGATCAGCACTGAATGTTCTTCCCAAGGACCTGGATTTGATCAAAAGCATCCATATGGCTCACAGGTGTCTGTAATTCCAGTTCCAGGGGATCTGATGTTCTCTTCTGGTCTCTGAGGACACCAGGTATGTACATAGTACACAGACATGTAGACAAAACACATAAGATACATGTGAAATAATAATAATAATAATAATAATAATAATAATAATAATAATAATAATACCCTTTAGAAAGTCAATGGGAGATGATTTAAAGAACACAAGGGGATATGTAGGTTCTGTGCATGTAAGCCATCAGTTTACCACAAGGAACCCAAGCATTCATTTCTCCTGCGATTACAAGCATATACTATACCATCATACCTGCCTTTTTTACAAGGTATCCACACTTAAAATCAGGTCCTCCTGCTTGCTTACCAACTGAGCTGTCTTTCTCGCGTCCATCCAAGCATTCTGAGATTCACCATAAGTGGAAATCCTAAAACCAATCCCCTGCTAACCTAAAGGTACTTCTGCAGTGCCGTCTTTCCTGTGTACACATTGACTGTAGAGTAGATGCTAGGAGGTAGGATTGCCGTGCCCAATGGGCTGCGCACTTCGAATTCTGAGAGCTTCTGCTGAAGTCTCTTCCCCAGTGCTGCTCATTCAGCACTGGGGTTCACGGTGAATCTATGGGGACCTCTTGGAATGCCAAATAGTGATACAGGTAACATATTCAATGTGCCCACTTGGAAGGTATTATCCGGACCACGCTAACAGTGTTTCCTTGCAGTCTGAGGGATCTGTGGGTCCTGATAGAACACAAGGTAGGCTCACCCTGTTCAGCAGTCTGTATGCAGTCTAGGGGTGAACAAGCAGGCCTCTGGAAGAGTTGGCTCATCCTGGAGTCTGGCTAGAAAGGGAATTTCTGTCTAATGCCTCAGCATCCTCCTTGAGAAACAAGGATTGCCAGACTGCAAGACACAAGTTAGGGTTGGCAAGATGGCTCAGTAGATAAAGGAGCTTGTTGTACAAGCCTGATGATGTGAGTTCAATCCCCAGAACCCATGGTGGAAGGACAACTCTTAATTCCCAAAAGTTGTCCTCTAACCCGTGCATGGTACCTATGCACACACTCATGTACATCAGACACACGATACATTTTTTAAAAAGGAAAATATATGCTCTTGTCTAGGAGTCTTCGACAAATCTAATGAAATTATATCCTAATGGTGTAAGCAATGAGCTTGTAGGCTACATCAGACACAGGAGGAATCAGTTTAAGCATTTTTAAAATTGATCAGAAAAAGAACATTTTCTTTTTTTTTTTTTAACTAGGCAAAGAATTTTATTAACCTTTTCCAAACTCTATTCCCAGGCTTCTTCAGAGAAAGAGAACATTTTCAATGTTTTAATGAGAAGCAAAACCAAGAATGCATAAGTAGTAGGCAAGAAATGCCGTCCTTGAAGCTTTCTGTTGTCCATTGTCTTGGTCCCTCATGCTTTGGCCATTGCTTTCTTAGGTCACATACAACCTTCCTAACCAGTTTATCTGGCTCCTGAAGCCCTATGACCAAATTGTCACACTTCTGTGAAATTTATATTTTAATTAATAACATTGTCCCCTGATAATTGATTAGTTGTGTTTGTGATTTAAAGCTATGATTATAATTTTGGGATCTCATTGGTGCTCAGATTGAGTTGAGTAGGCATAGAAGAAAAAGGTTAGAGATGGCTACCCTGAAGTTTGGGTGAAGCCTGTGAACACAGAAAACATTTCAGCACAGTTTTGACCACTGAGAGAGAAAGAGAAGGAGGGCAAAGTCATCAGATGGCATTCAGGACAAATCTATAGAGACTTCTTGAATACACTGTAGGGATGTAAAGTACATGCTTGGAACTACTTAATACATAATGGGAATTATGTTGGAAGAAACCCTATGTAGGCATTTCAACATACCAATT
Source organism: Micromys minutus (assembly GCF_963924665.1). Taxonomy (NCBI): domain Eukaryota; kingdom Metazoa; phylum Chordata; class Mammalia; order Rodentia; family Muridae; genus Micromys; species Micromys minutus. The sequence continues at coordinate 12,687,552 of NC_137977.1, forward strand.
CCTATAGACTCAATATAGGGAGAAGTCATAGCAACATTGCATGCCACATGCACAAGGTTCAGGTCATGTGACAGCATCACATACTCGTGAAGGTAGAAGAACCATGGTAATAAAATGCTTTCAGACTCATACATAAGTCACCTGATATGTGTGTTTCCAAAGACAGTGATATCGAATGAATATGGTGATAATATATTGACATGTTGAAAAACTGAGCAACAAAATCTCCATTTTCAGTGACCTTTCCTATGTACTTTTACACAGGAATCAGCACCTTCTACCACACATTCTAACTGGGTAACACTAGTTTGTAAAAACATGTGTGTTCCAAGTGATTGACACATTTGAGGACAGTTGGGGTACATCACAGCTTGTGTAGCTGTGACACTGTTTTGCCTGTGGAAGAGTAGGGAGATGGGGGTTACAGATCCCCAAAGAATGAGACTATGGCACAACACACACAATGCATTTGTGTGTCCCTTGACCATCTTATAGTCTTCAGATCACAGCATGTGTTTTGGGCCACACCCACCATTTCAAAGTGTCAGATTATGCTGACTGGTCCTGAAGAACTGTGGTACCTAGGGAGTATTTTCTATTATTCCTAACATTCTATCATCCTATAATAACTCACAACCAGCTGTTTTCCTGGGCTCATGTCCACAGACATCCTTTAGTGTATTTCTTACTATGAATCATCTTTAAGCAATTCTATGTTTCCCAATCATTCAGCCCATGTGTACACCTGTACTGTAGATTTATTAGGGTGCTCTGTTTTCCCTGTGTGCCCTCTGATTTTTGCATAGCGTAGTGATATTTAGGAATGTGTGTCACACACTAGTAGAACTCATCAGTTGGCTGTGATTGACTTATGTTTATTGTTTCTTGTTTAACACAACCCTGGATGTTTGTACTCATGTAGAGGCCCTGAATCATCTAACTGTGATGTCCCAGGAACCCAAGTCAATGTCTGCTACATAGCAGAGGCTTAATTCTCATTATCTGATGAATGAGAATCATCTGATTTTCTTTTTGCCCCAAACAGCACTCTAGCAATATTCTCTTATATATAAATGGATCTGTTTTTCCAAATGAATGACTACAGTTAGGAGCCACAGTTGTCTGGCCCCATGGATAACACCGCTCATAAGGGGATGTAGAAAATAGGTGTGGGTTAGGGTTTTTATAGATTTCTGGAATCTGAGCACTTTATGCTCTGATGGAGTTTAAGAGTAGAGCTGTAGAATGTTTGCCTAGCATGCACAAGGCCAAGACTAAATCCCCAACATCACATGAACAGGTTAAGGTGGGGCACACATGAAGTCTCAGCACTGGGAAGATAGAGGCACATGGATCAGACGTTCACGGTCACCTTTGTTTCTATAGTGAGTTTGAGGCTAGCCTGAGCTACTATATACTATTTATACTCTTTCTTAATTTGTAAAAAATAGGTTTATTTCTTACAGTGCTAGAGTCTAGGAAGGCTGAGCCTGAGAGGCTTGTATCTGGTGAGGACCTGCATTCTTCATCACACCATAGGAGAAAACACAGGAGCAAAAGGGGCACAAACTTGCTTCTATAGTAAACCTTTTCTCTGCTTAAGGAGCCCACTCCCAAGAATTTTAATCCATTCATGCGGGCAGCACCTTAATCCCCTGAGAACCTATTAGGGACAATTCTGTTGCATGTTGACTTTTTTCTAATACATGATTTTGGGGAACATGTCTAAAGCATAAAAGCACAGGCATATAGCTCTGTGTATATGGCTTCTCCTCTAGTGATCAGACCAGAAGTGACAGACTTTTCCAAAGAAGGTGAGAGAGTATGGGGTTGGGAAGGAATTCCTGCCCTATTCCAAGCACAGAGCTATCTGTATATACTGTATATTTTATTGATTTTATTTCTCAACTTGGTAAAAAGTGTTTTTATTCTGGTTTTTAATTGTTGTAACATGGCCAGTTTTTTCATTATTGTTATCATCGTCATCATCTTTATTTTCCATAAATCTCAAAGATTTGTGCCCAGAGTCACACAGTTAAGAGATGTAAATATTTGGTCCCTGCTCATCAGCCAGCCGGGTAGGAATCAGTTGTAGAAATGAGGAGCCACAGTGAAGAAATGGCATAGGATCTGAGTTCAGACCTACCTTCCCATTATAATGCATATATTGAGGTGTGTTTCTACAGAAAACTGAGAGTGATAAGTTCCTGTAAGTCTTCATAAAAGTAAATGTGTAGTTTAGAATAACAGAAGTGACCCGTGCTTAGGGGAAAACCAATCAGCAAGTTATACACCAGCCAGCCACAGAAAGTGGGACACATGCTTTGAATATGAAGGCTAGGAGGTAGGGGTTGTTAGCATTCTGTCTAAGCTTCACCCACTATAAAAGGGGCTGCTTGCCCCCTCCTCTATCTCTTGTTCTCTTCTCTCTTGCTCTTACCTTCCTGCCCCCACTCTCTCCCTATTCTCTTCCCCCTTCTCACTCCACGTGCTCATGGCTGGCCTCCACTTCTCTACTCTCTTCTTTTCTCTGCTCCTTCTACCCTCTTAACTCCCACCCCCATGCCCTGAATAGACTCTATTCTATACTGTCATCATGTGGCTGGTCCCTCATGGGGAGGGGATGCCTCAACATGGGCCCACCAGAGGCACCCCCTTTCTTCACACCTCACCACACCTCCATAGAACATACCCCCCTCTCTTTATCTTTTTATAAGCACACTGAGGATGATCAATTGCCAATGGCTGTATTTTGTACAAACCCTGGTTAGTTCCTGCCTCTCTGCGGATGAAAAGCCTTGTCTGTTCCCGTGCTGTGTTCAGATGCATTGCCATAGAGTCATAAGCTGTCCTGGCTGCAGACAGTTTGTCACCTTCAAAGGACACTGCTGAGGTCTCTCCCCTTTTGCCCTGCTTCTCTATGTCTTTGCAGTGGCATCCTCCATATCACCCCAGAGCACCGTCTATCTTTCTGTAAACTCTACTTCAATCTGGTACTCAGAGTTCTTAGTTGAATCTCTAGTCTTAAACCGACAAGTGTGTTGTACTGACTTGTAAGCACTTGCTTGCCTGGCTGACTTTGTAAGTGGCCCAAGAGTTTTCTGGACTATGGTGGTTTCATGTTTTATACCCAGCTCCTTTGCCTGTCTCAGACCCTGCCAAATTCAGCCAGTGTTTGTGAAGTGAGTCGGTGGGTAGATACAACGCCTGAGAATGGTCTCATGAAGCTATGGTGCATGCTTAGGAACTCACTCAATAGGAACCAGCCACTGCATGAATTGTATACCTATAATTAATACAATCTCCAGCTTATTATTTACCAAAATAATTCTTAGAAATTAGAATATACAAAAGATTTCAAACAAGGCAAGTTAATTTTTCTTTTTTCTTTTCTTTCTTTTTCCTTACTTGGATCACAGCTGAAAATAATAGAATTGTAAGCATTTGTTCTCCTGCTTTCCCAGATTCTAGGTTGACCTCTTGAACTGTGTGGCGGACTCCCCACCTCACCTGCTCTGTTTTTCCACATTGACCGGTGTCCTCCATCTCTAGCTATGGCTGTCAGTAATCCTGGAGGCGTTGTATTAGTTTGTCTTCTGTTGCTGTGATGAACACCATGACCAAAAGCTACTTGGGAACAAAAATGTTTATTTGGTTTACACTTCCACACCACAGGGTAGAAATTCAAGCAGGAACCTGAAGGCAGGAACTGAAGCACAGCCATGGAGGAGGGCTGCTTACTGGCTTGTTCCCATGGCTTGCTCAAGTTGCTCTTTATATCAGCGAGGACCACCTGCCTGTGAGTGGCACCTCTCCCATTAGGCTGGGCCTTTCTGCATTAAATGTCAGTCAAAGACTGACCTACACACTTGCCTGAAGAGAGTTTGATGGAAGTGTTTTATCAGTTGAGGCTCCTCTTCCCAAATAACTCTAGTTTGTGTCAAGTTGGCAGACAAACAAAACCAAGCAGGACAGACAAGTGTCATGCTTCGTAGTGTCAGTGACTTTGATCTGTTACTCTACACTCTCCCACCGGTGATTCTCAGAAGGCAGGGAACACACTTTTCTATAGTTCTCCTAACACCATCTTCCGGCCTGTCTCAAGTAAGCTTATCTATATCTAGTAGTCATAATGAAGACTGATAGGCCTTCATATTCATATTTTCTCTTGACAAATTGCATAATGGCTCCTTAATTCTTGGCACCAAAGTTTCCGTGAGAATATGATCACAGAGATATCTGTCTGTCACGATTGGAATGCACTCAGGGCAATACCAGTAAACAAAGCTGATAGAATTCCTACTATGTTACCGAGCAAAGTGGAGAATACAGTAGACTGACCAGAAAGGAGAGACAATGCAAAAATACTCTGCCTCTCCAGTTGAAATCATTAAGAGAGGAAAGTAAAAACATGACCCAGAAACAGCATTTCTGTAAAACAAACATACAAAAAAAAAAAAAAAAAAAAAAAAAAACTAACCCTCTGTCTTGGTTGAGCACACTGACAGAACATAAGGCTTTTCAGAGTGAGGTAGTCTGACCTGCTTTGCAGCTTGTGAGCATTGAGTGTCCACGGCTGCGCTACTCAGACCGAGGACCTGGGCACTGGGGGGATGCTGATCACATGCAGGAGAGTCTGGAATGGCCATAGGGTTCCTGAGCACCAGGAGGCTGTTGGATAGGATGCAGAATGGCCCCAGGAGGGTCTGTGACATTGTTCATAGTAGCTATGCTTGTCCTAAGGAAGCACTAGGGATGCTGTGGGCCACTCCATGGCTGCACCTCTGTGACTGAAGACTGCTGGCAGACAGCTTAGATTTATGTTTGAGCAAGCTTGGGATGCGTCTCCAATGGCTGAACAGCCAAGTTTAGTGGCCTCTGAAATTCCTTCCCGATCTCAAATTCTGCAGGACCGGACAATCCATGCTTTGTTGTAATTTTAGAGCTGCTAACATATGGTTTGGAGATGGGCTCATCATTATAATTGGGGTTATGTAATACTATAAAAGGAAACGGACCTTTAAGTGGGAAAGCTAAGGGAAGTTTACAGAGAAGCAAGAGAAACCACGATGGTTTTTCAGAGAGGGAGTCCTGTTGCATGTAATTGTTATGAGAAAAACACACACACACACACACACACACACACACACACACACACACACACACACACACACTGTTATTCCTGGAAATAGTCTGTAACTAAAGAGATTGTAAAGGAAACTTGCTGTGCTTAGGATAAGATGCTCAAAAATAACTGCAAATGCAGCATTTTGCATGTGGCCATCATTGTCCGGAGTAGAAACAAGAATTAAAAACAACAACTTCCTTTCTTCCCTTTGGTGATTCTTTTCGAGTGTTTCCGCTTTCCAGTAATCACAGCTTTGTCTGAGGCCACAAGCTCTGCCTCTCTGGGGCCTGTGTTTTACAGAGCAGTTATTACAGCTGGAACAGGGGTAGCAGAGGCCAAGGACCCATCAGGACCTTGGCCATCCAGGGGATTTTCTTCTGAAAGAGGCCTTGATTGCTTTTTAATTTTGCCCCACGTTTTATTGAAATATGTAATTTAAAATCCATTAGACAAAGAATCTTTAGTGCCTGCTGGAAGCTTAGGCTTTAAAGCTTTCTTCTCCCTTTTATTTTTTTTCTCTCTCTCTGTGTGAGAGAGACGGAGAGACAGAAAGAGAGACAGAGGAAGACAGAGAGAGATAGAGATACAGACAGACACACACAGAGAGAGACAGAGAGAGAGACAGATAGACAGAAACACACAGAGAGAGACAGACAGAGGGAGAGAGGGAGGGAGGGAGGGAGGGAGGGAGGGAGGGAGGGAGGGAGGGAGAGAGAGAGAGAGAGAGAGAGAGAGAGAGAGAGAGAGAGAGAATATGACATCAAAGGTTTTCTCTCAGGTATTCTCTTCTTTGTCCTATGAGACACGATCTCTCCCTAGAACATGTCTGTCCTGTTCCATACCGTTTTGGGATCATGCTATTCATTGTGTCGATGTGTGAGGCTCACTTGTGAGCTCCTGGGGTCTGTTTCTCCTCCCCAGTGTGCACTGGATGACAAGTAGCTACCACTACATCTAGATTTAAAAAAATAATAATTCTATGGTTTAAATCATTCTATGAATTTTGAGTTACATGGCTTTACATTCTGGTCGCACCCTTGCAGGACAGGCACATTACTGTTGAGCTATCTGCCTTTTAGTTAGAACATTGACACTCGTCTTGGTAGATGTTGAGATGTCTCTGTTTCTGAAACCATAGTGCATTGGGAGGCTGAAAACATCCTCAATGTGAAATTTGTGTTAATGACTTTCTTCTTAAACTTTCAATTGAGACATGGAACTTTTAGACATTTGCATCTTACATAGAAGAGGGGGCATTTTGTTCTCTCTCTCTCTCTTTTTTTTTTAGAATGATTGCCCAAAGGCAGCTCAGGAGGCTGTGATCTCAGAAAAACTGTGCCTGTCCTGTTCTGTACCGATTTGGGGTCATGCCACAGAAGGGAGGAAGGGAGGAAGGGAGGAGGGCAGGGCCATAAGTATGTTTGAGTTCACAGGTCACCTTTAATTGCAAAGGACAGTAAGTGGCACCTGCGTGTGACTAACACACAGTAAGAGCTGTCTCTTGTTCAATGTTCTTTGTTATATTCGTGGACAGTATTTTGCAGGCTGAATGCTGGCTATTCTTTGGAATTTAGGATTCTCTGTCTTTTAAGTTTACAGACTTTACCTTTTTCTTTCTCATTCCTTTCAACCATTAGAATGCAACTGTTAGACTGCGATAATGGTTCTTTCTGAGGGTCATCACACATGGTGGGCAACAGTGGGGTTAGCAGGTAACACTGCTGGACAGAGAAGAGAAACAAATCTGATTAAGATGACTGCAACCTAAGGAAGGGACTTCAAATACAGAAACACAAAGAAAATGTCATGAAAACAAAAGGCAAATGTGGGGAAAAAAATTCAGACAGCTGAATTAGAGCTGTTAATGCAAAGAGTCAGAAGAAAGGCTAAACACACGACCAACAAAGTTGAAGGGGAAATCCTGTATTGGAAGATGGACAGGAAGAGGGTGCTGAAATGGCTCGGCGTTGAGTACCTCTTACAGAGTTTTTCATGGGGTGAAGAACGGAGTTACCCTGCCAGTTAGGAAACCTGAGTTTTAGTAGCACATGCCTTTCATATGTCCTCCTGATATGAGCATGATGACAATGATAAGGGCCATCTTGAAGTTTCCCATCTGTAAAGAAAGGGTAGCTCCCTGCAGCTTTTTTTTTTTTTTTTTTTTTGGAGACCATCCTTCCCTGGGAGTGATGTCTTGGGGAAGCTTGGGGAAGTTGTAATGTGTGACTGTCTATTGTGTTGGGCTGAACCTCCCTGGTTCTGGGTCCTATTAGGACAGTTATTCTTAAAATTCTCATGTTAATGGGAAAAGGACAAAGCCAATTCAGTTCAACAACAGAGGTCCCTGGGATCGTCTTGTATATAGTTCCCAAGGTGCCCATGGATACTCTGCTTCCAGAGGCTCCGCTTGTGATGGGTGAAGCGCAGTGGGATTTCCATCCCTTTCCCCTGTGGCTTGTTTTTCTCAGTGACTGTTACAGTTGCCAGTTAACCTCTGCTCAAACCAACCCGGCTGCAGTGGCACAGTTCTTACTACCTGCCCCAAATGTTCTGGGTTTCTGAATAAAAGACAGACACACACGCAGACGCACACACATACACACACAGAGACACATACAGACACACACAGACACACACACAGACACACACACACACACACACAGACACACACAGACACACTTATATTTTAATATGCCTTAAACAGCTCAATGGCTGGGCCACTCCAAACCTCCACATGGTTAACACCTCCCGCCAGTATTCCTGAGTTATTACTTACTAACATCTATATCCCATCATTGTTGCCCTACACCCGGTTGGTAGGGGCCCTGGGGTTGCTGTGCTCTCTCTTCTGACACTCCCAGGTCTGGCAGCCTTTCCAGGCATGCCGCTGCTTCCTCCCTCTCCCTCTCCCAGGTCCCTTGCCTCAAATCCTAATTTCCAACCTCTGTCTCTCTTCCCAGCCACTGACCACTGGCAACTTTATTTACCAAAGTCAGCTGGGGGCAGGACCTTCATCATCTTGTATGCAGAGTCTCATACTATTGGGAACCCAATTAGCATAATGGGAGCGTAGACCAAATCCACAGCAAGTTACTTTCTTGCTCTTCTTCCTAGAAACTTAATGGGGTCTGTACTGTCTCTATTCTCCAGAAATGGCAACTGTGATGTAGAAAAATGAGGTGATTTCTGTCAGGGAAGGGTGAAATTAGGTCTGTGTTTCCCTAAAGTTACTATGGTACCCGTCACCCCAACAACTTGCGTCTCAGACCTGTTTGTCTTCCACGATCCATCTCTATATACGTGCAGAGTTTTAAATAAACCTGTTGAAAGTTATTTGTATATAAAAGCAAATAAAAGAAGGTTGTGTCTAGGTTACTGTAAAAGTTATTTCTATTATTTTTAATTGTGTGTGTGTGTGTGTGAATATGTATCTGAGGACAGGTTGCTGCAAACGATGGGGATATTATTATAGGTGGTTGTGAGTCTCCTGATATGGGTGATGGGGCTGGACTCAAGTCCCCTGGAAGAGCAATATGTGCTCTTAACTGCTGAGCCATATCTTAAGTCTCTGGGGGTACCTTTATTTGTTTCCACTTATTGTTTAGTAAAGGACCATAGAGAGTGGCTTAAGCCACACACCCTTGCATTTGTGTCTCTGCAGTCTGCATTGGTAGGAAGTCCTGTTATTGTGGAGCTGGTCTGCCCATGCCACCACAAGCCTGAAAGAAAAGACTTGGTTTGTGTTGCCATCTGAGACTCAGATTCCTCCTCCAGATTCCCTGATTATTGGCCAGAATTCAGTTCCTTGAAGTTATTAGACCAGAACTTTTCCAGGCCACTTGCCGTTCCATATATGGCCTCTGTTTAACCAGGTACTCCTCTGGGGTCACCTCTGTGCTGCTGTTGGCTGTTACTTTCACTCCCTTTACTTAGGGTCTGGTTAGGACAGTCCCATCTAGGTTAAACTCTCCTGATTATTAAGTTCACTGATTTAGAGCCTTAATTACATCTCCATGTTTACCTATGATGGTCACAGACTTTGGTGCTCAGGGGAGGGGAGTGTGCCATGTGCAGCAGGAAAGAAATGTTGGGGGCCCTTGAGGGACTTTAGTATGAATGTTCCCTAGTGTAGGATGGGGACAAGCTTTGTACTACTTCTAGAAATGTTAGCAGACATGTTCAATGTTTTAATGCATTGGGATTTTATTAGATTAGCTATTCAAAGGGTAAATTATATATGTGTGTGTGTGTGTGTGTGTGTGTGTATGTGAATTATTGGTTCAAAGCTATATATTGAATGAACTTTTCCAAACGTGACGTACAGATCAGAGCTGAGTTGAGGACTAGCTGACTATCTGCTTGTGAGATAAACACAGAAAGGGAGGATGAGAGTAAAGCCCAGGGGAACATTTGTGATCATTCTACACTGAGAGAGTATCCAAGTGTCAGTAGGCTAGGTGCATGCTGAGATTCAGGTCCATTGTCAGGATGTTTTTGACCATTCTGTATGCTCCTCCACACAATGGAGGAATGTGATAAAAGTCATGATCTTAACTGTCAGATAAGATTAAAGAGAAGAGTTGGCCCTGTGGCTCTCACCTGTGACCCAGCGTGCAGAAGGCAGAGAGTAGGAGGATTGCTACGAATACAGGGGTCAGACACAAGGGGATTGCTGTCAGTTTGGGGGCTTGAGGGCTACAGAGTAAGACTTTGTCTGAATCGATGAGTTGAGGTTGCTGCATGATCTAGCCAACCACTGAACCGCAGGCGGCTATGGAGTAGATACCCAGCATTGCATAGCATGAGCCTCATGGCCCATGAATTTGGCTAAGCATTTTGAACTTTATTTTCTGCCACGCATATCTGTGCCTCTGAAATTTGAGTCTAATCCATATGCACCAGTGTGCTTAGAAGACAGAAGCAGGAGGGCCATAGGTTTGAGGCCAGCCTGGGAGGTAATGCCCTGCTTCTCTTAAAATGTAAAACATAAACAAAAAACGGTATATGGTGCTAGTAATTGCTAATTTCATTCAAAGGAGTTTAAACTCCATTAAACTACTCTGCATTGACTGTGGATCTGGTATTGAAGGGTTGAAAGTGCATTTTGAACATACGTGTGTACTCAACTTTAGAGTTAAAAATTAATGCCAGCATTATACTAAAATCTCTTCTGCTTTTTCTTTAATGGTTCTTGGTGAGGCCGGGCTCTTTGTGTTACCAAATTACAGTGAAGAAAGCTCTTAAGTGCACATTCGTCTCTGTGTTTACTTGACCGTCTAAGCATAGGTAGGAGAAATAACAAACAGAAACAGGTCGCTTCTCCCATTGAGAAGCAAATCTTGCTGGATGCCACCTTTCTTTAGGGCACACATGGCACATTTTCATGGGGACTCTGACACTTGTAACTTTCTGTTTGTGCTACAACAAAATACAGAAGGGTAGCCATTGCTTCATAAAACACCACATGCTTGGATTCTTTCCCTTTTCATTTCCCTCTTTATTAACGTTGAATTTTGTCGCTTGAGTCTGGTGATAAAGTATTTGGTGCGGGTTTGTGCATGCTTGGTGGGTTTCCTTTAGGAGTTGCCCATGTTTATCATGGGATATATAATGTACACAATGGCTGGCCACAGTGGACTTGAAATGTTCTGGACAGGTTTGTGATTCACTGATCTGACCTAGAGTGTCTTCTTAGGAGCATTCATTTTTGGTGACACCCCCAACCTATGTTGTCCCCATCCTGACTTTTCCGGTGACTGTTGACAAGATACCTCTAGGCCTGTTCCAGATAGTTCTACGAAGACCTCTAGTTGGGACTGAGGAGATGGCTTAGTTGGTGAATTGCTCACTTTGTCAACATGAAGAATTTGAGTATGATTCCTAGAACCTATGGCAAGAAGGTGGGGTAATGTAGCCTGCGTTTGTAATCATAGTGCTGGTGAGACAGAGACAGGTGGAGCACTGAATCTGGGTAGCCGGCCAATCTAGCCTAGTCAGTGGGCTACAGGTCAGTGAGCAAGCTGTTTCAAAATAGGAAGATTTCTGAAAAAATGACACCTAAAGTTGTCCTTTTGTTTCCTCATATCCAGACATACACATACGTGGGCATGTGCACCTGCATATATTCATGAGACCCCCCCCCCACAGCCTCTCAGGTCTCTGCTGCTCCTCACTGACTCCATCAGCCATGTAACATGTTTGCAGGACACAGAAGGTTGTGGCCAAATGCAGAGAGCTTTATTATTTACTTTGGTCATTTAACACCCCTTCCCTCTCTTGACAATGTCCCCTGCTATGCACTTGTCTCTTTTCGGTTGCCTGGGTCTCCTCTCTGCCTCTTCTACATGCTGTAGTCTCATGCTCTGTTTTGTTCAGACCCAAGTCCCATCCCTGCAGCCCACATGTGTCGGCCCCTGCTCTAGTGCTCTAGCAGCCCTTCTGATAACCAGGGTATCTCTCATTGGCAAGATCATTGGTGGTTACCGGACCTTCATGATGGATGCTGGCTTATGTTGTTCTGGGGATCTGTCTTGATACACACTTCCAGGTGCCCTGCTAATATCCAGTGCTACCTCAAGTGCCCTCTTTCTCCCCTGTAGAACCATATGACTTTGGGGTTCATCTTTGGGTGGGTCCTCTAACTCTGTTATTTACTTATTTATTTTGGGTATGTTAGTGTAATGGGCTTGATTATGATTTTTTGTAGATACATGTCATTGTTCTTTGATTACATTTGCCATAGGATTGCCAACGAGGCATTGGGTTTCATCTTTAGGATTATCAATTTGCCATTGGGTATTCATGAAAAAAAAAATGGACCTGGTCCTGAATTGACCTCTCAACAGCTTCCTGGTCTGAGTGGTCTCTGGGCTCACGTTTTGAACTTTGCTGTCACTCTGGAACTCAGAGTCACCAAAGCCTGGGAACCAGAGATGAGAATGTCTGAAGGCTTGGCAACCTGGAGCTTTGGTGTCCCAGAACAGGAAATTATGGATGTCCAAGGTTCAAAAGAGATACATCTGCTCTTTTGCTCTAGCCTCACCCCTACCAGCCATGGACTGGTGGACACAACTTCCACTGATGAGGGCAAACCTGTAGTACTGAGTATCAGTTCAAATGCTAATCCCTTTTAGAAACATCCTCACTGACACACCAAAAAATAATACTGAACCAGAGATAACAGTCAAGTTGACACTGGAAATTCATTCCTGTGACTCTCCTAAGGACCTTGTTAAGATATAGTAGGTCTCACTGGGCCAAGTTGATAAAGGCTCCCATGGGAAGCAGACAGTACCTGGAAACCATGTTATGAATTGCTAAGAAACAAGCCACTAATCAAAGCATAGTGAGAAGCCTAAGCTTTTTAATCAGAGCTCGGAGGCAGGCAGATCTCTCTGAGGTCAAGGCCAGGCTGGTCTACATAGCAATACTCTTTCTGAAAACAATAATAAAAGTAGTGAGGGAACTGTGGTTATAGCTCAGCTAGTAAGGTAAACCCAAGGGCCTATTTTGGTTCCCAGACCCTGCATGAAAGCATAGGCCAGGAGGGGCAGTGTTCATTTGTACTCTTAGAACCTGTTAGGAGGTGATAGGCAGATCCCTGGGGTGCCTTGGCCAGCCAGCCTGAGATGCCTATCTCAAAAGACTGTGAATGGTATGCCTGAAAAATGGCAGCCAAAGTCATCCCCTGACCTCTACATGTATGCATGCATGCAGACTCACACATATACCATATACCCAGCGTCATGTAAGACATATTCAGGTGCGTCTAGCCATCTTTGCTGACTTGGCTTAATAGGGGGAGGTGTGGGACAGTCTACGAGGCCTTGTCTCATGGGCCTGGCAAGAGTCTTTCCTAAAGAAGGTGGGCTGCTTGACTGAGCGCCCCTGTGCCATCTACCTGGTATAGACCTACCCGTATCAGGTTGAGAGAGGTGCTAAGGTACACTCGAGCTGTGTGCTCCGACCCATCCACTTTGAGTCTGCATCCATCTGATGACTGGATTCCACTGGGTCACGGTGGCCCTCCCATGGGTCACAATCTGTACCACTTCTTACCACCAACACCACAAGGGCCACCATTCAGTGGTGCTGCCTGACCCCTCTGAATGTTATCTTGAGGGTGGAGCGGTTGGGGCTGAGCTTTTGGGTTACTGTTGAGGAACCTAAACACCTGATAGAAGAAACCCAGTGTGCTGTTGCAAGTTCTGCTGACCTCATCCCATTTATGGCATAGCTCACATTCCTGCCATTCATTTTTAAATGGCTCAGTAGATATATTATCTCGTGTTGCCAAGCTTGACCATGGGTAGGGGGCTGTCCTCTGAGGCTAGATTCTGGGCACACTTCCAGTTTTTTTTCTTCTTGGTCTTTAGATGTCGTCTTGTGATTATTTGCTAAAATTATCCCATGTGCCTGCAACCATTGAAAGTTGGCAGGTCACCCATGTACATGGTCACAGAACCTGCTGAACTTATTTTTCATTTCCACAACATTATTCCCAGTTGTAAGTGCACAATCGTTTCCACAGTCAGGAAACTAAAGCCGTTCTCTTCCATAGACCTTCATTTCCAGGCACGTGGCCCTGTCTTTCTGGCTTTGCAACTTTCTGACCTGCAGAAGGTCAGAAAAATAGGCTAGATAAATGAATAGCCGGCACCGTGTGGATGCTGAGATGGACATTGTGTATGTGCTATGTGTATGCTGAGGAGGCTGCTGTGCATACTGTGTGGATGCTGAGTAAGACTATGCAACCTGCCAGCCTGTCGTGAGAACCTGTGTGGCCCAGGCACTGTGTCAGACACTGGGGTGGCCGAGAACCTTGCCTTCAGGGGAAAGGAAATGGCCAATTTTACTTCATTTTTGCAAGTAACAGAAAATGTGGGACCTCGGGGTTCTGTGTGATCAGACCAAAGTTGGGGACTCGGTCTGGTAGAGAGAGGATGGGAGACTTGAACTGGGTCCAGAACTGCTTGCTTTAAGCTCCTGGCACCTCCATAGCGGCTCTAGCTAGCTGAGCCCTTGCTGGCAGGGCTCCTGTCAGCCGTGTGTTTGGCAGTGGGCTCCGACATCCTCATTCTAAGCTCATTATGGAGAGGATATATTGGGAAAGCACATGTTGCAGCGGAGGCATCACGAGAGCAGCCATACTGTGCAATTACCTCAGTGTCTTCTAATTACAAGCATTCCTGTCAAGTGCCACATGGCCCTATCACTGTAGATGCCAAGTCTTCCCGGAGGGACAAGACGGAGCTGTCGGTAGGACTGTGGAGTCATTTGATTTGATTAGTAGAGCTATGAAGGGCCTTCATCAGGTTATGATGACACGTGAATATTTAAATAGTAGTACTTTCAAAGGACAAAATAAAGAGGCCTAGCAAGGTTGGGAATTCTGACTTTTGTCCATGAGAGTCAGGGAATCAAGCCATGGAAGAGAATAATAAACTACTGATCAGAGTGTTTCCTTTGTGAGTCATAGTGAGAAGTCATTCTTTTCCATTGTTAAGATATCATTGCCAGTGGCTGAAATCTTCAGTACTCTCAGATAGTGGACATTCCCTGTGCTTTCGGAATGTCCCTCTCCATATCCCTTCTCCTGTGTCTATTTACCATTGTCATCTCTTGCTATGTGCTTTCAGTCCTGTGGCTCACGTCTCTAAAGTTTACCCATTCATGGAGTTATAACCAAACTGTGGAGCTCAATAGCTGACGTCAATCTTTAAAGGTGTGTGAGAAAATTGGCCCACCAGTGCAAGATTAGTGTTAGTGTTCTTCCTCAGCTTTTTGTAGGTGAGAGTAAGGTAAACGCCACTAAGCCTTTTCTCCCACATTGAAGATTAGCTGCTCCACCACCGAGTTCCATCCCTAACCTCTGCTGAGATTAAAAAAAAAAAAAAAAAAAGAAGAAAAAGAGATGGCTTAGTGTTCTTTGGGTTTCTTATGATGAGTATGTTTCTTTTTTCTAAAAGCATTTACATTTATTTATGTGTGTTTGCACGCGTATGTGGTGTGTGTGCATGCTTGCAGAGGCAGAAGAGGGTGTCAGCCCACCGGAGCTAGAACTCGAGAGACCGGCAGCAGTTGTGAGCTGCCTGACAGGGGCTGGGACCTGGACTCCAGTCCTCTACAAGAACAGCAACTGCTCTAAACTGCCGAGCAAACTCTCCAGCTTCTTTAATTAATTAATTAATTAATTTTGCATGGTGTTTTTCCATTCTTTATGATTATATTGGAAAAAAAATCAAGGCAAATTTCTAATAATTTGGGAGAATTTTACTTTGAAAATTTGTTGGGTTTTACTTCATTTTTAAGTGATTGCAGACCTTCTGAAAAGTTGCAAAAAGGATGTACAGAAACTTAGTAGGACCTCCATTTCGCCTCATCAAAGGTTCACATGAAAACTGCTGCTCAGTCCTCCAGCTGAAAACTGTGAACTCTTCCACAGACTTAATACTTAGATTTGCTGAACATTGTTCTACAAATGTCTTTTTCCTGTTCCAGGGCCCAGTTAAGCCTCACATAGAGGATTACATATTTTATCAAAGTTATCCTTTCAAAAGGTTGAAATAAGATCTGTAGGGTTGAGAGTCTTAGTAGGCTGTGATCACACCGTTGTTTGTATTTGCAATAGTTTCCCTAAAAGACTCACGTGTTCAAAGTCTTGATCCCTGATGTATTTTTCAGAGAGGTTTTGGCTGGATCATGGAATTTGGCCTGATCAACTAATCAACACAATGAAGAAACCAGAACTCCACCAATGAATTTATCTGACCTACTAAAATCCTAGATGGATTTATAATCGGATGGCATTATTGGGATGTATTGGGAACCAGGAGGATGTGGGGCCTGTGGAGGAAGTAGGTTACTGGGGTGTGTCTTTGAAAGGTCTGATTTGTTCCTGACCTTTCCTGTCTCTCTTTGCTTCCAGTGACCACAAAGTAACATCTTTTGTCTTAGCTTGGGTTTCATTGCTGTGAAAAGACACCATGACCAAGGTAACCCATATAAAAGAGAACATTTAATTGGGGCTGGCTTACAGTTTCAGAGGTTCAGTCCATTATTATCATGGTGGGAAATATGGCAGTGTGAGGGCAGTGCTGGAGGAGCCGAGAGTTCTGCATCTTGAGCCACAGGCAGCAGAAGGGAAAGGTCTTCTCCAGGTAGCCAGGAGGAGGCTATCTTCCATTCTGGGTGTAGCTTGAGCTTATATTTGAGACCTTAAAGCCCATCGTCACAGTGACACACTTCCCACCAAGGTAATACCTCCTAATAGTGCTGGTCCCTATGGCTAACCATTCAAACACATAAATCTACAGGCCCATCCTATGCAAGCCACCACAAGGTCCCTCTGTCGCATGTTCTGCCTCACCATGGGTCCATTGTCATGTTATCAGTAAGTGGAAGACTAAACACTCTGAAATGGAGCCAGAATAAACCTTTTTTTACTTTAAGCTGTTCCCTTAAATATTCCGTACCAGCAATGGAAATGGACTAGCCAGAGATTGCATGTGTCAGGAATAGGGGTCTCTCAACACTGAGCGTGTGGAGCTGGTGTGAACTGTTCCAACGGTGGGGTAGACAGTGTCTCTTGTTATCTAAGGATAGCAGTTCAGGATGAAGGAGCACCCAAGTCAGGTACAGATTCTTAATGTGAGCCCCCAGGGCTCCTCTGAACTGTGTGTTGAGTTGAATGAAGTTACCTCCTATTTAGGGTACACATTTCTGGCCTTAGAGGAGTGCCTTGTGTTTTCACAGTATGGCCTCTAAATGTGGATTTTGTTTAATTATGCTAAAAATGAGATGATAAGTAATACATATGGGAAATACTTTTTCTGTGTCTGCTAGGATCAATGTGGTTGATCTGAGGCGTGAATACACTAAGTGTAAGTTCAGTGGAACATTGCAAAAGTTCCCTTCTTTGTCCACTAACACTGATGAAGAGAGACTCTTATGTCATTCCTTAATCTCAAGGCAGTGTTTAAAATTTTTCTTAAAAGTAAGTTTTGCTTTGTCTCAGTGTTTCTTTGTCTAGTGAAGGGTATAGCCGTGAGGATTGGGTTCTTCTTGTCTCAAGAGTCTCCCTTTCCACTGAGAATGACTATCTGTGAGTTCCGTAGTCTGGGTATGTCTAGGACGTGACACAGGCTTTGGTGGTCAATTGCTTTCCTCATCTTTATTGAAAGTCAGGTTGGAACTGAAGTTCAGTACTCTTCTGAATTAATGAAACATTTTGAACTGTTAGCTCAGCTAGTAAAGAGCTTGGTTTAAAAATTTCTGGTTTGATTCTTCGCCCACAGGAGGTTAAGGCGGGAGGATCAGCAGTTCAAGGTCATCCTTAGTCATATATGTATCTGAATCATCTTAGGCTATGTAAAACCCTGTCTCAAAAAGTTAAAAAAAAATTTGTTTTGACTTGAGATTTCTCCAGAGTCTTTAAGAGTACCTCAGTGAGCAGGTCCTCCATGTTTCTGTCGATAGATATGCTGGCGCTGCCCTAGGTTAAGGCTGAAACTTGTGGCTAAGAAGGTGACAATTAGGGCTATGATTGCCTAACTCTAACCCTAACCCTGCACTGGCTTCTGCCTCCAGGCCCCTGCTTTAAGTTTCTCTTGCCATGACCTCCTTCCTATGGTGTGGAATGTAAGCCAAATAAAGCTGTGTTCGTGCATGCATGAGTGCTCGCGCGCGCGCGCGCGCGCACACACACACACACACACACACACACACACACACACACACACACACGATAGTAGACTGCAGAATCTCTTAAGTAGTATCAGGAAATCTTGCCAGAATAGCAAAAGCAGCACAGTGGATATTTCAACGTTACCTATTGAAGACAGCTGAAGTAAGGTACATGGAATATCATATAGTCAATAAAACAACTTTTAGTGTAGCAAACTGAGGAATAACTGCTTTTGTTGTTGTTGGGTTTTTTTTTTTTGCTTGTTTGTTTGTAAACCAAATGAACATTTTCAAACTTACATGCACACGGAATTTCATATGTGTGAAAATAAGGAGTCTGACTTCCCGTAGAGCAGGGAAGCCAGATAGTGAGGGAGTGGGAACCTCATCACCCTCTGGACCTTTCTGGCTGATGTAGGCATCCATTGCTTGGTGTTAGGGGTTTTCTTGGCTTCTGGAACTGTGATTGTGTGTGAAATGGGTGCCAGCTAAATTTCTTCATTTCATAAAAACATCCTTTCACTGGAACAGGTAGATAGTCTTTTCTGTCACTTGAAAGAATGACGTAGCCCAGTGCCCTTCCCTGTACATATAGCTGTTGAGCACCCCACCATTATCCTTCAGGGTAAGAGTTATAGCCCAGCTCCACCCTAATGTCACAAAGGGTCTGAGTTCTGATGTCTTCGATCAATGACTGGATTACTGCTAATGGGAGGGAGCTCCCCTCCCCCTTCTTACCTCTCCTCATCACCTTCCTCTCATAGCTCTCCTCCCACTCTTTTGGTATTTTTGAAACAGATTCATTCTGTAGACTAGACTGGTCTGAAACTCATTATGTAGCCCTGAGAGGTCTCAGATTTTTAACAATCCTCCTGCCTTAGCTTCCTAAGATGTGGAGTTACAGAAATGTACCTCCAAACTTGGGTTTTTAAGAATCACAAGTTCTGAAGGGCATGTCTGATGTCTTGTCCTTGCTCACAGTTCTGCCCATCCTCCTAGTCTTTCTTCATCATTCAGCAGTAACAGGAGCTTGCAGAAAATGCTCATGTTGGCAGGGCCAGATGCTTTTAAAATATTATGTGTTTTAAGAATAAACTCCCCTCCCCCATTTACAGATGGGGCAGGTTCTAGGTCAAACTCCTCAAAACAGGCAGCCACTGGAAAATGTACAGACTTGCTTTTCCTGTCTACCAGGTAGAGGAAATGGGGCTTCCATGAAAGGCTGGGGAATTCAGAATGTGAGCATCCTTCCAGTGGGGAGGAGCACTGTCATCTTGTCATCTGCCTCCTTTCTTAGTTTCCAGAGGGGTGAGTCCTGGGATGAAGGAGGAAAGGAACATGACTGAGTCTTACTAATCAGAAGACGTGCAATACATGATGATAATACTGAGCTTGCCTTAAAGGACTAGTTTTAAGTTGTAGAGTAAAACTTCTCCCAGTCTAGACATTTGGAAATGATTTCAACTCATAGTTTTCCTGATAGAGTATTTGGGGACCGTTCAGCTATTTTGTTTATTCGGAGTCTCATTTCTTGAATTTGATTTATTTTTGCTAAACATCGCCTAAGCCAATGTAAAGTCAGCAGACCTTGTCACCCCTGTCCACGCCCAATTCTTCCTCCCCAAATTGGCCTCTTTCAAAGCTCATTTTCATGGCTTGTCTTCATACTTCTTAGTGATTTGTCATACTGCCTGTGGTGCTTTGATGCTGTTTGTCAATTTCACAGGATTTGGGGATCACCAAGAAGATACATGGTTAGGTGTGTCTGTGAGGGCGTTTTGAGAGTCTTCACTGAGGAGGGGAGACCCACCCTGAGTATGATGGACCCCCCTCTATAGACTTCCAGACTGAGTAACTGGGCAAAGAAGAAAGTCCTCCACTCTCCCCGCATCCTGGTTGGCACAACAAATCTACTTCCACTACCATGTCTTCCTCACCTAGATGAACTGCATTCCTTTGGACTGTGAGCTCAAATAAACCCAAACTTCCTCAAGTTGCTATTTTCTCCATTAATTTCTTTATTCACTTTCCATCCCAATATCAGTCCCCCTCCCAGTCCCCTCTTATACAGATTCTCATTCCTCCCTCCTTTGTCTTCTAAGAAGAGGGACCCCTCCCTGGGTATCGCCCAACCTCAGCACATCAAGTCCCTGCAGGACTAGGCACATCCTTTCCCACTAAGGTCAGACAAGGCAGCCCAGTTAAGGAATGGAGTCCACAGGCAGGTAACAGATTTGGGGATAGCCTCACTCCAGTTTTTTGGAGAGTTACATGAAGACAAAGCTGCACATCTGCTACATATGTGCAGGGGGCCTAAGTCCATTTGATGCTTGCTCTTTGGTTGGTTATTCAATCTCTGAGAGCTCCTATGGGCCTAGAATAGGCCCTTTTTGGGTCTCTAATCCTGCACAAAAGTCAAGTTGCTTTTTATTGGCTATTTGGTTCCAGTAACAAGAAAGTAGCTAATATATTAGTATGTGTTTGAGCATTTATTTTAGATGTTTTCTTTTAATTTTCTGGAAGAAAAGATGAGAACCTTATTCCTTAAATCATATATCCCACCTGTTATATGAGCTTTTCCTGGGGAGACATACATGTCTGTTTACTGAAGATAAGTGAATGATTTTACTCCTGTGTGCTTGGTGAATGGTTACACCACTGCAGAAAATGCCCTTCCTCATCAGTGATTGACTGCTTACATATCCTCAGAGAAGGTGGGGCTTCATGAACCTGGCTTTTCTCCATGACAGAAGGTTAATGGGCTCAATAATTTATATATATATATATATATATATATATATATATATATATATATATTACATTTCAATTATGTTTTCTTCTCTCCTTCAACCCTTCCCAGAACCTCCTTAATCCCTCCCTACCTCCCTACCCAACATTATATTCTTTCTCTCTTTCAAAGAAGAAAGGGGGAAAAAAAGACAAGATAACACCCGCCCATTAAACACTAGTAAACACTAGTAAATAGCTATGAAGTGTCTACTTAGCACCAGCTTGGCATTTTCATGTTTGATGACATAAGTATTGTTTTCAGAAATAGGGCCTTACCATCAGGTTGCAAACAAAAACCACTAGTTTTAGCATTGCTTGTGATTATGGTGGGGGGCGTTTCTATGGGATTCCTTTGGCCAATGACTCAACAATAGTAATATTTAACCCATTCCTGGCACCAGAAGTTTTACTTGGTGGCATAAAAATATCTAATTGAGACAATGGCTTCTCTTTTATATAGTGTCTCCATTTAAATTCATATTATATATATGTATATATTTATATATGTTAGGGGTCTTCTACTATAATAAGTTTCATGTAGTTTTCCAAATGATCTTTAGTGCTAATTGTCTCTTCTCATATTTCTTTCCCCTTCTCTCCCATCCTCCTCCCTATTAAATCGTCTTATTCGAATTTACCTGTTATTTCTCTATAACACTATATTCTATTTCTCCTTCCTTGAGAGATCTTCCCTGGTTCCTTAATATGCACCTAATCTCTGTGGTTATTTTGTAGCATACCTATCAAAACCTGAAAGTTAACATCCACATATATGAAAAACATGATATTTATCTTTTGGGGTTTGGGTTACCTCATTTAGGATGAGTGTTTCTAGCTCCACCCATTTCCCTTAAATTTTCATAATGTCATGCTTTTAATAGTCGACTGATATGCTATTGTGAAAATGTACCATGTCCTCACTAGCCATCAGCTGATAGACATAAAGGCTATTTCTAATTTCTGATATTACAAATAGAGAAGCAGTGAACACGGCTGAATATCTTCTGTAGTGTCTTTAGGTTGCATACTCAAGGCTAGATCTTGAGGTAGATGGGTTCAAAGCTTGCCGAGAACCAATGATTGCTGCCGTGGCTGCACTCCAACCAGCATGGGCGATATTTCTCATATCATCACCATCCTGAGCTGTCATACATTGATTGATCTTGGCCATTCTCACGCATGTAAGAGGAAAGTTCGGAGGAGTCTGAATGTGCATTTCCCTGTTAGCTAAATGTATTGAACAGTTCTTTGCTTCTGTGATCATTTGTGTTTCATATTTTGAGAACTCTT
Source organism: Micromys minutus (assembly GCF_963924665.1). Classification (NCBI taxonomy): domain Eukaryota; kingdom Metazoa; phylum Chordata; class Mammalia; order Rodentia; family Muridae; genus Micromys; species Micromys minutus. Next base: position 12,709,444 of record NC_137977.1, read on the forward strand.
TGCTTAGTTCTGTACCCCACTTTAGAACTGTTACTTTTTCCCCATCCTATAAGCTGTCCTTTCCCCTGAATGGTGGTGTTCTCTGCTGTACAGAAACCTTTTAGCTTCATGAAGTCCTACCTACCTACCTACCTACCTACCTACCTACCTACCTATCTATCTATCTATCTATCTATCTATCTATCTATCTATCTATTTCATCCAAATTGCTGCTTCCCCTTCTGGCTCCTCCCTCAGAGTCCCTCTCCCTCTCCTCTTTTCCTCTGAGAGAGTGGGGCCCTCCCCGGGTATCTCCCCACCCTGGTCCATCAAGTCTCCGCAATGGGAACGATCCCAGTTATCAATGATTTTCTAAGTGTGTATTCTACTAGTGTCCTGTTTACGAGGTCCTTTCCTGTGAAAGGGCCCAATCTCAGGATCCTTTGTGTGTAATTACAAGTACTGAGAATTTAAAAGTATGACAGGTGTGTCTTTTCTGCCATATTTTGCATGGGAATGCTTTGGTCTCATATTTTTGGTTACCTGTTTGCACTTGAACGCTGACAGTGCCTTAACGATATTTTCTCAATTTGTTTGGGTGCGCCAGCAATTCCATCACCTCAAATTAAATTTGTATTTGGAAGAGGATGATCTAGCCCCTGGCTGGAAGCTTTCAGCCAGCGCTACTATCCTCAGACAGGCACTTTGGGAAGTAACTTATTCCAGTTTGCTTCTATTTAGGTCTCAGAACACGGGGTTGTTTATCTCTGCTGGCTCTTCTGATAGGAGGCTCACTTTCTACAGAATGGACAAGAAGCAAGCGTAAGCTCACAACATGAAACTAGGCAGGAGGGGAAATGACAGCAGACAGGGCGGGAAAGTTGCTGAAGCCTGGGTACATGTCCTTCTGCTCTATTCAGCTTAAAGCCACGCACCTCACCCTGTGTGCCCTGCCCTCCTGCCACCCGAGATACTGGTTAGCCCTGGCTGCCTTATTGTTTCCCAGGCTTACTGTTTTCCATTCATATGGCTCTACAGCAATTGATGCTGAGCGTCTTCTCTGTCACTTTCCGTTAGACTTCTTAAGAAAATGATTTTGGGGGTGTCTCTCATAAACTTGGAATATCGTCTAGCCTGCCTGGCCAGCAAGCTCTGGGGCTCTCCCTGCTGCTGCCTCCCAGGGCTGAGGTTACACAACACCCAGCTTTTCACGTGTGTCCTGAGGGTCCCAATAGCAAATATCCTATCTACTGAGCCATCTTCTTAGTCCCTAAGCTCTCTAGTTTTAGAAAGAGAAAAAAAATTAGAAGAAATAATTAAAAACCAACCAGGCATGGTGGTACACGCTTGCAATTCCAGCACTCAGGAGACTGAAATAGGAAGATTACCTGTTCCAGCTTGAGCTACATAGGAAGATCCTGCCTCCAGAGAGCAAAGCAAAATAAACAAGAAACCCCAACTCATGCTCTGCCATCTCAGACTCTGGGATGAGCACACACTTTACACACAGCACAGACTTTACTGTATATCCCTTGGTTCTGGCCGCAGCTCCCATCCGGAATGACAGGCTGAACAGACTGGACTGTGACCTTCAGGAGAGTAGCAATTGTGCCCTTTTCCATTTGGAGTTTGGTTCTCCTGCCCTTCCCCCATCAGGTGCCATCTGACTGACTAGAGCAACCAGTCAGATGGGAGTATATAGGGCCTGGCACCCTCCTGCAGAATCTCTGTGTGTAAATATAGTCAAGCAAGACCATGTGTACCTTCAGTGTGCACCTTGCATATGCCTGCATATTTATATCCACTGCCTGTACTTTTCCAGGCCCCCTGTGGAGTGAGTGGAGTCTTGGTTCCTGTTGAGCTGCTTTTGTCTGAGCAGTGAACAGTGGCAGGTGAGCCTGGCTCTGGCTCCTAGTATAATTATAATTAACCGTGAGCCTCAAATAAACCCCTTAGTTATGCAAGATTTTTTGTCTTTGCATGACCTTGGATGGTCTGTGACAAATCAACTTCTGACAGTCGATTGCAGCAAATGCAGAAGATTGCTCAGGGAACAGGGAGTGGTGCTGTATTAGACCAGGGTTACAGGCTGCGTATGCCGATGGTTTCTCTTCTCTCCCTGAGAGATCAAGGGGGACAGCCCCATTGGATGTAATGCGATAGAAAATATTTAGGACAGAGGGGCCAAGGAGACGGCTCAGCCTGGAAAGGCCTGTCCTGTAGACACTAAGATCCGAGGTTGGATTGAAGTATTGTGAAAAGCCAGACATGGTGGACACACATCTGTAACCCCAGAACTGGGTGGAGGGAGTGTGGAAACCGGCAGGCCCCTGAAGCTCTCAGGCTCAACCAATGAGCTTCAGGTGCCGTGAGAGACCCTGCCTTGAACATACGGCGGACAGTGATGGGAAAATGTACTCACTGTCATGCACTCAGGTCTCCACATGCATGTTTACACACGTGTACACATACCATGTGCAGGTGCACACATGCACACAGAAAAGTATTTAGAAACAAAACAGTTATTTTGTGTGAGGGTGTGTGAAACAACATGAGCTCCTGGATCACGGATAAGAATAAAAATAGGGCTATAGAAATCACCAGCTTGTACATTTCAAACTGTTTATCAAGCTTCTTTCTGGAAGAGTGGGGAAAGGGTCTCTAGCCTGTGGCTTCTCCATGATTGGGGTCGAAGAGAGTTCTTCTCCATTGCCTTCCTGCACTGAGGATGCTAAGAAAGCCCTGCTTACTGCCAACTCTTCCCCAGCCACGTGGAAAAGAATCACAAAATCAAGGCTAACACCTCCCCTCTGTCATAAGTGCCTTGTCTCACACTACTCAGTGTGTCCAATATGAGGAGCCATGTCCTGTCTCTTCACCCAGCAAACCTCGCAGAACACTCAAGCCTGTCCAGCTCTTTCCCCACTGCCCTACCTGTCAGAGCTCAGCTTTATCCCTCTCCTTCATCCCACCTGTCTCCATCTTCCTGTTCTTCTTGTCACTGTCCCCCAAAGTGTAGATACTACCCAGGAAGAGACAGGCTCGCCATTCGCGGGTGTACTCAGGGCACTTCAGTGGGCACTCAAATGCCATTGAGGAATGCCTTGGTGCTGGACTTGGTGTTCTTGGCAGTCTGACACAACGTATGGTTGTGCAGATGACCCAAGGAGGTTGCAAGCGTCTTGTAATGGGTTGACCTCGTTGACAGTTGCAGGTTGTTTCTGGGGAGAACATCTTCAGATGTGGTTCAAAGCTGTGTAGTAAACACAAGCTTTGATAAAGAATATCTAGTTTTTGTAAGAATTCTGGCTTGAATACAAATACCAAAGGGTGTCTGAATTCAGCAACAAAAAGTCAGAGTATTCAGAAAGCAAAGAGGCAGCTTTTATCATTTTCTGTTATTTCCAGATTTTTTTTAAAGCCCACAAGCATTGACACTCTTGCTTGAGAGGATGAGAGAGAAGCCAGGGCAGAGCAGGAGGGGACGGAGCCTCATGTGTCTGGACTTGGATTTCTTCTCTCTGAACCAGCACCCACTCTTCCTCCATCTTCCTGGGAGAGATCCCTGCGCTTAGAAAACCTAATCTAGCTCAGAAAATCACCCTCAGAAATCATATATGGAGGACCTCTGTTTCTGCTTCATCATGTTCTGTGTTATGGGCAAGAGCAGAGATGGATATAGGTAAATTGTAGCCTCAGAATACATGCACTATAATTAATGTAGTAATGAATCTTAACACTCAGATGATCTAGAGAACCCTTGAGCTGTACAGATGGGAACGTTGTAGTTTCCAGGTGCGAGAGGAACACCCCATAATCCATGCAGAGAAAGAGGAGCTAGGTAGCTCTATCCACATTCTGGCTCATCCTTTCCTGTACTCTTAAATCCATTGCCTTCTAGATTAGAATGGCGAGACTGGACTGAAGCTAGATGTTATGATATCATGGCTCATTTGGGGTTTTTTTTTAGGAGTATCTGGAAGCTCAAAGAAAACAAACTAACAAGAATGAGTTGTGGAGTGAGAAGGGGAGGCATGAGAACACATTGAGGTTGAGCATTAGTGTTGAAGAGGGCACTTTGGAGGTTCCTCTGGTTGCATTTTGAAGGGTGACTCTTTCATAACTTTACAACACAGGTAAAATAAAATGTGAGTAGTTTTACACATGGCTTTTGGTAGCACGGACTCCCTGGCCTTGATGTGCGTGTGTGGCACAGCCTAGGAAGCTGTTGAGGTGAAGAGACATCAGAACTAGGATGGTGTCATCTCCAGATTGAAGACAGCACTTACTACTGCAGAACATGGTTCCATCGTCTGTCCAATCAACTCACTGATCTTCAGAATAGCGTATTCTGGGTGTGTCTTTGTTTGTGTGTGTGTAGAGAATTCATATTTCCCCCTGAAAACACCAAATGGCTCTGTTGAGCCACTCAAGAACTCAACCTAATGGTGCTCCATGAATCTTTCCTGCTGTCTTTTAACTTTTTTTTTTTTTTTTTTCTGAGATACTTTAATACTTTCCACTTAGAAGGAAAATCTGCCTTTCCATGGTACTTGGCCTGCTCTTGAGCTGTGTTGTCATAACTGTCCTACCTCTGACTCTTCTAATGCTTGGGAATTTTCCTGACCATGTGTCTCTCCTGGAACAGAGCTTTGCCCAGTGATGGCTGCCTCAGCAGTGCCTCTGAAGCAGCTGGGAACCAACCCCCCAGTTGTTTTGAAGCTTCAGCATCCTATGAGTTTGTTTCTCAGAGTTCTAATTCACCCTCTTTCCAGCTAAGCATATTTTGATACTCACTTCATCTGTTTCCTCTGAAAACACGATCTGGCCTAAAACAAAAGACATCACCACCAACGAGAGGAAGCTTCCATCCACGTGGCTATACAGTGGCAAGTGGGTAGAGTAGTAAGCCCATGCAGGATGTCTCACTAGATGAAGAGATGATGGGAGACCAAGCACTGTATAAGGATGTGTCAACCACACCAGAGCTGGACAATATGGCTACTCTTTATAGCCGGCTTGCCCTGTCTCTGCCCCTGAGTTTGGAATTACAGGGCCTGCCATGCTTACCCAACATTTAAGTGGGTCTCTGGAGATCTGACCTCCTCAGGTCTTCAGTCTTGTTCAGCAAGTACGTTAACCTCTGAGCCATCTCCCCAGCTCCCTTTCTGGCCTAGAATTTAGAATCTTCTTGCCTCTGCCTTCTTAGTTATCTGGGATTACAAGGCCTGTGCCACCACATCCGGGTAGAGTATACCTTTAGTTATAAAGGCACTTTAATGTAATAAACAATTCTCTGTCATGCTTCAGGAAGCTTCATCTGTTTCCTATAACTCTTAGTTGTATGGGAGGCCACACCCAGTGACTGTCCTATACCATTAAGGGTTGCATAAGCACCTCCTGTGTTCACACAACAGATTTCTCCAATGATGCAATTACATGAGTAGTTAGCAGGAGGCAGCCTGTCTTTAAGTTACAGGTGACTTCGAACTACCTGCCTATGATGCTATGAACAAATTCTACAAAGAGTACTTTAAGAGAAAATGATTTTTAAAATTCTGCTCCCTTCCAGGGCTTAGAGTTAGATCAGTTGCTTCCCTGGACAGGCTGTCTTAGCAGTAAGCACGGTTAAGGAGTGTGTGTGCTGGTGAGTGGGCACAGGGAGGCAGAAGCAGGAGGATCTTTGTGAGTTCAGGGCCAGCCTGGTCCACACAGTGGGTTCCAGGCCAGTCAGTGCTACATACCTAGTGGGATCCTGTCTCAAACAAACAAACAAACAAACAAAAAAGGATAACAACAGTAACACCAACAATAATTAACAACATTAATATGCCACACTCTGGCCTCTGAAGGGCAGGCTGTGCACTTTACACCAGCAAACTGTAAGGCACACCATAGCACACAAGTAGTGAAATCTAGAACTTTCTAACTTATATGTGTGTGGTGACTTATTGGAGCGTGTATTTAGGGTGCTAGCTGATGGAAGTGGGTGGTGTCCCACATCTATAACTGTAGCCCTGAGTACCTGTTAATCATCGGGTAGCCTTGAACAAGTTACGTATTGCCTCTGAGCATCACTTTCTATCTGGTCAAATTGAGACTGGCGTTGTGGGTTATTATTGGAAATGAATAAAGAGGTGTCTGGGAAGTTTTGACAGAGGAGCAGGGACTTAACACCTTCCTTCTAGACCCTACTCCATGCTTGCCTGCTGAGCAAGCCAGGTGAAGATGTCCTGGCTTCTGAAGTGCTGATGGGGACCCCTCAACTCTTAGGAGATAAAGTGACTGGAAATGGTACAGACAGCTTGTGCCAGTGGTTAGGAGGAAGGGGCTTCCTGGAGAGTAAAGACGGGAAGGCTGGGCAGGAACTTGTCTGCAGTCTCTTCCCAGTCCTTCTGACATTATCACTGTTCCAGAGGAGCTTCTGTCTTGCTCTGCTGTTAGTACCAGCTTTTCTCCTATGCAAGACAATGTCCATTCCTTTGTGGGGCACCTTCCCATTACCCTGCTTTTCCCCTTGGATTAAAGTGGGAAGGCACGTCTCTAGCTTCTTCAACTAGACTGTGCTAAGAACATCCACACCAGTATCTGCAAAGGCCGGGAGCCTTCCCAAGTGTTTGCCCTGGTGATTTGACAGGAAAATGCTTGCCCGGCACTGACCTTCAGTTGGAGGTATTTAACGATTTGGGGACTCTAGAGAGTACCCATTTTGCATAGAGTACCTGTTTCTGCTTCCCATAGTGTCTAGGGTCCCCTTTGTGGGCTCTCCTGGGGACTCATCCAATATAAGGAACACTATAGGAAATGTCTGTCACTAGTGAGCTGCTGGTCTGTGAGAGCTTGCCTTGTAGATCTTTGGCTCTGCCCATGTATTGTGTAAGGTTCAGTGGGATCCCCTGAAGGGGTGATGTAGTGGTGAGCATTCACCAGCAGGATCTGTCGTGGACATGGGTGACTGTCCACTAGTCCCTTCTACACTTCATGTGTTCAGGTTTGTCTGCTTTTATTCTTTCTTTCTTTGTTTTCAATAAAATCAACCTGAACAGGAGGATCTTGAATATCTTTTCCAGAATTTATGACCAACTCTAATATAAGATTATGAGAGTAAAAAGCGGTTTTTGAATGTTCTTTTGGGAGGAGGTGATTTTGTGGAAAGCTTGTTTGTTTTAAACTTAGGGTTTCACTGTGTGGCTCGGACTGGCCTAGAACTCAGAGATCTGCCTGCCTCTGCCTCCTAAGTGCTGGGATCAGAAGCATGCACTAGCATGTCAGCTCATGCAAAAGCTGTTTTCATTAATGTCTCTCATATATTCTCTCTACCTGTGGCTACTTCTGCTTCTCCTATGCTGCGGCCCACATGTTCGGGGGCTCTGCTCACCAGCTGTGCTCTGAAGGAGTCAGGACATAGCTCTCCAAGGCTCTGGTAAAGCACACATGGGCACAGGCAATTATTGAGCTCTTTTACCCTTTTTAGTTCCTGGTTGACATATTAGATGTCTATACATACTTCGGATCAGATTCCTAAATGAGTAGGTTCCCCATAGTTTAAAGATAGCAAGAAGTAACCCTTGGTCTCTTGCTGCCCACTATAATTTTGTGACTTATGGATTAAAAAACATTCCGATGATTTTGTTCATGGGGACTTTTATTTTCAGAGATTAATTCTGAGAGTTAATTGCTTAGTAAAAGTCAGGTGAGTGATGTGCTGTCTTCATGTCTGTGGTCTCCATACAGTCAAAAGTGAACATTTGAGGCACCAGGGATGTAGTTCAGTTGGTGGTGTGCTTGCCTGGCATGTATGAAGCCCCGAGTTCGGACCTCAGCACTGCCCAAACCAGGCATGATGGGCAGTGCCTGCAATCCCAGTACCCGCAGGAAGGTAGGGGGCTTAGGAGTTTAGGGTCACCCATGGCGACATAAAGAGTTCCAGGACAGCCTGGGGCTTATCTTTCCTTGTCTAGAGGAGGTGTGGGGGTGAGAGGAGATTTGAATATGCAAGAGTTCCTTTCTGAGAGCTCACAGGCTGTGCTGGGTATGTGGGCCAACCTGGAGTTTGTTTACTGAAAACACCAATGTTACCAGAGGTAGTTGATGCCTTAAGGCTTAGGAGTTTTTACTTTCACCTTGAAGTTGGTGAAAAGTAAAATCCAACAATTTCTTGTAAGTGCTCCATAGATTAATAATCTAAATCTTTGTTCTTAAAATAGTGTTGTTCTCTTTGGGGTGTTTATTTATTAATAAAATGCTCAGAGACATGGAATTCCCTCAGCAATGGGTTCTTAAGCTGAACGGAAATTCACAGTGTTGATGGGAATGTTCTGTCCCCAATACACTGGCTGGTTTGTGCAGAGATTAGACGGGAGAAAGCAACACATTTAAATTTCATTTACCCGGAAAAGCTTCAAGCTTCCCGTAACTTGGCACTCCACTTGGTCTGTGCCCGGGGTTGGGTTGATAATTCTTTTGGAAAACATGCCACTGTACTTGAGATTTTGGGTGATTGTGTCAATATTGACATGTTGAAGAAAAGGACTGTGAGCCTGTCTGATAAAAGGTGTCTGGGGGAAGGATTAGCAAAGGCCAAGCCAGGCAGAGCGGTGAACATTCCTTCCATTAATAACGTTAATAACGGTCGGTAGGGTGCTTCCTAAGGTCTGTTCACCCTTCACTGTCTCCTAGAGAGTGCTAACTGCTATTTGAGATGTGCAGTGAGGCCCTCTGACCTCTGAGTACTTCTGGAAGCTTCTCTGCTGTGCTAGAAGCCGCTGCAGTGCAGCCTACACCAGAGCAGAAGGCCAGGAACCATTCATCTCTTCCAGAGTGAGGCGGGTCCAGCAGGGGAAACTTGGGTCAAAGAGATAAAAATTCCACCAGGGGACACTGGGGAGACACGATGCTTCTTTTCCTTTGGTGACAGCCAGTGTGATAAGTGGCAGCATAGAGAAGGTTCATGTTCAGTGGAGAAAGCAGGAAAGTGCCAGAGACACAGAGAAGGGGAGAAGCCTGGGTGGGTCTCTAGCCATGGCAGGGAGGCAAAGGGAGGAGGTGAGAGGGGAGAAGTAAAGCCACCATTAACAGTAGCAGCAGGGCCTTGACTTAAGCCATGGGATCAGGGACATGGCTCAGCCAGCACGGTGCCTTGCTCAGTGACCAAGGACCCAAGTTTGGATCTCAAGTATCCACCTAAAAACTTGGCTGGGGTCATGCACAGCTGTAATCATAGTGCTGGGAGAGAGACAGAGCCCTGGTCAGGGATGTGTAGATTCAGTGAAAGACTGCCTCAAAAAATTAAATTAAATTAAATAATAAATAAATTAATTAATTAGAGGGGAAAAAGATAGAGAATAAATAAGGAAGGTGATTATTACCAGCCTCTGGCCTCCATATACAAACATACACCCATGCACCTGCATGCACATGTGAAAATGTTCACTCAAATATGTACATACAACACACACACACACACAAATCTCCCATGCCTCTGCCTTTTCTTCCCTATGTTTCTCTTCTTCCTTTCTTAGTTCCATAAGACTCCCAAATGCAGGAATAGCCACCTTTCTGTTCCAGTCTTTCATGGAAACCAACTCTCATGGGTGCTGTTAACATCTAAAGATGCTATGACTCCCTTCCTGTGACCTAGAACTGGCCTAAAGCCTGAGATGACCAGGACCAACGAGTGCTCTGGCCTAACTGTGTCTCTATAGATGGTCAGGTGAGAGGCAGGAGAACAGGACCACCTCAGACCACTGAGGAGGACCTTCTAGCTTCTGACACTGGTCCTGATACTGTAGCCTAGGGGGTATATGTAAGAAGGTTGGCTGGTGGCCTCCTGTTATTTCTGGGTCCGTCATATACCTACATACCAAAAGCCACAATAGTTTTTTTCTCAATAGCCAACACCTCTTGACTAATACTAGAGTTCTGAATTGCCGTGTGCTGAGAAACTGGAGGCCTTGGCTGGACTTGGTGGGGCACAGCTGGAAGCATCTGCTGTTGAAAGCTGAGACAGAGGTAGCATTTTCCTTCTCTGGTCTAAGACTGAAGTCACATTGACATTAGATATTTTCTTCTTGCGCATACTCATATGATCATTTACCACAGGCTATTTCTGTGATTGGATTGGATCTCAGTTCTAAATCATAAGCCAGGGTAAGTCTTCCTGGTAGGTTCTGCCAGTTGTCTGACTCATTGCCCATTTCTCTTACCTCATCCTAAGTCAGCACACCCAAACCCTATGCCATTTGATATTGCTAAAGAAAAGAGCCTGATACACTTAATACTTCCCTAGAGAGCAGCCCACCCCATTGAGGACCATTTAGGTGACTCTGCTATCATTATCCCAGGCAGAGGGAAAAATCTTAGATGCCCAGTGGACCGTGGCTCCCCGAAAATGTGCAAATGAGCTTTCAAATATTGGAGTTGGACACATGGAGTGGTTTTCCATTCCTGCTGACCAGCAAGCCTCTAGATCTTTGAAGTGCATAGACATGACATTGCATTCCTTGGGCAGGTGGTGGCGGGGGTGGTGGCCGGGGTGGTGGCAGGGGCATGACCCAGGGCACAGAAGAAGAGCTCCTCACCTTTTGTTGGTGCGTTGTGACTCCCAGGCATTTTCTTGCTCTTGAAGTCCTCTTCCAACGATTTCACACAACAGCAGCATCTGCTGCAGCTTTTGCTTCTGTGTTAGTTAAAAATCAAGTGCGGGGTGCTTTGGACACACAAAGCAAGAACTGTCCTTTCCCATGGTCCCTGCCTTCTAGCAGGAAACACCTCTGCAGATCAAAGAGCTGTCACTGCCACCTGGGACTGCTTAGCAGATCTCCAGCAAAGGATGCCTCTCTTGCCTTCCCTTCAAGGGGAAAGGGAGACCAGGAATTTGTATAGCTGTGTGGGGTAAAGGTGCTGAACATGGATGCTAATCCCACCCCCTAGCTTGTGGCTTGGAGGTAGAGGTGTGTGCGTGTGCATACGTGTGTGTTTATAGATTCAGTTCTCCCCTTCCATCTCTATGTGACTTCCCGGTATGGAGCTTAGGTTACCAGGTTTTCAGCAACTGTCTTTCCTTTCTAAGCCTCTCACTAGCCTTGACCTTTGTGTCAGAAATCCTCCCCCCTCTCCTCAGAGCCTTGCTTCTCTTAGTTAACATCTAACTCTGATAAGATTCTTTAGTCTGAGGGGCAAATGACTCCAGGCATCCTGATAGAAGCATTCCTGTGGCAGAGTTCCCATACAGCAGACCAGGGAAGTGGGAAGACTTGTTAAAACCAATGGCCCAGGGATCCAGGGTGGTTTGCAGTCTATGGCAGGGGCAGGTAGGGGTATTCTAGGTGGACGCATACCTAGGCTCTCAATACTCTCCCCTAACCCCTGTGCAGTAGCAGGAAGCCTGGTGTTCTGGTAAGAAGCATCCTGCTGTAGGTGAGGAAGAGGCACCAGGAGCACCGCAGAACTCAGAACTCTGACCACTGCTTCACCAGCAGCTGGGTCCTTCCTTCCAGGGCTCTCTGCAGGCTGTCACTGTAGTCTCTGCTGCCTCGATGAAGCCACCATACTGCTGAAGCCTCGTGGATCGTGAATACCTTTTCCTAGCCTGGGTTGTGTGAAAAGGGTGGTCAAATAGGGAGTGAGGAGGCCGTGGCTGTTAGGGAAGAATGTGGTGCTAAGAATAACGCTCAGCTGCAGTGATAAGGACCCAGATGGTCAGGGATGTCAGTTGGGGACAGGGAAGGTGGAGGTGGCAGGGACAGGATAAGATAAGACTGTGACACAGGAATGCACAGCTGGGAGTCGGCCCTGGGGTGAGCATTCAGGCTTTGCCCATCAGGTGGGAACAATGACCCAAAGGAGCACATCTTATATATGTCACCCGTTCCCAGTGCTCTATAGGAACATAAATCTGAGGTTTGGGCAAATAAAGAGACCACTTGAAGTTTGGTGGCAGAGTTTAACTTAACCACAGCTTTTCTGGAGTCTCCCACGGCTTTCTATTACTGTTGTCCCTAGCCCTGCAATGACACGACTGTTGTCCTCTGCTCCACTTCTGAGAGGGCATGGCACCTCTGGCTTTTGAGGGATGGCAAGAATCCAGCATCACTGATTTACCGTAAACAGAGAGCTCTCTGTGCAGCAGGTCTGCAGACTGGAATCAGCTAGAGGTTTGTGTCTTCCTGGAGGTCAAAGGAGGCAAACAGGTGACCAGCTAGGTGACACACAGGCACTTAGGTTAGTGTGACATCTCAGCAAGGGCCAGGAAGGAGCGGAATAGCTTGAGCTCCAGCCTGTTTGTGCCTGAGAACTCCAGAATTGCTACCCTAGGTCATTCTCTGTAATGTGTCTACCCTGAAGCTTGCAGAGACTTTCTACCTGGGTTCCACAGCATCCTCGGCCTAACCCCCTTTACTGAGCACACATGGTTAAGGTATACTGACCCTCTAGGGGCTGGGGGATGACTGCTTTTCTTCCCTTCCTTGTGAAACTTAAGAAGACACTCCTTCTCCCAGCCAGGGCTAGGTTTTATAGATATAGATGCAGATAGAAGAATGTCCTGTGCAAACCACATTTAGAGATCTCTGGACCTAGTTCACAGCCTCCACTAGCATGCTGAGGGGTGGAATGAACAGCTGTGTTGCCTGGGGGGGTCTGTGATTGGAGGCAGAGCCAGGGTCTAGGGAATGCTGTTCCCTTCTTGCTCCTTCACAGGGCAGGCTGCCTAAGCTCCCTTCAGGGATTCTCCAGCTTGTCCCAAGCTAGCTCAAGTACCAAGATGGCATGCTTAGGATGCAAGCCCAAGCCTGCTTCACAATGGTCCACAAAACCAACCCCGTGTTCTCAAGCATCTTGCAGCCAAGAGGCAGCTGTGACCAGCCCCGAAAGAACTTGTCAGGCTGACAGAGATCTCGAGACCTCATTGTCTTTGGTTGGATCTTATGTGAAACCAGTTGGGGGCTCTGACCAGGATTTGGGGGCATTCAAGCTGTTCCCAAGTTGTGGGCTTCAGCAAGCCCTGCGGGGGAGTTGTTAGAGGGTTAAGGGGGTGGCAGCGGGTTTGTGGGGAAAGCTGCAGTGCTCTGTGGCTAAGCCAGAATAAGCGTGATTATTTCCACAAATCAAGCCATTTTCATGCATATTTCCCCCTGCATCCTGATCTGTGTAATTATGGAATGCATATGTGTGGAAAGGAGCCTTGGAAAACTCATTCCTGTTCTTTGTCAAGGAGCTGAAAAGCTTAGGTAATGAACTGGTTGCTGAGGAGACCCTGTCATGGAGAGCTGGCAGGGATTCCTGTTGGTGGGGGAGGGTGGGTGCTGGGGCTGGCCTGCACTGCCTTGTCCTCTGCTGGTTGTTGAAGGTCAGGTGGTGACCACTGGTCACAATAGGACCACATTTCTCCTGATCATCATGTCTCCTCAAGGCTAATAAGGTGCCTACTTTGTAGATGATGCTTACTGGCTATTACCCATCCCAATCAGGAGCCCCTGGGCCCCTTGGCCTCCATCTCCTCAGGTGCTCTGGGAAGGAATGAGATTAGCACCAAAGAGGCATGGTGGTTACCCTTGACTATGAACTCAGTTGGATTAAGATGACTGTAGGGTGTTAGTGATAATACCCTTGAGTGTGTCTTTGGGGAATTTCCAGAGATGACCAACTGAAGCAAGAGCTGGGCATCTGACTGAATAAAAAAGAAGTCAGCTGAGCTTTAGCCTTCCCCTCCCTCCACTTTCTGGTCCACTCAGATGTAAATGAACATCCTTAGCCTCCTGCTGCTGGGTTCTCTTCCCTGTGAGGAAGGACTGTGATCTCAGACTGTGAGCCAAAGCAAACCATTCCTCTTCTGCTGTTCTTTGTCAACTATTTGATCATAGGTATAAGGAAAGGAAGTTGTGCAGGTGGGAAAGGACTGTGGTTGGCGTTCTGTGAAGAGTTTTGTGGAGAGGTTTCTAGCACACAGTTTTGTCATGAAGTGAGTTGGGTGACAAGGGCTAAATGTACCCAGTGGTACTTCTTTAAGTCCCATGTTCACTAAAACCTGGATTACATGGCTTATTGGAGAATGTTACTATCAGAGTCTCATGGAGCATGGTTCTTGGTGATTATGGGTTCACTCAGTGACTTTGGATGTCCCCTGATATGTCAAAGGCCAGCCACTGCATCTATGAAGATACAAAGCTGAGTCAGTTAGAGCTTGACCTTGATTCCTGCTGTGTTCTTGTATGACAGGCAGGGTCTTAATGGTCCCCAGACACTGATGCCCTTAGTAAAACAAGTGATGACGAGACCAAGGTCCCAGGGTTGGAAGTGAAGTAACAGGTAAGGTGCCCGGTGGTTTGTAGATGATGGTGGGCAGATAGCACGTAGCTGGCCACGTGGGCCCTGGATAGATTTGAAGGGCTGAAGCAGGCCCAAGCATGTCAAATATGGTACCTATGGGTTTTTATCCTTCTTTACACCCTTGTAAAACCTTAGACTACATTCCTGAAGCTAGCCACCAAGGTCTAGTTCCTTATTTGGCCACTTCTCCATCTGAGGCTGACCACCTAGGTCCAGCTATTGAAGTGTTGAAGTCCAACAGTCAAAAGCCCCCTTTTGGCCCACCCCACATGTCCAGTCAACACGAACCAACTCATCCTAATAAGGGTTTCACTTTTCCCTCTATAAACTCATTTGCCCTCAAGTCATATCTGCCTCCTCTCTATCCAGAGATAGAGAGGACAAATACCTTTCTCCTCTCCCTTGTTCCTTTCCTCTCTCTCCCTCATTTCCTATCTCTTGTCCTTGTCCCTTGCCCTTTATTACCTCTGGTGCAAATAAATCTCCTTTGGGCTGAGAACTTATCTTGGTGTGTCCTATGTTAAGTCTGTTTTTTTCATAGATGTTACTTTGTTGTGGATTCTTTACCCTCTGGTGACCAGGGAAGGTGAAGGTATCTGTGTGGATAGCCTGTTTTATCTCTTGAGAACAGATACTCAGGGGTGTTCATCCTGGCTTAAGATGTCCATGAGCATGTGGTGAGGGCTCTCTCTTCCTTATTCCCAAGACCCTAGCTCTCCCTCACGCTGAGCTGGCTTGCTTGTTTGAAACTGCTTCCTGGAGATTTCCTGTGGTTACCCTGCTCCCCTAAGGATTCCAAGTGGTTGCCAGTGAAAAATACCCCGTTTTTTTTCTGTGTCCTCACTGTGTCCACAGCAAGGAGATGTCTGACCAGAACTGCTCTTCCCCAGTGGCCCCTGAGCTTCTCCTGAGGCCCTGGCTGCCGGGGAACAAAGACCCTCTGTGCAGTTAGGTTTTGCACAACACTCCCCTCAGCCCTTCCCATGCAAGGACTCCTTTTGTTTAGAGCTGACTTTGGGAACATTCTTCTTAATGTTTTGGTACAGACAAGTATACTCATCAGGCTAAAGGCAGCAAAGAGCACTTCTCAGTGGGAATGCAACCCTGTTTAAAGGTGGTGGCTTCCCACTCTCTCACGGTCACCCACTGTCTACCTTCAGCTTAAGCGACGCTTTCTTTGCAGCTCACCGGAAGTTTTTATTTTATTTGGACATGGCATCCAGAGTGCAATTTTATTTTCCTCCTGCAGCCTTCTTTATAAACAAAATGATAGAAGCATAGCTTGTCATGTTTTTGTGGGCGGTAACAAAATACCTGTGAAAGACTGTGTCCTAGGGGAAGAGTCAAATGCCTTTCCCAGCCATCTTAGCACCCAAGGTGCCTGGAAGGCAGCTGATATTGATGAGAGATAAAACTTCAACTACGGATAATGATGTCCATGTCGGAGAAGTGGGAGAGACTCTGACTGAACACAGAGGCCTAACTGTAAACTCTGCTGGTCTCCAGTGCCTGCTTGGTCCTCATCTGTACGAGGTTTCCCCGAGAAGCACTTTAGTGTTTCCTACTGATGATTTTGCAGGCTCTCATGAGGAAGCTCAGGGTCTCGGGAGTTGCTTTCAGCCAGTGTTGAACAGTTCCTGGCATGTTACTATGACATTGCCTACCTTTTATGAGTGAGAAAGAGTAGAAAACTTTAAAAGACTATATATTTAGCATATAAATAAATAATCCTAATTATTAATTATTATTTGTGTTTGTATTTGTGTATAGCTGCCAGAGGAGCTCTGAGGCAATCTCTCATTGCATCTAAATCTTGCTGTTTTTCAGCTTGGGTGGTGTGAACAAGCCCAGTGATCTTCCTGTTGCCCCCTCATTTATAATGCGGGACTTATAGGTGCATGCACCTTTGCTTTTATGTGGGTGCTCTGGTCCTCACGTTCCACAGCAAGTACCCACTGAACCCCCTCTCCATTTCCCATCTCCTCTAAGTGAGAACTTCAAAGACCAGCTTTATTGAGATAAATTAATGTGCCACAGAACTCATCTTTTTTAAGCAGATAATTTCTTAGTTTTTAACATACTCACAAAATTGTGTAGCCATTGCCAGTCTCTAATTCCAGAATATTCCATCACCTCATAAAAAAGCTCAAACTTAGTAGCAGTCACTCTTCCCTCCTTGTCTCCTTTGTTTCAGCCATAAGTAAGCACTGCTCTACTTTCTGCGTGTATTAGTCAGCTTTCTGTTACTATGACAAAATACCAGGCACAGCTCACCATATGTAGGAAAGGTTGATTTAGGTTCATGATTTCAGAACCAGTCTCATAATGTGGTTCCAGGTTATGGCCAACCAGCTTTGTTTCAGGTATCAGATTTCAGATATCTTGCATATCAGATATTTACATTACACAGAAGCAAAATTATACTTATGATGTAACAACAAGAAAATTTTGTAGTTGGGGATCATCACAACATGAAGAACTATATTAAAGGGTCGCAGCATTGGAAAGGTTGAGAACCAGATTTGTTGGGGGGCCATACCCAGAAGGGAGTATGTGGTGAGACAAAGCTGCTCACCCCATGATGGTTAGGAAGCAAATATCCTGGGACGACAGGTACCCTGTGTCTTACCTTTGTTCTATAAAATTCTCCTTCAGAGCTTAGTAAAGAGAGTTCTTAGAGCTAAGGACACAGCTCAGCGAAAGATGGTTGTTCAAGTGTGGGTACCCGAGTTCAAATCCTCTGTACCCATGTAAACACCTGACATAGCCACATACACCTGTACCCATGCTGCTGTAGAGATCACAGACAGGAAGCTTGCTACAAGTTCAGTGAGAGATAATGAGAGACACTGTCTCCAGGGAATGAGGTGAACCCTGATAAAGTAGTCATCAGACATTCCCTTCTGCCTTCCATTAGTGTGTATGGTACACTTACTTATTCCTACATGTAAGCACCACACATACATACCATAACATTCATACACACATCTCTATATACACATACACACATATATACACAATACATACATACAAACACACACACATACATACATACATACATACCTACACACACACACACACACACACACACGCACACACACACACACACACCGCAACTCATACACCAAAAGAGTTCTCTGCTAGAAGACACAGCTTTAAATTATTATTCTTCTTGTTGTTGTTAATGTTACCGCTATTGTTGTTGTGTGCAATTGCATGTGACTGTGAATATGGAAGCTGCAGAACTACTTTGTCCAGCTGGTTCCTTTCTTCCACCTTTATTTACATGGGTTCTAGATATTAAATGCAAGTTGTTCACATAGGAAGCTCTTTCCCCACTGATTCATCTCATCGGCATCATAAAACAGCTTTGGGTAGTGTTCTGGGACTATTAGTGACCCTTTGAGTCCACTCTGGAAAACCCATGGGTGCAGTGTTGCTCCCCTCAAGCCTCTCCTTCTTTTGTGATGTGTCACAAGGTCTTTGAGCTAAAAATTTTATAAGCAATTGGTTCTTTGGCTTCTGCCTATTTTCCCATCAACTCTCAGTGGTTAAAGTTGGGATTTAGAAAATAACATTTCTTCTACTATCTGCCATCTTAGAGCAGTATGAAGACCTTGCAAAAGACTTAGAGATCCTAAGAGCCATCTTGGTTTGGGGGCAGTCTTGTGAAGCAGGACTTACTATATTCACAAAGCCTTGTCTTCACTCTGCTCTCTTTCCTACAATAACAGGAACATATCCCCAACTAGAAAGATGCTACTTGTGTTGGGATGGGCAGCGGAGGGAGACAAGGTGAAGATCACAGTAGGGCTGGCGTGGTCTTGCCGTTGGAGGCTTGAGTTTTTAGAGTAAGAAGCAAACTGCTAACAGAAGACAAAGCTAACAGAAGACAAAGGCACCGGATTCTCTGTATCAGGAGATGCAGGGCCTGATGGTCTATGGGGCTACTGGGAGCTTTCAGCAGGCAAAGGTCTAGAAACAGAGATTGGAACAGCATTTCTCAGCCTTCTTAGTGCTGCCGCCCTTTAATAGAGTCCCTCATGTTGGTGACTGTAAAATTATCTTGTTGTTAAGTCATAACTGTAATTTTGTTGCTGTTTAATGTGAGATCTGATCTGAAAGAGATCTGAAGTGTGAACCCCCCCAGAGGTCATGACCCACAGGTTGAGAACTGCTGGTCTGGAAAGTTCAGCAGAGTGGGGCAACCCCAGGCAGAACAGTGGCAGGTGAGTTTGATCTTGTTACTTCAGGACTCCCATGTGCTGGGCTATGTCAGCCAGGACTCAGCACCAGGAGGCCTTTTTGACTTTTAGCTTTGACCTTGATTACCTTCCTGGGGGCATAAGGCTACCAACCGGGTTGCCCTTCTGGACTAGGAGAATGTGGTAATTTTCCTTGGAGACTGAAGTTAAGCAGCCCAGGGCTCAGGCCATTTTTTGATAGCTGGGAGCTCAAATCTGTGTTCAGTGTCTTTCAAAGAGGTTGGATATCTGGAGGTTCCCAGGGTCTAGCTAGCAGCAGATTATTCATGGTGCTGGGGGCCCCCAAGCACCTCAGGGCCTTTCTATTTTGTGAAATGCCAGAATCTTAATGTTCTCTGACACAGATAATGAAAAGTATGTGTGGCGAGGGGTAGCTGGAAATACACGTCAGAGAAAAAGAAGTCCTAAGAAACCAGGGTTCTTTGAACTTCATGCCAGTCCTACTGAAAGGGACTTGAAGACACATCCCCATGGAGGCCTGTATATGAAGTCACATCATTCACATGAGCTAAAAATGTAGAAACAGCCTCAAAGGCCCCTCGGCTGCTGAATGGATGATATACCTGGTATCCTGGATCCATGCAGAACAACATGAGCCTTGAAAAGTCACGGCAAATACACGGCCTATCGTGGAAAACAGTATGTTAAGTGAAGGAAACCAAACACATTCTTAGATGAATTGCCTGGAGTAGAGAAATCTGTGAGAGAGAAAGTGGTTGAGTGGAACCTGGGAGGAGGGGTTGGCTGGAAGACTGGAAGTGGGCATGGGGTTTCTTTGTTAGGGTGATAAAATGCTCACAGTTAGAAGCAGAGGTTGCCTAACTTTCCGAACATACCCAAACTAAATAATTATATAGTTTGAAGTATAAATGTTACGGTATGTGAAATGCACCTCATTAGAAGCAACAGAAATTCCTCCCAAGTTTGTGGGTTTTACTTGGGCTGTTTCTTTACTCATTTAGTATAGAAAGTGCTTTGAGTTGCAGAGGTGGAGGGGTGTGTTGGTGTGTTTCTTTCTAGTGTCCTCCCCATTCCTTCTGCAGAGGCTCAGCCTCAATTCTGCTATAGCTAGTGTCCAGAGGCACACACAATCTTATGTGTCCTGGGGCCTTCCTCAGCTTAGTAGTCTGTCTAGGACAGAGTTGCACCCAGGGATGGTGTCCTCCTGGGACCTGGCTACTCAGGTAACTGGTATTCTCAGCCATTCAGAGGCTCTTGAATTGTCCCCAAGCATAGGAAGCTGAGGGCCTAGACTGTTACTTCTCATGACCGCTAAGCAAGATTTTGTGCCTAGGATAGTCTGGAGCTCAGAGGGGAATGGAGAGACCCAGAATTGAGAATTCACAAGAGAAGGTCCTGCCACCAAAGGGAAGTGCAGCCAGGCAACTTTGGAGAGTATTCTGTGCAGCATTAGGTGCAGAAGCCTTGGTTCACGCTCCTAGTATTTGTGAGACCATTCTCCGTTTTGAACAAGTAGAGAGGGGCTTCTTACTCTGCCGAGTGAGGATCTCAGGAGACGTCTTCGTGCAGAGAAATATAACTGTGGAATTTTGTCTTTTTTTTTTTTGTAAATGTATCCTGTTGCATATTTTTTTTTCCAGTGGGAAGTATTAGTTTTATAGTTTATAAGTATATAGTAAGAAAATAACTGTATCCTAGGGGATGCTGGGTAAAAGCTTTAAGGGGTGGGGGTGGGGGCATGAGGACAGCAGATGATATACATGAGAAACTATCCTAAATAAATGTGTCATTCTGATTAATAAAACAAATTAAGTAATAATGAAAACCTAGGCACTGGAGAAGGCAGGAGGCTGGAGTGTGCCATTCACTAAATACTAAATATGTCAGAGAAAATGTGATCCAAAATTCGGTCCAGAGAATACTTTGTAAAGTATTTTGCTACTTTTTTCCTTTAAGACAGTCTTACATAGCCCAGACTAGCAGAAAATTTGCTTTCTGGCTTAGGATGACCCCGAACACTGATGCTCCTGACCCAATCTCCCCAGTGCTGAGATTATAGGCAAATACCACCATACCCACTTTATACAATGTTAAAGACAGAACCCATGGCTTCATGCATCCTAGGCAGTTAATTTTCTAGCACCAGCATTTCACTAATACAGGCTGCTTATTCGTTCATTTATTCCAAAATCAACCCATCAGTCTTGGACTGTTGTACTCTTGCTACCTGATGGTCACAGAATGTCCGAGAGCACTGGGCTCCTCTGACCTCTTACTATAACAAGTCAGTCCCCTGTTGGTGAATTGCCTCATAGGCTGTCAAGGCCATTGAGAGGCATTGCTTTCCACACCCCTGGGAGAAGGGAAGCTACTACAACCAGGCAGTATGTGATCTCCAGAGCTCATCTACAATCATTCTATCGGCCTCACAAGCCAAGTGTGCTGCACCAGACCAGATTCCCCTGCCCTAGCTAAATCTGCCAATGGCAGGCCATCTTATGGGGGTGAGGTAGGAGGCTAGGGTCAGCCACCCCACATGGATGCTGTCCCACATTCCTGCAACCTGTGTGTGCCAAGTTCTTTGTCTCCGGGGGCCTCCTGTCTCAGGGAAGGGGCTGTGGGATGCATGGCGCTCATTTTGTTCCCCTGCGTTCTCACCCAGTGTGAGTCACCCAGCTCAGGATCAAAGGCAGCAATTTCATGTCAATTAGCCACTTCAAAGCACGCCGTGGGGAAAATTAGGAATTGGGAAGCAAATTGAATTATACATCAAAGGCAAACAATCTCTTGACCTTTTTCCCTTCTAAGATCTGTTCCTTAGTGTGAAGATCCAAATGATGGAGTCAGCTCAGTGTGGGGCTGGAGATAGGAGTTGTGCTAAACCAGAAGGCTCCTTGATCAGTTCCGTTACCATGCAAGATTCTGGCAGAACGGGATGGGGGTTTCATCCCAAAAAGCACCTACCATGCATTGAGAAAGAATTGCACAGAGAGTCCTGGGGGGATAAAGTGCTTCTGAGTCCATTCCCCAGAGCCCAGAAACCTGCATGCATAGGAATACATGCACACAAAGAATGGTGCACAGCGGGACTGCTGTAGCATGTGGTGATTATATGGTGAACTAGGTGGGAAAATCTCCCAGGCTGTGAGGTTTTGGGGAGGAGAAAGGGCTGCTATAGTGGGAGGTGTTGGCTAAGCTTTGACCTTGACATATGTTGTAAGTAGTGGGTTTAGTTTGGTAAGCTGGGGAGGAGGCTGGTACTCCAGGAAAGGGGAGGAAGGATAATGAAGTGTAGGGTATACACGAGGTGGCCTCTAGGGGTGCAGATGGATACACGGAGAGCTTCCGCTGTATGTGGGTCCTTAAAGCTGGGCATAGGCACATGAACTTGAATAGACAGTACATAGTTAGTGACAAATTACGAAGTAGGAATAGCCTGGGATAGAGATGGCCACTGGGCGCGAGCGTCATGCCCGCAATTCGAATAAGAGATAGCAACATGGCATCTTCATGTTTCCAATCACAGCCTGGCACAGTGCTTCAAACAGACCTAGTATTATAGGGGTGTGTGTGTGTGTGTGTGTGTGTGTGTGTGTGTGTGTGTGTGTGTGTGTATGTGTGTGCGTGCGCGCGCGCGCGCGCGACAGAAGAACCTCTAAGATGCTTTGGCTCCACGTGCTCACTTCTTGAGGCCTGACACACATTCTGAAAGAACAGGATTCTGGGAGGCTCCAGGGGGCAGAATCTAAGTTTTGCTGCAGTGAGAGCCAGTGAGTAGGGTCAGGGGCCACTCCTCTGGAGCAAACAGTTCTAGAAGGGATTTAGAGCTTTCTGGTATTAATGTCTTTTGGTCCTGCTATTGCTTCCTTATTTCCTGGTGTTTACCAAGCACCTCATTTCTGCTGAATGGAGAAGGATTGTCCTGGGACAGTACACTGGCTTTGATCTCATTTCTCTACTTAAATAAACTTCTTTGTCTCCCCTTCTTTCCCTTTCTCCCCTCCCCTTTGCTCTCCCATTCTTTCTCACTCTCTCTTTCCTTCCCTTTCTCCCTGCTGGTTTTAAAACTAAAATGTCTAAAGTTAAATGCCTTGAATGATACCCACACCCCATACATATGCAGGTCGTTTTCTGAGGCCATTTCACCGTGTGCTTTAAGATGTCTTGAGAGACTTAGGTTAGGTTGTAGCTTTATTGAAGAGTGATCCGGTAGTATCCGCTCAGTAACCCACTTTTGCTAACTATAAAATTTCCTGCAGTTTACATTTAAAAAAAAATAAAGATATGGGCAGGAATTTTTGCCTTAGTTTTAAAAACTTAAGCAAATTCACAAATCTACTTTATAATTTTCAGTCTGTTATTTATTCATTTATTTTTATTTAGCCAAGTGGGCATTACTTATCTTAAATTAAGAAAAAGAGACAGCGCCTTTAAAGAAAGGAGAAGTTATCAGAGGGGACTGAGTAAGAATGACAATCGGAAATACACACTCAGCTTAGACTTGTGCTGGTGGCTGGTGTGGCAGGGGCCATGGGCAGGTAGTGGGAGTGTGAACCAGGAGACATGCTGGGGTCCCTTGTGGCAGTGGGAATCTAGAAACATGCTGGGGGCTGGTGTCATGGTGGGAGTGGGCGGCTCAGCAGTGAATTTGGAGGCAGGTTCTCTGCAAAGTCAGTACTGTTCAGTTATTCTTCACTCTCATTCTTAATGCCCATTCTCCCAACCAGAACCCCATCCACTATCAAACTGCCAGGACTCTCAGTGATTCAAGCTCTCTAGAAAAGCACTTGAGCTCTCTGGTTCCACCTCCCTAAAGTTGGAATAGCAAAGAGGGGCTTCTAAATATAGCTGAACTACATGTACAAGACCCGAGTAGGCACTTTCATCACCTTCAGTTGGGAAGTTCAGGCTTAGTAATCAGTACCTGAATTCTTTTGTGCTCTCCCACCCCAGTGGCCTCCCTTGTCCATGGTCCTCTTTTCCTATGGAGTTCTTTCCACTGGCTGTTCTGTGGGTCTTCACTGTGTGATATTGTGAATGCCATGGGCCATGTTTTTCAGAGGTGAGAATGGGCTGCGAAATAGTCTCACTTTCAAGAACACTCAATATGACCTTGACTTTCAAACTTAAGACGGGCACTCTCAACTTCTTCCCTGTGCCTGTTTTTGTTATAGAAATTATAGATTCTGACCCATGGTTTCTACTTGGACAATGGTCATTCATTCTCAGATAAAACACATATACAACCTTTATATTTACAATAAGTCTTAAGCAGCACCAGAGCTGGGCAGATATCTACCCTCTATGCTATTAGAATCTACTTTTCTATCAATAACCTCATTATTACTATGTTTTATTTATTGGCCAGCCCTCAGGGTCACGTTTTTTATGGCTCACGTTTTTTATGGGGGGGGGGTGGGCAAGACCTAGAGTCTGCTTAGACCCAAGTGATGCTGTGTGACCTTGCCCCCAAATTATTTTTGATTGGTGAATAAAGATGCTGACAGCCAATAGCTGGGCAGATGAGACATAAGTGGGGGTTTAGGGTTCCCAGGCTTGAGGGTCAAATGTGAACCATGAGGGGAAGAGGGAGGGAAGGAGGAAGAAGGAGAAACCACCATGAGTGAGGTGAGCTCAGGAGAGCATGGCTCTGAGGGCTGGCCATCTGGTGTTAAGGAAAGCCCAGATGAAACATAGTAATAATCGGGATTATTGATAGGAAAGTAGATTCCAATAGCTTAGAGGGTAGATATCTGCCCAGTTCTTGTGCTATTTAAGACTTACTGTAAATATAAAGGTTTCATGTGTCTCTTAGTCAGGAACTGAATGGTCAAGGGGTGGGGGTTAGAAACCCTGGATTGGGATTAAAAAATTCTACAGCAGTTTTGTCTGAGGACATTGAATGGCTTAACTATTTATGCCTTACTATTATAAACCCCAGTCTCTGGGTTGAGCTGCAACTCTGGCTTTTTGTCCAGAGATCAGTTTGTCCAACTGGCTTCCCTAGTAATGAAACTTATAGCTGTTTATTTTAGCACAGTCATGAACTTCCAGGTTTTGGAGACTTTGGGCACATGTAGGTTTGCATTTATAGTTACAGCATGCTAGGGACGTACAGTAGTCATCAAAAGCCATTTGGGGAGTGTATCATGTTATGAATATTGTTAATGGATATCAGTTCATGATTCTTACACCTATGTTTATATACAGTTCAGGCTGGTTCAAATTTGAGTACTTTTCTCCTACCTCATCTTTGACCATTGGGGTTCCAAGTGTAAATTCTCACACTCAGAACTATATATAAGGCCATCACTAAATTGTCAGAAGTCTTAACAATATGTAATCCTGAGAACTCAACTATGTTTGGTGTGTATGTTATCTATAATTCTTTACATGTTGAAGGTTTCCCTATCAGGAGGCAATGTCTGTGATCATGTGAAACATGCTAGTGTGTAAATGGATTGCCATCTTCCACCTCCAACTTATTATCCAATACCAAAATAGACTGACCAGCCCTGAGATCATGTGTATATGATGACTCTATATAGACCGAACAGGTGCATTTATGCACACACACACACACACACACACACAACAACAACAACAACAACAACAACAACAACAACAATAACAACAACTGAAGAAAATAAGGCCATAAACTTGAGAGTGAAAGCTCAACAAGGGGGGGGGGGTCGGAAGGGGAAAAGGGAAGAAAAGAATGATGTAGTTATAGTTAATTTCAAAAAGTTATTATATGTATAAAAAGATGGGCTGCTGCCTCCCAGTTTGTGCCAGAGAAGGCTGGTGCTGGAGCTCCAACCTCTTGTGCTTTCCCCAAACTGAGGCTTCTCTTCCCAAGCCTCACTTCCCCCACAACTCTTCCCAGCTGCAGCTGCAGGGGGGCTGGGCCAGGAACAAATTAACCATTCCTAAAACCTGGTCATCCAGAACTACACAGAGCGAGCTGATGAAACCATCCCCATCTATCCACACCACGAAGGCCTCGAAGCCAGTGAGAAGAAACAGCTTCATTCTGTAAAGTGGGTTTAAGCAAATACATTTTCTCCTCTTGGCCAGCTTCCCACTCGGGGCACCACAAAGGCCCCAGAGGGAGGCAGTTTGTCTCTAGGCTCAGCCTGCTTAGCCCTGCTCTCTGGAACTCTGAGGCTGTCCTGTGCTGACTTTGAGCTGAGAACAGATTCTTAGTTGTTGTCTAAGCGGCTGGTCACTGGCATGTTAGAACTTAGGAAAAAATTTGATTCAATTCTGTAACAGAAAATTTACATGCATGCAGAAAGATAGCCCTTGCTTTGTGTCTAAGGGTTCTGAAGTGAAAGGGGGAGGGGTAGCTTAAATGTCTGCCAGGAAGAAGGAATGGGTGCTCAGTTTTAGTTCCTCTGCCTAAGGATGCTGCCTCGCAACACGCTGTTGCAGTGGTTCTCAACCTGTGGGTCGAGACCCCTCTGAGGTGTAATGGCCCTTTCGCAGGGGTCACCTAAGACTATTGAGAAACAGACTTACATTGTGATTCATAACCGTAGCAAAATTACAGTTATGAAAGTACTAACAAAAGTAATTTTATGTTGGGGGGGCCATCACAACTGAGAAACTATATTAAAGGGCTGCAGCATTAGGAAGATTGAAAACCACTGTTCTGTGGCTTTAAGGACGTTAGCACTAAGGGAATGTATTGTGGATTATCAGTGTATTATGTGTAGTTATGTGTGTGAAGCCCAAGTGACAGCCTCGCTTGTCATTCTCTGGCAACATCCGCTTTGTTCTTTGATATAGTCTCTCAGTGAACCTGGAGTTCACTGATCCATTCACGCTGGTTGGCCACCAAACCCCAGCAATGTATTTCTTACTCTCCAGCAGTGAGGTTTTAAGTCTGTGAGTGCAGGCCCCCTCACTGGCTCTTTTCTGTGGGTGCTGGGGATCGAACTCAGGTCCTGCTGCTGGTGTGGACAGTGCTTGACCAATGTAGCCATCTTTCTGGTCCTGAATTGCAATTTCCAACTTTATTCTGGGGGGGGGGGTTGCAGTTTTTAATCAGACTCTGCAAACATAAAATGACAGCTTTAGTCATCTTGCTAAATGTTGACCTGATATTCTGTGTTCACCAAATTGTAGCCAGCAGAGAATATTTGGCTCTTGATTCCTATCTTGTGGCACACTGGCACAGGAGGACAGATAGACCAGTAATGGAGAAGTAGAAACAAGCAATTACTCCTAAATGGAGGTTCCTCACCTTAACAAGACCGGTCCCCACTTCTGCCTCTGTGTTTGTCTCTGGTTAGGGCTTTCAGTCTTTTCTGCCCTGTGCCCATCCACTGTTCACACTCCTCTAGATAGAATCTCAAACTAGTTCACTCAGCTGGCTCTGGCCTGGCTGGGTGTGCAGTTGTTCTTGTGTGTATTTGTAGAGCACCACCTACACACATACACACACACACACACACACACACACACACACACACACACACACACACAAACACATACACACACATACACACACACATACACACACAGACACACACACAGACACACATACACATACACACACATACACACATACACATACACATACATACACACATACACACATACACACACACATACACACACAGACGCACACACACATACACACACACACACACACACACACACACACACAAACACACTTTAAAGCTTTTAAATAATTTCTAGCTCGTGTTGGAAATATACCTAAAATTTCCACAGCCTTTTTTTTTTGCTTCGAGAAAGAAAGCAACCTGGAAGGAGGAGCAGCGAAAGCCCTGGCTGCTGTTTCTCTTTTTCTCAGTAAAATGCCTCAGGAATTTTAGAAGTCAGCTATAATCTATGCCTTGAACGGCATCCTTGGGACCCTGCTCTTCAGGCGAACCGAAACCCACTGGAACAGCTGGATAGGGAGAGATGATGCAAAGGGAGCGACTCTTAGCACGGATCCTTCTGGTCCGGGTGGCAAGTGTTCTCACGGTGGAAGGAAAGGGCATGTGAAGGCGGGGAATTCTGCTTGCCTTTCCTAATTTCTCTTTCTTCCTAAGGATGCTCCATCTCCCTCCATTCCCCCTCTCTTTCTTTAATTCCCTCTCAGCCAGACTAAGATCCAACAGAGCTTTTCACAGGGATCCGAGAATGGGGATAGTTTGAAGATTGGGGTGGGGTCCCACAGGTACCATGGACAGATACCAAGCTATGATTTCTAGCCCTGGCTCCTTTGAAATAGCACCCGAAGGCAAAATTAATGTAGGATGCACGTGATGAGAGTTTGATGCTCACTTCTTAGCTAATTAAATGCGAACGTTCATGTTGGAAATAGGTTAAACACAATTTTTATACAAAGTAACAAAGACAACTCTGTGATGTGATGACTGACACACTAAAGGGAATTTGTCTCCTAATCACCAGAGCAAGGGCGACATTATCTTCATTATGGGATCAGAGGCTGTCTAAATTAACTAGGTTAATTAAATTAGCTAACATGAGTTAATTTAGTTGAGGGTGAGAATAAATTTGTTAGCCTTCCCTTAATTCCTAACAGTGGCACAAGAGAAAAGTTTCTGTGTCAGAATCTGGGTTGAAGTTTTATGTAATTAATCAGGTAGAGGTGTTGGACATGTGATTTCCCTTAAAGATCCTGGTAATTACTTCTAGTCCCCAGAAATATAAAATGAAGGGGATGGAGGCAGACACAAAACCTCATTCATAAGATAAGGGAAAGGGGGTGGGGGGCAATTCTTAACTCCACTTCAGTTAATTCATACCTATTATACATCAGTCACTGGTGTGTGTGTGTGTGTGTGTGTGTGTGTGTGTCTGTCTGTCTGTCTGTCTGTCTGTGCAAACAATAGATAAATGAAACATGATGGAGCAGAGGCGTGGAGCAGCCAGTAGCGAGAAGGGGCTGGTTGTGAGAGTCCCTGATAGTTGAGACTAGAGACGGAGACAAGAACAAGGAGAAGCTGGCCATAGATTCTGCTTTGACTTCTGATTCAGATCCTGTTGTCCTTCTGTGGTCACTAAACCCTAGGACTATGGGCTGAGGCACACTGCATGCTGTGCAAGGGTTTTCATATGCCTTTGTAAACTTTCAGGGAGCAAGGTCTTCTCTTTTATCCTTTTCATCTCAGAGCATTTACTATATGTCTGTAGCTTGAATGGAGTTGATTCTGTTCCCAGATCAGCACTTCAGATTCATAGAACACTGTAGAATGCCTGTCCCATTGCCAACACGTGATTCATCAGAGGTAAAAATGGTAGCCAAAGGCCACCATGGAATCTTCTCAGAGCTAACTAGACCCACTCATGTCCTAGAAACAGATGTGTGGGCTCAGACACAGGAAGAGAGGTGGAGTCTTTCTGCTCAAGAAATAAAGACCTTCTACCTCACTTCAGATTTGTAGAGTTATGTCTTAGTGTGATGATATGGGAAGATTTGTATTGGAGCTCTTGTGTTGGGAGGCAAGTCACTCTGAAGGTTCTAGTATAATCTGAAAATGACCCAAGGCAGATAGTGTGTTCTGAATTCAGAATGTCAGCAAACCAGTGTGGCTAATGGAGAGGCAGGTGTAGTCTGGAAGACCGTGAACCACAAAACTCACAGGTACCATCAGAGCCAGCCAGGTGCTCCTGTCTGATCTGAGGAGGCTGGCGGAGTGGAAAGAAGTCTGCTGACTGTTCTTTATAGATGGCCATCACTTGTGTTTTCCGTAGGCTGATTTGTTTTTAAGTGCACTGTGTTAGGAAAAAGATGATGGGAGTGTGGGGTGGGGGGATATGGCCCATGGAGGTGTGGCGAGGCCTGGGGGCAAGGGAAATGCCTTTGGGAGACCCATGTTGGGAATCCCTTCCTCCTGAGGGACCAGCCACATGACAGTATAGTACAGAATAGAGTTTATTCAGGTAATGTGGGGGGGAGTGTTAAGAGGGTTTGTGTGTGTATGTGTGAGAGAGAGAGAGACAGAGAGAGAGAGAGAGAGAGAGAGAGAGAGAGAGAGAGAGAGAGAGAGAGAGAGAGGGAGGGAGGGAGGGAGGGAGAGAGAGAGGGAGAGAGAGAGAGAGAGAGAGAGAGAGAGAGAGAGAGAGAGAGAGAGGGAGAGAGAGAAAGAGGGAGAGAGAGGAGAGAGAGAGGAGTAGAGAAGTAGAGACCGGTCATGAGCACATGGGGGGGGGGGACTGGGGAGAGCAGGAGCAAGGGGGTGGGAGAACAAGAGAGCAACAGGCCAAGAGAGAGATGAGGGGGCAAGCAACCCCTCATATAGTGTCAGGTAACTGGGACAAAGCATACCTGGCTATTGCCAGGTAACTGTGGGGTGGGCTTTACAGAATCCCAACACACTGCATGATATAAAAGGTCACTCCCATTGGCTAAGGTTTTTTTTTTTTAAATTTATTTATTATATATAATACACGGTAGCTGTCTTCAGACACAGCAGAAGAGGGCATCAGATCTCATTACAGATGGTTGTGAGCCACATGTGGTTGTTGGGATTAGAACTCAGGACCTCTAGAAGAGCAGTCAGTGCTCTTAACCACTGAACCATCTCTCCACCCCAGCTAGGCTTTTCTTCCACCTTAAAAAAATGGCGGTGATGCTAAAATATATCACCAATGGGGCAGCAGATTTCCTGACTCAAAACTCATGGAGATGAGTTGGCACAAGCGTGGTGGTACCTTCTCAAGTCTTTCTGGATGAGCAACTTACATGTGTGTCATCACTGAAGCAGTGTTTATTCTTCTCTGACGGTGGGTGATGAGATCCTTGGAGCAGACAAAGAACAGGATTCAAGGCACTTGTGAGAACCAGCCCTGGTATAGACTGTACCTCTCACTGCCTAGGTCTCTCCCAAGCAGATGTTTATCAGTCCCCTAAGGCCAGTGGCTCTCTGACTCCTGTCTTTAGACCACCCACTAGACCACCTGTAAGCCCAATGACATGCAAACCCTCTGAAGTCTACTAAGCCCCACTTGACAGATCCCTCGAGGCTTTCCTGAACACATTTAAGTGTGAAAAAACTAAAGGGAGCATAAGGCAGGTGCCCTGTCACCGTCCTGGTTGTGGTCTGGCCACTGCCATAGGGACTCTTGCTAGGAAGCCATCCGTCCCTGCCTCTCATTTCCCCCTGGCTCCAGCTTTTGTTGCTGATTTTCTTTAGCATTTGGTTGTCCATGCAACTAGTTCCTGCAACGTGGATCATAAAACACACAGAAGCTAAACTGTTAGTCTTTTCTGGATTCTGAAGGGGGATATGCTTGCCCTCCTATGACCTTCTCGTGCTACATATTAGAATGGCTGAGCGAGGGCTAGCCCGTAGAGTTCTATTTTATTTCACACATATGGAAGGTGGTTTATGTCGGACTGTGCTTAAATATCCTCTAGAAACATCTACCAACTAGTGCAAGGAGGCTAGGTACCTAGTCATCTTAGATCTTGATGAGACTCTGAAACTGAAGTTTGTTGTAATTTTCAGACTAGGAAAAACATAACAGATCTTAGCTTTCTTGCAAAGCAAAGCAACAGGTTGGGTGCCTGAATTTGGCCTAATGGTACCTTTATCTGCAGTTAGTATTTGAAGCAGCCTCTTAAGTGTGGTATAATGACTGGTATTTATGTCTCTTCCTGGGGCCATCTGGAGACACTGGAAGAGCACCATCACCCTAGGGGGTGTGGTGACATCTACATTGCCAAGGGAATTTTCCATGCTTCTGGCTCTGGTCCATAAAGACGGGGAGAATTGAAGGGAAGTCCCCACCTCTCTGGGAGCAGCAAAGGGTACCTTCTCTTCAGCTCACTTTCTGGGACTGAAACTCTGTGCCCTGTCCATCCTCCCAGCTCTGTGTCTGAGATACCGCCAACAAGATGGTTTACAAGGAGCGGAGTCCCACACCTAGTTAGCACGTGCCTGTGTTCTACTCCCATGACTCTTCTGTCGTTGGAAGTAGTGGGAAATGCTGGCCATGGGTGATCTGAGAGATATCTCTTGCAGATGTGTTTAAAGTTTCCTTTTCTCACCCACCTGCTTCCTTACCTAAAGTAATTCAGAGACCGGCTGGTCCTATGGATTCTTATGCCTGTCTAATTCTATTAGGGGCTGTGGTTACAAACTGTCTCTCAGATGTTCACTGACCTCTGACAACCATGTGAGCCGATAGTGAAGGAGCTGAGGGGCAGAGAGAGAACTTGAAAGCAAGCTGAATGCTTCCCAAAGGGTCAGATGTGTGTTTGTGTGAGTGAGTGTGTGTGTGTGTGTGTGTGTGTGTGTGTGTGAGAGAGAGAGAGAGAGAGAGAGACAGACAGAGAGACAGAGAGAGAGAGAGAGAGAGAGAGAGAGAGAGAGAGAGAGAGAGAGAGAGAGAGAGAGAGAGGGGAGTTTTTGGGCTAAAGTTCTCTAAGTAGACTATGCTAGCTGGCCAGAACACCCCCCACCCGCCCCAGTCCACTAGTCTCTTCCTCCCCAACACTGGGGTTAAAAGAATGTATCATCACACTTGCCCTTCGTGGGTTCTGTGAACCAAGCATAGTTTCACATGCGTGCAAGGCAGATGCTTTAATCCATTCTGATTTCTCAGCAGCCTGGACAGCCTTTTAACTGTTCTTAACCTTGGCTTTCTACTATTCCTTGAAAATTCTCCTTGCTGCTGCCCTCAGGGGCTCCCCCTTGGTTCCCACTTGGATGAATCAGCCAGATGCCAGTGTGGAACTGGTACTCCTGAGATACATACCCTGGTGAGGGAAGGAAGTCCTCATCAGTGGGTTGTGGAAGCCAGCTGAGGAACAGTGGGGAGAGCCATGGGAATTCTTCCATCTGCTGACAAATATCATCTCTGTGAGAGGGCGCCAGCCACAGTCAGTGAACCTGGAACCTCACAGAGCAGGGCACATAATGGATTTCAAGGTGGTTGAGGGAATATCAGAAAGCATAAGTCAGCTGACCTGCCATGCACTTGATTGATGACTTCCAGGAGTCATCTGTGGCTGATCCAGAGGAGTCACTGCTGCCCAGCCACTCCAGGCTGACTTTCTGTTTAGGGGAGCCACACCTGCCTCCACTGACCCTAGGAACAGACTCACATCTCCACATCTGTCTGGGGCTCTTCTGTTCCTAGAAGGGCACCCCAGAAGTTCCTGCTGAGGGTGTGTCAGCGTTTCCTGGAGTCTACTGTGTATCTTTCTGTGTATCTTCTTAGACAGCCTCACAAGGAGTATGTTGGTTTGTATACCTAGCACTTGGCAAAATGGCACCGGCACCCTTTCTTTATTTTCCCAGGGACAATTTGCAGCTGTTGACAGCTATTCTGGCTCCCCCTGGAAGGTGTTCTATATGGCTCTTCTCCCCTGCCATCCAGCATGAGGTCTGCATGTGCAATCCTGCCTCTGTCTAGGTCATGTCTCCTGCGCCTTTCCTCCGTGTTTTCCCAGTAATGATGCGCGTGCAGCTTCATGTCTGTAGTGACCACTTTGTAGACCCTCATAACCCCTTATGTCTGGTGTGGTTTAGAAGCAGCTACTTAAAGTGAATGATTCTCTAAAGAGTTAGGACTTGAGCTGAGTTACAGACTCTAGGATCAGCCTCTCTTCCTTCACTAACTGTACTGAGAAATAATTTGCATGCAAGAAGATTGACACATTTAAATGCACAGTTGGATGGCTTTTGACAACGGCATGCGCCTTGACAAGCAAGACAAAAACCATCTCCCATCGAGTTCTTTCATGGTCTTCTTTGCAGCTTCCCTCTCCCGAGCCCAAACAAGCACTGATCTGCTTTCTGTCCCTAAAGATCATATTTGTCTTTTCCAGAACTTTGTATAAACGCAGTTGTACAATCCATACTTGTATTGGCTGGCTTCCTTCACTGAGTGTGACTTTGAAACCCTTCCATGTTGTGGCATGTGTCAGTGGTGTTTGTATTGCCAATTAGCTCTGCTTGTACGAATGTCCCACAGCTTGTTTACCTGCCCACCAACTGACAGACCCTGGACGATTTCCAGGAGACTTTTGCTATGGTGCGTAATGCAACTGAGAATCTGCGTGAAATAGTTTTATGTGTAGATGTTTTCATTTTTTTTTCCCTTGGAAAAGCCAAGGAATGGAACTGCCGGGCCCAAGGGTAGGTGTCTATTTCTGCTTGCAAGAAACCTTGGAAGTGATTTCCAGTGCTCCGTGTCACACCCCACAAGCAGAGCAAGGGGCCCATGTGCTCTGTGGCTTGATACTCCAATAGAGGCTAGCGGTTTACTATCAGGCATTCTAAAAGCATAGTGTGCCAACACAACTGTGTGGAAATGTAAATTAGAGACCCAGAGATTTTTCTAAAAGACAAAGGGAGGTCAGGGCTGTGACTCGCTCTTGAGAACAGGGCTGCTGTACCCCTGAGAGCTCAGCTGGAGCCCCTGCCCGGAGCATGCCTGGTGCTCTCTTGCTTATGATTTGTTCTACCATCCTTCTTCTTTGAAGCTGACTGATCTTGCTGGGAACTAAACATCCTCGATGTTTTAGACTCGAGGTAATCCTAGAGCTGCTCTGGTGCCCTCAGAACAAAATGAAAAGCTGCTTCTCCCAAAAGGAACCCTGGGCACGTGACTCACCTTGGCATCTGTCATCTTTTTATGGTACTCCCTATACTTCCAGTTCTCAGTGGTTGTGTATCATCAGGGAGTTTGGGTAGGTTAGGATACACTGAGTCCAACCATAGGCTCTCTTTTGTCTTTTCTATAATTGATGTCAACCAGATTTGTCTCATTCATTCATTCATTCACTTTATATTCTGATCACAGCTACTCCCTCTTCTCTTCCAATCCCACTCTCACAATTCCCTCTCCCCATTATACCTTTCCCTGCTCCTCAGAGAAGGGGATATTCCCCCAGGTACCAACCCACCTGGTGCCTCAAATAACATCAGGACTAAGGACATCTCCTCCCACTGAGGTTAGACAAGGCAGTGCAGCTATGGGAAAGGGATCCAAAGGCAGGGAACCGAGCCAGAGACAGCCTTCCCTCAAATTATTAGGGGATCCACATAAAGACAAAACTGCACATCTGCTACAAATATGTAAGGGGCCTTGGTCCAACCCATGCATGCATGGTCTTTGGTTGGTGGTTTAGTCTCTGTGAGCCCCCATGGTCCCAGGTTAATTAACTCTGAAGGTCTTTTTGTGGTGTCCTTGACACCTCCAGCTCCCTCAATCTTTCCCCAAACTCTTCCACAAGACTCCACCTAATGTTTGGCTGTGGGTCTCTGCATCTGTTTCCATCAGCTGCTGAATGAAGCCTCCCAGGAGACAGTTATGCTAGGCTCCTGTCTGCAAACATAGCAACATATCATTAGTAGTTTGTTTCTTGCCCATGGGATGGGTCTCAAGTTGGGGTAGTCATTGGTTGACCATTTTCTCAATCTCTGCTCCATCTTTATCCCTGCACATCTTGTAGGCAGGACAAATTTTGGGTAGAAGTTTCTTTCAGGTGGATTGAAGCCAGACAGATTTTTGAAACTCCCGAAGTTGTGTGTGCCCCTGTGAAGTTTGCAAGTATGTTGGGCTCATGCAACTGTTGGGGAGGAAAAAGAGAGCTTGGATCCACCATGTTGTCTCTGCTCATTGTGGCTATGCAGGACCCACAGCTGGAAATAAATCTGGAAGGGGAGTAGCTCAAGCTTGGGCTCCACACATGTCCAGCTCATTATTTTAGATATCTACATCTGCAGTTAGGTGTGACTTTGTTTCAGGACAATGTGCCATTTAGCTTTGCTGTATGTAATTGTAGAAACAGCCATGTATCCTTTTCCTGTGGTTCTTTGGTTCTTCCCTCCCCCATTGGCTAGTGAATAAATGCTCCTTAGAGCTGTGCTTTTAAAACTGGATCTTTTCTCTGGTTTCATTTTGTTTGCATGATACAATACTTGCCCTGGATGAATGGCTGCTTCTCTCTTGAATGGCGCTGAAAAGGGAGCCCTGGACCCCTGGCGTGGGGCAGGTGCACTCCTGAGCCTCACCATCTCTGCTAGGTGACATGATTGATGTCAGATTGTTTCCTCTTGACCCTGCTAATGATCCTTATCTTCTCTCCAAGACACAACAGCTACCCCTTTCTCTCAAAATGTCCAAGGCAGAGAAGGAGAGCCCTTCCATGTCAAGAGCTATTGACCCCAAAAGACAAAGGCTCTGTTTCCCAGGCAGGGATGGTGCCTTGCTGAGGGTCCACAGGGCCCAGAAACTGATGAGCTGACATGATCTTCTTGTCACACAGGGAGCCAGACAGCTGGCAAAGAGGTTACTCCCCAAACCTTGAGTGCAGTGCCCGAGAAAGGCTGTACACAGGATCTTGGGTCTATTTCTGGACGTGCCATGTTCTTATTTTATCCTGATGCTATGTTTGTTTGTTTGTTTTAAGTTGGTAAAAAACAACTTGAGAAAGAAATGATTTATTGAATCTTATAGTTCCTCGTCACAATTCATCACTCAGGGGAGAAATCAGGACAGGAACTCAACAGGAACTGGGGCAAAATCTACTGAGGGGTTCTCTCTCTGGCAGAGCTCAGGACCACCTGCCCGAGGAATGGCACTGCCCAGAGTGGACTGGACCCTCTTACATCATTTAATTCTCAAGACAGCCTTAGTAGAAGAAGAGACCCAACATTTACACACACACACACACACACACACACACACACACACACACACACACACACACACACGGCAGAGTTCCAGGGAGGGAATGAAATAGAAAAAGAAATATGGAGCATTGAAATATTTCAGCTTTTTCAATATTTATAACTTGACAAAGGCAGCGAAAAAGTTGATGGGGGAGTAAATGTTTGAAGATCTCCAGATGGTAACTAATGGAGAGTGAGGAGGAGGAACGGGGAGGACAGCTAACAAGGCGTGGAACTGAGGAAGAGAGCTGAAGCCAAGACCACCCCACTCTTAATCTCACCACTGGCTGCCACTCAAGATGACAAAAAATAATGTCATGGGCCAGCAGCCTGTTGGGGGACAGTGTGAGCAGCCGACCACTGTGGACACGTATGTGGGGTTCTCCTTGGACTGCAGAGAGAAGCAGGACTAGGAGTCTCTAAGGACCCTCTCCTCTCCATCATTCTTTGATCCTGGAGGTGGAAAGGTATGCTTGAAAGAGAATTTTCATCTTGGTTTAGTAGTTTCACTGATTCAGTCTCTGAGAATGAATGGTTTCTGAAGACAGTGATGAGAAAATTTAAAGTGTATTTCACTGGGGTCCCAAGACCAACTTGCTCACTTAAATTCTGAAGGACAGTCTTCTTCCACTGATTGAGCATAGCGGTATGAAGAACTTTTCCCAGGCTGCTTTTTTTCAGAGACGAGGGTTAGGAATTGGTTTCCAAGGTAACCACCTGAAGGATAAATAGCAGGATGGGGCCCAGTAGGTAGCAATGGTGGACCATCAACTGCGTACATCACTGCAGAACTTGACACTATCAGCAGCCCCTCTATCAGCAGCTTTTTACATGCTGTTTGCCTCGTATGCTGAGGATTGTTCTTGTCTCTGGCATTTTCCAAAGGTCTGGTATCTGCAATACTGAGCTCAGGTTATCTTCCTGGGAAGAGAGTCACGCATACCCGGGGTACTTGGGGGTGAGTGTGTGCACACATGAGCACACAGTGTGCAGGTGGAGGTCAGAGGACAACCTTGGGTGTTGGTCCTCACTTTCTACCTCGTTTGAAATGGTCTCTTTGTTGTCTCAAGCTTTACTGCAGCTACCAGGCTTGGTGAGCTGTGGGCTCCCAGGGAGTCTCCTGTATCTGCCTCCTATGGGATTCGAACACAGAACCTTATGGTTATGTGGTGAGTACTCTGTTCACTGGGCCTTCTCTGCAGCACCCTCCCTGCTGGTCTCTTCACTCCTTTGTTTGTCATGACTCTTGTCAGAGTTAAGTGGCTAGTACTGAAGGAAAGAAAGAGGAGTCAGTTATCTACCTAGGGCTATATCTATCAAGGAGTGCCTGGGACATTAAAATTTTTAGTACCTGTTGCAGTATCCTCTTCAACCCAAATAAACCCATTCAATGAAAACACAACTCAGTAATTAGGAAAACAAGCTGTGTGTCTATATTGGGCAGATTTCCCACCACACTCTAGGAGATCCTCTATCTTGCCATTAAACGGCCTCCTGTTCCCGTTCCTTCTTCTCCTTCTCCTCCTCTGACTCCTCCTTTTCCATTTTACCCCCTGACTCCTCCTCTCCTGTTTCCTCTCCTTTTTCCCACCTCCTCTTCCTGTCCAATCATGTATTGACTTAACATAAATCTACAAGTACCCTCTGCTCTGGGTACTCAGAACATGCATAGACCTACAAAACTGATCCATGGACCTCCCCTGGGGACAAATAAAGTGAACTCCATCCTGGGTCATGAACTCTGGGAAGCGACCAGTTTTCCAATTCCCAAGTTTTTTTTTTTTTTTTTTTTTTTTTTTTTTTTTTTTTTTGGTTTCTGGCTTTTGCCTACCCGCCTCTTCGGTTCTTCTGTGCCAGCAGTCAGCCGTGCAGGCAATGAACTTTGTTGTCTGTTCCCTCCTGCTTTCACTCCTCTTGAGCCCTTTATGACCCTCAAGAAAACACAGATGAAATCACACAGCCCAGTCCACAAGGCCCTCCCTGGGGTGACTCTCCCTGTGTGTCTTCTCTGCTATGGATAGTGACCGTGTGCCCTCCTGCCCATGTGGCAGCTGTGTTGAGTGGTTGTTCCCTTTGACAACATGGCTTTGTTTCTGCTTGGTAGCATGCCCTCTTACACACAGCCTTACTTTTCCCTTCTTACACACAGCCTGTCACCATGGCTGACTTTATTAAGGATCACCTGTTTATTCCAGCCTCAGGACCACGGACTTGGTTACTCCTTGCTCTGGGGCTCCTAAGCATTGGCATGGCCTGTGGAGGAGGCAAGCACACCTCCAGGCCATGATAACGTCACATGAAAACATCATGCCGATGCTTTCCACGTGATGGTAGACTGGACTACACCATCACACTGAGCCAAAGCAAACCCTTCCTTCCTGAAGTTGCTTTTTCGGGGAGTTTTGTCACAGTGAGATGAGAAATATAATGCATCAAAGACAATGTTCAGAAAACACAGCTTAGTAAATTTCATTTGCTTGCTGCCTTTTCCTTTTAAAATATCAGGATGCCATAATGAGGCGTCGGTTGAAGGATGAGTCAGTCTGTACGTCCTGCTGTCTGTGAGTCAGATGGCCCTTTTGAGCCCATGAGAGGATTGTCCCAAGTGGGACTCATCAGGAGCCTGTAGGAATTTAGACTAAGTGCTTCCCATCAAGGAAGGTCACCCAAGCTTGGCCACTGGCTGTCTTTGGACATATTTTATGAACTTGTTTTTTTGTTTACTGCCTTACTCTTCCTATGTCTGAAGAGAAAATGCCATACAGCTCCAGAACTGTTGGTCACGGTGCTCATTTCTCATGTCTTTATCTAAGGATCACAACGGTTGCCTTCCCTGTATCCAAGTCACACAAATCTTGAGGTGTGATTGCCATCTTGTGTCCTCTTAGCAAAGGAGGGTCTCCTGTGTCTTTACCCACGTTTTCATGTGAAACTCTTGGTTCTTGGGTTAGCCATTTGGTGAGAAAATGTGTTTTCTAATCATTAACCCTAAACTCAGTGGTTTTATGGGATTACTCTAGATATAATTTCCCCCTTCTTTCTTGAATACAATTCGGTTTTCTTTCTCCACACTCATTCACTGATTAAACGGCTTGCAATCTTCTCACTGCTTTTACCCATGAGAGTTCTGGTCTTTCTCCAAGCATCAAGCTTGTCTTCCTTGTCATATTGACAGCACAACTAATTGTGGGCTGAAGTTATATATGGATGTGGAACTTGCTGCCCCAACACAGACATGTGAGACTCAGAACACGGTGTGCAGAAGGTAGATCTAGACTGAAGAAGTGGAGAACCCCATGGCTACCAGTCATTCTTAGAAGACTTGCCAGGGTTTGTGTGGACAGCTGCTTCTAAAGCAGTGGTAGGAGTTCTGTAAGGATGGACCCAAGAGTGGTAGCAATTGTACCCTTTGGGAGCCAACAAGGGAGTTAGATGGACCTTCTCACTTTATGATGACTCAGCTGCCGTAAGTCTCAGTTTCTGCATAGGGAAGTCTGAACTCGACACATACAGACAGCTTTGTTCCTCAAACTTATTTTTACTCATGGCACACTCCCTCACTAACTGGAGGTAGTTAGCCATGGAGCAAGAAAACCAGGGAGGAATACTTCTGCTTTGATCTGAGGTTCTCTGGACTCACAACTCTTCTGAGCAGCACTCTTACTAGTTGCTGGGTAGGATATTGGACTTAGTAAGATTCCTGTTGGATTTT
This sequence comes from Micromys minutus, assembly GCF_963924665.1. NCBI lineage: Eukaryota > Metazoa > Chordata > Mammalia > Rodentia > Muridae > Micromys > Micromys minutus. The sequence continues at coordinate 12,749,358 of NC_137977.1, forward strand.
GGCCCTCCTGCATGCATTATACCCTCTGTAAAGGACAAGTGACGTGCTATTTCCAAATCCCTTTTTTGTTGTCTTTCCTGGGCCTCTTATCTGGAATCTGCTTCCTGAAATGTGTGCAGAGAACAGCAGAGCAGCGATGGTAGGCAGAGGGGCTTCAATGGTGACTGTAACTCCAGTGACTCACTTAAGAGGCCATGGCTCATTTTAGAGTAGAGATGTCTAATGAGTTGCCTTTCCAATGACAATGACTGTGGACTGTACCTCACAGGCTTGTGTGTGTTTGACACCTGGTCCCCAGTGGTGATGGTGCTGTTCTGAGGGGTTATGGAAAGTTGGGGAGTGGGGCCTAGTTTGAGGAATTGGGTCACCCTTGGTAGGCTTTGAGGGTTATGATCTGCCTCTTGCCTGAGTTCCATGATTTCTTCAATCCTGAAGTTGCTTTTGTGGGGCATCTTGTCACAACCAATAGAAAAGTAACTGATAGAAATGACTTCCATTTCACCTGTACTGGAGATGGCTTCACCACGGCTCTCCAGTGACAGAGGGGCCAGCGTGTGACTCTTGTTCACGTGGTGGTTGTAGCAGACAACAGCTTTGGAGAACCTGAGGTGAGGGTACCTGCCATATAGGATATGCATTTTAGCTGTTCTTTTGTTCATTTGAGCTGTTCTGTGGGCTGGAAAGAGTACTCAGCAGTTAAGAGGATGTGTTGCCCTCACAGAGGACTTGGGTTCGATTCCCGGCATTCACATGGCAGCTAACAGATGTCTATAGCTCCAGTTTCAGGGGATCTGAGACACTCTTCTGGTCTCTGTGGGCACTGAAGACATGTAATATACAAACATGCACAGAAAAGCACCCATGTACATAGAATAAAAATAAATCTTTAAGAAATTAGAATCTTCTGTTAATGAAAGTTCCCTTGCATGAGGAAAGTCATTCTTATGGAAGGGTGCTATTTGATTGTGTGGTTTTGTTTGGAATGGGAAGCATCTAAACAAACAGTGGTCAAAATTAAAGATGTTGGACTAGAAAATGTTCTGTCTAAAGGAATTTTAATTTGTTTAAATTCAGTGGCAGTTGGAAAAAAGAGAAACAAGGAGTTTGGAGACCTTTCAAAGATGTCTTTGGCTTTTCTAGAGGATGCTTCTTACAGCGTTGGAACCTCTCTGAGGTCTCTGTCCTTGTACACTGTGGAGTCACCTAGGTTCCCCAGAGGTTGAGATATAGTGGGAACACTGCACTCATTAAAAACAGAGGGCTGGGATATAACTCAGTGACACAGCGCTGGCCTGATGTATGGAAAGTTCTGGTTTCGGTTCTCAGCAGTGCAGAAAGGCATGCACTATCAGGTTGCATAAAGAGTAAAATGCATCAATGTCCATTAGAAACTCTATGTAGAGAGCTCAAAATGAAAGGATGGGAAAGATACGGAAATGCTAAACCTAAATAACTAGATCAATACCAGGAAAGTATTTGAAAAAAGGAATAAGGAATACTATCAAAGGTATCTAGAGATAGACATTATATGAAGATCAAAGGTCAGTGAGCCAAGAGGTTATAACATCCCCAAGTGTGAACTTACCTAAGGACAGAGCTAGAAAGCAGCTCACACAAAAGTTCATGGAGCTGAAAGCAAAAACGCAGAAATGCAGCCTGCTAGCTGGACAGCTCAGCAATCCTTTCACGTCATCTATAAAATGAGTAAATGGATGACAGAAGCCAGGCGTGGTCACACATGACTTTAATTCCAGCATGTGGGACCAAGAGGCAGGTGAATATGGCTGAGCTGAGAGCCAGCTTGGTCTGTGTAGTGGGTTAAGGCCAGACAAGGCTACATAGTGAGAGCCCATCTTTCTCTATGTAAGTGCACATGAGTTGATCAACACTATCACTTGATTCAATGGATAGTTATAGACTAGTACTCCTAATTATGACAAAATACATACCATTTTCAACACATGGGTAATCCATCAAGACATTCTGGTCATAAAATACACCTTAATGAATCTAAAAGAATGGATACAATAAAATCATATTTTTTGGACAAGTTATCTGAAAATTCCTGGATATTAGCAAATTAGTGGTATTTCTAATAAACCAGTCATAGGATTTGAAAGATTTTGTATTTTTAAATGTGTGTGCATGTATGTGTGTAGTTGTCTCTACAGGTGACCATTTGGCTAAGAAGACTCCTGGAGCTGGAGTTGTAAGTGGTCATGAGTCGCCTGGTATGAGTCCTGGCAATTGAGCTTTGGTCCTATGGAAGAACCGGGTGTACTCATAACCACCAAGCCATTGCTTTAGCCCCTTCACATTCGAGTTTAATGAAATACTCACTATGAATAAAATTTGGATGAAAGAAAGCATGTCAGAATGCGTAGGAAACAAGTGCAGTGTTGCTTAGAAGGAATTGGGACTCACTGCTAATTTTCAAAAATAAAGACAAAAAATATGGCTCAGCAGTAGAGTGCTTGTGGGCTTAATCCCTAGTACAGCAAAAATGGAAAAGTTCCAGTTAGCTATTTCATAAGAGTTTTTTAAAGGGTAAGAAACTAGGGGTGGGGAAAGAGCAGTTTAAATCCAAAGGAAATGCAAGAAAGAGAATAATCAATGAACTAACAGCTCAGAAACGGTGAGAAAGCCAGCAAAACCCTTGGGTGGCTTTTGAAATCTACTCAGGCCAACAAGTCCAAAGGCGATCAATATCAAAGCTAAGAGAAAAGGTCAATGAAAGGGGACCAGAAATATTACAAACAGATACCTGTTCATAAGATTATAACAATTTCTACGAGCTAGATACTTTCTTAAAAGATATCAGTTGCCAGAGTTCATTCAAGAGCCTGTATATCTGCACAGCCCTTTATTATAGGAATTGAATAAATTAAGTTGCTACCTCTATGCAGTGCTATAGCTTACTAACCTCACTCGCTCCTGAGTCTCTCCCAGGGCCACCACTTTCAGAGTTAACATCTATAGCAGGCGCATCCTGCTCATGACTGCATTTCTAATTGCCAGTTAAATCATTGTATTTCTCTAAGAGTAGAAATGTGATACTGGAATCCATAGCACACAATCGTCTCAAACAGCTCTTGCTGCTGTTATGTGACCCGACACCATGCACAGTGCAGACAGAACATGTATGTGTTCAGAATCCAGGCCTCAGTGAAGTCATGGGACACAGCGGAGACAAGTGACACCAGATCCACTCTGAAATTATTACCTGTTTATGAGTCAAGTTTTGCTCATTTTGCATTCAGAAACCTTTTACTGTTGTTGTGTGTGTGTGTATGTGTGTTTCTGTGTGGTGTGTGCATGTGTGTGAGTCAGTTACCTGATCCCATGAGGGGTTGTAAGCCATAGTTTAAGATGTTATATGATAAGAGATTTAATGTTCAACTCTATCACATAATAGTTCCTGATTTGTAAGTTATTCTGTGTCAAGGACCAGCCTTGGCTTGGAGAGAGTTCTGAGGATGGGGTGTCTCTGGGAACAGTGAAAGAAATAACTCAGCAAATCATGGGCACAAGCTGATGGGCTATGTCCTGCTTGAGATAGCTTTCCAGACAGCTCTCTCCCAAGACAGCTCTCTTGCAATTCTAAACATTTTCTGGATGGCTCATCTCTTGCAGATCAAAGGCCCGATCTTTTATTTACACATCAATTCAGTTATCACCCCAGATTCCCATTTGATTATCCCATGAATCAGTCAGTGTCCCTTGATTCTTAGACAGTAATCACTTTTTTTTAACATTGCAAATGAATTCAGAGATCGACTTGCCATTGTGAGCACAGACAATAAGCTAGCTAGATGGGATCTCACTCTAATACCACCATTCCCACCATGCCTGGGCCTAAGTTCTGTTCCAGGCTGACCTACAACTCAGAAATCTGCCTGTTTTTGTATCTCTTCCTTACAAGCTGGTTCCTAGTACAACTACCTCTGCTCTTTTAGGTTTGTGAAGCCCCTCATATAATTCATATTGCATCCTTATATTTTATATAGTTGGGAAATTATATATTTCTGAACTCATGTTTTCAGAGTTTGTTCCTATAGGCTTAAGGGCTGTCCTGAAGGTCTCAGCATTTACCATTTTACTAAGACGCAGGCATGCCTTCTCCTCCTGGACTCATGCTGCTTCTAATCATTATGGGGTCATTAACCTTGGCAGGGAGAACATTCCCTGAAGAAGGAACATGAAAATATGTTCATTGTTATGTAAACAAGCCTTATGGCCACAGCAACAATCAACACTCACGTATGCCCGTACCCTGCTCTGTTCCAGGGGCAGGGACTATGTCACCCCATCCCTTCTACATGTCTATGCAGGATTCAACAATTCTATGTTCTACTTTATCATACAAATCCCCAATTTAATGCAAACTATTTCCTTGAAATCTATTCCATTTGGGCTACATTGGTTTTCTCTTTGTATTTGGCCACCAAAAAGAAGTATCTACAAACCAGAAGACAGTCTGTTAAAGACTTGTATTGAAGGGGAAGATGGTTTGAGAGATTTTCTCTCTGGCCCATGTAGTCACCGGGCCAGTGTATGAGGTGACCTGAGCAGCTGTATTGTCATCTTCTGGTAAAAGGTGTCATTCTTCATAACTGTTCATGTTTGTACCATTCATTGAGTCAACTAAATTAATTGTTGTATTCTTTATTTCAGAAAAGCTGTACAACTCCAGTGGCCGAGATCTAAGAAGGGCCCTTTTCTCACTGAAGCAGATATTTCAGGTAAAAGGGAAAAAAACAAAAGCCACATCCTACAGTCCTGGTTTTACTTTGCTAGGGAGCTAGATACATAAACGCTTATACCTGTGTTTATTACTAAGAGGAAAGCGTGGTTTGAGGACAAGTTAAGTCACAGGATTGGGAAGGCAGAGTGAGCCATGGACTCGATGAGCAAAGGAGAGAACCAATTTGGATCTCCAGGACCCAGGGGAATGCTGGGTGGGCATTATGACCTGCCAGCAAGAGGTTGAGCACTAGGAACCTAGGGCAAGCCGAATAACTACTTTAGCTGAGCTAGCGAGCTCTGGCTTCAGGTGAGAGACTCTGCCTCAGTATAAAAGGTGGAGAGCAATTGAAAAAAACCAATGATGTCAACCTCTGGCCTCCAGTGAGCTTGCACACATGTGTCTGCAACTCTCCCATGTGTCCACCTGCATATAAACACATCACACACACAAGAAAAGATCATAATTCTAGAAGAGAATATATTTATGTCAAATATTTCAAATATAAAATGTAAGCACAACTTAAGCAAATAATATTTTATTCTATATTCCAGTTTTTTTTAAAGAAAACCCATTTGATTGTAGACCTATGCTCTTTCTCTTCCTCTCCAAATCACTACCTGCTTCCCACACCCATGTCTCCTCTCCGTCAATAGTTGCATTTAGTGTTGCAACTATTTAGTGTTGCATTAGTGGGTATTTCCAGCCTAGTGGTAGATGCCCACGTGTATGACAATCTTTGGTATTAACCTCATGCACATGCTGTCAGGATGCACAGGTCCTACTTCGGCTTACTCATGGAGAGTGGAAGGGAGCGGGTGTGACTAGCTCTGGCTGGGTTCTATTACATGCAGTGAGCTCAGGCTGATCTGCTTGTTCTTCTTTGGGTAGATGGCTTGCTTCATCCCATTTTTGGGGTGTTATGAATCCTGCTACTGTAGGTGTGTTCCCTCGGGCACGTCAAGTTCCTCACCACTAGTTTCGTGTTAACACTCCAGACACATCAAGCCTTCCCTTCATTCCTATAGTGAGAGAAGCCCTTGGTGAAGGGCTAGGTCAGGTTCCGAATATCTGTGAGACAGCAGTGGGCAGAGTAAGGCTGTGGGGTTGTGAAGGTGACTTTTGCATGGAGTGTGGCTATCTAGGCTCATTATTTTCATTATAACTTTTTACTCATGAATACATTCTGCTTTCCTCTAATTCCTGTCTTACCCATGTCTTTAAAAGATTTTCTTTGCTGTTGGTAATTTTAGCCAAAGTGAGTTTCTTCCTGTTAAGAGGGACTAGGCAAAAAGACCTGGTAATCAAAACAAACAAACAAACCAAAACCATCCTCTAACTCACCCACACGTTCTCACCTTCTTTACACCTGTTCGGTCTTGCTGTCTCTTCTTTCCAGGATGGCACCCCCCTTTTTTTTGGTGGAAATTTCTAAAGACATGTTCTCTTTTCTCCTATACCCCAAGTCTGTTGTTGGGTGCATGTTTTCTCTGTCATGTTATAAGAAACTTGTATTCTTCTATCACATGGAGAGCAGGGAGGTATCAGGTAACACTAAGATATTCTCCCTCTCAGAAGCAAGCTGAAGGGTGGCCCAGTGGTTGTCCAGAGATGGAACAATACACATCAATCAGGGTGATAGTGGCTATGGAGCCAGGCAGGCTGAGAAAGTCTGAACTGACAGACGAGTTCACTGAAAATTAACAATAAGAGACAAGACGAATAGGCATTAGGGGCTGGTGGACTAGCTATTTTGAAAAGGGCAAATTTTTAGAATCTCACATTTATCCTGCCTTTTCCTATTGAATTTTAAAGGTAAAAGGATGTATCTTTTAAAAATGAAAGCCTTTGTAGGTAATAAAGCATAGACAGTCCTTGATTTTTGGCCCTTAATGAATCCACCAATGAATTGATAACAAAACAAGAAACAAGGTACCACTAGACATTAGGTACCTCCTAATGGAAATATAAGGTATGATGTGGTCAAGAGAGCACATCAACCCTGGGTTCATATACAACTACAAATAAAGACAGGAGCACATGCTAGACGTTACTTTAGGGACCTGATCCAAATGCAGAGAGTGGGCCACTCTGAAGGAAGACTGGCTTTCTTCAGCACACATGCTAATGAGGTTAGGGCATTATCTTCCACTAGTTAAATGACGTTTCTGAGTTTTAGACTCATATAAATGAATTGACTTATGTGGGTCTTATTTGGATCTTTTCCTTGGTCTGAGCTCCGTGACTGTAATACAGCGCTCTGACCCAAAGGTAAGGAAACTTAGGTAAGGAAAGGGTTTATTTTAACTTACACTTCCAGGTCACAGTTCAATGATGAAGGAAGTCAGGGCAGGAACTTAAGGCAGGAGCCTGGATGTCTGAACCAAGCTGCTTACTAGCTTGATCTCTGGCTCATGTTTATCTACCTTTCTTATATAGCTGAAACACACCTGCCTAAGGATGCTGCTGCCCATAGTGGGCTGGGCCTTCACATATCAATCATCGATCAAGACAATCTCTTACAGACATGACCACAGGTCAATCTGATCTGGGTAATTTCTTGAATGAGGTTCCTCTTCCCAAGGAACACTTAAGTTGTGTAAACTTGACATCCTGCATAGTGATGGAAAAGTTGTAAATATGCACACTGACCAGATGTTTGATAGCTTTTTAAACTTAAAATGTTTCTTACAAATACCTAGTTTTACAAGGTTTCTATAGTTGGAAACTACACAGAAATAAACTGACCTATGCTCTGAGAATTGCTCCAGGTTACATAGAGGAGAAGAGAGAATGATGGATAACACAGGCAGCTGTGACTTTATTTACACCTGTGCTACTCCTTTTACATACAGCAAGACTTTCCCACATTGAAAAGTTAGAAAGAAAACCAAATTAACTTGTTCAGACTTATTATATAGTATTTGAACCAATCTACTCCTTGGTGTGTGTCCCACCACCACTTGGAGTTTCTTCTGTTAGTTTATGAAGTGGATTTTGAACAGCCAGGTTAGTACATATAGACAGCATGAAAAAAGGCACTTGCTACAAGGAGTAGGCACAAAACCACACTCAAGAGCAGCCATGCTGGAAGTTGGACCTGACGGGCAGCATGCTGGGTAGGTTAGGCTGGTGCCTTCTGTATGTTTGGGTCTGCACCTTCACCAGCTCTGTTCTCTAGGGATGGAGGCACTTTTAGAGACTCTTACTTTAGGATCTTAAAAAATAAAGACATTGGCCATTTGGATTGAGTCAGTTATTAACAATAACAATAAGACCCAAGACAAAAACAAAACAAAACAAAACAAAACAAAACAAAACAAACAAACAGGGATGATAGCTCCAGGGGTATGGGCACTTGGTTTGGTGTCAAGCTTGAAACCCTGAATTAGATTCCAAAGACTCAAGATGGAAGGGGGAGCCAACTTCCACAAGCTGCTACCCGTCTCCCTCTGCACATTCTGCTGTGTGTTTCCACACATGTGCATGTTCACACACACACACACACACACACACACACACACACACACAAAGTAAATGTAACATAGAAAAAAATGAAAGCCGATGAATAGCTCCTACGGAAAATTCTGGAATGTGGCAGTAATCCCTTATCAGCTCGTGAGAACATTTCAGTTTCATAATTGTCTGAAGCCAGTGTCATAAGAATCATGTGTCAGTGCCTATATATTTCAGAATAATGTATCTAAAATCTAGGACATTGCCAATTTGGAAGCCTTTCTCCACATTTATTATCCACAAGCCTCTCCTTCCCCGGTGCCTTATCTACACGGGCCCATGCATTTGAGGGAAGGGTCTGAGTTGTTCTCATGAACACCGTCTCGCCTGTCCGGTGCTTTTTTCCGAGAGCCTTTGCCAGACACTCGGTTCTCTGGTATATTAATATTAGTGATTAGCTTGACTGGTTCCTTGAGAGCTTGTTCGCACTTTTTCACCATGAAGTCATGTGTGAATCTAGCTTTAGTTAAAGCAATAAACATTTGTTACATGCTTAGAAAACCCTCCTGACTAGACATGAGCTCATCTGCATGTCCCGTTCACATGTGCTGCTGGAATAGGGAGGGAAAAGTACTTTTTATTTCCCTTATACCTACCAGTGTAAAGTAATTTTCCAAAGACTCACGGTACTGTCCCATTTTCTCTTTCTTCCTCAGCCATGATTATCTCAAAGTCTGAGTTCACACAGCTGTCTTTCATTATGTTCAGTCTTGCTCCGCCCCTGCCCCCTAACTGGCGCTGACCCTGCCTCGCTACATCGCTTTCAGGGACCTGTACTATGTCTGCGTACATTTAACCCATATAATTGAAAACTGTCATATAATAAAGGGGCTGATTGCATGTCGAGACAGGAGGACTGTGCCAGGTCACCTATTTCTTCTCTTAGTGGTAATCCATGGTTGCTGTTACTATACTGGTTCTGTTACTCCATTGGCTTTCTGTATTCCCATTGCTGGGGTTTGCTTGTGAATTCCTGCTCTGTTGTCTGTTATAACAAGGTATAGGTGTCCCTGCTGTATCCTCCATGTTGGAGGCAAAGTGCTGTCTATTCTAGGACAGCGCCCTATCTCTGGAAGGCAGCAGCAATGAAAATGTCCGTTTCACGTGACTCCCCTGAATATGGTTTTATAGCAATTGGCCAGGTTGAGTGCTGGCCAGATGTAGTTCAGTAGTCCTGGACAAGTGCGTGCTGTTTGTTTTCCTGCCCTCTTGAGTCTCATGCTATCTGTAAAGAGAGAGTTTTGTGAGATAGTTTTTCTATCCTGCACATTTGGAAATGGAGTGGCAGAGCCTGAGTCTCAATTCAGCAATCCAGAGTCTCAATCCAGCAATCCAGAGTCTCAATCCAGCAATCCAGATCTGGCCTTTCTGCAGAGAATCCTGCTTCCTTGTCCTCTCAAAGCTCACTGGAGGGTGAAGGTGAGAAAGGGGTTCCTCTTAGAACCTTAATCTAAGGACACGGTCAAGAAAACAAAACAGCAGCCAACGGATTGGGAAAAGATCTTTACTAACCCCACATCTGATAGAGGTCTAACATCCAATATATGCAAAGAACTTAAGAAGTTAGACGCCAGAGAATCAAACAATCCTATTAAAAATGGGGTACAAAGCTAAACAAAAAATTCTCAACTGAGGAATATCGAATGGCTGAGAAGCATCTAAGGAAGTGCTCAACATCCCTAGTCATCAGGGAAATGCAAATTTTGGGTTGTTTTAACCCTGAGATTCCACCTCACACCAGTCAGAATGGATAAGATCAAAAACTCAGATAACAGCAGATGCTGGCTAGGATGTAGAGAAAGAGGAACACTTCTCCACTGTTGGTGGACTTGTAAACTGGTACAACTACTCTGAAAATCAGTCTGGTGATTCCTCAGAAAATTGGACATAGTCCTACCTGAAGACTCAGCTATTCCACTTCTGGGCATATACTCCAGAGATGCTCCAACATATAATAAGGGCACATGTACCACATTGTTCATAGCAGCCCTATTTATAATAGTCAGAAGCTAGAAAGAACCCAGATGTCCTTCAGTAGATCAATGGATACAAAAATTGTGGTATATTTACACAATGGAGTACTACTCAGCTATCAGAAACAATGACTTTATGAAATTCCTAGGAAAATGGATGCATCTAGAGAATATAATCCTGAGTGAGGTAACCCAGTCACAAAAGAACAGATATAATATTTAGTCACTGATAATTGGATATTAGCTCCAGAAAGCTCTGAACACCCCAGAAATAACTCACAGGCCATATGAAGCTCAAGAAGAACAGAGGTCAAAAAGTGAAAACCTCAGTCCTTCTTAGGAAAAAAATAAGTGTATAGCAGCCTCTCAGAGTGTGGTACACCTGGACCTTAAATCATTAATAATTTAAGAGCTAAGAATATAGCCTTGTGGCAATTTTTGGTATTAAAAAATCATTATGTTTAATCTATACACAAGAAAACTCTGTTTTCATGTTACATTCTGTTCTACATGTACTTTATGCTTATGGTAACTAGTAAGATTTCAATGCATACTATCAAGCCTCAAAAAGAATTAAGTAGTGACAAAAATATATTCATATAGTGTTATGCCAAAATGCTTTTAAAAATCTGTACATGTATCTCTCTTTTGTAAATAAAGTTGTAAGAAAAAAAAGAACCTTTATCTTAACTGGAAGGAAGGAAGCTTTGGCATTCACAGCCCCAGAACTCTGTCCCCTGCAGCATCTCACCTGAGGCTCTCAGAAGAACTTCCACTGGTCCCCTGCCCAGTCTATCAGGAGAGCTCTTTTTGAGAACCTCTAGCTTAGTGATATACTGAGTTTCTATGTCCTGCCTCCAGATGACCACAGCAGCTGTTTTGAAGGCTGGCTGGCTGCAGGTGATCCGCAGCTCCTCTACCCAGCTCCCTTCCCTGTGCCGCCAGCTATGCAGGGGCAGAGATGAGAGAAGAGACTTCTTTACGTTGTCAGGGTGTTCACAAGCCTCTTGCTGAAACTGTTGTCTCTAGGCTATCTGTTGGGACAGGCGTGTGCTTTTCGTGACAAGTTGTGTGGTCGCTGGAGGCTGCTGTAGTAAAAGTCTTCACATGGAAGTCTCACATGGCCAGCACATTGGGCCCTGTGGGGTGCGGGTCCTAAGGATCTGGGAAAATGAAAAGCAGAACACTGCACAGCTTCTGGACAGGCAAGGGATTCATTTACTTCATCTTCATTAGATTGCCCAGAAGGCAATAATTGGTCTTTGGCAACTGACAGCGTGAAGACTTGTAAAATTTCTTTGGCAAGAGTTAGAAGCTTGCTCATGTGCTCTCTCTCTCTCTCTCTCTCTCTCTCTCTCTCTCTCTCTCTCTCTCTCTCTCTCTCTCACTCCCTCTCCCTCTCTCCCTCTCCCCCTCTCTCCCCCTCTCTCCCTCTCCCTCTCCCCCCCTCCCCCTCTCTCCCTCTCCCTCTCCCCCTCTCTCTCCCCCTCTCTCCCTCTCCCTCTTCTCTCTCCCCCTCTCCCTCTCTCCCCTCTCTCCCTCTTCCCCTTTCCCCCCTCCCTCTCTCCCCCTCTCTCCCTCTTCCCCTTTCCCCCTTTCCCCCTCTCTCCCTCTTTCTCTCCCTCTCTCCCTCTCCCTCTCCCTCCCCCCCTCAAAAAGAAAAGAAAAAAAGAAAACCTTCTTAAAACCAAATTTCAAAACAAAACACAAAAAACAGAGGTGAGGAAGATCTGGGGAGGAAACATAATCAAAATATATTGTCTTAAAAAATAATTTAAATTTTTCAAAAGAGTCAGCTACTTCACCTGACCAGAGCAGAATCTTCTATGAGGATTTTGCTTCAGAGATTCCTGCAGAATTTGAACAATGCAGCTTGGAAATGAGTTAGACAGGGGCCTAAACACTTAAAAATCTTTCTCTTATTTTATTTCATTTCGTTTCTTTCCTTCCTACCAGGATGACAAGGATTTGGTGCATGAATTTGTCATAGCTGAAGGTCTGACATGTTTGATCAAAGTGGGAGCCGAGGCGGATCAGAACTATCAGAACTACATACTGAGGGGTGAGTCGGGCACCTCTGTGGTGGGGCCACGGTCTCTCGCAGGAGCTCTCATGCTGGAGTTTTGTAAGAAATCTGGGATAGTGGAGGGAAGATTCCTTGTGGCGACTCATGGCCTTTCTATCCTTCCCTCGGCTCTTAGTAGCTAGCTGGTGTCAGGGCTGATGTCATTTCCTATAGGTCACTAAGAGCAAAGGACTTGTGACCCACTTTTAAAATAAACCGCTTTGGTTGATAAGGAAAGGCATATTAATTGACCTCAGATAGATTCTTCATTTTAGCTCAAAGCTAAAACCTACCCAATGCTAAAACCCAGGAAAGAAAACAGTTTTTAAACTTGAGTTGTTCCCTGTGGGGCGGCTGTCAAAGTGCCCGTTCCTCACCATGCCTTCCTGTTTCTAATTCATAGTCGCAGGTGGGCCTGGGAAGTTGCACTCTGAGAAGAGATTCTGATTGCTGCCTTATAATTTAGTGTGCAAATTAATGCACGGGCAGCTTTGAAGCCAACTCCTGTTGTCATCTGGAGCTCAGAGTCTCTCATGATGGCGGCGATTCAGGTCTTCTGCTAAGTAATCTTGTTGCCTCCTGTTAAAAAAAAAATCACCTGAAACCTATGTGCAGGTGGGCTAGAAACAATGGTTTTGAACTACAAAAAGAGACATTTCATATATGTCAATGTTATCCTAATTTTATAGTGAAAAATAATGAAGACTCAAAGAGGTCAGTGCTTGTGCCTAAGGATGTCACTTTCCCTGCACCTGGTCTGAGCACTGGTGCAGGCCAGGGTGTTCCTGGATTTTCTGGTCCCTTCAGTGTGACTCCACATACTGCAACTTGATTTTCATCAAGACAAAACAACAAAACAGACATCTTTTACCTTTCCCTTTGGGAGAAGGAAAAATACACAAGATGTGTGATTTCATATCCGATGCCGATGGTTCGAGTTTTGACTGAGGTGGCAGCTGGGCCACTTGCCCTGAAAAGGCTTCTTTCTCTATGTCCTGTATTGTTATATAGCTCATGCTAGGCAGGTTTTCCTTCCCTGCCTGGGGCTACTGAAAGGCCACACAACAGAAAGCACCACAGAAAACTCCCAGGGGTCACTGAACACATCTTCAAGTCAGAGTTCACTCTGTGGGTTTGCCTTGCTAAGTGCCACATCTGTGGGGGGGGGGGCTTCCTAACCCTCTCCCTTTGCTCTGTGGTCTATCTAGGACTGTCTGTGAGATGACAGGCTGGTTCTTTCTGTTACCTTCTATCTTTCCTTGGCCTTCTTACAGATTTGAATCAGTTTTCACAAAGGATGCCTGACCATTGAGATGTGTGGTTTCTGCCCTTCCATATCATTTAGTCTTTACCTTGGAAATTGTGATGGTGTGTAAAGATACACAGACTTCAAACTGCATGCTCTGTTGTATCCAAAGGTGGCAGCTGTCCCTGTGTTAGAAGGGACAAGTCCTGTCTGGATCCTCATTCTTGTGCTTCTACTCAGACTTAGACTAGATGAAAGTAGAGAAATGGGGTAGGGAGAGAAGGGTACTTCCACTGGCTTATTCCCCCACTCATAAGTTAGAAACTTAAAGTTGGATGATGCAAGAAATATACACCAAAATATCTCATTATGAATAATCTGTCTAAACTGACTCTGTGTATATGTGTGTTACTGTTTAAAGTGTTTACCAGTTAACTTTACAAACCAAACCAAACCATAATTATCCATATGTTTGTCTATCCCTCTCCTGGGAGCATGTATGTGTAGGTATCTATCCCCATTTGCATCTGAGTCTGGGTGACAAACATAGCTTTCAGCTACAGTTGGATCAATTTATTAAAAAGGATAGGAATTTTATCAGACTCCCCCCATTATAAGTGGATCACATTATCACCTGTAGCTGCAAGGGAGGCAGAGAAAATGTGTGACTAACTTCTTGGATTTAACAGAGGAGAAGCTTGACAGAAAGTCTGACTTTGGGCCTGAAGGGTATTAGATATGACCACATAGAAGAAAAAACTAGGTGTGATTGGGAAGATTTCCCCTCTGACCCTCAGGAAGCAGCAGTGAGTGTCACCCCATAGCTAGTCTTGGTGTTGCCCAGAGAATCTTTGTACAGAGTGCAAGAGGAGGTTAGTCCCTAGTGTAGAGTGTTGTGAGTTCTGCTCTCCAGAAACTCTAGATGGTGTTGACATCATGAGCTCCATGTAGGATCTCTGCCATATTGAGTGTTTATCCCAAAGCTTACAGTGATTTGTTAATTTATAATATTCTGATCTGGACCAGAAAGATGATAAAAGCACTGTGCTGAGTGTTAACAAGTGAGAATGCCCACTCATGACCCAGAGAGATCCTGGAAAATACCGGCTACCCCCAGTGCACCCTAAAAATCAGCAGTTAAGACCCTCTTAGTAGGCAGCACTTGTACAGAGGTGTGAAGCTTCATCCCACCACCAGGCCTTCCCACCTCTTCTTTCCAATAATGCCTATGTATTAGAGACTAGAAGGCTTGCTATGCAGCCCTGGGAAAGTGAGGAGTTGCCATTTTCCATGGAAAGGAGCATCTTTTGTCTGCCCTGAATCTACTCAGTCTCAAGAGATTCACCCCAACCACAGCACTGTGTTCACTCAGCGGCACACCGGGATGTTTCTTGCTGAAATCTGTGCCAAGAAACTTATCTTCCGGGAGCATGTGAGTGATGTATTTCTTGGGGTGTGACTCTTCTGTCTTTATACAAAGAATTATCATTTTCCCTAACCCATGTGTTGAGTTGCTCCTCTGTGTCATCAACAGAGTTCTGTCGAGCAACAGTCAGTTGCCAGTGGTCACCAGACATTCACAATCAAGAATAACCTTCAGCTTGCTTCCATTTGCCCGGCCATGTTTTGACCGTATTATATTGGAGTGGAAATATAGGAGGGGCAGATGAAGGTGAGGAGGAGGGGATCTGCAAGTGCTTTCTAGTTATGATACTGGTTCTGAGAGAGAGCACAGCAAGACAGGCAGGGCCAGTCAGAGCACACCAGGGGCCTGTCCAGCAGCAGCAGCAGTGGGAACTGGGGTCAGGCACCGTCACTGTAGTTTCTGAGGGAAGGAATAGCTGGAGTATAAGAAGCCAGCCTGTAGGTGTAATGGTTGATCTTCACCATGGCCGTGAATGGGTTAAGAACCACATAGACATACTTCCCAAGGTTTTCCCAAGGGGAGGAAACCCTCTCTGAATGTGGTAGCACTGTCCCATGGGCCAGGGTCCTAGATGAAATAAAAAGGAGGCAAGTTGACCACCAACAGTGCTTTCTGTTGCTTGACTGGTGCAGGATGTTCAGGAGCCTCACATCCCTGCTGTAACACCTTGAGAAGTACTTCCATCACACCCACACCGTGCCTGCTAAAAAGGTCTGTGCTCTTGAACTGGGAGCCATGATGAACCCTTTCTTCCCTAAGCTCCTTTGGTGAGGAGTTTCACCACAGCAGTAAGAACACTGGGACAGGGCAGGGCTGGATATTTACAACCATTTTGGCAGGCTCTGAGGCGTATTGATGGCTCAGGAGTGATCAGAGCTTGTGTGTGGTTGTGGGACACCGATATAGAAGTGGTTGAAAGTGACGGGCTACTTAGGAAGGAGAACGGAATGAACTGGCTTCGAAACTGGGCCAAGCAGCATTTAGGAAACAATGCGGCAGGTGGTAAGGTGGCTCCAGTCTAACCTCTGTGTTACCTGTGGGGTCACTTAAGAGCTCAGCTTGATGTGACCACCTGTGGCCCCCACAGGCCTGAGGAGCAGTGTGCAGATAAGTCAGCTGTTGACTGTGTCTGCGTTTAGAAGACTAATTATCTATGAAGAAATTTAAAATTTGATGCAATCATTAACCATTTAGCCCTGTTAGACAGTGGTGGTGATGGTGGTGGTGATGGTGGTGGAGGTGATGGTGATGGTGATGGTGGTGGTGGTGGTGGTGGTGATGGTGGTGGTGGTGATGGTGGTGGTGGTGGTAGTGGTGGTGGTGGAGGTGATGGTGATGGTGATGGTGATAGTGGAGGTGATGGTGGTGGAGGTGGAGGTGATGGTGGTGGAGGTGATGGTGGTGGTGGTGGTGGTGGCAGCGGCAGCTGCGGCATCGACAGCAGTGTGTGTGTGTTTGTGTGTGTGTGTGTGCTAACCTTTTATTTATTTGTCTTTTGTCTGCATGTATATCTGTGTACCACATGTGTTCCTAGTACCCTCAGAGGCCAGTAAAAAGGTGTTGACTCTCCTGAGACTGGAATTAATAATTGTTCAAGAGCTGTGGTGTCATTGCTGGGAATTGATCCTGGGTCCTCTGAAGGGACATCTAGTCTTTTAACCAACCACTGAGCAATCTCTTTAGTCCCATGTCTGAGGTTTGTTTTTGTTTTTGTTTTTTTTTCTTCTTCTTCTTTAATATAGAGGCCCAGGCATTGGTTACGTTCCATTGAGTGTCTATAGGCTGAGAGGTAAAGACAGGTTTGAGTTACAGGGCAGCCAAGTGCTCTCTAGAAGTGTGAGCAAGCTGCTGGGAAGAAGTCTTAGCTGTACAACACGGAGAAATAATATTTATCTGAGTTATTATTTTTGGATGGTTATAGCTAATGATCTACCGTTTTTTTTTTTTCAGGATAGCCAGTATTTAATATAAATGTACCATGGAATTTTATACCTCACGATTATGCTTATGGAAGGAGGACCTAGAGTAGTATATTCCTGGGAACTTAAACTTTCCACAAACATTACCAAGCCTTTGCTGTGGGCCACGTGCCCACCAGGATTGAGCCCCGCTCTGACACAGACACCCAGCCCCTTTTAGATACTGTATACCAATTGCACATACATACCAGACTTTGGAGGAAAAGAGAAAGATGTGTAAGAGCCCCGAAGGGCAGCTGTATATTCAGGCAAAGCCCCAAGAGAAGCCTCCTTTGATTGGCAGGCTTCATGCAAAGAAAAAAAAAATTCAAGGCAGGGTTTCATTGTGTGGCTCTGGCTGGTCTGGAACATGCTATGTACATCAGGCTGACCCTGCACAGAGTCCCACCTGGCTTTGCTTCACGAGTGCTGGGATCAAAGAAATGCAAGTCCACACCTGGCCCATGTAAAGACATTTGATTTGATTGGTTTGCTGAAAGCAAAGCGTAGTCACAAACACTGTAGTTAATATCAGAGTTGTTTATAAAACGCATGTAGCTCAGTCCTTTAATTGTACAAGAAAAATAGATTTTTTTACTCCCATAGTATTTTTAAAGAAATATTGTTAATTTTATAAGCATTTCAAAATGCAGATTTGATGTTTAAAATTCCAGAATTCAATGACTGAATTTTTACAATGTAAAGTATATACATGATGAACTTTGATTGAGCCATACAGAAAAACAAACGGTGCCATTTGTTGTAGAGTCTGATGGAACTGAAGAGTCCATTCTGTTATTTGTAAACCAGGCAGACACAGATAGACAAATGTCATGTGCGTTTCCTCACATACGACATCTAGATTTTCATGTGTATACATCATGTGTACATCTACTCATGTCTATAGATGAAATGGGAGGGAGACTGTGGGAGAGAAAGTTTGAAGAAGTCCGAGAAAAAAATAAAGACAATACACTGCAGAATCTAGATGTAACTGTATGTGTGCAAACACAATGAGGACCGGGGAGGGAGGAGTCTGGTGGGGGCATGGGGGACGGAAGGAGGAATTCTGGGAATGGGAAGAGTTGGGGAGGGCTTTAGGGGTGGTGTGAGCAAATAACCCATAAAAATATTATGAAGAAACCCATTATTTTGTGTTAATAAATTTAATTTGAAAAAACGAAAGAAAACCAGAGTTCATGACCCCCCCCTCTTTTAAACTAGAACTAGCCTTTGTAGATTCCACTGTAGTAAAAAGAAAATCTGGAGTGGTTTGGCCATGAGGGGATTCTTTGGAGGATCAGGGCATGGCCAGGTGGTGTCTGCATCTACAGTGGCAGAGGCAGAAACCCTGAGCACAGAGGGAAAACAGACAGACAGACAGACAGAAGTGACCGCCGCGCTGCCATCTACACAAGCATCCTCCATGCCAGAAAAACACACAAGTTTGCATTTAGTGTTTTAGATCAGAGGAGGCAAATGAGAAGTGGGTTCCAAAGGCAGAGGGGTGGGCAGAGGGTGCCCCAAAGTGACTGTTAGAAGAAGAGACGGACACAGAGGGACATGGCTGCTTGTCTCTGAGGTAAGGGAGGTCCAGCTTCTGGTCTTCCCGTTGACAGGTGGGCCCCTCCCCTCTTCTTCCTCTTGCCCTCATCCTGATCACTCTGCTGGCTTGCTGGTCGGCTTTCTTTGCCTAATCTAGATTTCGGACACTATGGTGGCTGCGTATTTGACCAGACATAGATGATGTCACTGCACACTGTGGCCTATGGTGCCACCAGCCCCATGTGAACGGAAGCCAGTGTCCAGGATGAAGTTCCTTTTTGTTTGCTATCACTCTTCTTGCTGAGCAGCTCTGGCATTGGGGAGGGGACCACGTCCTGATAGGGAATCATGCCAGCCCAAATTGGCAGCCTGTGGAGCGAAGTGGGGCCTGCAGTTCATTTCTCCTTTACTTAGTGTGTTTAAACTAAAAAAAAAAAAATGTGAATATCCATAAATTAGATTTGCCATGAGCCACTGAGTTCAAGCCCAGCACTGAACCCTTGATGCTGCAGTTAGAGCAGGAAACAGCTGTTCCCAGTAGCTCAGGGTTGTGGTTCCAGCTTCTCTATGATCCGCTACTCCTAATGTGTTGCCCTGGACCTTTTCCACTTCATTCTGCTGCCGCTTTGCCCCAGTGCTTTTTCACTTGAGACCTCTGACTAATGACATCATAGTCTGTGAAGCGAGAATTACCATCGTCTACAGCAGAGGAGCCCAGCTCTATCCCAGAAGTTATGATGTCATCGCTACTTCTTGCACTCGATTCTCAAGTACAAGCCACAACTTTTTTTTTCCTATTTTTTCCCCCCTTTGGTAATTTCAGACTGTTCAAAGCTCGCACTCCAGTATGCCTCTTCTTCAAGATGTGCTATAAATTAGTAAGGGCGAAAAGCTTCCACTCAAAAACAACTTACATTCAGGATGGTGCAGCCTGGGAAACAGGCAGGAGGTAGGAGAGACGGGGGTGTGAGGACGGAAGGTCCCGGTTGGAAACTGACTACGTTAGCTGAACGTGAGTTGGAAAGCAGGTTTTTATGTCAGTTCTAAGCCTTGTACCTCACATACAAGTCTGTCCCATCTAGAATGACATGTCCACAGAGAGGCCTGTGGCATAAAACTGTCTCAAGACAGGCACACCTCAACAGATAGCTCAGGGCTGGAGAGAAGGCTCAGATGTAAGAGCACCGCTTTTCCAGAGGACAGGTTTGGTTCCCTGCAGCCACATGGTGGCTCACAACTGACTGTAACTCTAGTTCAAGGGGATACACCACCCTCTTCTGGCCTCTGTAGGCACTGTGCACATATGATACACAGACACACATGCAGGCAAAACACCCACAATATTCAATAATAATAAATTAAAATGTTAAAAATGGCCTATAAAAATAATAAAAGATGGCCACATAAATATGGAATGATACACATGTTTTTCTTAAAAATGCAAATAGCTTTAAGGCTTTTTTGTTCTACTGAATAAATTGTGGAATTACATATTTGGAACTAAAACTATCACATAAAAGCCAAATGGGCTGTATCCACACCTTCTGCTTGCTTCATGTGTGACTTTGATAAAAATTGATGTGTCCTTATGTTGTCAGCGAGCCGTGTCCCTGGGAGGGTGTGGCTGAAAATTGTGGCTCTGGGATAGCAGTTGTCATGGTGCTGTGATATCTCTTAGATCTTTGCACAATTGTTTCTTCTACGACTCAGTTCACTCACTGAATATGTCAACTTAGTTTGTAAGGATTTTACATGATTACCTGAAAGTTTTTTATGCTTTGTCTCCATGGACTTCTGCTTCTTGGGATTTTTCAATCACATGTTTGTTGCCCGTGTAACTGTTACGAGCTGTTGTGAGATGCAGTGTTGTAAGCACAGTGGCCATTATCATCTTAATCAGAGTGGCCATGGCAGGTGACCCTCAGGATGGGGCCTGCTTATGCCCCTTTATACAAGAAGAGGAAGGGGATATGTTCTAGCTGTGCAGGGTTCCAGGGTCTCTGGAGGTGATACAATGTGTGGAGCGTATGGGGAAGTGAAGAGGGATCCATTTGTGCAGCTGTCCTGGCTAGTCTTGTTTTAATTAGGTTGATGCAAGGTAAAGTTGTTTGGGAAGAGAATCCTCAGTTGAGAAAATGCCTCTGTATGGTTGCAAGAGTTGAGGACATTTTCTTGATTAATGATTGATGTTTGAGGGCCCAGCTCCCTAGAGGTGTTTGCTACCTCCTGGGTGCTACATGATCCTGGGTGGACTCAGCTGGTTAGGGTTTTAACACAGCAATAGAAAGGAAACTAAGACAGAGGCAATAGGGATGTGGGTTTGGGGGACCTTTTCATGATGTGGCTGCTTTGCTCTTGTAAGTAACCTCTTACTTAGCTCTGCAAGGAACTGATACCTTAACAGTTCACCAAGCTACCTGTGAGTTTGCTCTGTGGTTGGTGCTGTTTTTGAAGCCAGCAACTGTTTTATCTCCCAGTGAAAACTTAGCATGGTAGCTATGATGTGCTTTTCTTCCTGGCCTCAGCTTAGCACCTGTTGGAGATGTGACCTGCAGGTGTAATCAGCTACCTGCTGAGAGGTTTGGATTTGTCAAGAGAGGCACAGCTTGCTCATTCTGGAAACAGGGAGATGTGAAGTCCCTCTGGTGTCTGCTGGGCATCCATGGTAACAGAGAGGTTTCCTGGCAGTATTTGAAGTCCCTTTCCCTGATGCGACCAGCACCCCCTTAGGAAACTGCTCAGAGACTAGCCAGACCCCTTCTCTTTCTCCAGAACCACACTGAACCCTCACCCGACTCTGCTGCCTCAACATCTGCAGGATTCTGTTTGCAGAACAGGAAGCCACCTGCTGCCAGTGTCTTCCAGAGCCAGTGGCAGTCCCTGGTGTGTCTGAGTGGGCCTGCTGGAGTGGTAGTAGCTGTTGTATTTCAGGTGTTTGGCTTCTAAGCCCTTCTTACCTGTGCTTTCCCTGGGACATCTTGGGGAGCTTAGGAGGAGGTCACTGGGTTTTTGTTAGATTTTGTTTGTTTTGAGAGTTCTGACTTAATCTGACTCAGCATAGCTTGTGGTCTGTGCTCTAAGCATCTCTCCCACCAGAGAGGACAAGAAAGAGCAGAGACAGACCCATGCCTTTGATGCAGCAAAATCCATGCCTTTTTCTACTACCTCTGCTCTGAGGCCAGTGATCATGGTGGGATACTTTGTAGGGAAGGCAGCCCCAGCTCATTAGCCCCTCATATTCTCGAGTGAGTAAGGTATGGTAAATCTCTTTCTGACTCCAGCTTGTTGCCATCTCTTAGGGTGGGTGTGCTTTCCCCTCCTACTCTCTGCCTAGGTGCCTTTTATCCTATAATTACAGAACACCTAAGTCTGAGTTTTAGATTTATAAGATAAAAAACAGTTTAGTTGGAAGTAGCAAGCATTAGTAAATGGTAGCAGATGATTTATGCCGAAGACTCTACAGAGAAATACACAGCTGGTTGTGCCTGGCAAACATTACGTCCAACTTGGAGCTTCATTAGGCTGTGAACTTGCTGACATAGGACCCTTTTTAAACTATGGAAATAGTAAAGCTATATGCGCAACTCAGTGCTGTTGTTTGTTGGTTTGAATGATAATGTCTTCTGTAGGCTCTGGTATGTGAACATCTGACTCCCAGTTGGCAGTGCTGTTTGGGGAACTTAATGTGGCGCAGCCTTGCTGGGAAAAGTAAGCCACTGGTGGGCTTTGGTGATCCTGACCTTCCTTCCCGTTGGTTTCCTCCTGATTCATGATCTCTTGGCTTCTGCCATCCGTCTGGCCCAGCATGGTTAACTCATCCCTCTGGAATCATAAGCCAAAATAAACTATCACTTTTTAAAACATGTTTTTAGGTATGGTGTTTTATCAAAGCAACAGAAACTTGATTAAAATATGTAGTTATAGTTAAATCTTTAATGACTCCGTTCTGTGCTCATCACAAGCTCCCTTGAGTGTGTGCTGGGGACCAAACCTGAGCTTGGTACGTGATGGACCTCACTACTGCTGTGTTCCTCACTCTCCCAAGTAGGTTATTTATAGCATGCTCGATGCGTTCTGTGTAGAAGCATCTCACCGGAAAGTCAAGCTGTCTTTCAGACAAGAATGAATACATAAAAACAAAACGAGATTTCTTGCAATCCTATGTCATCAAACCCATAAGTATTTTAGTTGAAGAAAGGCTGGTAAAAGGCTCTCTGTGATCCTCCTTTTATCTGCTGCAAAACAGAAGAAACATAGATGTTCCTCCTATACAAAGTGTGGCATTATACCCAGACAAATCTCATTACAATACATCCACCAGGAATTTTCCTTTGTAGTCAAACCAAACTTGTGTCTCAGCAGCCTGTCCTTTTCTCAGAGCTTTTCTGCAGAAGCTGTTGGCTAGGAGTCTCTCCGAGCACAGTGATTGCCCACTTGGCTGTTTATTACTTGACCTTGTGTGTGGTGGTCTTTTTACACAGAACATCTTTGAGTTACAGATTCAGGATTGTGGTTAAACAGCATGTCTGAGGCAAACTTTAATCTATTTTCTTGGCTGGGATTTGCTAGAATGACAGCTGGTATGTCTATAGGTAACTCCACCTTGAGTTTGCAGAGCTAAGTGGACAGGGCCGCTTCCCAATGCCAGTCTGAGCTTGACACCAAGTCTTTCCTGTATTAGATATTTTCAGGATATTTTCTGACACCTCTGATCTGTGAGCCATCCATGCTCTGGGTCTCTCTAGTCCCAGAATACCACATCCCCAACCCTCCCCAACATCTCTTCATGCCATTTCCACCAAGAGCACCGTCATTCATCATGTTTAAGATGGCCACTGGAGGGCTTCCTAAACCTACTTCCCATACACCTGTAACAGAGGGGCATAAAATCCAGGCTTGTCGCTGGTCCTTTCAAATTGCTCTGTATCTTCATTCACAGGTGTGGTTTTGACTTCAGACCAACATTTTTCTTTTCCTTTCTAACCTGCTCTCCCACATTCTCCCATTTTCTAATGGATCTGTGTTTTTTAGTCCTATCCATTTTTGGTTCCTTTTGTGCCAGATGTCAAGGCTTAACTTTCTGCATTGTTTGTCTTTTTGTTTGTTTGTTTTTTTAAGGTTTATTTATTTTGTATATATGAGTGCACTGTTGCTATCTTCAGACACACCAGAAGAGGACATCAGATCCCATTTCAGATGGTTGTGAGCCACCATGTGGTTGCTGGGAATTGAACTCAGTACCTCTGGAAGAGCAGTCAGTGCTCTTAACCACTGAGCCATCTCTCCACAATCTGCTCCTCTCAGTTATTGTCTTCAGTTGTTCCCCTCTTCCTTGACATCCATGAAGTCCTGGGCCTTCCATGTGGGAAGAGCCCACCAGAACAATACGCTAGTGTGTCTATCTAGGCCATGAATGAATGTCTGCTGCCCCAAGGATGGTTCTGTTCTCTGTTTCAGCTTGTGAACTGTTTATCCCCCTTATGGGTCACACATTAGCATCTGCATTCTGCTTATCTTTCAAGATGGGGCTCAGATATTATAATTCCAGGAAGACTGTCTTGGACACTAGTGTTTTGGAGTTCTGCATATAACTTGGTCTTGACACGTCACTGACAACTTGTGGTGGACTACAGTCCCTAGAGTGTGCCAAATGATGAAAAACCCTTGGTGATATGCTTGCTGGATCTGTAATTTGGGATATCTTGATTTTGTATGTCATGGTTTGCCAGGTGGGTTTTACTGCATAGTCTGTTTTATATGAGAGATGGTTATTTTCCTGTTTTTGGAACAGGGGACAAGTTCTTTGGTGATAGAACAATGTATACCAGCCTTTGTGGCTGGCGTCTTTGTATCTCATAGATGTTTGATAGGTATCTGGTAAAGACATTGAATGAGCCATATGCACAGTCCATCTTGTTTTGTCCATTGTTCAGTGAGAGACTTTATGGATAAGCCTTATGCTAAGAACTTCATATGCACAGCCAGAAGGTATGAAGCTGGAGCTCTGTGTGTATGCTGAAGAGGCAGCGTGCTTTGAAGGGTCTTCATTTGAGTTAGCTTTCAGCATCCTTACTTCATCTCTTGCTTTCCTTCTCTATCTCTTCTTTCCCTATCTTCTTACAATGACACTCTGTCAAGGGTACCACCCACTCTCTTCTGGGAGCAGTTCACACAGGGTGCACAGGGTGCTGTTGCTTCTCGGCCGCACAGTCATTTCGGTCACTTCTACGACCTCTGAGTTTGTGATGTGCCTGCTCCTTTCCTTCCCAGGCAACCCCATCCATGGGCCTGGCCTCAAGCCTACTAGGATTTAATCAGTGGATGGGTTTAGATGTAGTTAGCTAAGTAAGTGGTTGTTTTTGGAAGAAGGGACCTTTTAAAGATGGATTAGAAGCAGTAAGTAGACATTGCAGGCAAGTCGATTTTTGACAGCAGACAAGCTCCAAGAGTTGGAAAATTAGTTTCTTTCTCCTGCCAACACAAACTGATCTGTGGTGCCATTCTGGAGCAGTCTTTGAGGATTCTGAAGCCACATCCAGCATCAGCAGGAAAGAGCGCCATAGCTGATTACTGATGTCTGTCAGCCACTCTCCACAGGAAGGGCACAGGAGCCCCACATATTTGGAGATGAGAGGGCTGGGAGGCAGTTTAAGAAAGGTTGATTTCAAACACTCATGTGGCAATTAAAATGTCCTAGTCATAGGACTCAGTAAGCTGCCCTGGAAACATTCCAGCTGTGACCAGGTGTTCTGTCAGGTCCTCCAGGCTCGGGGTCAGCTGCTGTTGGCGTCGTAAATTCTTCTGTCTCTAAGGTTCTAAGTAAAACATGAAAGGTTGGAGAGAGAAAAGAGGAGCTGTTCACCACCTTCTCTTTGGGCTTTGTCTCTGCTGCTATAGGGTCCCAAACTGTCTCCACGCAACTGTTATTCCACTTCAGTTCCCAGGAAAGCCAGCTGCTTTCAAGTTGTAGTGCCCATCCGTGCCATTGGCAAGGGCATGAACTGCTGCTCTTTGTCATAAAAAAATGATTGTTTATACAGAATGTTTAAAGGATTCAGAAATTTGAAAGGTTAAGTACATGTAGTTTCTATTCAGGGAACCATACATGGTGAGAGCAGTAGTAAATGCCCTGGAGTAGGCTTCCTGTCTTCCAGAACCCAAGGGCTGAGACACAGGGGTGTGTTCAGAAACACCATGGGGTTTGGGTTTATTGGTGAAATCAAGGCTGGACTAGAGAGATGGTTGGTACCCATGAGAAAAGAGTTGCAGCCATGCTTGGAGACAGGATGGGGCTTTCCCATCTTTACTTATATACAGCCACATTCCCAACATTGCCCAAAGAGTTTCTGTCCAGTGAATGTCTTACTGGCTCTAATAAGAAGGAGTCTTTACAGAGACACAGCTGATACAACTTTATAAGGGGTGCAGGAGAGGGAGGCTTACAGTGGCCCCTGGGCAATCCTCTAACAGTGCCCAATCTAATGAGTGTTCCTCCTCAGTGATCATAATTGGCACTAAAAGCCCAAGGTTTTTCTGGAAAGCTGCTGGATATTGGAGTTCATGTTGAGAGACCAGAGCATTTAGAGCCTGAGGTCAGTGGGCAGCAGCAGGGACAGGTACAATCAGTCACTCAGCCAAGACAGCTTCTTGTAAGCCACCAAGCTGCCTTTAGCCAACTCCACTTTCCATTCATCCAGTCAATACATTGAAAGGTCCCGTGTTCATTCAGGGCAGGTCTTCTCTCCAAGTTAATCCCATGTATTAATTCTTGCACAGGGCTGTACCAGCTCTATTCCTGAAGACTATTCTTTATAGATTTTTTTTCTTTAGCTCCTCCATATCTTAACTACATGGTTTCATTAACATTGGCCTCTTCAACATTCTGTACTTCACTGATTATTTTTGTCAGTTTGCACTCTCCCCAATTCTTCTATGGTTAAAACCCTTAGAAGGCTGGTGGATCCATTCAATAATGGATTTCACTTCGTTGCTGTAGTGGTTTGAGTATGTTTGGCCCAGGCAGTGGCACTATTTGGAGGTGCGGCCTTGGAGTAAGTGTGGCACTGTAGATTTGGGCTTTAAGGTCCTCTTCCTAGCTGCTTGGAAGCTAGTCTTTACCTGTTTGCCTTTGGATGAAGATGTCCAACTCTCAGCTCCTGCTGCATCAGGCCTGCCTGGACACTGCCATGCTCCTGCCTTGATGATAATGGACTGAACCTCTGAACCTGTAAGCCAGCCCCAATTAAATGTTTTTATAAGAGTTACCTTGGTCATGGTATCTTTTCACAGCAGTAAAACCCAAACTAAGACAATCAATTTCTTTGTAAGAGTCAGTCACTTTGAAGTGGAATAAAGGAAGAAGAAACCACAGCACTCTATGAAATATGAAGATGTACCACTAAGCTCAGGAATAAAGTGCCATGGTGCTGGTCTCCATTGTCAACTTAACAACGAGAACCACTATGGAAGCATAGTTCTGGCATGTGTAGAGGGGTGTTACCAGAGGGTTTAACTGAGGAGGGACTGTTGTTGGTACTCTCCCATAGGCTGGGGGCCTGTACTAACTGAAGAGGAAGAAGCAGCCTGAATACCACCATTCATTTTTCTCTGCTTCCTGGCTGTGGTTTATTGTAATGAGCTGCATCCTGTTTCTCCCACCAAACCTCCTTGGCCATGATGGATGGACTGTACCCTCAGAGAGAAAGCCAAAAAGAAAAAACCCCATCTTCCCTTAAGTGGGGGTTATCAGATATCTAGTTACAACAATGAGAAAAGTAATTAATCCAGTTGCTAAGGACTGTGAACCTAGAAGGCAGTGTGTGTGGGGGGAAGGGGGTGTAATTTTGTAGCAGAAATTCTGATGGCCCAAAAGTCTGCCTCTCCTGATACACAACCTGTATAATCCTCTCCTTTTAAATGCAGGACGGACCTGTGAGAGTGCTGGGGGTTGTGCCTATCCTAGAGCTATGTATGATGTTATATTAGCAAGCCAGGATGAATGTATTTTGCAGATGTAGTTAAGCTTCTCAACTTGTTGATTCTCAGTCAAAGGGAAGGTGATCCTGGGTAGGATGGACCCAAACAGATGAAACCCTTAATTAAATCTAGAAATCCCTCTACAAGTTATCATGAGCTCCACAGCTGCAAAGAAATGAAATCTGCCAACACACACACACACACACACACACACACACACACACACACACACACACACACACACACACAAAGTCTGAAAGAGGACCCCAAGCCTCAGCTGAGACCACAGTCCCAGAGGCTTGATGATAGCCCAGAGAGACCCTGAGAAGAAGGCTTGGTCAGGCTGGGGCCTCAGGAACTGTGAGGTGACACATAAATGCTGTTTTAAGCTGCTGGATTTGTGGCCATCTGTTATACAAAATTAGAAAGCAGGTGCAAACCCATTCACAATCCTGAGCTATCCATGGCTCCTACAGTTGACACAAAACACTACTCAGCCTCAAAGAAACAGCAGTCTTGGGGAAAGGGTGTGGGTGGTTCCACAAGGACAGCAACTTGGATTTACATGCTAGGCTTTTGGAGCAACTGTAGAACAGCCACCGAAGCTGAAGTCCACACCATTTCTGGCCTGCATCTCTCTCATGCCTTGACAGTCCTCTGCCACAAGAGACAGAGGCTTGTTGGATTGACTCTTGCTTATGTCTATCTTTGTTCAAACAGAGGACTGTCATTTAACACAATGACCTCCAGCTCCACCCATTTTTCTGCAAATGGCAGCATTTCATTCTTTTTTACAGGTGAGTAAAATTCTGTGTCTATGGACCACATTTTCTCCATTTGTTCTTCTGTTGGTGCACATCTAGATCGATTCCATAACTTACCTACTGTGAAAACATAGCACATTCTCATAGGTGGAGTCTAGATTTAAGTGCTTGATTGTGTGTGTGTGTGTGTGCACCTATGTGTGTGTGCACATGTTGTAGGGCACTCTTGGGAACAGGGCTCTCATCCAGACATGGTCCTACTTTCTGTATGTCTTTATTCATCTCTTTTCCTTACCCAGTATAAACCCAATGTATACAGTTGGAGTGGAAACAGGAGGCCTCTGGCTGAGGCCCCTTACCACAGGGAACTTGGCAGAGTCTTAGGATAACCTTCTAGTAAGAATGGATAGACCAAAAAAAGACCCACTATATTAAGTTAGGGTTTGGATGAAAATCCTGACTGCCTCCTTCCCCACTTAATTTCTCCAATATCAGCATTATTATGCTTCCAAAGGTAGTCAATAAATTTTAAGTACTTCAATCCTATATCATCCATTTCAAAGACTGGGAATTAGTCTTTGGATTATTCTTTGCATGGTCTTTTGAGATGTTTCTTTTTCAGAATTAACTTTTTATTTCCTTTAAAAAGGAATTAGCCCAGTGTATCACATTTCTCGGGAATTTCATAAAATGTGAAGTGTGCTCAAGCCAAGTGCTCACTGTTGTGTGGGAAAGTGACAACACAAAGGTTTCTGGTGATATCTGGGCTAGAAAATGGGAAATAGCAACTCTTATGTTCCATGTAGATGACAAAGTTGACTCGCATCAGTTTATATACTGATGCAAAAGGTGCTTGGGGCCAAAGATGATTAGACCTTTGTGTCCATTGTAGCTGCACTGTTACCTTCGTCTCGATTGCTTTGAAGAAATTCTGCCCCTCCCTACTCTGCCAGAAAGTGGGTGTGTGGGATTGGAAGCTGAATCTCAACTCATCCAGTACCTGGTGGTGAGCTGTGGGAATGCCACCCAGCCTACAGACTCTCCGGTCACTCTCTGTAGAGTTGTGGCCCAACTGAGTGTTGTCTTGTGAGCAAGGTTACCCCGTTGCATGCAGTAGGCCAAAGAGGAGACCTGGCTTCTTAAAGAGTGACCAGCATCCCATGTGGGGTGGCATAATTGCATGTAAAAGTCCTGAAAATTTGTTAACAGTGAAAGGTTTCTGAACTTGTGATAACCAAAATTTAACTCAGCATTAAACATGTAATTAATCTGAGGTATTTCTGATGACATGAGCCTGTGTTGCATCATGTGACTTCACTGTAGCCTTGGCTCTGAGCACACAGAGCCACTGGCATGTCAGTGTTTGGCTCCATTTGAGACTGTTGTTTGTTAAGTTTTCTTCTCGTGGGCTAAGGAGATGGTTCAATGGATGAAAGCATCATTGTTCCAGCTGAGTTGGGTTCCTGGATCCCACAGCAGAAAGAGCTAGTCAACATCCAAAGTTGTCCTCAGACTTAAATACATGAGCTCTGACAAGGGCACACACACACACACACACACACACACACACACTCACACACACACACACACACACACACACACACACACACACACACGCATGCACGCACACATGCACACACACACAAATACACACACACACATGCACACACACACACGAACACACACACACATGCACACACACACGCACACGCATGCTCCTCTGTTCACGTTCACTCACTCTTACACACCTCACACACACACACACACATACAATACACATTATTCAAAGAAGAATATCTACTCTTATAGAAACATAATGGTTTAATTATAGAAAGCAAAAGCCTTAAATAGTTTTGTACTGTTATTCCTTAGTATGTAAGTATCAAATTAGTTATCTTTGGATTGTATTATGTTAGAGTATTTGATTTTCATAATTACTGTTTGAGATGCTGCCTTGAGTTTCATAAAATTAAAACCATTAAGTGAACATTGTCTTGGAATCAGGACAGAACCTCCAACTTTATGAAATGGCCCTAAAGACTTCTGCTGTTTTATACTATGTATTTACATGAGGCAGTGTTTCAACACTGATAGTTATAAAATCAAACCATTGATCCAGTCTGAAAATATTGAAGGGGCTCTGTCTGAAACATTCAGCCAAGTTTTAATTTTTATGTAAAAATAAGTAAGCACTTCTATCTCATTGGTATTCAGATTTGCTCTAGTTGTCAGTAAGTTTCAAGGTAGCATGGATACCCAAGAATTGTCTTAATTATTTCCAACATGTATTATCTTGGAAAATAGGTTTGTGTACCTGTTTTACATACCTGTTCACCTGGTGACCTGACAAAGGTGTCTGATGGAAGGGAGGCTTACAGTTCTAGGGAATGCAGCCCAGAAAAGGCATGGTGGTGGGAGCAAGAGGCAGCTGGCCACATTTTAGCCACTATAAAACAGCAGAAAGTGATGGATACTGGTGCTCTGTGCACTCTCTCCATTCACTCATTTATTTAGCTACTTATTTAATTTCTTGTTTATGAATTTCACATCATGTGCCTCAATCTCACTCCTCTCCACGTCCCATTGTATCTGCCCTCTTTCCTTGCAACCTTTCCTCCAAAAGGAAAAATCTCGTTGGGGGAGCTGTAGTGTGTCACAGTGTGTCCCATGGAACACACTCTTGTTCACACCTTTTTACTTACAAATGTGCACTGCAATGAGTCATTAGTCTGGTTCAAGACCCTTGGCTTCTACTACACCATCCATATTGGATCCTCACTGTGATCCTCTCAGATATCCTGTTGTTGAGTCAGACCACTGACTCACCCACATCTACACTCCCAGAGCAGGATCTCCAGAACTTCCCTGGCTAACTCGTTCAACATAACACAGCAGCTGGCAAGAGGCACGGTCGGCTCTCCGACTCTCATGACCCTGAGGGCCACCTCTTCTGACAGCAGTAGGTGGTGAGGGCAATGGAGGAAGAAGGGTTATCTCTCCCTCACCCAAGCACCACACATGGAAAACTTGTGGGACCACACCTTCAGGGCCACCATACACTCCCCAATTCCCTATCCCCTGTCCCCATAAACAAGGCCTACTCTCCTGAGTACCATAGCCAAAGAAGGGCAGGGCTATCTCTTCCATTCTCATGACCTTGGGGCCAGCTCTTCCGTTTGCCCAGGTGGTGAGGAGTGGGGTTTGGGGAGCATCTCCCTTCCATCCATGTCACTACACAGCAGACAAGTGGCAGGGCCAGCTCTCCTGTGCTCACACCCTTGAGACTGGCTTACCTACAGCTCTAAGAACCAGGGCCACTAGGTGATGTGCAGTGCCTGCCTGCTTTCTTGCTCTCATGCATTTGGGACCAGCTCCCATGATGCCCAGATGAGGGGTGAGGGCAGCCCTGCACAGACCTCAGACATTAACTTGGCCCTTGGCAGCAGCCCAAACTAGGCATGTTCACCTGGCCTTTTGTAACACCCCCTCCCCCCACACAGACATGGCCCACGCTGGTAGGACCTCACCCTGGCCTTAGGTGGCCTCATTGGCTGTCCCTTAATCCCCTTCAATCTCCAGTCCTGCCTCTTTTTATTGTGCCCACATCCTTCTGCTTCTCCTTTTCTTCTTTCTCTCCACCACATATTAGCTCATCCAAGTAGTGCCAGGGGCCTCTGGGTGTCTGGGGTCACTTCAGGAGTTGTCTCAGGAGTGCTATACCCCAATCATGTCATGTGGCATCAGACAGAGGTCTTCTTGGGCATGGTCTGCCCATCTGGGCCTGCAAGGTACAGGGCAAAGGTTGTCTCAGGCTTGCTCTGCCAACCCTGCCCCCAGGCCCCATGGTGCTGAACTCTTAACTTCTTTATTCGGTCTAGAATCCCAACCCTTAAAACTATGCTGTACCCAGATTTAGGATGGGTCTTCCCATGTTGTGTAACCCTGGCTGACATGCCTGATGCTATCTCTTCAAAGAGTCTAGATACTGTCAAGTTGAAAATTAACATTAACCAAAACCTTTTGGGATCCTCAGTAGAAATATTTATGAAGCACTGGTGTGAGTCATCTGGCCTAAGTTAGATTTCTGACAAGTCATGTATTCTTATAAAAATGAATTGAGTCCAAAGGTTACCCCAGTGCCTGTGACTGTCCCATGTGCAGCAGGATCTGGGAATGTATCCTTGCAATCTGTCATTTAACACAATGGGTTTCTTGACTAAGACATCTGGGTCTTCTCTGCTTTTGCAGTTTTGTGATCCAGAGTCAGCCTTGTACTGTCTGACAAGAGCTGTAGCCACAGAGGAGCTTCCTGAGCCCTGGTTCTGTCTCCCGGTTACCCCGCTGTCCATTCACTGGGTCGAATACTAGAGTGCACTTGCTAATGTTTCCCACCATGGGCACACATTGTCTATAACATGCAGACCTTCATGCAGCATGTGCGTGAGCGGATAGATGGTGAGAAGTGAGAAGACGTTTGTACCATCATCTCGGCAGGATATCTGCCTGGCTCTGTTTGTTGTGTGTGAAGCTGAGCTACTTGGATTTTCTAAAATCTCCATATACCCAGTTTTTGCTCTTGTGCTGGCTCTTCCGTTGCCTTAGCTCACTAGAGCATATGTCTCTGTGCTGTTCTCGTGCCCTGTGAGTTCCCCATTTTATAGAGTATCTGTCCTTGCCATGCCTCTCTAAAAGAAACAAAGTGAGGAGGGGCAGGCAAAGAGAGAGGCGATGGATATGAAACATTTACTAGAATGCCTTATGGCTTGTGGCCCTGATAGACCGACAAAGGATTCCTACCAACAGAAAGGCCAAAGACTTTGTAGTTGTTACGTTCATGAGACTGAATTTTTCTAACAGTCTTTCAGCATCTGATATGAGGAATGCTGGTCTTCAGACTATACTAGAGCCCTGAAGAAATAGGTTCTAAAATTAGTGAAGAAATGCCGACTGATAAATTTGACAGTGAAGGCCAAACAGCCCCAAAGCAAAAGCTTCCTGTTTCTATGTCCTTTTATGTGGCCTGCCACCAGAAGGTGTGGTCCTGATTTAGGCAATGTCTTATGACTTCCAAGTGACCCAGATTTAGGGTGGGTCTTCTCCCCTCAATAGATCCAATTAAGAAAATTCTTCATAGCTGTGCCTGGCTGCTTGAACTTTAGTCAAGTTGACAGTTAAAATTAGCCACTACAATACCCATAACTTTGTCTCGGCAGTAAGTTGAAGCCATCTGTGAGGACTGCACCCTTCTCTTATTTGCACCCAGACCCTCCATGTTCAATTCTGAGCAGAACTTCATATAGTACCTGGCTCATGGTAGACTTTACAGTAAAGGAATCTCCTAGCAACTGTAGCCCAGGAATGTCTGCAAGACAACAGGCCCTTGGTACAATGCTAAGACAGACAAGTCTTAGAGACTCCCATGATAGGGCATGTCATAGGCAGCAACACGTTTATATGCATGTGAATAGGCCTATGGCATCTTAGCGTTCTTGTCTCGGCCCTTCCAGGCTGCCAAATGGGAGACTGGGATAATTGGGTGACTTGAGGTGGACTGCTGGGAACAGTGCTCCGTGTTTCTAATCATAAGGCCCCAAGATTCCTGGGAATTGAGTTGGTCTGCTTGCCACTCACTTTCTTCTTTCCGGCACAAAGGATCTAAAGAGCGAGTGTGGAATGTGCTCACGCTCTGCTGCTGCGACTTGCACCTCCCTCCCCTGGTGGAGCTGCGCTGGTGTCCTCCTTTACTTCTCCCTTTCCCTTTCAGCCTTAGGTAGCACTGGACGATCTCCCGGATGGTCTGCTGGGTAATGAGTCATCTCGTTTGCTCAGGGGTTATCCACAGCCAGCTCCATAGGCCCCATTAAACTCTATGAGTTTTCTGCCAATTACACTTCTTACTTTGACTCTTTTATCAGATTACCCTTGGATGGTTTTGAGTGTTGAAAAGGTTGACATCACTGTCCAACTTCTGTTCGTTTCAGCCTGTTATTGTACACATCTCTACAGCCTGCTCTCTGTCCGTGTGTTTAGGCAGACTTCTGGCTCACCTCACTTTTTTACACACACACACAGGGATATGGATCTGTCTTAGCCACAGAATGGAATATATGGTGCCCAAAGCTCAGTGGTCCAGGGAGGACCTCAAGCATATCTTACTAACTTTTGCTATAAAGAGGGTGTCGAGAGAGCAAGTGGTCTCTTCCTGCCTTTGGGTTTTATAAGAAGCTGTTGGCAAGGCATTGCTGATTCTGCATGGTGCTTTTCTACATTGGGCTAAGCAGCATGTCTAATTGTGATGTCCTACAAGCCTTGGTGGTTGTTCTGGATATATGGCAACATTCATATACACAGGTGGGTTTGAGCAGAACTTCCTTATCGGATTTGTAAAATCTGATATTGAGTTTGTCTGGTTCACCTTTCTGAGCTGACTGCTTACGCCACCCAGCAGTGTGGGGTGAGGAGCCAGGCTTGCGAATTCTCACCATAAAGATTTGGGAGCAATCTGCTTTAGGTGACTTACACCTGGAACAGAAAGGTCTGATGGGAAATTTATGTTTTTCCTTATTTTTTTTTTCATCGAAAAACTAAAGAGACAAGAGGCTTGAGAGGAGTATTTTTTATTCATATCTATATTTTTAAATACAAAGAGGCTGAGGTGGCCTCAGGCCTGAAAGAGCTGCTGCATCAAGTGCCACAGAATGTTGGTCCTCAGCATCTGGATCCAGATCTCAGGCTGGGCTCCACACTGCGCTCCGGAGCACTAGGAGTTGCTCTGTGAGGGCCTGCTGGCTTCCAGGAATGTCACTTTTGACCTTGAGAACTTCTTGAGCGAGACTGACCTTGCAGAATGGGGGGATTTAGTCATGTTGGGGTGGGAATACTCGACATCAAGAGCATTGGGCTAGCTTTAAGGTAGAAGACAGCAATACTCTGATCTGTTAATAATGTTCCTCATGGGGTTAAAGAGATGGGTTAGTGGTTAAAAGCACAAACTGCTCTTCCAGGGGTTCTAGGTCAGTTCCCAGTGTCCATGTCAGGTACTTAACACTACCGGTAACTGAACTGTTTCAGGGCATCTGACAGTCTTCTGGCCATGTCACTCAGTATCTATGTACACACATGTTTTGTACATATAGACAAGCAAGCACACACAAATGCACATAAAAATTAAAATTATGTCTCTCACCAAGTATGTCCAATAAATCCTTATTAAATATCTTAGACTTTGAAATAGTTTTTTATTTATATCTATGGATAAACAACAACATCTTCCCAATGTAATTCTTTACTGACAATAACTACCCTCTGCCCTGCTCTCTCTTGATTAAGAACTGGGCTGTGGGCATGGGCAGGGAGATGGGTTAGTTTTTTTGTGTAGTATTCCACCTATTGGGATCCATCTGGAGCAGGGATGGCCTCTCAAAAACCTTACATTTTAACCTATGATATTTCAGACTTTTATTTGCGGAGTACATTCGAATGGTTAAAACAACAATGGCGTTCTTTTGTGAAAAACTTTTTACTAAAACCAAATGGTTATCTTGGAAAAAGACAGTTTAGTTTCATCCTGGGGTTCAAAGGTCTCCATATTATGGTCCCCACCTTGCTAGATCATCTCACTGGCCCCAACCTGACACCAGCTTGGTAGTCTGACTGCCCACTGAGGCTTAGCAAGCCCATGTATGACACCAAGATGTTGGTTCTATGAACAATATCATGTCTCCTGCTCTGATGACAGACTATGGGCTCTGCACAGTTGCCCATGCATTTAAGACAGGGTTCTGGATCAGCCACTACCCTTACCTCTGTTAAATCTGTCCTGTCTGCTCACCCAGATGAGTCCTTCAGGAGGCTAGACTGTGAAAGACAGGTGACAGCCTTCTGTGACATATGCCTGTATGAATGGCTTCTGAGGAGCCCTGCCTGCTTAAATTATGTGCTCACAAGCTCCCAGTGTTGAAGGAGCAGGGGGCTTCAGGAATGAGGTGAGGTGGTAAGAGTGAGAACGTTGTTCTTCAGAGCCCAGTGTAGGCTCCATCCATTGTGTTGTTCCTTATAGAGAGAATTCAAGGTGCTGATCTGCTTCTGGGGTTCCTCATGGTCACTTGGGTCAGAAAGGCCATGTCACTCAGGTGAAACAGATGTTCCCCCGAATACAAGGCAGACCAAAGTTCTGTGGTCAGAAGGGTATACAAAGGGGAGTTCCTGGCCTAGAGGAACTGTGTAGTATACTCATTCTAGGCAAGGATTCGGGAAACCCTGCCAGCCTGCAAGGACGCCACTGGGTTTCTTCACTGCAAGCGTGGGAAGTGAGGACTGAGAACAGAGAGGGCTCAGGTGGGTGAGGACCCTGGTCCAGACCCAGTGTGGTGAGGTCACGATAGGGTGGAGCAGACAGTTGAGCAAAGGGAAGGGTGTGGGGCCCGAGCAGTAGGTGATGAGGCCTGAGAGGGCTGGTCTCACTTGACTTTTCCAATGGGGTGAAGAGACTCAGAGTGCTGTCATTTAAGTAGGCACATGGGCAGTAGAGGAAGCAGCCTTTGAGACATGTTGTAGAGAAGGAGATTTTTTTTTAAGGAAATTGTTCGATTTTGGATTTCTGAGGGGAGAATTGGGTTAAGATACCATAACGTACCCCTGGGGTTTGGGCAGCATCAGTGTTATCTAGAGACGGAGGCTAATTAGTCTTGAGAGCCACTGTGGGTCTCAGCTGGCCTAGGCTCTGGGTTTGGGTACACCATAGCCTCTGCTGAATCCATAGAATTTAAGGACATGGTTGTGACCACTTTGGCACAGGATCAGTGAGGCCATTGCTGGAGCAAGGCACAATCAGGAACTGTGTGTGTAGAGTTCTAAGTAGAGTTGGATACAAGGCTGCAATCTGCTGTGCAATGTAATGCACAAGGGGGCACAGGCAGATGCCA
Source organism: Micromys minutus (assembly GCF_963924665.1). Lineage (NCBI taxonomy): Eukaryota > Metazoa > Chordata > Mammalia > Rodentia > Muridae > Micromys > Micromys minutus. Next base: position 12,786,495 of record NC_137977.1, read on the forward strand.
GAGAGAAGCCAGGAGCAGCAGGAGGACATCTGAGGCACAAGTATGCAGTGTCATCTGGATTCATGAGCGTGAACAGCACCCCAAACACAAATTCCAGCCTTATCCCAGCTATCAGGGCAGCAGCTCAAAGGATGTTGCCTCAGTGGGAGGGGCTTGCTTTGCATACATGAGGGGAAAGAAGGGACAGGTGAGGACCAAGGAGGCTCTGGCCAGCCCAAGGGTGCGAGTCTGCTTGCCTTAGCTGCTGGCTGAATGGGTGCTCTTCCCAGGGCATACAGCCAGAGTAGCTTCCCTCCACAAACACTTGTCTTCAAAGAGGACTTTAGCCATGGCTCTGAGAGTGGCACAGAGCAGAAAGGACTCAATTAAACTAATCCCAGGGCTGGGACTTGTAAATGAGATCTGGATGTTCAACACTTGCTGTGTGACTGCCCTGGGGTTACTGGTTCTTCAGTACTGTGTTGTTATAGCTCAGGTCTAGTCATAACATGAATGCATTTGAGTTGGAGACGATAACATTTTGCTTATTTGAAATTAATTGTTTCCTGTCATCAAATTGACTGCAAAGCTTCCTCCATGGAAGCTGTTCTTAGCTTGCTGACTAAGGTGGTAAACCGGGTTTGGCACCTGGGATCTGCTTTGCCAGCCCACAGTTTATATGTTATTGGCTAGGAAAGTTCTTCGGTCTTTACAGTAGTGGTCCTTGGTAAGTATGGTTTAATCTAAATCTAACCACCGTTATGTAGGAACTTTGTAACAAACTGATTTTAAATCATGGCTCTGTGTGTTCATGTAATCCTGAAAGAAAGTCTTGGTGGTAAGAAAGTATTTTGTCATGAGCAAAATTAACAAAAAGAGTCAAGACCCATGGTGTCTCAGTAGCCACAGTTGTGGAGGATAATACTGATAGACCCTAAAGTGCCTCTTCCGATTGTTTCTCTGCTTTAGGTTTCATGTCTCTGTTCTGCCTCTGCCACAAGCTGCCCTGAGGTCAGAAAGTTTCAGTGGTGCAATGGGAGCCCGAGCATTGTCCTCCTTAGGACCAAAGCGGAAGGCTGAAGAAGGGGCCCATCTGTTCTTTCACTTCACAGGAAGCAGTGTCTGAGGGGTGATCCAGAGGTTCTGCATGGCAAGAACACCAGCATTTGGGACACACTTCCTAGGCTGGCAATCCTGGCCCTAGTACAAATGCCCAATAAATATTCTCTTTTCCCCTTAGTTCAGCTGAAACACCATGATTTTTCAAGTGGAACTTTTTCTAGAAATAACAATAAAAAGGAAAGAAAAACAAAGGTGGGAAGAAAAAAAAAGAGAGAAAGAGAGCAAACTTGGAGGGCTCCAGTAAAAAGCTTGATGAAAATATCCAAATCTGACTTAACCTGAGGCAGCTGTGGGCTCCCACAAGCCGACTGCTCACTCCCCTGTGGCTTACAACCTTGGCTTCTGTTCTTGCTGCCTGGCTATGGAGTATAGAGTTTTGGGTATTGCGTATTAGATATAACTTCCAGGGTCTCCTGTTTTTACTTCCAAGGAGACACTTCCCCTCCCTTGCATCTTCACTTTTGGGTGAACATGTCCTGTAAAAATGTCACTTCCCATGGGGTTGGCAGAATCTCTTCTCATTCACATTTGCTGTTGAGCAAGGACCCAGTTCCAAGGCTTCTTGACATCTACACTTATCACTGTTGCCCTGGGTCTCTCTGTGGCCACTTGTGGCCACCTTTTGATAGTTTTCCATATTGGTCTATGGAAGCAAGAGCTCAGCGAATAGAAAGAAACATTAGGGGAACAAATGTCCAGGCTGCCTTTGAGAAGAGGGCAGCAGTTTGGCAGGAAAGCAAGCAGATTTTATATCATAGTCGATGGAATGTTGGTCTTGGAGCAGTATAGGCTGTTTAAATTAATCAGGGTCCAGATGCCCTTGCCTGAGGTAGCTGGGGCTTGGGGATCAGGGGAGCAGTGGCTTTTCTGCTAAACAGAAAGCCTGCCACATGAGACCTGTTGTCCTGGTAAACACAAATGAGGTAAGAGGTTCCCAGGGAATGCTGAGATTAGGCTTCCTTTTACTCAATCCTTTAAATCCTTCCAAATGATCCTTCTGTTTACAGTTAGAGTTCTTCTGTTTAGGACATTGTCACTAACACTGCCATATTGGACCTAACAATCCCCAATAGTGATCTCTCCCCTGACTGTAAGTAGATCATCACCCTAGATTACCCAGAATCAGTGGAGACCATACAGGGAACCTGGACTTTGCCTGGACCTGGTGATAATGAGGATATCTTTGTCCTCATTGATAAGATGGCAACAGAAGAGACCAGTGGGCCATTAGAACACTTACTATTGAGGAGCTGAAGTAAGGTGACAGAGAGCCACGTACAAGGATGATATAAACCACTTAGAAGCTATAACAATTGTAAACACATATCCAACAATGGAACCACCAGACATGTGTGGCAGAAACTGTGAAGAGCCAAAGAGAGACAGAGAAATTATGCCTGGAAACTTAAATAAACCACTCTTCACAACCCACAGAGCAGCTGGAAAGAAAGTCACATAAGTCACTAACATCTTGCACAGGATCTTTGGTAGAACACACCAACCAACAACAGCAGAATGAATAATTTTATTCTAATTAATCTTCTTTATTATGGCTGTTCTTAGTTAGCAAATTAAACAATGGGTTTCATTACAGCATTCCCATTCCCTTCTCATTTAACCCTCCTTTGACTACTTTTTCTTCTCCCCCCCCATACCTTTTCTCTTACACCAAGTAATCCTCCATCTTCATGTCTCTATTTCTGTCTCTGTCTTTCGCATGCACATGTGCACACATGCATACACACTCCCCAAACCTACACTTCACTCATGAGAGACAGTGTGATATTTGTCTCTCTGACCCTGGTTTATTTCACTTAGCACAGTGATTCCCACTTTCACCCATTTCCTGGAAATAGCTCATCTTTATTCTCTTGTATATGAGAATAAAACTACACCATAGGTGTATGCACACCAGTTTCCTTATCCGTTCATCTGCTGAATGCTTGTAGGTTAATCAAAACAAACAAACAACAAAAAGCATTCAGAGTATATTTTTCCCCCAAAGGCCCAGAAGAACATATAAAGGTTTACTGAGTACTAGCCAGTGAAGATCTTAATAAATTTAGAAGAACCAATCCCACACTGGTATGTGCCTGTTTCCCCAGCACTTGTAAAGGTAAAGCATCAGGGTTGTTAGTTTGAGGACAGCCTGGACTATATAGTTCCAAGCCAACCTAGGCTATATAATGAGACATTCGGAAAGTGAGCAATATCTTTCTATATGATTGATTAATAGGTCACAGATGTTCTCAAGATGAAGTATAAAAACACAGAAAGGAAGTATAAGAAATCTGTAACATGAAAGCTTGTGGCATACAATAAAGTCAGACTTGTTGAGGAAATGGCAAAGGAAGACAGGAACAATCTGAGATTAGCCCCAGTTACTGGGGAAAGATGAACCCAGTGCATCTAAAATAAGCTCTAGGAGAAACCAAGCTCACAATAGAGGCTACTGACATGGAGAGCAATGGGCAAGAGAAAACCAGCGTGATGGAAATTTTGCTGTTCCAAAACAGCAGCTCTAGTAAGAACTACACAGGAATAGAGTTACTAATGCCAGGAAGGAAATAAGCACTGTGCCTATAGACTCTTTAGACATCAAATGAGTAACACACCATACAATGAATAACACAGGATTTGATGACTTCAGTGAAGTAGGGCATGCATCCCTGGGTAGGTACATGATTGAGCAAATGATGGTCCATGGTAGCACATCCATCTCTGAAAAAGGAAAGAGCTGTTGGCGTGCATAGCTTGGATGGCTTTCACGTGCTTTATGTAGGTAAAAGGTCAGTTCCTAGAGGTGGTATGTTGTAAGAGACCACGTATGGGATGTTCTCAGAACAGTATTATGCAGATGAAAGGTATGGGTTAGAGAGGCGGGTGGTAAATGGGGATGCCATGAGGTGGAGGATTATATAATAGATTGGTTAACCATATATTAGTTTACTTATTGCTGTTTTTTTTTTTTTTGTTTTACCGAAATATTTAACATTTTAATTGGAAAGATATACGTGAAGTTAAAAAAAAAAGAAGCTGTAATATGTGTGTAATCTGAAACACTAGCAGGGCAATAATGTTTACATAGAATAAAATTGTATTTCACAGAGGAAAAACCATCCCAATCTATTACAACATGCATGAAATTCTGGAACCAGAATTTTTTTTGGCTGTCTTTTTCTCCAATAATTTCTTTATTTTTATTCACTTTACGTCCCCATCACAACCCTCCTTCCAGTCTCATCTGTACAATTTTGATTTGTTTTTTTGAGACAAGTTCTTACTCTGTAGCCTGTACATGTATTAGCCTTGTGCTTACTATGAAGACATGAGCTGTGTCAAGCTCAGACATTCACCTGTTTCTGCATCCCAAGTGTGAGACTGAAGCTATGCACAATCATGCCTGCCTAAAATAATATTTTGATTTTAATTATTTGCTCATGTATGAGCCTGAGTGTGAGCTTGTGCATGAGTACAGGTGCCCATGGAGTCCGGAAGAGGACATCTGGTCTCACAGTACTAGAGATGTAAGGGGTAGTGAGCCACTCAATGTGGGTGCTGGAAGCCCAGCCCTGGTCCTCTGTAAGAGTGATGTCTGGTGCCTATGGATGCCAGAAGTTAACATCATATCCCCTAGAATTAGAGTTTCAGATGGATGTGAGATGCCATGTGGGTTCTAGAAATGGAGCCCTGGTCCTCTAGAGCAGCAGCCAGGGATCTTGTTCATAGCAGCTTTATTTATAATATCCAGAGGCTGGAAAGAACCCATATGTCCTTCATCAGAGGAATGGAGACAAATTGTGGTGCATTTATACACTGGGGTACTACTCAGCTATTAAAAACAATGTCTTCACGAAATTCTTAGGAAAATGAATGGAACTAGAAATTTTTATCCTGAGTGAGGTAACCCAGTCACAAAAGAACACACATGATATGCACTTACTGATAGTGGATATTAGCCCAAAATCTCGGATTGCCCAAGATACAATTTACAGACCACATGAAGCTCAAAAAGATGGAAGACCAAAGTGTGGATGTTTTAGTCCTTCTTAGTAGAGGAAACAAAATTATCAAGGGAGGAAATAGGGAGACAAAATGTGGAACAAAAACGGAAGGAAAGGCCATCCAGAGACTGTCACCTGGGGATCCATCCCACATACAGTCAACAAACCCAGATCTACAGTGGATGCCAAGAAGTGCTTGCTGACAGGAGCCTGATATGGCTGTCTCCTGAGAGGCTCTGCCAGAGCCTGACAAATACAGAGGTGGATGCTCACAGCCAACCATTGGACTGAGCACAGGGACCCCAATGGAGGAGTTAGAGAAAGGACCCAAGGAGCTGAAGGGGTTTGCGACCCATAGGAAGAACAACAACATCCACCAACCAGACCCCCCAGAACTCCAGGGACTAAACCACCAACCAAAGAGCACACATGGAGTGACCCATGTGGCAGAGGATGGCATTGTCAGAGATCAATAGGAGGAGAGGCATGTGGGTGGGGGAGCACCCTCATAGAAGTGGGGGGAGGAAGGATGGGATAGGGGGTTTTCAGAGGGGAAACCAGGAAAGGGGATAACATTTGAAATGTAAATAAATAAACTATCCAATGGAAAAAAAATAAATTACTTAAAAAACAAAACAAAAGGCAGATGAGCCATCTTCCCCACTTCATCATGTCACACTGCTTTGTCATGGCCTCTGTGTTCCTATGATCAGTAGACACTGACAACTACCATGCTTCTATAAAACATCCCAGATACCCCGTAACTCTTTACCCCACAATCAGTGTGAGCTGCGTCTAAAAAATCTGTTGTGTGAAATGCTGTCATGGGGCAGTCTGCGAGCGTCTAGTGAGTTCTGCACTGAGCGCTCTCTGCTCTTTAGAGTCAGAGTTCAGTGAAATCCGGACCGTGAATGCCTGAAGAAAATGGGACAGTATATGATAAGAAATCCGTGTTATGATTGTGCTTAAGCAGTTCTCGGAGACTGGACAATGATTCTCTATAGTGGTTCAGAGGTTAAAACCTGGGCTTGTGGGTAGAAAGGGTCCAGCCGACAACAGTGACCCTGACTGCACATAAGGGGATCCTTGTGGCTGTCCAGGTCAAAAACAGGCCTGGCTCTGTTCTGGTTCATGTGGGCCTGGAGTGGTGAATGAAAGTTTGTGATCCTTGTCTGGGTGCTGGATTTAGGGGTAGCTGAGTGGCTGAAATGGGGCCTCTAGGGGACCTTCCCATGGTGGACAACAGAAATGATGGTTAGGTCAACATGAATGAAACCTACCACCAGGTAGATCAAACCTAACAAATAACTTAATATGAACCAGTTTTCTATTCTATTGTTTTCTATCTATTCAATTTTAAGATAATTAAACTGAACAAGATGACTTGCATTATAAAATACAAGTTCCAGGGAATTAAGTAAGCCCTGGGGGATTTGAGGGTGGTGGGTTTTAGCAAAGTCTCTTAGAATGGAAAGTGGTGTTGGATCATAGTGGGTGACTCCTGGGTGGGGCCAGGCTCTGATGTGGCCATAGGGATGAAGCGTTGAACATCTGGAAGAGGCCCTGAGGACCCAGTGGGCTCCTGGCCACCCCTGGCTTCAGGTTGCCTGCGTTTAAATCATAACCCCTTTCATTATGTTGTTCCAGCAAATGTGCTTTCTGCAGATCAAAGCAGATTCCTTGATGACACATGTCAAGACTGTGGGTGTGGGGTGGCGTGGGCAGGAAGCATTTGGCAGGTTTGTAGGGCCATTCCCAGGATGTTCCCACGTTGGCTTGCTTACCGGGATTCAGAACGGCCTGATGCAGTTGCCTTCCCCATATTTTGAAAAGAGTGGAGAGCCTAGGCTAACTTGTAGAATAAATGCCTCACAGAAAAAGGCTGGGTGCTTCTACAGTGGGCATCATCATGGTTGGAAGTTGGGGCTTCAGGACCTGGAGCTTTCATAGAGAGAGTGTAGAGATGTACCTGAGGACAAGAGGTTTAGGGCATGAAATGCACTTTAGAGCTCAGCCGTGCGGGGCTTGCTGGTGGAGGGAAGGTGGTGTGTGTGTGTGTGTGTGTGTGTGTGTGTGTGTGTTTTCTGCTCTGCCTGCTCACGTATCACTGTTTTTCTTCAGTGGTGCCAATGGCTGAAACAGGCACAGGAAATTTGGAAGGTACAGGTACACACATGGAAGATACTGGAGAAGAAAGGGGAGCCAGGAAAGCCAGGAAAGGGGGGCTAATGAGCTGGAAATCACATCTTGAGGAAGGAGCTGTGAGGAGGCAGCCACATAGCCGTCCCATCTCACATTCCCGCCCCGGGTCTCAAAGCACATCCATCCATTTATACCCAATAGGCCTCTACTTTCCTCCCCAGGCTGACTTCTCAGCGACAGGAAGGACATCAGACCCCACTCTTGTTCTCTTCAAGAACCATTGATATTTTTGAGGGGACTTGAAAGTTTTGTTACAAAAATCAGAAACAAAATATAAATGTGCATTCGTTTTTTACTCATTCCTAACAAAGTGAATCATGTGGACAGTCAGTTGTGGCCTACGTCTGAGACATAAGAGTATGGGTCATTGTTCCACTGCTGTTACTACAGGTCTACGGTTTCCTAAAGCCTTTTAAGGTCTAACCTTTCAAAAAGTTGGAATGAAACCCTACAGCCATTTTGTGGGACAGCATTAGAGTTGAACTCTAAAATTTAACTGAACCAAGTCTCTAGGTTTATCTGTGTTAGAATCCTGAGAAATTAATGCCCTTTCCTAAAGTGCTTCAGGATCTTCAGATGATGGTATTCCACTTTTGAGACAAGCCCTCTGTTTGTGTCTTATCCAGAGGGAGAGGTAGGAGGGCTGGGCCAGCATCTGAAGGCTCTGTGCAAGCATTCACCCTTGCTAGTCCGGTCCCCACATCAAAGCTCATTCGCAGATGGGAATGTGGAGCCCATTGGGTAACACTGGAATTAAAAGGCCAGCATACCTTGGTAGGGCTATTTATAATGAGGGTGGCTTTAATGGGTTTCCCACAGCTCTTTGTAGTGAGCGCTGTCTTGGTCTTTCACAGATACACGTCCTGTGGAAATGGGCTGGGTCTGAGCTGGAGTACCAGGGTTTCCGTGGTTCAGTGGCCTTCACTGCCCAGTGCCAGAGGAGGGTAGAGATGCCTCTCTATCTCTGACAAACTCAGATTCTCACTCTTTACATAAGGAATGAAGAAACTAGCATTATATCTAGTAATTTTCTAGAAAAATGATAACCTTGAAATGCTATTGGTTCCTAAAAATACAAAAAATTGGGAGGGTGTTTCACTGAGTATCTGTGTCAGGCTTTATGGTTTTACTCTTTTACTTGCTAGACACACACACTCATTTACATACACACATTCACATATACATATATACATTCACATGCACACCCATTCACATATACACACTATACACACACATACATACATACATATTCACATATACACATATTCTTTTATGTATATATGAAATACACAACCTAGGATATTTTAAATAACATAATTTGCACATACATTCATATTATTTATGTGTATATATTATATGTATACATACGCATATATACTGCTTTCTGAATATTCACTTTTTTATATTGCTTCCAAATCAACTTGTTAAAAAGGAGGCATATTGGAGAAAAGCTTTGTTTTATTTTTTTCTACTTTCGAAACTAGACACTGAAACACCTAAGAAAAAAATAAATGTATATTTAAACACAGAGTGTGCTCATGCACATATGTGTGGGTACACACATCACCACATGCATGTGTGGAGACCCAGGAGTCGACGCTGGATATCCTCTCTAGCATTCTCCTCGTCTGCTTTTGAAACCTGAGTTTAGTAAACCTGAACTTTCTCATTTACTGCTCTCTCTAGTCCATGATTCCCTAGGACCCTCCCTGGGATGGCTTGCAGACACATACTCCCCTGTCCAGCTTTTACCCAGATACTGGAGATCTGAAATCAAGTCATCACCCTACGGGTGGAGCAGGCACCTGATCCACTGAGCCATCTCTCCAGCTCCTAGAGTACAAATTCTTAAAACTTGAGATTTGAGCATCTTCCTTGGTAAAAAGGATGAAGTTGTAAAGTTTTAGCTGGTTTCCTACATTTCTGGATTATAAGAGGGCACGGGTTTCGCAGTAAGGCAAGGCCTCTCATGATATTATATTTAAAACACATTTTGCATATGTGAAAGCTCAAATGTAAGATTGTGTGTGTGTGTGTGTGTGTGTGTGTGTGTGTGTGTGTAATGATGGCTAGTTTTACACCAGTTTGCTTGGACCATGTCTTCAGATTTATAGTTCAGCATCTCTCTGAGTATTGCCATGAAGTTGCTGTTTTGATGTGATTAACTCTCACAGGGCGAACTGTCAGCGAGCAGATGGCCCTCTCTAGTGGGTGAGGCTGACTTCTCCAATGCAAGTAGTAGTTTTGCAATGAACAGCCAGCCCTGAGGTGAAGTATGTTGGATTTATTTTTTCTGAGTATCTAGCACAAAAGTCATTGGCCCTGATTTTTCATCAGCTCTTTCCAGGATCATCAGCCCACCTGCCCAACATTCAGATGGTGCACACTCGAGCTTCCACAACGGTGTGAGCCAATTCCTTAATCTATCATGCACATATGCTATCTATACGTTGTCAGGTGTGTGTGTACTCACACGTCCTCCCTGTTGGTACAGCTTTCCAGGATACTGTGATCAACACTTCTGTTTTGTAGTAGCTCACTGGTAAAGATCTCTGTGACCAAGAAGTTCAATTGTGTGGTGTTTTCCTTCAAATTTGACTGGATCCTATAGCCCAGAAGAAAATTTAATCTGCCTAGAATAAACCAAGGTTAGGTGTGTGTGCGTGATTTTTATTTTTAGATCACCGTACAAAGCGGCAGGTTTCTCCAGAACTTTCTCATGTGGATGTTGTTTTGCTTCCTCTGCTCCTCTTCTGTCATCTCCTTGGCCCCACCCCCACCCCTCCACCCCCCCCCACTTGGCCTCTACCCCCACCCATCACTTTCCTTTCCATCTTTCATGTCTCCTGTGCTCTTTCGCCCTCTTCCACTATCCCCTCCCCAGTCTACTTCCTGAATTCCTGACCTTTACCCACACATCATCATAACCAGAATCTAGGATCTGCATCCCAGAGAAAACATGCAATATTTATCTGTTCCTTTTACCTTGGTATATTTCCCAGGGTAAGATTTCATTGTGTACCTAATTTTTAGTATTCATTCAGCTGATGCACTTGTGGGCTGTGAGTAGAGTAGCGATCTACATGGCTGTGCAGGTGTCTCTGCGATAGGGTTACATCTCTGTGATGTAGCTTGGCACTGTGTGTGGGGCTGTACAACTTTAATCCCAGCCCCTTGGGAGGCTGAGGTGGGTGGGTCTTTGTGAGTTCTAGGTCAGCCAAGGCTTCATAGTGAAACCTGAGGGGGGCAGGGACTGAGAGGAATGAAGTATATTATAACTCCGTCATAAAGCATTTCTGTTTTTAGACACAAAAAGTATCTAACATTCTTAGCTATCAGGCAAACTTAAAACTACACTGAGATTCCATCTCAGCCCCGGTCAAATGGCTGTCATCAGGGAGGCTAAGGGTAGCAACGGCTGACAAGGATACGGGGAAAGAGAAACCCTTATTTGCTGTTGCTGAGGCTGTGGGGATCAGTGTAGAGGGATCTCCGTGAAGAAAATTAAAAATTTCAGATACTGGGCAGGTCTTGAAGCCTGCTAGCAGGGTAGCCTGGTACGAACGGGACTGTGTTGGGGACACAGAAGGCAGTGTGTTGGCTCAAGCTGAGGTTCCTATAAGTACCAGGGTAGGACACCAAATGTGATGACAGACTCGATATTCCTCAAGCTAGTCCACTTCACTCCTTGGATGAGCATTTGAAATAGCTCCGCATCTTAAACGTGTTTACATCTCTCTCCTGTGATAGAAGCTGGGGATGGTGTGTCTAAAATCTAGAGTGGGGTGGAGAAGGAAATGGAACACTACTGCAGCAAGTTAAGTCTTCAAACAAAACACATAAAATGGTTTTACAGTCTTTTATAGGCTTCTGGCACATAGTAGGTGTTTGTTAAACATGGCGTACAAAATCTACATCCTTGGGCGGCTCAGTAGCATCTCTATCTAGAGAACAGGTGCAGGTGATGCTGAAGACAAGCAATACTAAGGATGCTGGTGGAGAGGACACGCTTAGAAGCCGGGCAGGGTACCAGCCTGCTCCTCTCACAACTGAGCCTTCACGGCTGAGCTACCTTCCTCCCGCCCACACCCACGCCCACCGGCTGTTAACGAGGGGGCCTCTTTGCTCACTACCTGTCAACTTTCCTTTTTACTTCTTGTTTGTTCCCTGGTTAATCACCTCTGCTCTGTGGGTAATGCTTTATTAGTTGGGGCCAAAGCCCAGGCATTCTCTGGACCTGATGAATCAGGCTGTGTCTCCAGGTGGCTTTCGGTGTGAGGTGTCTGGCCCCTGAGTCACTGGCCAGTCCTGCAGTTGCAGACGCACACAGCAACCAGTTCCCTAGTGCCTCCGGACTTGGCAGGAGTTTGGGTGAGCTGGAAAGGCGGCCACAGGCTGGAAAGAGCTGAAGAGAACTGAGAGGTGGTAGAGCAGCTGGTGTGTTTTGGAGGAAACCTGACAGGCAGGTGAGTGTGGTGAGCGAGATGAGGCTTGGCTGCCATGAGCCGGACTCCCTGCCTCTGGAGTCTCTCAGGCCCGCCTCCTCCCCTCTCAGTATCTTCCCTGTATTTTGCCTGAGCAGAAAACTGACTTCTAGCCACCTTGATATGTTTAAGCAGAGTGGTTTCAAAAGTGATGCTCCTTTAAAAAATGTGAAGGAAGGACAGCTTGCTTTCAGCAGTTGGGATTTCTTAGATTAAAATCTTGGGTACATTAAAGCTCTAACACCACTTTATTTCTGAGACTCGGCTTTTAGTACTGTGTCCCTGTGGTTGATTAGGGCTCCACAGGACAGTGCTCACAGCTTCAGTAGATGTTAGTACTGTGCTCTGACTTCAGGCCTCAGCTTTTACAGCTTACGGATGCTCCTCTCCTTTCTCCAGTTTGCTTTCCTCCCCTTTCCTTTGCTCCCCCTAAACCCATATTCTTTAACATTTGGTCAACAAAAATTCATGTTGTGTCCAGCGAGCCAGGACTTGGGCATGAGGTAACAAATGAGCCAGGCCTGCCTCCGCTTTGTGGAACTTTCCATCCCGGCCAGAGAGACGAGGAGCTGACAAGGCTAGGAAGGATAATGGCGGACGGTCTGCCTGCTGTGCAGAAAACTCACGAGGCAGGGTGTGGGGTGGAGGGCGGCAAGATAGGCAGGGGCTGTTTTCTGTGGGGCGGCCTCTCTGGGAGATGGCAGTCTACCAAAGGAAGGGAGGGGGCTGGAATGGCAGATCCATCCCAAATGTCGGCAAGGCTGGGCTAGGGGGCCAGAAGCAGCCCTCCTGATCTTCAGCAGCAAGGAAGCTGTGATAACATATTAACTCAGAGATGGTTATCAGGTGGTATTTTAATTAGTCTCTATACCTGTAATTTTTCATTCCTTGCCTATATTTAATGCCTCATTAGCTCCCCACTGGCCCCCTTTCTACTGTTCTTTCTCCTCACAGACTGTCCCCCTTCCGAGGGAGGGTTTTTAACCTTTGGACATTCTGTCTTCATCCCCGTGTGTCCATATATGTTTCTGATTATGCTGGGGTGGAGCTTTGTCTTTTGACCACTGGAAGCATGGCTCCATGTCTTTAGTTGACTAAGGTCAGAGTGAAGGAGGTGTACTAGCTGTTTGTTATAAGTGTTAGTGCGCATGGATGGTTGAATCCTCACTTCTTTGACTTAAGGAGCTGGGCTGACACCTTTACATGTTGTTTTTGAAAGTACTCGGTTAAACATAAGCTAGGTTATAGCTAACCTCTTGTGAGCAGTAGCAGGGGCGGGGGCCGGATGTCTTAGAAAACCCCCTTTCTGGAGAAGATCTCCCCCATGTGAAACATATCACTGTCTTTTAGACACAATTAGTAGGAAATTCTTCTGAATCTGTGAGTGTGTTGGGAGACTTTCCTCATGGAGGGGTAAACGTGGGAGTAGCTACAGAGGGAGCTTGTGGCTGAGTTCACCTCAGATGTTCCTGCTGACCCTGTCTTCAGTGTTACTCTATCAGGATGACTTCCACACTGGGAGGCACCTGCCACACAGACACAACATGGCACTCTTAATCTCTGGTCCATTACAATAGTCCCTGGCATTTGCAACTCCAACATTTTAATATTTCGTTTATAAAACTGACCTGGGCTGTCCTTTGGCAACTTCGAACATATCTGTAGAGAAGAGCAGCTTCCAGCTTCTTGGCTCTGAGAGGCAGGGCATCCCGGGAGCATAGTGCTTTTGCAGATGCTGGACTATTGTTTTCTCCCTAGACAATGGCATTCTTGAAATGATCTGGGAAGTTCATTCTGTTCTGCATCTGAGCCCAGGAAGGGTACTCTGGTGGCAGGGTGGAATGATCATAAAGGATGATTCCAGGACATCTGCTGCAAGATGGGGCGTGACAAGAGACTAGGCTCAGACTTTGGGATCACAGGTCCATGTAGATGGATGCTGCATTTACTTGTGTATTAGTGTACCTACTCTGTGCTCACAATGTGTTTTGGTACGACACTCATCAGGTACAATACTTATCAGTGGGCTCAAAATATTATATGACAAAACGTACGATCTGGAACGTGCTTCCTGTTTCTCATTGAGTCTTTGATGGTGGCTGCGGAAGTTGATGTAGAGCCGAAAGGGAGAAATAGCTGAACTGTCCCCATTGCTTTAGCAATGTAGCCTCTGCATTTAGTACCAGTGTTCTTCCTGCCCCTCAGAGCGGTGTATGGAGTGGCTCTCTCCCTGTTCTCCCACCTGCAGGGGCAGGTTGGTAACTGAGGGTCAACAACACTGGGGGTGATATCTCCATGGAGACGCAGGATAGAGTAGGCCCTGGGTAATAAGAGACCAAAGCATTGGCAGTAGCCAGGCTGGGCTGTTTTATAGGTAAAGCCTAAGGCTTTATGAGGCTAGGAAGCCTGAAACCCAAACCCCAACCCCAACCTCCCACCCCACCCCACCCCACCACCATCATTGTTTCAAATCTTTCAGCATTTATGACTGATCGATTTCCTACAAAATCAGGTTTATTTCCTCAAATCCCAAGGAAAAGAGAGCAAGAACAGATACAGGAGGAGTGTTCAGGGAAATTTGGGAAGCCAAGCAGCAGAGTCTGAGGGTGCTGGTGGCGGGCTGACTTTCCAGCATTTTTTTTTTTTTTTGCATTTTTTATTTTGGTATGTGAACATGTACATGAAGGTCAGAGGAGTTGAGGTCACCTTGAGGAGTTGGTTCTCTCATTCTCCCAGTAGGTCCTGAAAATTAAACTCAAGTTGTCATGCTTGTTAGAAGGTTCCTCAATCTTTGGCGCCATCTTGTTGAACATTCATTTTCTACTTATTACTTTAAGATTTTATTTAGTTCATTTTGTGTGTGTGTGTGTGTGTGTGTGTGTGATTTTTATATACACAACATACATGTATGGTGACAATGAAGGTTGGGAAATGACATTAGCTCCACTGATCTGGAATTACAGGCAATTGTGAGCTACTCATGTAGATTCTGGGAATTGAACCCTCTTTCCAGCATTCTATTGCATTTTGGCTGGTGCCTCCCTGAAGCCAGTAGTCTGAGCTGCGCCTCTGTCGGGTCAGGGCAAGAACTAAGGTGGGGGAGTGCAATTCGCTTTGGTGAGAGTTTAAAACAAAACAAGTTTGTTCACTGAGTCAGCAAGCATCAACGTAAATTGATTTCTTGGGTACTCTTCTCTGGCTGGGAGAAACCCTTGAACTGATTCGCTGGGGAGAAGATATTTGTTACGCTGGGTGGTTTTGTGGCATATTGCTTCTGTCAAGTGTAACTTGATATTTTGAAGCATGGGTGGTAATTATTTGCAAATTTAACTCTTAAAATGATGGCGGCGTGAGCAGACACAGGCAAAACCATCACTACAGTTAAGATTATTGAAGGCACCTATCACTCCCAAAACATTTCCTGGTGCTCCCTCATAGTCAAGCTGGTCCCAGTATAACCCATTCCTTCCCTAGGCACCCCAAAATCCCTGTCACCACAGGCTAGCTTGTATTTGTAGACGTGTGTGTAAACTAAGCATATAGGATCTGTTTTACTGTCTGATGTTTTTCAGAAGACCTTTACAGCCCGTCACCACACGTTCATTCTTTTTTGATGATGATGCTGCATAAACTCTGGGCTCTCCCCAAACACTGATGTGTCAGGCACATGACCAATGCCCGTGCTACAGTAAGAAATGGTGCAGTCTTTAGGAGGGGGAGCCTAGGAGAAAGAAGTTAGACCCCTGGGGTATGAGCTCCTGAGGAAATATTGGAATGACAGCCCCTTTCTGAACAGGACTCCTGTGCTGCAGTTGATGGTGTTGCCATAGGCCCAAAGTAGCAAGGCTAGAGAAATGCTGACCATGAGCCAAAGCATATCTTTCTGTTCTCTTTCTTGGATGTTTTGTTAAAGTGCTGAGAAGTTGAGTAACAGAAGAGCAGATTCCATCTCGTAGGCACACCATAGCTAATCCGCTCACATCTTAATTCTCGGGGCTAGAGAGATGGCTCAGAAGTATTGGTTGTTCTTCCAGAGGTTCTGAGTTCGATTCCCTGCAACATCATCACTCACATGGTGGCTCACAAGCATATGTAATGAGATCTGGTCCCCGCTTCTAGTGTGCAGGCATACATGACAGGAGAACACTGTATGCATAAACAAACAAACAAACAATTTTTTTTAAAAGGAATAAATAATTCTTAGTACTTATTAAGCTATTTTGGGCATTTTATTCAAGTATTTGTGTGGACACAAATTTCACTGTGGGAAATATCTAAGAGGGAAAGGCTGGGTCATGAATTAGGGGGTAATTATTTTACATTTTTACTTGTTTGTTTATGTGTATTATACTTGTGCTAAGGCTCCTGTGTGTGGGCAGATCCACATCATATCCTGCATGTGGAGGTCAGACCAGCTTGGAGGAGCTGGTTCTCTCCTTCCACCATTAACACGGGTTGGAGGCATTGAACTCAGGTCACAGGGTCTGCCTAGCAGTGTGTTTACCTGCGATACCATCTGGCCAGGCCATCTTGTTTTGCTTTGCTTATTTCCATAGTAGTTGGGATATTTTAGTTCCTCAGTGACATCACCACAACACCCTTCCACCACATAGGGTGTTGGTCTAAGTTTAGCCACTCTGCCCAAAGAGCGGTGGTGTGTCCTTAGACTTCAGTTGCTATTTGTTCAACGGTGAGAGGGCTCGAACCATCCTGCTTGTCTTGTTTACTTTGCCGTTTTAAAAACTGAACTGTGTGTTTCTTTCAGGATTTTTTGTTTTGAGTTTTATTTGTACTTTTCACACTATTATTCTTCTTGTTGAGCCTGTGTTAGTTCCTCTTCTCGTTGATATGACAACGTACTGGACTCTAACTTAAGGAAGAAGGGAAGGAAGGACAGAGGGAGAGAGGGAAGGAAGGAGGGAGGAAGAAAGGGAGTAAGAGAGGGAGGGAGGGAGGAAGTAAAGAAAGAAGGGAGGGAGGGAAGGAAGAAAGGAAGGAAGGAAAGAAGAAAGGGAGGAAGGGAGGGAGGGGAGGAGGGAGGGAAAAAGGAAGGAAGGAAGGAAAAAGAAAAGAGGGAGGGAGGGAGGAAGGAAAAGTTACCACTGGACTTGTCACCCACTCCCTTAAGTTCCTTGGGTCTGTGTTCACCAGAAATAAACACCAATCCGTCCTTCCTCTTTGTCTTTATGTATCTTTGCTTTGATTGTGGTCAGTTTTGTCTTGTTGGGTGAGTAGAGAAATATGTTATTTCTCTTTCAGTTGACTAGGAGAGCTTGTGTAGAGTTCGTATTTTTATTTTTCATCCTTAAATATTTGGTGGAATTTACCAGCACAGACACTGCCCGGCTTGGCTTCCCTTTCTAGGGAACACTTTTGTTTTGTTATCTGTTCTGTTTCTTTGATGAATATTGGCTATCTGGGCTCTCTGTGTAGGCTGGAAGGGGGATTTGTTACTTTACATCTTCTTAAGAGGCTTATGGATTGTGTCTGAGGTGTTCAGTACGTAGACCGAAAATGTCACCGAGTGGACATTTTCTTCTGTCTTTGAGCCTGCTCCACTTGAAGTGTCATCCATCCATTTCTGAGTTACATTTGGTGTCTTATCTCTCTCTTCCTGGGTATGACTAGAGATGTTTCATTTTGTTGGTTTTGCCAAATAATCAGATTTTCTTTGTCATTTTCCTTTTCTATCATTGTCTGTTTACTCTAGACTAGCAGTTCTCAACCTTCCTAATGCTGTGAGCCATTATAGTTCCTCATGTCCTGGTGACCCACCTTCATAAAATTAATTTCACTGCTACTTCATTACTGTAATTTTGCTACTGTTATGAATTATGATGTAAATATCTGATATGCAGGATATCTGGTATGTGATTCCCAAAGGAGGCTACAACCTATAGGTTGAGAACCGCTGCTCTAGACTTAACTTGCTTTTCTTTTCCTAGATTTTTTTAAAACTTATTTTTATTTTGTACTTATATGTATGTATCTTCTTTGTGCGGTTTTGCCCACATGCATGTCATGTATGTATCTTCTTTGTGTGCTTTTACCCACATGCATGTCATGCCACAGAAGCCAGAAGAGAGCCTCCGATTCCCTGGGGCACTGGAATTATAGATGCTTGTGAGCCACCATGTCAGTGTTGGGGATCACACCTGGGTCCTCTGGAAGAGCAGCCAGTGCTTTGAAACAGCCCCACCCTAGTTCTCCTAAAGAGAGAGCATGTTCTATTGTGTGAAAGTCTAAAATGTCAGTCAGGTCGGGCTGGCAGGTACCTGTACTTGCTGGTTGTCTGTCCACTGTTTCTCTAACTACCCCGAAAGTAGTGTTCATCATTGGAAGATTCTCTATTTCTTGCCTAGTTGTATTTTTTTATTGTTGTGCGTACTTCTTCCTCTTGTACAAAGCTAGGCCTGGTGAAGTGGCTTGGTATGTAAAGGCTCTCTCTTGTCATCAAGCATGACAATATCAGTCCCTGGAATTCCTCTGCCTTCTGCATGTGCTATGGCATCCCCCTACACCCCCCCCCGCACAAATAAATAAATAAATAAATAAATAAATAATTCTCTTTCATTCTTTGAAGTTTTGCTTTCCTCTTTTATGACAGTCTTGCTTCATAGGAGATTCCCAGGGCCTCGGAATTAAGATGCAATCTGACATTAAGTTCGCACATTTGGGTCATTTGGCTTTCCTGTAACTAGCAACACAGTCAGGCCGAGGCCGCCACTTCACTGCCGTGGATGTCCCCTTTCCTTTTTGTCACTTATGTGGATATTTAAGATTTTGTTTGGTCTCTTTTTGTCTCTCATGCTTTGTTACTGGCAGCTTTTGGGTTTCTAGAGTAAACCATCCTATAACTTATTACAGACTGAGCCAATTTTATACCACTTCCTGTACAGTATAACACATCTGATTTCACTCTTACCTCTGTACCTGACACCGTATACTTTGTTATTAATATGCCTACGGATTCTGTTACTTTTGAACAACGTTTAAATACTAGTTATTTATAAATGGAGTATTGGCTCACATATGACGAATTAGTTTACCTTGTATGTCTGAAAAAGTTCTGGTTTTAACTTGTCTTTTCAGATGAATCTTTGCTGGGTATAAAAATTGGGGCTGATGGGCTGTTGAGATTGCTCAACAGATAAGGGTGCTTGCTGCTGAGCCTGATGACCCAGCATCTTTGGACTCACTTGGTAGAAGGAAGGACCCTACTGACCACAGTCATCTTCTGACCACACACACACACACACACACACACACGAGCGCACACATACACACATGCAAGCATACACTTCTCCCTTTTTACCATTTCAATAGTGTAAACAAAAGTTGACCCTGGGTTGCTTGACAGGTTGGTGTTTTGAGTGTGCAGATGTGTGCCCAGTCATTTTCTTTGCCTTCCATTTGAATACATTTTTTTTTCTGACCTCAGGTGTATCCTACACCAATGGCTGCCCTCCTGAAAAGGGGGGGGGGTGTCTTCCAGTTTTTTGAGTTCTTTCTTGGGGTAGCTATCTCCTATTATTTATGTCTAGTGAATCCTCTGCTTGGTTCTCCCAGGTCTCAACTTGGGCAGTCTAGTGACCCTGGCAGGTTCTGCTCTCCTTGTACCGTGGCATGGGGCTCTTCTCAAGACAAACCCAGGCTTCTTGACGGCTCACCGCCTTTATCTCTCATCTTTTTGGAGCAGCATCTGCTGTTGCTTGAAGCCCCAAGTCTTCAAAAGAGCTGTTATATTTAGTCTAGACTTTGAATGTCTCTGGCAGAAGGGGAAATTTGATCCTTGTTCTCTCTTGTCCAAAAGTTGAAGGCTTGCAAACACTGTATTTAAATATACCGACAGTATGCAGTGACTCACAAGAGATGATTAAACTGTTTGGACTAACAATTCTATTTCTGGGAATGAATCTAGAATAGTTCTTAAAAAATGGTACAAGCAAAAAACAAACAAAAAACAAGCACCCCCAAAACAAACAAACTAACTAACAAACAAAACCAAAATAATTCTGGATCGCATTATTTGTATCTGGAAATTAAGAAAAATTTGTTTTAACAGTAGGACAGTAGTTGAAATCAAGACCTATATGTTCAGCTAAATATCATATACTTATAGGATAATTTCTAAGATTGCAATATCCAAGAAATATAGGGTTTGATATTAAGGTCATTAAAGGCACATTCATGGTTCCACAGTGTGTCACAATTATAGCATCACAACAACAAACATTTCCAGGGACAAAGACTTAAATAGTGTTTACCCCACTACCATGGGGTCTGTCCCTATGAATGCAACAGACTGTAGAGAAAAAGGTTAATAATGAATTGTCACCTTGCTAAGCGTATATGAGCTTATCTCTTGCCACTGTTTTTTGAACTATTGAGTGGAACCATCTGTACTTAGAAGCTATTATAAGTCATGAGGAGGATTTGAAGTATATGAGAGGATGTATCTATATTTACATTCAAAGGCTGTGCCCCCCCTTTCGTATGAGGGACTTGGTATCTGTAATAAGGTCCTAGGATAGATCTCTGACAATACTGAGAGATGAATGTCCACAAATGATGTAGCTTTTTTGAAGAAGTCGAGTCAAGCATTTTTTTTTTTTTTCACTGTAAAGTGCCCCAAGGGAAGCAGAATTGAGTACTTTATCATGCACTGAACAATTATTCATCATGCTGGCAAGGTGGCTCGGGGATAAAAATGCTTGACACCAAGTCTGCTAATCTGAATCCCTGGGGCCCACATGGTGGAAGTAGAGACCTGATGACTTCCACAGTTTTCCTCTGACCTATACATGCATGCTGTGGCATGTGCTTGGCCACACGCAAACATACAAAATAAGTAAACTTGAAGACTAGATTCATCATTGCCATCTCTTTGGGGTTTGATGTCATTCTGGGTACCCCTAATATCAGATTTCTTGTGCATCACACTGTCTAATGGATCTCTTGATATCTGCCTGTTTGGTCCATCCAAATTGGTTGAAGCCCTTGGCTACCTCCTTGCTGCATGGTGTGGCTTTCTGTCTGTGCCCTGCTCACTCCCACCCTTGCCCTCTCTGGCAGGCTTTCTGCATAATGAACAGCATCACCTGGCTGTCCCCCAGCTCAGCCACCTCTGCCACATTTTCCCATTGTCAAGCACAATCCTCACCCCCTGGCCTCACCAGCAACCGCCAGTCCTCCCTGGCAACTGTCCCTTGATGGGTTCTCTGAGTGAGATTTTTCTGGGGCTCCTGCATATTTTTAGGAAGAGTGATGCTTATCACTCAGAGAAGGACTCTCCAGGCTTAAAGGAGGAGGAGGAAGAGCAGCGTACCTGCACATCACTCCTTCCTTCCTGGGAAGGAGCTGTTGAGCTTGGCCCCGCTGGCTCTGCCCTCACCTCCTCTCCCGCTAGCAGTCCACCTCTGGGGTGTGATTATCATTTATTGATTGGATATCATTCATCTGCAGTTCTGCTGATCCTTACACCTCTCCTGGGTCCTTCTGCTCCTCACCTTTCAGAACACAAACTCAGTGTGACTGTAACTGCCGAGGTGCCCGTGTTCCCGAATGGTATCTGTGTGGTTACCCTCAGTGACTTATTCTAACTAGAGGGAACAGGAGAAATCAGAGCAGCAGGGCTTGAGAACATGGCCTAGCCTTCCTTTGACAGAGTAGAGGACTGTTTTTACTCTGCTAGGCTCCTCCCCAGGTCTATGGAAGGGAGTGACTTGGAGGGGTTAGCTGACCCACACCCTGAACTACAGGATACTATTGGCCTGCCCGTGTACAGTTAGCTGAGCCTGAACCTCTGCCTCTGGCATTTGTGCAAGGCAAGGTGTGCCATACAAAGCCTGTTCTTTCTGGACTGCACAGCCAACTTCTTCACCAATTTATGAGTCTGCATTTTGGGAAGCGGCCTATCCCAGTCACCCAGAGTGTCATGCCTGGCTGCACCATTTTCCACTCACAAACCTGCTTGTCGGCACTCCTGCCTAACAGGCTAACCTACCTATAAGAGCCAGAGTTTACTACGGGGCCAAGCGTTATTGCCCCATGAGATCTAACTGCAGCTCTAAATGCAGCTCTGGGATGCTAAGAGTGGATGCAGAAAAGCAGGTAGACAGGAAGCTGTCTGCTTCTCTGTGACTTGGCATCACTGGCAGGCATTTGAGATCTCAAGAGATTAAGCTGTGTGTCCTTCCTTTCATGTGACTTCACTGTGGCCCCGCAGAAGTGTCACCACAGAGGAATTGAGACAGCAGGGGTCAAATCACACGTGTACTGGTGCTCAGACGCTCGCTCACCGTGAAAGCAGCAGCACCAGGCTTATTGGCTCAAGAGTCTAGGCTTGGACCCCTTTCCTGGCTTGCATTCTGTACCTCCTTAAGGCAAAGGGTCCAACTGGTGCTCCGTCCATCTGGCCAAGGTAGTGCTGCCCAATGGGCCTAGCAGAGAACTGGGACCCCTCTCGTGAGTGGGCATGCCAGGCCTCAGAAAAGCTACATGTGTAGCGAACATGGAGGGTCACAGACTGCTCTGACTGTGCCAAAAAGACCAAGGCTGGACTTCTACTCATAGTTGTGTGGTTGTGTGTGTGTGTGTGTGTGTGTGTGTGTGTGTGTGTGTGTGTGTGTGTGTGTGAACAGCTGGGGCTTTATGTGAGGCTTTAAGGAACACATTTAGCTGTAGGGCTTTAAAGAAATGTTTATCAACTTCTTTTTTTCTTTTGACCATCTCCTTAAGGAGTCGTTGAATGCATTTTTTCCCCCTTATTCACCCCTATACTGTGTAAAATTTGCATGTCACAGAGGTTCTGGACACCTGCTGATGCCCCTTTGCCTTTGAAGGATCACAAGCCATTGTGGTTCTGTAAGCCACCCCTGCTCCCCAAAACCAACTTTCTTATTCTTCATGATCCTGTAGAGAATTTGTGGTCCGAAGTATTTCTTCAGTTTCGGTAGCGATGACATGTGAAATGCATGTGTATTTATAGAAATGAAAACAAAATACTAATCATCGACAGCCAGTCCTGAGTCTTCGGATGGCAAAACAATTCTCAGCTAATGAGCGTGTAATTACAGCTGCCAGGAAATAGCGATTAAATAGATGGAATCTACTTCACAGGCCAAGACGGCAGGAAGGGTGGGGGTGCGTGCGTCTGCCGCCTTGCTCGCCCTGCAAGGACTATAAGGTTCATCTGCATCAGTGTACACAGGGGCGCTGCCAGCTCCTGGAGAGCCAGGGTCAGGTCAGAAAGCCAGGATACCTGAAACCATAACCATCCTACTCATCGTTAAGATTTTCTTCTCTTAGACGTTCCTTTTCAGCCAGGTCGTGTTGTTGGGATGTTTCTTGGCTTTGTCATTTGTGTAGGGGATGGTATTTTAAGCACATGTATATTATAAAACCCTTTTTGTCTTTGAAGGCTGGGTCAAAGCCTTTGTCAGCACCATGTCATGCCATCATGACTACTAGGATTTCTAGACCCTCGTCACCCTAAACAAATTCTGCATCCACTGGCTCTGACTGTTTGGCTTGTGTTGGTATTGCTCTAGATAACCGGTTCTCATGACCTCCCTTTTAGGAGTCACATATCAGATATCCTGCATATCAGATATTTTCATTATGATTCATAACAGCAAGATTACAGTTATAAAGTAGCAACAAAAATAAATGTATGGTTGGAGGTCACCACACCGTGTGGAACTGTAGGAAAGGGTCATGGCATTGGGAAGGTTGAGAACCACTGCCCTATCTCATCACATAACATCTTTAAAGTACATTAAACAAACAAAACACAAAGAGTGTGGATTTAACTTGGGGGTTAGGCCAGGCATGACCGCCCTGGATCTGTACTTTTAGAAGGTCTCCCACCTGGGGCCTTTAGTACAGACAGTACACTAAGAAGAAACGAAGCTTGTATATGCTGCATGAAGTGGGGGCAGTGGCAGAATGTTCAGACTGTGTTTTTGAAATTGTGAAGCATGTGTCTAGCTAGCTGCATACCAATAGAGTGAGAAAACTACTTCTAGCAATTTGGAACACAGACGGAAGCCCACCAGGCAGACAGAGACCAGTGCCTGTCCATCTCGCTGGAGAATTCGAAGACTAATCTTCAGGATGCCAGAACTCTGACTTTGCCCATGATTCTCCTCGGTTTGGTTTTGGCTAGAAGCATGTGATGGTACTGAGCTCATCTGGGAAGAACATGTTTAGGGAAGGTTTATACCAAATGCAGGTCTTTAGTAACACACTGTACAGGTAGAGCCTCAAAGCCACCCACACCAGACTCACATCTACATCTAGATAGCTCAGGTGGTGGAGGCTAGGCTCAGGGAGGGATGGGAGAGTGTGGTTCACGACTTCCAGAGTAGTGACTATTCTCTGTGACAAACCCAGGAGGCTGGCCTGTGCCACGTCAGTGTCTGGGATACTAGCTGTCAGGTAATCACAGGACACAAGTTCTGTGGCTTCTCAGATAAGTAGCAAGTCCCCACTGTGGAATGTGACTTGGGAGAAAGATTCACCGAAGTCAGTGGGATTTCTGTAAGTTAGTACGTGTTAGGCTGCAGGCTTTAAGAAAGTTAACATTCAGTGATTAGAATTCTAAATACAAATACATAATTAACACGTTGGGACAGGGTTTGTTTCTTTTTAAACTCACAAAAGTGTGCCCCAGATTTTTTTTAGATGCTCTATCTACCCAGAGTTGCTTATTAATAATGCCTATTTCTGACTTGTGAAACTCCAACAGGTGGAAATGCCTAATAGAAGTGCGCCCCCTAGTGCCCAAAACATTACATAACATCCCCACAAGCACCTTGAGTAGTAACATTAGCAGGGAAATGGTAAACTTCTGGGAAGCTGGGAGCTTTGGGGCGTGTTCAGGTTAAGTCTCTTGTCTCTGTAAGTTCGTGGTAATGATTACAAAACAGAATTTTTCTCCATAGAGGATCTAGGAATATGACAAAAGATTAGGGTGTGGGGGGGGGGGCTCAAAACCTACTAATTTGTTACTTGTCATTAGGGATTTCCTTTATCTAACTGTGGAAAAGCATAGATTGGGCACAGAGATGCTATCTGCACATCACCGCTTGGTGTAACGAGGCCGTCCCTGTGCTGGTGGCTGACAAGGGTCTTTGAAAGCAACTGTGAGGGTGGGAATGTCACTGGTGTGTGGACACACCGGACACAGACATTGAGTTCTCTCTATGGGGCATTAAGTGATTTAAGAGGCTGAACACTTGGTGCCTTGACATCCTGAGGTAAGGAAGGCTGGCCAGAAAGACCCAAGCGAGTGATCTTGAAGGAGTCTTCCCACAGTACTAATTAGCTTGTAAGTGTCCCAAGACGATCTCCAGCCTGACATTTTGTAACTTCAGTTTAACTTGGTGTTTTTTGTTTGTTTGTTTGTTTTCTTTAAGGCATCAACATTCCAGGCTAGGAAAGGTTGGCAGTATCTACTAAAATTGGAAATTTTGCATTGTAAATTCTGTGCAAGCAGGGAATTCAGAACTGTGACACCTCATTGGAGCTCTTTGTGCTGATTAGATTTCTGTCTCTAGGCCAGAATTGGCAGCTTATTCTACTTAATTTTCATGGAGTAATCGGTGTTGAAAGAGTATTTCTTTGACAGTTGCCCTCAGGGAAAACTGGGCGAGACTTGTTATTTAGGCCAGACAATCAAGTGGAAGAAAATAATAATAATAATGTGAACTGTAGGTCTTCATTTTACCCTGACAATGGCTACATCACCAGCCTCCTTTTCAATATTTATAGGGGTGGGGAGGCTGGTGAATAATGGAAATTAGAGATGAAAAAATCTACCTCAGAGTTCAGAATGAATTTGAACAGTCTGATTTAAGGAAGTTGAAATTCTGTCTTTAAGTTAGAGACCCTTCCCAGAAATCAGGATTGAGTACTAGTCATGGTACTAGTCATGGTGTGCATGTGTGTATGTGCGGGTGTGTGCGTGTGTGTGTGCGTGTGTGTGTGTGTGTGTGTGTGTGTGTGTATCCATGCACATTTGCACACTCATTGCTCTCTGAAGTTAGCTTGAATTTGAAGGTCGTGGCTGGTAGTCAGAGTCCTACTCTATTCTAGTTGAAGAAAGCAGGGCCAGTCTGCCTGTTTGAACTGCTGTGTCTGGTCGCACGACAGCGCCCCGTCTCCATTTCTAACGGGCAAGTCACATGTTGTTGTACTTACTTTCACCAGATAGCTGAATATCATTTGTGGTAAGGGAATTTTGTCCTGTTCATAGAATTTACTTTTGTTTTCGTAAATTTGGTAGAAACAAATAGGAGTTATTCAAGCTACATTATTAAGTGGCGAAATGTCTTACTGGGCAGTTCTAGAACATTTGGTTACTGATCTAGGCCAATTTTGTGCCTTATGCCAGAAACTGAATTTATCCATAAGGTGGTCAGATGTGAGAAAGAGGAATCTCCAAGTCTCAATTCTCCGCCCCTAGGATGGAGTTAAGGCTGTTTCAGACACAGAAAGAAGGTGATCTGGCCAATGCTGGTATACTCTAAAGGTGGAGCTTTGTCCCTCTGATGTCAAAGTTACCCAGAGGATACTTGTACAGGCCCAAGTGAAGGGTCGGAGGGCTTTAGACAATTTGAAACCAGCAGAAGTTAGCCTCCAAGTTCCTAAAAGGCAACAAGATAACAACGCTGTTGTGCTGTGTTGTTACGTCTGTGCTGTGCTGTAAAAAGCAAAAGAGGGGAGATGGCTCAGCCATAAGAGAACAAACCTGAGTTGGGCTCCCACCATCCATGTTGGATGGCTCATGGCCACCTCTCCCTCTGTCTCCAGGGAATGTAATGCCCCTTCTGGATTCTGTAGGGACCTGTATTCACATGCATGCAGATATACCCACGTTTATACAGAATTTAAAAAGGAAAGGGACATTTAAAAAAAATTTTTTTTTTACAAAAGCAAAAGAATGGAGAAGGGGTTAGTTAAAAATGACCGCAGGCAGCAATATGTAAGAAGAGTTCTTTGTGAGAATGTGGGGTGCCTCTGCCAAGAAGGGATTTTCTCCTCACTGGGCCATGGCATTTTTGGTGTCTTTGGCTAAAGTAAAGAACAAGAACAAGCAGGCAAACAGCTAGTCTAGGATTGTGTTCATTAGTGTGTCCAATGTGTAAAGATTTGTGTTTTAAGAATCAGGACTGAGAATGTAGCTCAGTGGGAGAGCACTTGCTAACATGCGAAAGTTCCTTGTGTTGATACCCACTCTTACAAACATTTTAAATTTAGAGAGGAAACCACAGGCTGAGGAAATGGCTCAGGGGGCTGAGTGCTTGCTACCAAAACCATAAGGACTGGAATTCAGTTCCCCCAAGAATCTCTGTAAAAATCTCGGTGCATGCCTGTAATTTGGGTGTTGGGTGGGCAGAAGTGGGAAAAGGTCAGGGGATGTTTTGACTGGCCAGCCAGTCTAGCCTTATTGTTGAGATCCAGGTCCAGTAAAGGACTGTCTCTAAAATAAGGTAGAGCATGACTGCAGATGCCCTCATATTTATGGTGGTCTGTGTACATATACACAGATACACAGAGAAAAATAAATAAAAATCAGATCTCTCTCTAGTTTGTTGAGTGACTATGTGTTTTCCAAGTACTTAACATAAGCATAAGGCATATGAACATAGATGAGTATTAGTGGGCTTGGAATTAAAATGCTGAGATGTCAGATCAAGGCTCAGAGGCAGGAATCCAGATGGCCTGATCAAGGTGCAGGGAAGGCCGGCAGGGTAGTGAGGATGGAGCTGTGTGGAGCCAGGGGCTCTGTCCCTAGGCCAGAGGGAAGTGAAACCTTGTGAGCTTCAGAGAACACCTATAACACAGCACCTAGTATGTATTGGGAAGGGAGTAGTAAGCCAGAATTAGGAGATTGAGACTAGGAGTTCCTTTCATGCAGAGAAACTGTGTCTAACCCATGGCCTGTGGACTACACATGTCCTGGGATAGTAATGAATGTAGCCCAACACAAAATCAGAAACTTACTTAAAACCTTAAACCTCATGAGACACATACACACCAAAGTTTTCAAAGGTGTGTGTGTGTGTGTGTGTGTGTGTGTGTGTGTAAATTATGCAATGAGCCTTGTAG
Organism: Micromys minutus; assembly: GCF_963924665.1. NCBI lineage: Eukaryota > Metazoa > Chordata > Mammalia > Rodentia > Muridae > Micromys > Micromys minutus. The sequence goes on from NC_137977.1 coordinate 12,814,402, forward strand.
AAGGCCACATCTATAGCAGTGTCTAGAGGTTGGACATACCTGAACTCTGTAGCTACGGTGAAAACTAAACGCAGGGCAGTGTTAGATGGAATGGAAAGTGACTTTGCGACCTGCTAGAGGAAACCCTGTGAAGGGAAAGACTCAGGAGCGGTGGCAGGTGAGGAGGGAGATTGAGTCAAGTACAGCCAACTCCAAGTGCTATCAGATGAAGACCTGCACGTAAAATAGAATACAAATGAGAACAACCCTCACCTCCCTAAGCACAAGGCCGTCTATTTCTCACCATTTTATTTACTAGAAACAATAGGTGGGTGGTTGAGACTCACAAAACCGACTTCACAACTCACTAATGCTGTCTGAAGTCACGAGTATAGGATGAGCTCCAGCTGGAGCCTGGGTGGTAGAGGACTGATGCGGGAATGGGCCCCGGAGCACTGCAGAGGGAGGAAGGGTGAGGAGCATGTAAAGGTGGAGGACCATCAGAGCTTCTAAGCACTGCTTCCAGCAAAGCCCTTAGGACTGGCCATGGTCTGGGCCAGGCTTACTTTTAACACAGAAGAGAGGGCTGCAAGCTTCAGAAAGGAAAAGAGAAGGGAAGGGGGAGATAGAGGAAAAGGAGGGGGAGGAGAGAAGAGGGATGGTAAATCACAGGCTTAGACAATGCATGCAGCACTATTCTGAATGGACCCCAGCCGAGGGCTCGCTTGCTAACCCTGCTCACAGCGCTTCCGGGATGCTGCATCTAAGAGCAAAACAGAAGTTGTTCTGGGCATAGGTGAGATGCAGTAAACACCACGTCCCATCTCTTGACCGAAGGCGATTACTAACAGAGGGAGGAGACATGGAGCAAATATTTAAAGGCTCAGAATAATGTTTACAGCAAACTGGGGATGAAGTCTAGAATATGAAATGATGTCAGCGAGATGGTGTGTTTATCAAACACTCCATGCCTGCATTCTTATCTCTGTATTGTCATCCCACTGTCCCCAAGTAAATTGTAGGTGGAACCAGATGTGGGGACACTTGGAGAAAGCAGGAGGATGCCTAATCGGCTGTTTAGGAGAGACCGTGGTCTCAAGGGGATAGGACCACTGATGGTCTGATGTGGAAACTATTGCAGATGGAAAGAGGCAGTGAAGGTTAAATATGCTCAGCCTTTTGGCTGGAAAACCAGAAGAAGAACCTCAGTTGACCTTGAGATATCAAGGAGATACTCGAGGGGTGTGTGTGTGTGTGTGTGTGTGTGTGTGTGTGTGTGTGTCCTAAAAATATCAATGAGATACTGGAGAAGGTGTATGTGTGTTCATGTATGCATGCATGTTGTGTATGTATGCATGTATGCATGCATGGGTGTCTGAGTATGTACTCATCAAAAACAGTGTTTGAGTGAATGCATGTCTTAGAGAACGCACCAGGGACTTAGAAATCCAAGCAAAGTTAAACAGAGTCCAGGCCCCCACTGGCCATTATGTGCTCCTTGAACAAGAGCAGACTTAGCCAAACAAAATACACCAAGCCCAGGTCTCATCCTCGCCACTGTGGAAGAACCAGTTCAAGTACACAGGCAGCAAAGCCACCCCAAAAAAACCTGCTGGTTTTGGGGACTACAGCCCCGTTGGAAGGAAGTTCAGAATTCAGGGTTCAAACTGACTCAGGTGGCTGAGTGCTTAAACAAAATCATGATACTTAAACAAAGGCCAACGTTTCCTGACATCATTTTCAAATCATCTAGGATCTAAGCCAGTGTTACTTGTCCAGCAATAAGGTCAGAAAGTTTCATCTTATTGGGAAAGGAAAAAACAGTAGATCCCAGTGCCAAGGTGATCCAGACACTGGGTTTTGTGAAAGGCTTAAAAATAGATTTATAAAAGTGTTTTGGGTAGAAGATAAATTGAAAATCTATGCAAATCTAATACAAAAATCTGTGCAAAGTAATAGACTGAAAAAGTTATCAATGAAGTGGATAATAAACAGAACTAGAAACTTAGCAAGATATTCTTATTGGCAGACAGATTAAATTCAAACACACCAATAATTTTGTGATATGTAACTATCCTCATCACAGAAATTAAAGGCAAGGCATATTAGAACAGGAAAACAAAAGTTGACCCAACTAAATGTTACAAGTCATCTTAGTATACATAGTTCAAGAGCAAAGTGATATAGATCAAAACACAAATCCTAATCAAAAGAAAACAAAAGTAACAACATCATTACAAGGAAATAGAGTTGCAATCAAAGAATGGTGAGGGGGATTCACCATGGCTAAGGGCTCGTTCTTTCAGACGACCAGAGCTTTGACATGTGGGGAGCCCAAGTGGAAAGAATTGGTAAGAAATAGAAAAATCCCATTTTATCTGGGGACTTCACTTTTCTCTCTATATGATCAACAGACCTAATAGAATGGAAATCAGCAAGGCTATTGAGGAACTGAATAGCACCGTCAGCCCTGACAGACATTTCCAGGGCATTCCACCCGCTACAGCAGAATGTGTACATTTTCACATAGAGAAGTCACCAGGATAGGCCATATCCCCAGTCGTGAAATAAACCATAACAAATTTTAAAGAATTGGAATCAGATGATGTGTTTTCTGGATGTAATGGAATTAAACTAAATCAGGAACAGAAAGATAATAGGAATATGTCCAGACACTTGGACTTAACACACTTCAGAATCACCCATGTGTCAAGGAGAAATTCTCAAAGGAAATTAGAAAATAGTTTGTACCAAATGAAAAGACAATGTATTAAATTTTGTGGAATGTGATACGTGGAGGGAAAATTGCAACACCACAGGCTTAGACTGAAAAGAAAAAAAATCATATAAATGCCCAATTTTAAAAAAGGCTAAAAACAAAAATAGTCTGAAAGGTAGAAGGAAGAAATAGTAACTGAAAAGTATAGAAATTGAAAAATAAATTTAAAAAAATCAAGGGAAAAGAAGCTGGTTAATTTAAAAAAATAAAAAACATGAAGAATGATGTGGATGTGGGAGAAGACAGCTGTTGCCAACACTGGGAAAGACAAGACCTGCAGTTTCTAGGTGACCAGCAGAGTCAGGTCACTAATAACTCTAAGTTCAAAGATTCACAGCGTAGAAAAATGGACCGTTCCTTACTGACCACACACCACCATGCCCTAGATGAAGGTAAACTGAGGTAGAACCACTGCTGATGGTCACTTGTAAGGAAAATAACTTGTAGTCAGCTTTGGAAAGGGAATCTCTAGGCCCACATGGCTTCCTGGCAACCCCTACCAAACATTTCAAGACAAAACAAAACCGATGTTATAAAATCTCATCCAAAAAAAAAAAAAAAAAAAAAAAAGGCAGAGAAACACTTCTCGGCTCATGTCATGAAGCCAGAGTCCCCATGATGGGAAAAGCAGACAGATGGTATAAACCAATATGTATCCCCAACAAAGATGTGAAACTCCTTAATAAGATGTTAGCAAATCAAACCCAACAAGAAAAAACGAGAATAATGCACCATGGCTAAATGGGATGCAAGGTTCATTTGATACCCAAGCTTTGGGCGGTGTGGACCACCATAGCCGCTCTCTGTAAAGAAGCCACGCCCCTGTCGATAAAATTCATGTCAGTTAATGTCAAAGGGCACCTGGCACACATCATCTGTTCACGATCACAAAACCTTACGACATTCTCTCCAGAAATTCACAAAAACCTGCTTCCAGTACTATAATTAATGGTAAAGATCTAACTGTACTTCCTCTTGATGCTGGAAACAGGGCATGGATTCCACATTTTCCACTCCTGTTCACTGTTAAGGCAACATTTTCACTAGCATAGAAAAAAAGGCCCAGTTACAGTTTTGTAAGGAGGAAACAAAATTGGTACTTTGTTTTTCACAGATAACATTATTGCCTGTGTGGGCAATGCTAGTATGTGTGCAGAATCAAAACAAAAAGTCAAAGCTTCCTCCACTGAATACATTTGACACAGTACAGGATTCAAGAACAGCACATGAAAGCCATTGCTCCTATTACTAATAAGCAATGGGGAATAGAACACTTAAAAAACAAAGCTATCTACAATAGCTCCAAAGGACGGACACTACTTGTAAATTTAGGAAACAAAAACTGTAAAACATAGGCCAGATCTACAGCTGAGAACTAAGCGCCAATGACTGCATCCAGAGGGAATCCACATTAGCTAACTTAGTTGATTTATGAATTAGAAGCTTACATGCTAAAGGTGATCTCTCAAATGTATCCATAAACTAACATTTCAGTTTTTCCTTTGTGTGTGTGTGTGTGTGTGTGTGTGTGTGTGTTTGTATTGTGTGTGCCTGTGTGTGTGTGTGCTTGTATGAACATGTGTGTGCATGTGCTGGAGGTTTATGACAGGGGTCATCCTAGATTGCTATTCATTCATTCAAGTAGGGTTAATCAAACCCAGAACTTACCTGTGTGGCGAGTCTGGTTAGCCAGTTGCTCTTAACTGGGCTGGAATAACAGGTGGGTTTCCAGGCATTTCTGAGAGATCGGGGGTGCACTGGTGGGGGGGTCTAAACCACTGGTTTTCAACCTGTGGGTCACAGCCCCATGGTGGGGGTCAATGGCCCTTTCACGGGGGCCACCTAAGACAATTTGTGGATCAGATATTTACATTACGGCTCTTAACAGTAGCAAAATTACAGTCAGGAACTAGCAATGAAGTAACTTTACGGTTGGGGTCAGCACAGCATGAGGAACAGAACTGAAGGGTCACAGCATTAGGAAGGTTGAGAACCTCTGGTCTAAACCCAGTCCTCAGGCTTGCGTGACGAGCAGTTTAGCCAGGTAAGTGACGTAGACAAAGGGCTTACAAACTTACTTGAAAAGGAACATAAGTAGCCAAAATACTATGGAGGGGAAACGACACAGGAGGAATCAGAGCACACAAATTTAAAGACAGCGGGAAGCTATGGTTGAGGTAATGTGATATTGGAAAATATTTAGATCAAAGGACAGAAACTGACCCACACAGACACAGGCTGTGGGTTCTTCTAATTTGCAAGAGCACTGAAATAGAGAAAGTCTCTTTAACAAATGGCCTTAAGTCAAGTGGACAGTTAAATGACAAGCTAGAACTTCAAACTTTGCATTAATTTTCTCAAAATAAATCATATCGCTGAGTATAAAAATAAAACACACTATGCAAGGTTACATCTCATCTCAAGATGGAGAATCCTGGAAGCGAGAAGGGCACAGACGAGCTGAGGGAAGAAATGGAATGCCAGATGTCTAGTCAACCAAGCTCATCTTCTGCAAAGACTAAAGCAACAGGGAAAAAACAGAAAAAGTCAGAGAAAGATAATGGTTGTAAACCAAAGGAGGAAAACCTACAAGCTATTCAGATTCCTGGATACACTCGTAGGAAGGCTGAGTTAAAGAATGTTCCTGACACAGCCAAAGAGGCCAGGTTGAAGATGTCTCACAAAAAAAAAAAAAAAAAAAAAAAATGAAGACTGAACCTGGGGAAGGCTCTCAGGTGACATTTCCCCTGGAGATTGCCACTGTACCAGAGGAGCAGATACCTGCTCTTGTTGACCTGTGCTCTATGAGGAAGTCAGCACCATGATGGTGACTACATCTGGCCTCTTGGGCCAGAATTGCAGCTAATTCGAAGAAATTCTAGGCAGTGCCAACCAGTGTGCCATCGAAGACCTATGTGTCCACAGGGGAAATGTGGTGTGTGGTTAATGGGACAAGCCTTCCTGTGACCTCAAGCAGTTGGGTTCGGCTGCAGTTTCATGCCGGACAAGCCTGAGTACCTGATAAGAAAGGGAAAGCGGTTGCCCTCTTCCTGCTGCCGGCCTGCACATTTCCACCCCCGCACCTGGAAGACAGCATGCTGTGCCCCAAGTGTGTTCACAGGAACAATATCCTGACTAAGAGCCTCGAAGGATAAAGGACAGGTCTCTTAAGTTTGGGCTAGCTGCTAGAGTCACTCACTCTTGTGTGTGATCGGTAAAACTGTGGCTGACACCGAGACTGATGGAAATCTATATCTATGCCTTTGAAGGTGCCCAACTCGCCCAGAAATTACGGGATATTGTAAGTTAGGTGATGCTTAAGTGCAAGCAGTTTGGAAAAAGCCAGTGAGGCTACCAAAAGGTCCACCTCTGCTCACTGTGATGACTGAACTCTGGGAGTGGCTTTCTACTCTTGTGTGATGATAAAAAAGTGTCTTATATGTTTTGCTGCAAGTTGGTCCTGGAGCAGGGATATGACATCGCCAGATACAACAGTCACTAGCCTGTCACCAGCGAAACAGGGTTATAGCCACTTTGGCGGTCAACTGTAGATTTGGCTTGTGCCTTTAGCCTCTGCGTGTCCTCTTTCCTGGGTTGTAGTGTGTTAGTGTTTAGTACTTGGGTTTGTTTTCTACTGTTGTAAAATATTACACCAAAAAAAACCCCCAAAACAAACAAACAAACAAACAAACAAAAGAAACAGCGGTTGTGTTACGAGAAAGTCTTGGGTTGGGCAAGAGTGGTCCCTTAAGATCCTAAGCCCAAGCGCTTTCAGCCTTTGAGAGCTGAGGTTCATCACGCACTCCGAGTCAGGGTGGGATTGATGTGGGAACACGTTTAGGGGCACCGATGCCTGGGCACCATTCTAACTCTGTCCCTACCAGTGCCCCTGCAAAGTGGGCATTTCATTGCTACCGTCTCACTCTTTAGATACACAGACCCACAGAAAAATCAGTACACTTCATCTGTGACCAAACAAGGAAAGCTCCCAAGGAACCTCCACCCTCTTCTGCCTGTTGTAGGTTTGTAAACACAGATCAACAAATTCCATGGCTCCCTGTGACCCAGACACAGGTGTGTTACCACAACACCTACCTTTTGCTTGTGTGATTTTATTCTCAGGCCCACTTTGGGCTCTGTGGGTCTTTGCTATTGATTCCTTTTGCAGGATCAGCTCAGTTGAGTCTCTTTATCGCCACCTTGTGTCTAGAGTGGGTTTTGCAAGAAGAATGCTCCTGCATTGGCGCTGGGATGCAAAGATCTATTTGGAGGGCGGGTTTTGAATTATCCAGGTGTTAGGTCAAGGCATTAAACACAAACATGCTGGTAATCTCCATCTCCAATCTGAAGAGCTGACAGAATCAACTTCTTCAATTTTCCCTCTTTTTAGCAGTGGCCCAACTTCTCACATCTGTTGTCTTGGTAACAGTGGTCCCTGAGCAGTTTGGGTAGAAACCATCATTCCAGCCTTCTGGGTATTATGAAGGGAGGGTGAGCCTCACAGGGTGGGCTTCTCAGGAGGCCATAGGGTCCAGTTAACATCCTTGCACCCCTAGGCTGGCTTAGCATACAGGCTGGGAGAAACTAAGGACTGGAAAAGGGCTGTGACACCAGTCCCTAGCTCTGGGTAGCTGGCCAGTTTGTCTTGAGCGAAGGAGGAAGACAGGAGGCTGAATATGCTGAATTCTCGTTCTCAGCTTCACAGAAGTGTGGACTGGTGCTCGCTGAGGGAGGAAGTGATGGACTAGTAAAACATTTACAGATCATGAAAGCCATCACAGATTTCCTTTGCCTTGTTTTGGACCTTTATGGCTTGCTTTGCTATTGCAGAGGTACCATGGTAGGATGTGCACAGTGGGAAAGTATAGACAGAGAAGAGATGTGCACTCAGTCACTCAGTCCCAATGCTTCCTGTGAAGAGTCCCTTCTTTACCTCCCCTTCTCCAGTGCCACAGAGTTCAGACCTAAGCGAGGCTCCTCCCACTGAGCCACAGGCCACTCATAGTAGACTCATCTTTCATAAATGCCAATTGGAGTGTTTGGTTGAATTAAGTGAGGCTTAAACTTCTATGCTTGCCTGTAATTCAGAAATAACACAGAAATATTTTACAGGGTTGTATGTGGATTTGACTTGCTGTGTGTGCGCCAGATTTCGGTAGGTGTAAAGTTTTACTTGTAGAAACAGCGCTTTGGGGAACATCTTTACTTCCTTATTTATGGTTTTTGTTTTGCTTTGGTTTGAATATAGAGGCCCCTAATTAAGACAGGACCTCCAAGTCACATGAAGAGACACATAAAGAGGACCAAGGCTCTTACTGCAGGCATCTGGAAGGCCGGCCATCCCAAGCATGGAGATGGCCTCCACCACTTGGTAGGAGTAGGAGTCTGGGCTCAGTCCTCAGTGTCTGCTTATTAACCTGTCAAGTAGAGCAATGGCTGTCATATGGGCCTGTCACATAGATCACAAACATATCAGTCCTCAGAGCCTGCCCCAGGAAGGTTGGAACGAATGGTTACCTAAAATTCTACAGCAGCATAGAGTGATTGTGCGAGTATCATTTTGAAAATATTCCTGGGGCTTCTGAGATGGTTCAGCAGAAAACACCTGCTGCTAAGTTAGATGCCCGGAGTTCAATCTCAAGAACCCACATGGTGGAAGAGGAAAACCAGTTCTTGAAAATCTCCCCCAGATTTCCACCTGATGCCAGGGCATATGTGCACCTGCATTCCCTCACATCACCAGATGGAACTGCTTTCACCCCTGCTTTTAATGAGAAAGTCTCCAGGGTTTGGATACTAGCTAGAATACATTATGTGATGTTTATTGTGTTGAGTATGTACCCAAGATACTTCTCTCATTTTAGCTTTATGTATTCAGAGGCAGTTTTCCTTAGAATGTCTGTGTTGAACTGTTTGTTCCTTTGTTTGGTGAGGAATGATGAGGTTTATAGTGTCACACACACATTTTGTGTGGTGCTTTTTATTTTCAGCCAGTGCCATTTCATGTAATTATTTCTTAAAACCTATCAGCCTATTCATATGATTATCCTTAAACTAAGGGACAAGGGATCATTTAATTTCCTCTTCTATAATTTCCAGTTTTCCAGTTGAGATGTACAGCTGGTTAGGATAGCAGGCATGATTCAAGGAAACCTGCTTAGTTTGGATATTCACCACCTCTTTGTGCAGTGTCTGCAGTCAAAATTATTTTGATTTTAATGAAGCTGTTTAAAAATAATACATTGCACATTCTTCTTGAAGAATGGTAATAGAAGAGTGATTATATTTTCTTAAACTAAGAATTTAAGATTTGGAGTGTGACTGGTTATTTTAGGGGTTCCCCAGGGCCATGTATGTGCACACTGGGTAAGTGCTCTGTCCGTGATCTACAGTCTCAGCCCTCTTTGCATTCTTTTAGAATTTTGAGACTCCATTGCACTAAGTTGGGCATGCTGGCCTTGAACTTGTGACCTTCCTACTCTACCTTCCAGAGTAGCTGGTATCACAAGTCTGTATCACTATGCTTAGCCAGGAATTTTTTTTTAAGTCTGACATTTTTCCATCATAAAAATTTTGAATTTAAGAAAATTCAAAGCAACACTTAAAAGCAGGGCTTTCTCTAAAAATCTAAAATTGCATTCACTCCGAGTGTCTCAACAAGACACAGGACCTACTGACTGCAGCCTGGGACCCTGGTTGTTTTGGCAACTGTTATGGTCCCTCTTGGTTCCAGATGCCATCTCATGTTCACTTTGGCCCTGTCTTGAACAGCATTCGCGTCAGGATAGAGAAGCATGCATTTACACATCAGGATAACTGATGCCAGTGCTGTGGTTGTATCCTCCAGGTGCCATGAATAGCCTCCAGGGCTTCAGTTCTGAAGTGAGATCTAGCTAATTTCAGAGCTTCACACTTGGCTTCAGAGTTGGTGCCCTCACCAGTAGACAATGTCCTTAACATGATAAACAAACCCATAACCTCTCGTCGTTTCTTTTCCCTGTCTGCAGCATTGGGTCAGATTATGCTGTATGTGGATGGGATGAATGGCGTCATCAACCACAGCGAGACCATCCAGTGGCTTTACACTCTTGTTGGGTCAAAGGTAAGACCAAGGTTTTGTTTTTGGTTTTTTTTTTGTTTTTTGCTTTTGTTTTTGAACACCTTGCTCAGTTTGCAAATCATTGGGTCTTTGTTTAAATCCTCTTTGAAATGTTTTTAAAAAGACCAATCTTATTCAGCTTTGCTCAAGTCCTGTCTTGATCTAAAGGATGACTCATTCTTTGTAGATTTTTTTTCAAGCTCAGTTTAATCTCAGATAGCTTATAAAATTTTAGTCTCTTAAGCTGTAACCAAATGTCTTTGGCACTTTTGGTTTCTAATGTTTAATTTAAATGTTATGCTATAGATAAAATACCTATGTGCCCCTTATATTTTGTGACCCCGAGTAGCAGGCTGCCACTGGTATATTAGAGAACCCAGTGCCATTACTGGCCCTTGGATTTCCTTTCCCAGTGTTGTGATGAGGAAAATTTCCTCCATTTCATAGTAGAAAAACTATTTTTCCTTGGGCAACTGAAAGTGTTTTTTCCCATATCTTTTTGCTTTGTTTTCCATGGAAAATGGGAGCAACTCTATTTTGAAGCTAGGGCAAGTGGCCTTGGAAATGGAGTGGAATGCTGGGTCTATGAGGTTGACTTAGCTAGGCTAGAGGGAGATTTGTATCTGGTCTCCTGTGTTGGTGTTTTCTATCTTCCTTATATTAGCTTGGAGGCCTCCCTGGCCAGCATGTCTGTCTGGAACTAGGTCCCTCCATAGCTCTCTGACTAATGTCTGTGACCTTAAAATCTGGGGAGATGGGGGAGATTCTTTGAAATAAAAAGGGACTTTAAATGCATGTTACAACTGGATTAAGAAATCTTTGTGGCTCTTTTGTGGTCCTGACAAAACTGATGTGGTGACATGGGGGCAGGAAAGAGCACAGATGAGCACAGGTAGAAGGGGGCGCCATGGTCTGAGTGTGTCTCCTGAACCTATATGCTAGGAGCTCATATGGCACAGTGGAGAAGGAATGGCCTGTGTGAGGAAGGGAGTGAGGACTTCCTTTGTAGAGGATTATTGCTGTTGTAGCAATGGCCTGAGAGATTATGCTTGTTCTTTGCTTTTCTCTTATGTCAGGACATGACCTATGTCCCTTCTGGTATCTGCAGCAGCCAGTTGTCATCTTGGAAGTGGAGGGACTGACCCTTTCTTGCTTGTGCTATGAAAATTGTACTTGTATCCCTGCTTGTCAACATATACAGAATTACAGTTCTATTCTCTTCTAAAACAAACAAACAAACAAACAACTAGTCTCAGGTAATTTGGAATAGCAACACTAATGCAAAGTCCTAAAAAAGAGGAAGAGTTAAAAGGAACTAGAAACAATGGGGAAGAAGATAAAAAATGATGGTGGCTCATATCTAAAATTCCAGTGCCTGGGAGAGTGAGACAAGATTACTGCAGGTTCAAGGCCAGCCTAGGCTATAGTATGAGATTCTGGCTCAAAACCCCCAAAGGGAAAAAAAATGGGATAAACAGGAAGTAGCAGACTCATCTCACATCATGGCCTGTGTGTCACCACTACCATGTAGATTGTTTTCTTTGGACTCACTGCAGTGAAAATGAACTGAACAGGAAAACAAGGGAAGATCTACATTGCATTTTAAAATAACATGGAAAATCATAAAATCAGAAATCAGCAGAGGAACCATGCTTTCCCTGGCTGGCTGATTCTCAGAATTCTTGCTTGCTCCATTGTAGTCCATGTTCAGATGCTTTCTAGGGTTGACCAGTTGTCTCTTCTTCACCCACTGAATGACCCCATAGAATGTGTGCATTTTCTCTGCACTGTTCCTTTTTTTCCCAAGAGCCAATATTCAGCACTTGCTGACTTCCAGGCATTGTGAGGCTGGGCAAATAGAGACTAGTGAGCTTTGCCTTGGTGCCTATGGTCTTGCTTTCAAACAAATAAACATAACCAAAAAAAAAAAACAAAAACAAAAAAAAAAACCAAAAAACCCAGTGAGAGTGCGGAGGCAGGGATGTGTGACTCTGATGACACCTGAAGCTTGTGACTCATTCACTGTGATGTCAGATGAGATCTTGAATCACCCTACTGGGTATACTCAGTTCCAGGTCAGCAGTTGAATGCATAAAACAGCAGCCACTGGCAAGTTGTTGTTGGTCCCTCCCCCCCCCCAGCACAGTTCTCCTGAGATGCTCTTTTCTCTACAAAACTTGCTGATACTCTGCCCCTCTCTTTCATATGGGTAGTGAAGGATCTGGAAGACTACATGCCTCAACCAGGACCTTTAGGTTTGGAGAATGAAACCTCAGTTCTGTCCTTAGCACACAGATTAAACAGTACAGCCATCTAGGTTTCCCCAGCTTAGGTGAAGAAGGCCAGGGAAGATGTTTTAGTCTTTTCTGTTGACAGATTCATGGTTTTTTTTTCAACCTGAAAGGTTTGCCCTGACAGCCTGCTGGCTTTGCCTTCTACAGGCACAACACTGATAAAGGAAGTGCTGGTTAGAAAAAAAAAAAATCCTGTTGTTCTGTTATCCTAATGCTCAACTTTCCTCCCATGAAAGGCAACACAATGTGACTTTGCTGCTGCCAGAGGGTCATTATGCAATGCACATTTGTAGTTACTTGAAACTCCAGAGAAGAAAACGATGTATTTGCAGCCAAATAATAACTTTTAAAAGAGAAAGCACAAAATGTTTTCAATAAAACCTTTCTGTTTACATGATCCCATCTCTAAACTCCTCAGTCAGAGGTAAGAGGCGGGTGCCCCCACAATGACTTGTTAAGAGTTTGTAGTTTTCTCTTTATACACCTGGAATTTTAATTAGTTGAGATAGGACAATCCTGTTTCTATAGTTTGGCCTTCTCTCACCCTCATATCGACAACCTTCTCTGTCTTCCATTCTGCCCCTGGGTGAGACCCTCATCAGGGATGCTGGTGATGTTGCCATGGAAACCTCCCAATCTACCTCTGCTCACCATGCTCTCTATTTCTTCCAGCCCCACTGCATCTCATTCTTCCAGCTGTATGCCAGGCTACTGACCAGATAGCAGTGGTTTCTTTTGCATCCCTGTGAAGAGGTGCACGCTGCTCTTCACTACTAGTTTAGGGAGGGATGGAAAGAGCCGTACCACCTTCTCTCACACACATTCACATTCATGTTCCCCCCATGAAGCCTCATTAGGACAGCAGTTTCCATGGCTTGTGGAACAAGGGGATAGAGGAGGGGGAAAGATTGCTGGGATGGAGATAGTTACTATGAAGTGATAGGGTCTGAGAAAAGGTTGCAGTTAAAAACGAGAAAGAGGGAAATGTGGAGACATCGTAAAGAGCAGCTACCAAGGCCTAGATTTCTGTGTTTAGAACTTGAAGCAGGAATAAACAGTCACAGCTTGGAATGGGATCATGCCTCTGGCAGGAACATGGAAGTTGGTATTAAGCTTGAAAAGGGGAACCAAGCAAGTGACTTCCAGGTCTCAGTGTTCCCTCCCATGTCAGGACACAGTGCTGGTTGCCAAAGAGATGAGAGTGAGTAGTCCTTTGGTCCTGTGTTCACAAATACTGTGTCACTGATAGATATAGGATCATTTCTAGGACCCACATACAGGCTGAGACTTGAAGAATGTTTTTAGTTACTGCAGTTATATGACCCTAGTTGTGGTGAATGCTGAGCCATGTTAAGATGGCCATGACATCATGACCCACATTCCTAATTCTAGATAAAGGAAGTGGTCCCTTCTGTGTGGCTCAACCCTCGTGGACACTGGAGTTGCTGGGAAGCTATTCTTACACAGAAGGCATTTTCATCTAGACCATTACCAAACACTGGGTAGACTGTTTGTCAGGCATTGTGAATTCCCTCTGGAGGTACTCTTGAATGTTTAAAGGTAGTTGTCTGGGATTGAGGATATGTATACACACACACACACACACACACACACACACACACAAACACACAATCATCAAAGAACTTCTGTGTAAGCACAAGGACCCACATTATACAACAACAAACTGTGGTAAGTATGGTGGTGTACTTACAATTCCAGCACAGTTATAAGAGACAGAGATAGGGAGACCCTTTAGGCTCAATAGATAGTGCCCTAGACTACTTGGTCAGTTTTATACCAATGAGAGACCTTCTTGCAAAGTAAAGGAAAAAAAATAAAAATGAAGGTGCATGGCTCCCGAGTAGTGAGAGGTGAGGGTGACCTCTTGACTTCACATGTGGTCATACACACATGAATATGCACACACATACACATTTCAAAATTAAAAATGTAAAGATGGCTGTTCTATGAGTCCATCAAAGCTACAGTGTATGTTTTGCTCTAGATGTCACGGGGACCCTATTCCCTCATTCTACTGGTCACCAGTTTCTTTCTGCAGCTGGTAGAAAGTATATAGCAGCCTCCTGAGATATGACATTTTCTTCCACAAATTCCATCTCTTCTTTAGGGCCTTTTAGCAGCAGCCCTGGATGCAGGCTGAAATTGGTCTGGCAGTGCATTAAACTTCTCTGGCTTTTTCTCATACACTATGCCTGGCAGTTCTTCTTTCTGCATGTCCATGACTGATGGTTGTGTATCTAAATGGAAGGCATTGCAATTTTACCCGTTGATCAGACCACAGTTCCAGCCTCAAGATAATTGTGAATTCTGTCTTGGCCATTTATCATCTTAATGGTTAGTGCCAGTTTTATATAACATAAATTTAATAAGCTATGCCTCTTTATTATAGACCAGAATACTGGACGGGGAGGAATGTGGACCAACCAGCGCAAACTCTGACAACACTGATGATTAGGGTGCTTTAGGGCCACTGTGGAGTAAATTAGGAGCTGCCTCTATGACCATTAACTCATTGTTCCCAATGTCTTCACGAGGTCTTTGTAAAATCAAGATATACTGCATCTCACAATGTATGCTAGGGCTTTAGGTTTCAACACATCCTTCACGTGGCTCATCTTTCATCTATAAAGCCAGTGGGCTGAGTAGATACAAATGTGTAAAATCCCAAGTACTGTTCCTGGCCCTGTGTCCAGTATCTTTTGTTAATAGCTCCTTTTCTGAGAAGTTTACTTAACATCCTAGTTTAGAGATGTGCTCAGTTGAGACTGCTGGGCCGGTCTTGAAGCATCCATCCAGACATTTCCTGGGACATTTTGTGAGGGATCAGTGGTGAGTTCAGAAAGCTATAGGATGTCATTTTTTTAGAGTTTGTATACCCCATCCCTTTTGCGGTCATTGCTGGTATGTCTGATTCTACACTGTGGAAGACCTCTGTGGGCCTATCTCTGCTTCTGCTTCAAGAGCACACAGCAGTTTCTCAAGAGTAGCTGGTCTTTGTGCCTGTAGTTTTTAGGGTTTGCATGCTGTGGTCATTGCTACATTTGGCTTTCAAGAGCTCTTGAAAGGCATCACACGTGAGCATGTTTTACTGCTTGATAAGGTGGTTCCACCCCCCTGTCCTCAGCTAGGCCACTGAAGACACCTTTTCCTCTCTGTAGAGGAAGCTTCTCTCCCCTCTGTGTTTCAAGCCACTCTGTTTCTTCCTTACCCCCAGCTCCATGACAGGCTCAATATCAGTGACAAGTTTATTGATCACGTGCCTTTTTCTTTTTTGTATATATCTGTGTGTATTCTTGTTCACATGGGTAAACCCATATATGTGTGGGCAGGCCAGAGCAGGTGGTGAGAGGATGATTTAGGGTGATTGCTTTCTACCTTGTATTATTGAGGAAATCTCCCACTTGAATCCAGAGCTTATCAATTGGTCTAGTCTAGCTAGCCAGATTACCTCGGGGACATCTGGCGTCTGCCTCTGGTATGCTGGATTACAGATGGACCATCATACCCACTCAGCCTTTATATACGTGTGGGGCTCCAAAGTCTAGTCCTCATGCTGATGAGGCAAACATGTTGCCTGCTGAGCCATCTCCCCCCAACTTTCAGTTTGGAGATTTTCTTGCTGCCAATTTAAGAATGATAACTCTCTGCAGCTAAGTAGAAAAATATCCAATTATAAATTTTATGTTTTAAAAACATATTGTGAACATATTGAGCACCATGAAATCTACTGGGTCACTGAATTCTACATGGCCTCGCCAAAGAAAGTCTCAGAACACCAGTCAGTTCTAAATCCGTACTAGATTTGGATCTTGTGGTTTTTTTTTTTTTTTATTGACTTTGAAATGACTTGAATTAATAAATGTTTCATTAATAGAAGTTGGGCTAATGTTAGTTTTCATAATGAAGTTAATGACAACAGATGAAAGAAAAAATGCAAGCTTATGGATGTTTGCAACATCTTGATATTATTATAAAAACTAATGTGTAAGGCTTTTATAGTAAGTCCTAAACATTTTCTGTGTCACTGTAGTATTTAAAGTGTTATTTAATGCTCATGTAATGGTGTCTTGCATGGCTGAGCTGTGGTTCACGGGAATTCATTTCACATTTCTCATGTCAATCAAGAGGCCTCCAATTGGGTGCTTTATTTAAACCCATTTTAATATCATTAAAGCCTGTTTAGTGGGTGGCGTTGCATTTGAGCTTCGTGAATATTTGTCCGCATTCCATTAGTTAGGTAGGATTTCTAAAACTCCCTATACCACCCCAGTGCATTCATGTGCTGTTGGCAGGAAGACACTGGTTACAGAGTCAGTGTCCCCGCAGTGCACAGCCCTGGCTTCCCTGCCTGTGCACTTAGTACTCAGAGTACTAAGTTCAATGTACCTAATTCCTTTTCTGTGTGTGTTTGGAGGTCAGAGGTCAACCTCTAATGTCATACCTTAGACACTGTTCACTTTGTGTTTTTTAGGCAGGGTTTCTCACCAAGGAGGCTAAAACCATCTGGGGGTGGTGGGGGATGGATCCTCTTGCCTCCTTAACACTAGGATTACAAGCAAGCCATACACCCACACCCTCCTTTTATTTTATACATTTGGGGTTGAGCTCAGGTCCTTGTGCCTATGTGACAAGTATTTTACCACCCGAGCCTCTTCCCCAGCCCCACAACATGTTTGATTTCACAAGCCCTTGCTTTTGGAAGATATTAGGGGGAGACCGGAAAGAAAGGCCAGGCCTTAGAGGGACAGCCAGCCAAGAAGTATCACTTCTTTAGTCCATCGTGTGGCTTCAGGAAGCGTTATTTGGGTCCCCTCCACCCCACTCTTGAAAGGCTTCACTCTATACCAGCCTTGCCGCTTCACTGCAAACACTTTCCTGTAAAAGCAAGGAGTAAAAGCAGGGATGGAACCTTGATGCTTCTGCTACCGTGGCCAGAGAACACAGCCATGTCCCAGCAGCCAGAGAAAGAGTCACAGCTGGTGATTCAAACCTTGGAGCACATTTGAAAGAATGCAGACATTCAAGTAGCCAGTGTACCCTTTCCCCAAAATGAAAATACTGTTTCCATCTTATAGGTAGAGGGTCCTCAGGGCAGCAGAGGCAGGGAGTTCTGGGAGCCCCGCAGGCTGGAGTTCCCTTTGTCAATGCTCTTAGCTCCCTTCCCCTGGGGCTTTGTCCCTGCCTGGCGTGTGTACTCACTTCATGGAGACTTCAGACAACCAAGCTCTCCTGACAGCACACTCACTGTGCCAGGTTTACCAGTTGTCTGCTGGCATGTGTCCAGGACAACTTGTTTGTAGAGGAAAAGTTCTCCTTGGGAAATGTTATCCATCATATTTCCACAAAGCTTATGTTTTCAGCCACTAGGAAAGATGGGGCTCTTTCCTGGCTAAGGACAAGTATCAGGTTGACCTGTTTCCTTTGGTCTCATTTAGAAATTGGCCCAGTAACAAGTTCTTTTAGCCTCTTAGAATGTGGGGTTTTGTACCCCAAACTGGGCATGCTGCTTCCTGCCAAAGCATCCAAGCTTGTGGATTTCCTTCAACCAGCATTTCATTCTGCAAGCACTAACAAGACATCTTTAACTGGCGTGCTCCTGCTAGGCTTTGGAATGCCTTTCTCATCAGTAAAGGAGCAAGTTAAATGCTATTTTATTAATTGACCCTTTTCATTTTCTTCACATTTTAACTATGTGTGTGAATGTGTGTGAGTGTGGGGACATGTTTGTATCACATGCTTGTTCATGTGTGCAGGTCAGAGGACAACTTACACATGTCAATTCTTTTTTTCCAATATGTGGGTCCCAGGGGTCAAACCCAGGTCATCATGTTGGATAGTTGAGCCATCTCTCAGGCCTTCAAATGACTCATCATGATTTTGAATATCCTCTGGAAAATTTAGCAAAGTGGATATTTTCTGATGTTTGCACAACTCTAGGTAAACTCCACCTAAATTAATCATAACGATTTGTGACTCTGTTTTGTTTTTATCTTCATCTCTGGACAGCTTGATCTGTTTTATATTGCACAAAATTTCTTATTCACTGATTAGTACCTTAAGACCTTCCTAATCCCACACCTGAAACCCTGGGTTTCTCTGTTCACAGAGTTGGCTTCCTCTCTTCAGACTGTACTGTTGGTTCTGTAGTACAGTGACTTGGTGCAGGTGACTTCCTCTCCTGGCTCATGAGCCAGCCCTGATCTTTTCAATCCCTATGAATTCTTGTGGGCCAGTGCCCAGAATTCTGTGCTTGAGGTACTACTGTGTTTGGGCCTGTGCTTTATTTCTAATAACTACCCAGATCATGTTGCAGACATTCTGTTAAGAGGTCGAGAAGGGAAAGATTTTGGAGCCTAAGTTTTTTTGTTGAGCCATTTAACAATTGTGGAGGCCCTTAGGCCTTAATTTGAACTGCTTGCTTCAGAAATCTCAACTGGAGTGTAAGGCATTTGAAAACATGTTAAATCAGGGGTCTTAGAGATGAATAATTAAAGGGCCATAATTTTCTGTGGAAAAGGAGACAATGCCTCACTCTATAGACTAGGTTGATCTGGAACTGATTTTATAGCCTGGGCTGGCCTCAAACTTAGCAGAGATCCTCCTGCCTCAGCCTCTAGTGATGTATTAAAAGCATGAGCCAACATGTCTGTTTTATGCTGACTAGGAACACAGAGTACAAACTAGTGAGTGCCCTGGAATAGCACTCCGTCCAGCCACACTGCAAATGTGCTCTGTGTTCACAAAGTATGGTGACTGTGTGCTCCCAGCCCCTGCATGCCTTTCATGCAAAGGGACTGTCACAGAGTCCTGCTTAGATATATGTTTTAGAATAACATAAACAGTATTAACACCATTTCCTAGGGCTGGGAATCATAGTTCAGTTGGTAGAGTGCTTGCCTAGTAGCTGTAGTACATGTGAAACCCTGAGTTCGAGCCCCAGCACCACATAAAACTGAGTGAAAATATATGGGGGTAGCTTCTCTGGCATTTTTTTTAGGAGACAAAATATGACAGCAATCCTCTGGTACATGGTTGCTTAAATAAGACCTGAACACTAAATGGCATGGGGCCCCAACTCTTCACAAAGAACTTCAAGCTACTAAAGATTGTTTTAAGAAGGCAGAATAGTATTCCTCAGGGAAGAACACCACCCCCAATTGGCAGTGCAGTACCGAGTGGTCAGCCCTGAAAGCATATTCATACAAGTAACATTATATGGATGGGGAAGGTTTTATTATTGTGTGTGTGTGTGTGTGTTAGGAATACAACACATGCACACATGTGTGCATATACACTCATTCATATATAAATATGTAACAGCAATTAATGTAGAAGAGGAGGAATTTGAGAAAGAACAAAGTGGGTGTCATATGGAGGGGTTGGAGGGAGGAACAGGGAGAAGAGAAAAACATTTTAAGTTATATTTTAATTATAAAAATAAATGTTATAAAAAATCCAAGTAAGGCGATGTACACCTATAATCCTAGCAGGTGGATGGAAGTTTAACACTAGTCCTTACTTCTATAGGGAATTTGGGGCCAGCCTAGGATGCATAAGAAGCAACAAAGACCCTCATAATGTTCTTTGTTACAGTGGACAGAGTTCATCTAGAATACTTAAAATGTAAATTAAATATAGGTAACAAAGGCAGAGACTAGAGCCTGAGGTACTTTGTCCAGTGGTGGCATTGATGTGAGCAGGGACCACCCCCCTCGGCCCTTCCACAGCTTTGCTGCTCCACTGGGGACCAGACAGACTGGGCTAGCTGTGGCTAACTCTGAGCTTCCCCTACTATGATCACAGTGCTAGAGCTGACCTCTGAGAACACTCAGTTGCTTCTCTTGTAGGTGGTGCTCTCTGTGTGGGGAGGGGAGGTATGAGTTCTCTCTTAGTAGACAGTGGGCCATGTCCTTGAAGCATGAGCAGGCCCGTGGTATACCCTCAGAGTCTCAAAGGGTGCTGGACAGCCAAAAGGGCTCTTGACACCATTGGAAGTGAAAGCAAAGACTCGTGGATTGGCAGGGACTCAAGCATGGCCAGCCAGTCCACCCATCGGGTTTCCAGTTCCTTCTCTAAAGGTCTTGCCTCAGGCAGGCAAGGCCTCCTGCAGTGGGTGCCCCTCCTCTGCTGCCCATTTGGTTTTGAGCCACTGAACTCAATCAATTGATGCCATGTCACCTGCCTGTCTGTTCCATGACTTCTGAACCAACCTTTCCATGGTGTCACACACTTGCTTCATGAGAATCTTCTGATTCTTCTCTCAGGGCTAGACAGGTTGCCGGGTGCTTGATGCACTGTGGTGGAACTGTTTTTATTAAGATGGGAAGGGGCTTCAGTCTGAGCTGAAAACTGGATATTTGAGGTCGGAAGGATGCTTGGACAGGATGATGTGTCTGAGAAGCAGTGTCTGAGCTAAGCAGTAGTGTATGCTCTGGCATCCTTGCAGCTTGCTCTAACCCCTCCCTCTTCTGAATGTTCCTTCCTGTACCCATCTTAAGCCTGCCTTTCCTTGTTTGCCTGGTCCTACTATGCTGGGACTCTTTAACTACAGTTCCTATGCAAATATGTCTAAGATAAAATTGGGTTTTGTGAATTTGGGAATCAAATCAATCACCCTATGCATGCTATGAAAATACGGAGCTAGCCTCTCAGCATCAAGAGCGTGGTAGAAGGTAATGTACTGGTGCAGGCTGCTTTACTCAAAGAGAGTAACAATTGGATAAGTGAAGGCTACTGTGGAGTTACTTAAAAGTAGTGCCCTCCCCCACTTTTAGGTCTTCACAACACTGATAATGTAGAATTTTTTGAGTAGGAGTCCTGGATGCCTCTGAGGATGAGTTGTGACATGCTTTCAATTAGTATCAGGAATTTGCCCCAAATGAACGTTCCAGTGCTCTTCCCTCCAAAGCACTTTAATTACCTAATGTGCTTGCTATTTATCCATTGGCATAGTAAAGCTTCCGAAAGCACCAAACATAAACCCAGTGGAAGCTAAAGTCACAGAGCTGCTAAACATAGAAAGTATGTTCAGGAATTTAAAAAAATAAAATAAAATCATGAGGCCCAAAGAACTCCAAACAGAGGCTTTCCATCATAGGAGAGGACAACATGAAAAGGAATTCTTACTTCTCTAGGAAAGAGGGATCTCCATCAGGAGGGGTCATTGCTTAGAGATTCTGGGCGCCAGGGATCATGAAAGCCAAGGACTATGAGTGCACAGAGGCTCAGAAGGATTCTGTGGGGCTGACAAAGTGGGCCCTGCTAGAACCAGCCTCATGGAAGCACACGCTGGGCAGCTGCCAGATTCGTTCCCAGGAACCACATAATGACATTCTACCTCCAGAGGAAGCCACCAAGCCTGGACTTGCTGGGTTTGTATTTACTTGGAGGCATTTCTCCAGCCTTAAACATACAAAACACAGTTCATTCTTCCAGACTGCCACCCCCAACCCCACAAAACCTTGTTGAGAAAATGCTGTGGAATTTAACCTCTTCCTAGACAGGAAGGGATGGGGAGAGAGTAGAAATGGCTGGTAGAATGGAATTAGGGGTTAGGAACTTGAAGGTGTTTGGAGGGAAGGGGTGGACTTGAGGGTTTCTTGACCTCCATCTGACCTCTGCCTGGCTTAGCATAGCTTGGGGCCATGGCCTGTTCTATGACACTCTGATGGGCTGGAAGAAGTTCAGTGAAGATACACTGCCTTCACATGTACAGCCAGCTCAGTGGCTTCTCCTGTGTCAGAGGGATTGTGGACAAGTAGCGTATGTTCTTAGGCACAGTAGCCAAATGTGTGTCTAGTCTCTGTCTGTAGGAGCCCTGTAGAAAAGCCCACAAGTCACGACTGAAAGATTCTGCTCTACATGGTGTCTCTGCAGAGCACACAGGTGCTCTTCCTGGTCATTGTTTCTCAAAGGATACCATAAAGCAGCTGGTCCTTCAGCATTGGCACTCAGGGGTACTGGATTGTGGGAAGGATGATTATGGGGATATAAATGTTACCTGGTTTCCTGTCACTCATTCCATGGATGAGAGAGGTGCCTCATCTGGAGCCAGCTCAGGCATGTGCATGATGCAAAGAGGCTCTGTGATGTGGTCATTGACAAGGGGCTGCTTCTCATGAAGCTGTCTTTCACAAGTGGCATTTCTCAGACTTCCTATCCAGCCATGTTGGACAGTGCAATAGTTGCTTGTTTAGTTGGTAGAACAAATACTCAGATAAAATGAGCCCGGGGAGGAAGGGCTTGTTTTGTCTCATAATTTTAAGATACAGTTCATTATGGCAAGGAAGTGAGAAACCCAGTCTGGACAATCCCTCACAGATGTGCTGGGAAGTTTGTCTCAGTAGAGATTCTAAATCCTGTGAAATTAACATTTGGATTAAGATCACAGGGAGTCACTGGGAGGTGAGGCAGGGGAGCCACGGGTTGTAGTAAGTCTTGGGAGTTTTTTCTCTGTGAAGAATGGGACCAAGGACAAGACAGGTAATTGCCTAGGTAAAGGGTGGCGTCAGAGAAAGAGCCTGAGTGCAGAGGCATGGAGTCCTTGGAGAAAGGACTTGGGGCAAGTGATGTTTTACACTGTCTTCTCTTGGGCTGGTTCTTTCTCTTTGCTATGACAAGGTAAATACCCAACTGATAAATAGTTTTGGGGAAGGAGGATTGGTTTGAGTCCTGGCTTAAGAGAATACAATCCAAAGTGTGCCAGGTAGGACCACCTTGGTCTGTGCTGACCAGAGTTGAAGCTACAGATAGCTTATTTACATCCCCATGGACCAGGAAGGAGGGAATGATCACACAGCTTGCTTGCTTCATTCTCCCTATTTTCTTTCATCCAGTCCTCTTGCTCATAGGATGGTACTATTCATATTCAGGGTAGGTCCTTTTTCTCCCAAAGTTAATTCTCTGCAACCCCCTCACAGATACACCCAGAACTTGCCTTTGGTCTCCTAGGTGAGTCTAAGTCAGATAAGTCAAGATAATGGGGAAGATTGACTGTCATACCTGTGAGCTGTATGGTACAGTTTCCTGCTGGGGTCTCCTCATCTTCCCTATCATGTCTACTCCCCAGTCACTGAAGTGTGCGAATGCCTCACAGAGTCCATGGGTCATCCTCTAGGTGCAGAGCATAAAGAATCAGGAGCTGGTTTTCAACAAGATGGAGGCTTATGGTGGGAGAAATGGCACAGATTGTTTTACCTGGCATTGATTGATAGATCAGCCCAGCTAGCAGACACCTCTAAGCCAACTGTGATTTAAAGGACCTTGGAGGAAAAGAATACCTATAGGACTGAGAAGTGGTAGCAACAGTTTGAGAAGGGATAGAGAGCCTGAGGTTGGCTTGGTGTTCTGAGGTGCATCATTTGAACAGATGTTAGGAGGTAGATAAGGAGTGATGTGTGTGTGTGTGTGTGTGTGTGTTTCTTGAGGAAGACATGAAGACATTATTGGAAGAAAGTGGGATAAAGGGAAGGGATGTTTTGAGAGAGAAATTGTAGCAGCAATTGGGAGGTTGGGAAGCTGACACAGCACCCATTAGGACTGAAAAATCTGGAGTTAGAAAGGCATGCTAGCTTCCACTGTGTGAGTTGCCTATGGCTTCTCTGAGAGTGAGTTCTACAGTGGGAAAGAAGGATTCTGAGCTGGCTGCAGCTCCTCACAAATGTTGAGCTGTGGGTCTGGGATCTGTGAGTTCCAAGGCCCCAGGCAGCCAGCTATGCCTTTACGTACTGGGGAGTTGGCTCAGGTTCTTGCTTATCCAAGCTTGCTAGCACTTGTGGCCTAGAACAAGTCATTTGACATGTTGTGCCTGCTTTCTCACTGGAAAAATAAAAACTGTGACTGCTGTCACTGGGCTCAAATGAAGTCCCCAGCTCAGCATGTACTATCTTACTTTGTGGCAAGCTGAATATGAATTCTGGAGTCAAATGCCTTGGGAAAATTTTTGTTTTCACTGATCACTAGCTATGTGATCACTGACAGTATGCTCTGCCTCAGATTCCTGATTTTCACATTTGAGGAACACTAAAACCATCTGCTGAGGCATCTAATAAAGGGTAAATAAGGAGCTAGTTAAGGAATCTGGTGATCCCTGAGAGGAGCTCCAGGTTTGCTGGATCATTGGGTGCTGCCTGTGGGTGAAGGGGAGAATGCATTCAAGTGGGTGGGGATGCCTGTGCTTCTGTGTGATGCTTTGTCTTTTCTCCAGTTTCGCCTGGTGGTGAAGACGGCCCTGAAGCTTCTGCTGGTCTTTGTGGAGTATTCTGAGTCCAATGCACCGCTTCTCATTCAGGCTGTTTCTGCTGTTGACACCAAAAGAGGTGAGCAGCTCCTGCTCTGGGGCACAGATCCCAGTGTCTTAGAAAGGGAGGCATCCCATCTTCTGGTGAGTCACTGGGAATATCCACTGTATGGAGACATCTCTATAAAGGACCTACAGTAGTAGCTATAGAGATGATGGCTGGCAATGTACATGACAATGAAGAAAACGCACATGTGGTCTTAGCCAGGACATATCAGACCATTGTCTTTTTCTTCTACCACTGAAACCATACAGAGCACATATTATCCTGATCCAGTTTAGGTCACCTCATGTCCTGTCTTCTTTCCTTTGCCCTGCGTCACACTGACCCATAGATATTCCTTGAGCTTTCTACCCTCCTTCCCTCTGCCTATGCAGTGGCTTATTCAGGGGTCTCAGCATTTCTTGATCTGCTATCACTCACCACCCTGAAATATAATTCTTAATCATTCCATCGAACCCTGTCGGCAGGTCCCTAGTGCCTACAGCATTAAAACACCTGAGCCTTTCTGAGTAAGGGACCACCTGCCATGCCATCTCCCTCCTGCTTTGTAACACCCTTCCTCATCCCACAAGTTCAAAAGGCTCCCAAACAACCTTTCTTTCTGCTGTGCTGTCATCTGTTGACTTGAGTATTCCCCACTCAAGGGCAGTGTCTGTCTCCCATCTTACTGTTCAGCGCTCAGCTGTCCTGAGCAGACAGGCATTCTGCACACAGGTAGAAAAGAGTAGCCTACACCACACATAATCTCAGCACTGAAGAGGCTGAAGCAGTAGAACCATGAGTTTGAAGTTAGCCTAGGGTTTTACTGCTGTGAATAGACACCATGACCAAGGCAACTCTTACAAGGACAACATTTAATTGGGTTTGGCTTACAGGTCCACAGGTTCAGTCTATTATCATCATGGTGGGAACATGCAGCAGCCTGGCAGAATACTCAATGCCAGGCAGCTAGAATGAGAGTCTTAAAGTGGTACACCTACTCCAACAAGGCCACACCTATTCCAACAGGGACACACCTTCTAATAGTGCCACCCCCTGGGCTGAACCTGTACAAACCATCACAGCTACCTAGAAAGAGCTTGTCTTCAAAAGGAAAAGAAGAAAGTAGGGGCTGTAGTTGCATTAGTGTGAACCATGCTGTTTTCTGTAGTGGTGTGAAACCTTTAGCTGACATGCTGGGATGCCTGTTTCATCTCTTGCTCATTTTTCTCCTTAAGAGGACCCAGTTGCCTTCATTAACACCCCAACAAAGACTCAAATAAGTAAGAAACATTTGAATAATATTTTTCTTTTCATGATTGTAATAGTTTGAAAATCCAGTCTATAAATGATCCCAAATCACATTTGCTATCAACAGGCTGGTGGGCTACACAGTACATTACTTATTCCCACACAGCTCATGCACACTTATGGACAAAGCCACACTAGGTGTGGCTGTTGGGAAAAAGAGAAGTCTAGGTTGCATTCTTTATTTCAACCTGTTATGTCTGACTCAAAGTTGCTGAAGATTCCCTTCTGATGCCCATCCAGAATGTGAAAAACAGTAGCTTCCTGGTTTGAGCTAACAAAAGCCACCCAGGACTATGAACTGGGCACCTACAGTTTTTCTCTGAACACACAGGCAGATGCCAGGTCTGGCATGGTTCGTCCAGCCTAGAAGCAACTCCTGCTTTCTCTGTAGGAGTACACAAAGAGGGCAGAGCCTCAGGCAGGGTCAGAGGCTAGAGTCTGGAAGGTGGGTCCTAAACCACACCCACTTTCCCTCTACCACAGCATGTTGCTATCTGCTACCAGATAGGAACTATGAACAGATTACAGGGCCAACTAACAGTCATAAATAAGGATAACCAGTGGCTAAGATACTGTTTGACTTCCTCAGAACCATGTTGTTAGAACCTGAAGCAAATGGTGGGTATGTGGGAACATGGTGATTCCCTGGATTTATCCTTGCTGGACATGTGTTCCACTTCCCAGCTCTGGAGTTACTCTAGGACAATGTCTGGGCTTTCTTTGAGCCTCTCTTAAATGTTGGGTATCTCAAGGGCACTTGCCATGTGACCATGATACTTAGATATCCTTCTCATGGATCTGAGGTTTTCTTTCGGCCTTGTTGAGTAGGGTCTTTTAGCATCCATCTCTGGAGTTCACACTGCATCCATGGCATGTTGTAGAGTGGGAATAACCCTCAGATGAACCTAGGGCTTTGTTTCCAGCATCCAAGCTTCATTCCACAGTCCCAGCCTGAGGCCTCTACTATCCTAAGTCTGTCCAACAAGACAGAATGATGGCCATCTTTTCTCAATTAGTAAAAATATTCCCATAGATTGTTTTCTCAGCTTGGTAAATCTTGCCTATAAAATTTCTTCAACCTTTGGCAAGTGTTGCCATCTGCCTACCACTAAACACGAAGAGCTGCAAACAAAGGAATATCACTAATGAAAAGCTCAGAGAAACCTCATCATGTGTGGCTCAATAGCATGCTCCTTCACGGACATGTGTGGTCTTGGCTGTGATTTTTGTAATGCATACATATAACGTCATCTCGATTTACTGCTAGTAAAGTTGTCCTAGGATTCTGTGATGGAATTAAACATACAAATGTGTCATGGAGTTCTGCAGAGAGCAGCATGAATTCCAGGTGTTTCCAGCAGCGGGCTTGAGCAGTGGTCTCCAGCTCCTCTCAACTGGGCTGGAGCACAGCCTGTGTGCCAGGGATGACTGAAGGGAGCTGAGCATGTCCACATGGGCATATGTGCCAATAACCCATAAATTCTGCTTCACAGGGAAGCTTCAGAATCTCTCTCTCTCTCTCTCTCTCTCTCTCTCTCTCTCTCTCTCTCTCTCTCTCAGCAGGAACTACAGGCATGGCAAAGTGGGAACAACTATCTTTCTATTTTTTTTTTTATAAAAAAACATCAGAATTGAGGAATCAGAAAATAAAACTAACAAAATAAATGAACAGCCCTCAAAAAATTATTACTGCCTAAAGCAGTTGAAGAACAGGTTTTCTTGGTGGCTTTATGTTTATAAAGCATGCATGGCTACCTATGAGTTAACCGAAGGGCTCATTGTGTGACATGGGCCTAGAGTGGACCACTTAAAAAGAGCCTAGAAAGAAGGCAGAGTCTATCACCAGGGTCCAGTAGTGTAACTCAGTGGCAGAGTGCCTGGCTGGTCTTCTGAGGTCTTGAGTTCAATCCTCATTACTGCAAAACATACAAACAAAAAGTGCCTCATAGGTAGTAATTAATATTTATGAATATGAATATGTGAACATTTGGCCTAATCTGCTATACTTTTACTTTTGGGGCTAGAATAAAACTGTGTGTGTGTGTGTGTGTGTGTGTGTGTGTGTGTGTGTGTGTGTGCAAGCACGCGTGTGAGAAAGAGGGGGCAGGGGAGAGGGAGAGGGAGAAGGTATTGTGTGTTGTATGTGTGTGCATGCGCGTGTGTATAAGAGTGAGGTTCTTTTCTTCTCTCTGTGTTACCTGACTCTGTTACTTGGCTTTGGCTTCCTCAGGCCTCACAAGTCATGTTAGATTCAAAGTAAACAATGAGGAAGTAGTTCTGAGTCCAGAAGCACCAGAAAAGTTAGTAAAAACTGGCTGCAGTGTTCCTTCCAGATACAGTGCTTCAGTGAATTCTCCCAGCATGGTTCTTTTTTTAGCTCTCTGCTGGGAACTCTATAGTCCTTGATTGGTGCCCCAATAGAAACACAAGCAGATACTTCCTGAACTCCTTGGGACAGTGAGACCAAGGATCTACTGGTTGGCTGTCTTTGTTGGTTGCTTGAAGAACAACTATAGCCTGGTGCTAACTGCAGAGAAGTTTGGTGCTAAATATCAGGAGAGAATTCAGTAGGTAGTAGGAGGGAGAGCATGTCTGTGTGCTCAGAGTTTAAAAAGACAGGCCAAAGTTCACTTGGTTCTAACTGGCTGGATAACTCAGCTAATGGATGATACCAGGGTCACTCTCTGGGAGAGATGTCATATCTGTGTGTCATGTCTTGTAGAAAGCCTACTCTTCAGCCCTCCTGATTTATTTATTTTCTCACCGTGTGCATCTTCCCTCTCTTCCATAAACATTGTTCTGGTTCTCAGGCATCTCACTGACTCTGTGCTGAAAGTGCAGAGATGAATGCGGTGTTACTGGCTCCGCCTTTGGGAAATGTCTATCTCAAGGCCAAGATCAGCTCTGTCACAACCCCGCCAAGCCCCAGCATTTGGAAACTGCCTTGTTTTGGTTCTCTGTGAATTCACTGTATCAAGCAAAAATAAGTAATATCCCTTTGAGATAATGTATAGAGGAATCACACAGAGAAAGGTTCTGGTTGCAGCCCACCATCCCAAGGGAAAGCCAGTGCTTCCATCTCTCCTAATATTTATCTCAGGCATGGAACTGTGCCAGAGATTGTTTCATCCTTTGTGACCTTCTGCCTGACTCAGTGGTCTTGAATGGGAAATGTTTTCTAGCTCTCTCCTAGAGCCTTCAGTATCTGGGCTCGCTGGGAGAGGTACCTTTAGTCCCAAGCCTTTCACAGCCATTCTTACTACATCTCTCTTGCTGTCATTGTAACCTCAGCTGTAAATATTCCTATCACTTCCCAGATGCTGGCTCTCTGCAGGTGTCTGTATTTGGGTTTTTATCTGGCTACTCCATTAGATTCTACACCCATTAAGGGTAGTTATCTACCAGACTTTGTTCCTGACAGACGCCCAGACAATTTCTGTACCGTGGTGGATTACAGATAGTATTCTTTTGCTTTAGGTGTTGGCTGGAAAGCTGTGCCACTGTTATTGCTTGGAACTAATAGAGTAAACAAAGGTATCCATAATCTGTTCAGTGTGTGCTGGTGAACTTTCAGCAAGTACTTTATGGAAGGTTTTTTTTTTTTTTTTTTTTTCAGTCAGTGAAGTCTGCCTCCCAAAAGTGTGTACATGACCAGACTTTAAAATTATATATTTGATATAAAGGAGACTTCTCAAACAAATGGTTATAGATACTAATGACAAACATGAGCCAGGATTGTGGTTGGAGGGTGGCACAAGTCCAGCTTATAGATGTGTCCACATTACATATGCAGTGACTAAAAGACAATCTCCATCCCTGGAGCAGGAATCCTTGGTGAAACTTCAGTGTGACTGGAATAATGTGTGCTGTTGAATTACTTCTCTCACTGATCTTTGCTTTATTTGTAGGTGTCAAACCCTGGTCCAACATCATGGAAATCCTGGAGGAAAAAGATGGAGTTGACACAGAGCTATTGGTTTATGCAATGACTCTAGTGAACAAGGTTGGTTAATGTTCTAGATTGTGCCCTCACCATTAAAACGTCGGGGTTGAAGCCTTAAACCCCAGTCCAGATAAAGAGGGTCTTGCAGATGCAACTCAGTCATTAGGACAAATCCAAATCAGATATGACTGATGCTACAAGAGGAAAAGAGAAAAAGAGGAGGAGAAAGACAGTGTGAACACAGCCGGGGTAGTGTGAACACAGCCGGGTAAACAGCCACATGAAGACAAAGGCAGAGGTTAAAATGGCATTCTATGGTCCAGCAAGGACCAAAGTTGGCTAACAACCAACTGGTCAGCAAAGGATCACTCTGTGAAGTTGGTCCTGAGAACATAGTTCTACTGACACCTTAATTTCAGATCATAAAATTTGACTTGTTAAGACACTTAGTTCATGGTAGCCAGTTACAGCAGCTGCAGAAACGAATACCATGTAAAAGTGTAAATTGTTCCTGGTGAGCCACACCATGTGGTCCCCAGCTAGGTGATTAGAAGGCAGTAATGAGAATAGGAGGAGGACATTTCATACTGAGACTTACCCATATCGACAGTTCCCCTTTTGAATTAGCACCTTGACTTGGAAGAAATGATTCACAAGTCAGGAAGACACAAGGTTTCTGCTTGTTAATTCTGAGTCCTGGGCAGAGGTGCAGCCCCTGGAGGCAGAGCCCATCTCCTTTATGTTGTCATGGCCTCACATCTGTACTCTTGTGGTCTCTATCGCATCCCTCTCTTGTAGGAGAGTCACAGACCGTTGAGGTTGCTCCCAGAAGTGGGAGCATTGGTTTCCATAGTGACCTTGAACAGGCTGTCTTGGTTCTAAAGTGCCTTCATTCAGATTGTCACACCTAAATCCCAAGCATCATTGTCACTCACCCTGAGGATTGTCGTTAGACTGCTGGCTGTGAGTCTATAGAAGCAACTACAGCGATGGGGAGAAAAGCCTTAGAAGGCTCTAGAATCCTTTGCTGGAATATAACCGGAGACTTGTTTCTCCTAATGAACTGAAGACAGTTGTATCGACCAAACAGTGTCTCCTCTATGTAGTCCCTGGCTAGATCTCAATGTAGAGTAGGCTGTTCTTGAACTCACAGTGATGCTCCTGCCTCTGCTTCCTGAATGCTAAGATGACAGGTGTGAGCCTTAACACCTGCTTGTTACATTTGCTGTTCCAACTCATTCTTCTCCTTTAGATTGATTTATTCTTGACGTGTCGGGATATGTGTGCACATTTGTGAGCAGGTGCCCTCACAGGCCAGAAGGGGTCAGCATACCTCCTGCAGCTGGATATAGGCAGTTGTAAGCAAACCTGATGTGGGTGTTGGGAACTGAACTTGGCTTCTTTGGAAGAGCAGCAAGGGCTGAACTA
This sequence comes from Micromys minutus, assembly GCF_963924665.1. Taxonomy (NCBI): domain Eukaryota; kingdom Metazoa; phylum Chordata; class Mammalia; order Rodentia; family Muridae; genus Micromys; species Micromys minutus. The sequence continues at coordinate 12,845,537 of NC_137977.1, forward strand.
TCTCTCCAGCCCCCTTGCATTTATTTCTTTTTTTCTTAAGATTTATTTTTACTTTTATTTTATGGGAGTTCTGTCTGCATGTATTTGCCTGTATCTGCCTGTCCAGCATGTACATTCCTAATGCCCGTGGAAACTAGAAAAGTTGTCCCCTGGGACTGGAGCTGCAGATGTCTGTGAGCTGCCATGTGGGTACTGAGAACTGAACCCAGGTGCTTTAGATGGGCAGGCAGTACTCTTAACTGTGTGACATCTCTTCAACCCTGATATTTACTTCTTACATTAAGCACTTGCTGCTGAGGGCAGAGATACCTGTTAGATAGTCATGGCAGGAAACAGTCATGGACGTGGTGTGGCACAGACCAGAGACTCCTCTCTTGCTCCTTCCTTTCTGGCTATCCTGCTGTCTACAAAAGGGCAGTTCTCACCTTAAAAGGAATAAGAGTTTATTCTAGAGCCAAACTTGAGTGACTATGATTAACCTAAACACAGATTTAGGTTAATTCACATTACATGTTCCACAATGCAAACAACTTCATGAAATTTTATAGTTTTTCAAGACAAAGTCATCAATCAAGGTAAGTTTAATATATATTGGTGGGAATATCAGAGAGGTGGTTATATATCAGAGAGATGGTTATGGCAAGATGGGGGAAGGGTTTCTAAAGGCCTCAGGTGTTTTCTGAAGACACACTTAGCTTTTGAGTTGGTGGAAGTTTGGGGTATGTTATCATAATAGATTTTTGTTTAATTTTGTCTATTAGTTTTTATCTATTAGTCTATCTATTAGTTCTGAGACAGAGATGGGCAAAAAATGGATATTTGAGAGGGAAGAAGCTAAAGCTAGACAAGATAGGATAATCAGTCTCTGGACTTGTAACTTCTCAACCCCACCAGATCACTACAGTTCTAATAAGCCTATCATTTCATGCAGACACAGCTCCCTCCCATCCAGAAACTGGTAACAAACCTTATCCATGTCTATTCCTGATTAGTTTTCACTGTCAATGTGACACACTTCAGAGTTACCTGGAAATAGAAAACCTCAAATGAAAATATCCTCCATCAAATTGGCCTGTGACCGTGTTTGTGATGGAATAGTCTTGATAGGTCATTGACATGGGAGGACCCAGCCCACTGTGGGCGGTACTAGCTCTAGCCAATTGGATCTAGACTATGCCCCCCCGCCCCACAGGGAAAAAAAAAGCTGAACGTGAGTCAGAAAACAGCCTAGCAAACAGGATGCCTCTATGGTTTCTGCTTCATTTTCTGCCTGTGTTTCTGTCCCAGATTTCCCCAGTGATTGCCTATGACCTGGAAGTGTAAGACACACAGGGCCATCCAACCCCTAAGTTGCTTTTGGTCAATGTTTTATCTCAGCATCAGAAAAGCAAACGAGGACAGTTCCTTACAAATGAGAAGGTCCTGGGAGAGGTCACTCCAAATACAACTGTTCCTGGAAAAGCCCACAAACCACTGCCACACAGAGTTCGTTGTGCTTTATTGAATTACGGTCACGTTTAGGGCCCCAATGAGTCAGATGCACCAATCTACTGAACAGAAATGTTAATGTGAGTGGGGGGGGGATACATATTCTGAAGTCTGAGAAATTATATTGCAAGTTGGGTGGTTTCTAACCAGAATCAATTTCAACAAAATAAATGGTGGTATAATAACATAGAATTTAAAAACTGGCATTTCCTTGATAAAAACAAAGGCAGAAAACTCTAGCCTGCCTTGGGTTTGAGACCAGTGTGCTTTTTCTTTTCTTTTCTTTTCTTTTTTTTTTTTTAACTTTTACTAGAGACATTAAGAAAACCCTCTATCTTTTCACATTCCTACTCATGCCTTGGAAATAATTTAGGGAAGGCAGATGCTAACATAAGACTGCACTTTCCTCTGCCACAGTGAAATTCTACTGGGTAGAGCCACTTGCTTGGAATAGGGTCTTATGTACTGGTCGCCTCATAGGATGGGATGAGGTGGATAGGAAAAGTAAGGGTAGAACCCTAGGGGACTTTGGGAGAGATACTGCTTCACTAGGGCTTTGGACTCATCACATGGGATTCAGGCTAAGTAGATGACTGTTTTTAAACATTGGATTTTATTGCTTTATACATTAAAGTGGATCTTTCCCTCCAGGTTTTATAACCATCATAACCCCTTATCCAAAATCTTTGACAACCATTGATTTTCTATAGACTACTTCAGTCTTGTCTTTCTGGGGTCACATGGAATCTTGTAGTGTGTAACGTTTTGAGGCTGGCTTCCTTCTCTCTGAAAAACTTGTGTGACTCAGGTGTGTCGGTGTGTATGTTAATAACTTATCCCCTTTGGGGTTATATATGCATGTAGTGCATATGTACCTCCTAATATTGTCACTCATATATCTTTTAAGGGAGATTAGGAATCTCTAACTTATCCATTTGCCCACAGAAGGAGTTGAGGTCATGACTCTTGGTTTCCACAGGTAACACTGGGGACAGGTACCATTGGGAACACGAGCTTTTCCACACTGGTTTTATCCTGTGTGATAGGTATCTCTGAAAACCTAAGGAGAGGCAACTTTTCTTGAAGATAGAGTTGGTCTCTGATGAATGCCAGTAAAGAATTGTTAGTGACAGATTCTGGCAAGACAAAGTCTGAAAGAAAACAGAGGTGAGGAACACCAGATGCAAGGCAGCTGTAGGGCGTCTACAGCCTCAGGAAATGCTTGCCAACGGGACCTTCTGGCAATGCCATGGTCTGTGCCAGCTGTGGGTGTCTTAACAATAAGCATGGCAAGGGAACTGGGACACCCAGGTGGGAATGAGGTGGATGTAGCTGCGCATATTAGCAACGGTCTGGAAAAGGTGACCATGTGTCTGGGGTGTGGGACCTTTCTGCACAGGGGGGATGCCACAGTCCTACCAGAGGACCACAGGCTCAACTCAAATTCAAGTTTTCCACGGTGGAACTAAAAATGGATATTTGCAACTTCAATTTGGAGCCTGTTACTTGGTAAAAGCCTTCAAATCTGCTTACTGTGGAGAGGTGACTCTTTAGCTATTTTAACAACTGACCCTGCGAGACAAGGGAATTCACTATAGACTTTTAGCTTAGCCCCCTGGGATTTTGTGTGGAAAAAATGAACCTGTAGGGCTGGGGAGATGGCTCCTTCAGTAATGTGTCTGCCACAGGGCAGGAGGACTTATGTGGGTTTCCTAACACTCATGTAGAGCCATGTTGATGACTGTGGGATAGGTAGAGTCCTAAAGCTCATTGGCCAGCTAGCCTAGCTGAATTAGTGAGCTTCAAGCTCAGTGAGAGACCCTATATCAAAGGTTAAGTTGGAGAGACATTGAGGAAAGCATCAGACCCAAAATCCTCTGGCCTATATAGACACAGAGATGGCAGACAGACAGACAAATAAAGAGATGGATGGATGGATGACAAACGGACAGACAGATAAACAGAGGGGGACACACGCATACCCTGTTGACTCTAGATATGGGAACAGGGTGAGTAAAACAGGAAGAAGAGATAGTGGAGTCGAGGAGATTGGAGAATCTGAGTTGATGGCAGCCCCGCACCTCCATGCGGGAGGTTTTAAGTCCATCTAACCTGCCTTCCTCGGGTTGCCTGCTCTGTAATCAGTAGGCATGTTGAGTGTGTCCAGTTATCCTTCATGCTCCTGCCTAGCATTATACCCTTTCTTTTACCTTTACTAAATGTTGAAGCTTTTATGGAACCCAGAGGGTGAGATTTTGGTGGCAGTAGAATCTATGAGGGTGTGCTGGTTAGGGAGGGTGTGGTGCTGGTGGGAGTGGTGACTGTGTCTTCATTATTGGCTCTCAGGTAAAGTCCTGTTGACTGCTACTATGGCAGGCACAGGATGTGTTGCCACATCTATCCCCATGTGTGAGTGTCTCTTGTAGCTTCCAAGTCACGACCTGAGGTGTCCTTTTGGGGTCTCCAGAGTGATGTGGATGACCATGTCTCTGACCTCAGCCGCATGAGTTGTGTTCTATTTGATCAGCATAAAAAGCTAATGGCCGTTATTTAGCATATAAATAAAGACATTCTTTCTACTGTTGATAGAAGTTGTCAGAGAAATCGGGTTGTGAGGTGATCCCTGTGAGAGGGTTGGTCCATGGCAACATGGCAAACTAACATGCTGAAAATAAATTTGAAAAGTAAGTGGTGGTCTTAGAAATACAAAGGCGGTAGAATGAACAGGGCCTTAGAGCAGTGTCTGATGGTCCAGACTGCAATAACCTGTGGAGACTGATCTCAGGCTCTAGCTTGGCCTTCATTCCAGTCTTCAGTAGTTTTTGGTCATCAGTGAAGTTTCTCCCATCTCTGAGCCTTCATCTTCCTCACATGTAAGATGAGGAGCTTTCAGTAACTCCCAAGACTCCTGTTCTGACCAGGACATGGCTGAGAAAGCATCCTCCCTTTAGGAGATGTAGAACTCAACAAAGTTGGGTTATCCTACCCCAGTTAACTTGTCTTCTTAGCTCTTGGCAGCTGCTTTGAAATTCCTTGTGTTTCACAAAGTTTTAAGGACCAAAGAGAGGCTCTGCTTTTCTTTAATCGAAGAGAATCATTAAATTTAAACTTTCCCTATTATATTGATTCTAACAGGAATTTCAGATCTAGGAGTATTTTAAATTTTTATTGGCATGTGACAGATCCCACAAGCTTAGCTGCTTGAAGCAATGCACATCTGTCATCTTACAGTTCCCAAAGGGTGGGAGTTCAGACAGGCCTTACTGGGTTGTCTGCTCAGGGGCTCACAAGGCTCAGTCAAGCTGCTGTCTAGAATGGACTCCAGCCTTTGGTGTCTTCTAAATTCTTTTCTATACAGTGCTTCAACTTCTTGTCTTGCTCTTTCTTCCAAACCACTCTGAGCTCAGGGGAGACCTATGCCTCCTTTTACAGGATTTACCCACTTACTTCAAAAGACTATCTGATTTGGAACCTTGATGATTCCTGTAAAGTCCTTTCTCCTAGCTTGCCTAATCATGAGTGTAATAACTCTCACCCACAGGAGTGCCCAGGATTGTGGGGGCTTCTATGGCATGGCACCTCAGGGGCAAGAGTCCCGATTTCACTCTGCTCCCACTCAGAAGATTTTCTCCTTGAATGAGTTTGTCTTGTGCCTTTGACTATTGTAGGTTTTTTATAACTGAGGCCACCAGCTACCACATAAACATGTCTGTTGCCTTGTCACATTCCCGGTTCTTCTCTTGTAGACATTGGCAGGACTGCCAGATCAAGACACCTTCTATGACGTAGTAGACTGCCTGGAGGAGCTGGGCATTGCCGCTGTGTCCCAAAGGCACTTGAACAAGAAAGGGACGGATCTGGACTTGCTGGAGCAGTTTAATATCTATGAGGTAACAGAATGTTCTATTTCTAAGTCATCCACAGCATCAGCAAAGGTCAAAGGGCGAGTCACATTTTTTCCACACTAGGGTTCTAAGTATGGTACAGGGGCTCCCACACCATGAGGAATCTTCTAGAAATGTAAGCTTTTGGGTCCCACCCAGATCTCCTGAAATGACAGTGCTTAAGAATGGGGATAGCAGTCTTGTCCCCACAGCCTTCCAGGAGATCCCAATATGTAGTTGGGCTTAAGAACCTTTGACACAGAGAAGCTGGGAGCTATTCTGTATTGAAAACCATGTACTATGTTGACAGCACCTCTACTCAGTGAGAAATCAGGTAGAGAGACAGAGTAGGGAAGGTGGAAGGGAGGGGGAGTGGTGGGGGAGAGAGAGAGGTAGAGGGAGGGGTGAGGTGGGGAAGAGGTAGAGGGAGAGGGGAGGGGTGGGGTAGCGGGAGAGAGATAGGGAGAGAAAGAGCCATTCAGCAGAACATGTACTGTGAAGTGGAAATTCATTGGTATTTTTGGGGAAAACTCATCCCCCATTTTAAAGGCAGAGTCTCATATAGCCCAGGCTAGACTCAGATTCCACATGTAGTCATGGGTGGAATCATCCTGGCTCTATCTCCCATGTGTTGGAATTATAGGTGCCGACCGCCATTCCTACAACAGAAAATAGTACTTTAAAGATGTTGTACAACATTGTGCTTTCTTCTGTGTTTTCTCTTACCTTATAACAGTACTTTTCTGTTTATGATAGTACATCGAAAGGAAAATATCAAAATTTAACATTAAATGTTCTTGGTTATCTTTATGCTATGTGATAGCATTTAAAATGCAAATATGACAGTAGCTAAATTGTAGGAGGAGTTGGCAAAATTTCCCGGCTCATATTTGGAAGCTTCTGTTTACAAATATTGTCAGTCATACCGGGGCAGAGAAAACGCTGTCAGAACCCTTGATTTGTTTTGTTTTGTTTCTGCATACATATGCATTCTACCAGCACTCTGTGGTCAGCTTTCTGGGAAGTTATAAGGGATGGATGTATAAAGAAGGCTGGGCTTATCTGTTTGTCCCTGTTCTGTGTTATCATTAAGCGTAAGTGATTGGCTAACATGGGATGGATGTGAGAGAGTTCCTTCTCTGTGTTCATCTGCAGATGTGGTCCCATGGAAGCAAAGCTCCCAGGATTGCTAAGTGGTGGGGCTTGCTGACTCCTCATTTAATGGTCTTCCTGCAGTAGGCTTTCACACAGCCCCAGTCTCCATTGGTGCCTTTGGTGGTTCAACTGCACTCACCTTCCTGTTTGCTAGATGTAGAAACTGGGTGATCTTAGGAGCTTTTACCTTCCTCTCCTCTTTCCTCAGCCTTCTTTTTCTCTATTCTCCCTCCTGGCAATCTCTCTGAAGTGTCATCTCTATGAAGCCTTGTTGGCAAGGGGCTTCTGTTACTTGTTTCCAGTCCCATACTGTTCAAAGACAAATGTTTCTGGCATCCACGCCTCTGTCTAGAGATTCCCATGACAATCCTGTTACTTTGAGCCACCCTAAATCCTATGCTCCATGCCTCTTTCAAATGCAAGGGCCCAGCACAGCTTTCTAAAGTTCCTTAAGTGCTTAGATGATCATCTCCTGCAAATATCACACATATGCATGATCGTATTGCCAAAGGTGGGGCTGAGGAAGGGCTTGGTTTATTCTGATGCCCAAGTTATAACTCAGGGTGACAACCACATAGTTTAGGTAGCAGACAGAGTCTGGGTCCTCATTCCTATCTGAAAGTTAATGCTTTTTTAGAAAACATTTGCTGTCCTAGGCAGCCAACTTTAAATATGTGCAAGGAAAGCAAGAAGAATCTATATACAGAGCCAATACTTTGCTTAAGAAAGACTTTAAATTTCTCAAGCATCTGCAGAGATCTTGGGCAGACTTCTAGAGTGCTTCCTACTGGGACAGGATGTCTGGTGGCCACATGTCTTGGGCTTTCTGGGACAGGCCTGTTTTGTGTAATTTAATTCCATTTCAGAAAGGTGATTTGATCCATGTTTAATTAAACTTATTGAAAATTTATAGCCACATGTTATTTTTTTTCAAATGCATAAATGGCCAAAATAAAAAAAAAAGTATTTTGTCCGATCATATTGTTAACTTTTGGTTTGAAAATTGTTCTTTCTGTAGGGAGAAAGACATCTTAAGGCTGGAGGAGACTTCAGGCTAAGAAATAGCTGTTATTTTTAGAACTTATTAACAAATGATTCTTCTTCCATGAGAACATTTATTCCATAGGTTATCTATATCTCTTTATGTATATATATAAATATATATATCAATAACCTATGGAATATATATGTATGCTAAACACATGCTCTACATACACACATACACACACAAATGTACACACTTGTGCACATACATATACACGAATGTATATACACACACACATATATATATATATATATCAGTGATCTCCTGATGTGTAACAAACATACCATAATAGGCAAGTACAACACAAAACTCAGTTATCTTTGCTCTTAGAATCAGGAATTTGGCTTGGCTTAACTAAGCTATTTCCATTTGGTTCAGCCTGGTAGCCTTACTGTGTCTGGAAGGTCCTGCTCAGCCTTGATCATCTGGCTTGATTTGTCTAGAGCGCGCATAATCCCACTTCTTCATAGGATAGCAGTATTTGTAAAAGCGAGACTGGCACAAATACTTCCAGGCTTGGTACCATGTTTACTGATGGCCTTTTGAGTAAAGCAAGTCATGTGACCAAGCCTATCCTCAGTGTAGGGAATGACTCAGGTATAGAAGCAAGGCATGAGTGTCTAAGCCTGTGTTATGGCCTCAGCCTGCTGTACAGTCTTTTGTCCTGGCACTGACATGCACCTCAGCTAACAGCTGAGCTCAGTTGTGTAGTTGTGAGACAGCAGTTTGAAAATGGGTCATGTCTGTTACTAAGATACCCAGCTGCCTGTCGTGGGTCACAACCACACTCAGAGAAATGGTACTGCCTTCGAGCTCCATTAAAAATGTTTGAGTAGCTCAAAGCAGTTACATAGCTATGATGGTTTGCATATGCTTGGGCCAGGGAGTGGCACTGTTAGGAGGTATGGCCTTGTTGGAGTAGGTGTGTCACTGTGGGCGTGGGTTTAATACCCCAGTCCTAGCTGCCTGGAAGTCAGCCCTCTCCTAGCAGCCTTCAGATGAAGATGTAGAATTCTCAGCTCCTCCTGCACCATGCCTGCCTGGATACCACCATGTTCCCACCTTGATAATAATGGATTGAACCTCTGAACTTTTAATCCATCCCCAATTAAATGTTGTCCTTATAAGGGGTGCCTTGTTCATGGTGTCTGATCACAGGAGTAAAATCCCAACTAAAACAACACCTAAGCCTAGGTGGGAGGGGATGACACAGGGTAGTGTGTAAGTGACTAGAGACATAATACTCTGAACCATCAGTGTAACTCATGGGTCGAGTATGTATTTAGCTTGCACAGACCCAGAGTTCTCTCCCTAGAGCCTTCTACCAAAAATTAATATTTGATCATACTAAGAAGTTATTATGGTAAGTGGGACAATGATTTAGTGGTTGTGGTTTTAGCAATCTTTTTAGCAATATATATTAAAATATTTACAGATGGTAATATAATCTTAGATATCTCATTGAAAAATTGGTCATGGGATTGAAGGCAAAAGTCAGATGTTAATGAGGAATATTGACCCTATGTTGGTAACTGGTACACCGCTGCGGGTAATGTACATATCACGCCGTTTGCACACATCTCTGTGCCTGTCTGAAATTTCCAAGTAAAGGGTTTAAAACACTATGCAAAGACTAGCATTGAAACCATCCACCTCTGGGTATTTACTAAAAAGAATTAGAATCAAAGGTGTCAGAGGTCTTATAGCAATTGTGCATAATTGACTATAGCTCCCTCTTCTTGTAACTTGCAACAGGGGCTTATATACAGTCCAGGCTGGTCTTGTACTCAGAATACTCCTGCCTCAGCTCCCAAGTTGCTGGGATTATAGGCTGTCCTACCACCTTTGACTGTACCACACCACTACCACCACCATCAACAGCAGGACCACTTCCTCCTCTTCTCCCTCCTCCTTCTCTCCCTCTCCCTCCTCCTCCCTCTTCCTCCTCCTATTTCTCCTCCTCCTTCTCCTCCTTCCCTCTCCCTTCCCCCCTTGGCCAGTGTTTTTTCATGGATCTGAATTTGAGAAATTCCCCTACTGACTCATATATCACAGCACTGCCTGGATAACTTCCTCAAATTCTTCTCTTTTCATGAACTTTCTGGTCACCTCCCCTTTCCTTGACATGGGGCAATGAAAGAGACTCCTGTACACTCTGCTTCTCAGGAAGGCACTTTGGGAGGAATGTCACTTGATCTTTGGACCTTTGAGGTTAGACAAAGAATTAGAAATATCTGAACTGTGCTTCAGACCCTGTCATATCACTGCAAATGTGCGCTTAATAAAAAACAGAGTGAATACTTAGGTCATGGGGAGTTCAGATGGTCTAAGAGCGTTCTGTCAGAAATGGGGGAAATAGACTAGAAACACTCAGACACTGCCCTTGACTAGGGGTTGTCACTCTCAAACGTGCCCACCCACACAGTACCACTTAGAGTTTTAAAAGCTGAGATGACAACTGTGACTTGTCACACACTGAACTTCATTTTTAATGTTTGTGCTTCCAGACAGAATTCCTAAGAATGGGACTTTCCGGTGAGATTTTGGGAGGATGAGCCTTAGGTGAACTCACCAGGTCTTGCCCTTTTAACACTGTGTCTAAGAATGAACTGCAGGGGAATAAAATGACCAGAAGATTTCAAATTGCTGTCATATATCTCAGCACTCACTATAAAATATATCTTTTGCTTAGAAAGGTCACACTACATCCATCTTATCTAAAAGTTGCGGTTGGAAACGCAGGAGGTGAAGGTAGATGACCTGTTGTTCATCGGCTGCGTGTCTTTGGTACTGATAGAATTCCCCTGAACTTTGACAGGAGTGGCTGAACCGCTGACCCTACCCAGGCTCTCCCTGTCAGGGGTATATAGGTGTGAAAATGTCAGGCCATTGCTTTTGCAGAAGTCCGCCTTTCCTTCTGGGGATATGAAACTATACAGCATTCCCAGCTCTCGGTCATCTCTTTATTTCTCCATTCTCTCACTGGGCAGGATCAAGTTGTAAACATCTTCAGAACAAGAAAGCTTGCATATTTGGGCATATGTGGGATGATGTGCTCAGTCTAACAAACTACTGGGCTTCATTGAGGCTGGTCTGCACGTTGCCTAACCTAGTGGTTGTGTGTAATGGAAGCATATGAGAGCTTCCTGACTACTACTCTGTGCCTGGGTCAGAGGAGGTCATCGCTGCTTGAGTACCATCCACAGAGACACTCTCACCCTTGATATCCTCACAGGTTCTGCTGTTCTCACCGAGACCAGAGAGTATGTGACTAGCTGCTGGTCACATCTAGTTCGTTAGTGGCAGAGCCGACATGCACACGAAGGTCTACGAAACACTGAAGGAAGTGTTCTTTGTGTTGTCTAGATTTACAGGCAATACATATGAATGCCAAACATGATATGATATGATATAATATGACATGACATGACATGACATGACATGATATGATATGATATGATATGACATGATATGATATGATTTGCAGATGTGCAAAGCCCACGGTGGAGAAGAGTAAGAGAGGCTGAGGGGTAGAGCTTGCTGCCTGAATAAGCTGAGATAAGTAATACACAGCAGAGTCAAACGGATTGGAAAGCTTGGAGCAGCAGATCTGAGCCTGTGGCTCATGACCCCTTTGGAGGTCAAATGACCCTTTCTCGGGGGTTGCCTAAGACCATCAAAACCACAGATATTCACATTGTGACTTATCACAGTAGCAAAATTACAGTAATAAAGAAGCAATGAAAATACTTTATGGTCGGGGAGGGGTCAGCACAACACGAGCAACCGTATTGAAGGCTGAACTGGAGCTGTAGGAAGGCTGAGAACCCCACTGCTGTAAAGTATCAGTTAGCCTGGAGCACAGTCAGAGCTGGATTTGCAAGGTCTCTGCAGAGGAGTCACCCAGACATTCCAAGAGTAGCCTTTGATGAGAGGCAGGCAGAGAAGTATATGAGGCCAAGTGGCCCCTGCTTCACCTATAAAACCTAAAGTGGCAAAAGTGTGAGTGTCTTCTTTGTATAAATATGTACCAATTTTTAAGAAGAAAAATGTATTGAAAAACATTTTAGGATGCTTTGTATATGGCTTCCTAAGGTATTTGAACTCAAGTTCTCAGGCTTAATGCAAAGTACCTTCACTGAGACATCTCACCAGCCCTAGAGAATCAACCTGTCTGTCCCTCCGTCCCTCCCTCCGTCCCTCCCTCCCTCCCTCCCTCCCTCCCTCCCTCCCTCCCTCCCTCCCTCCCTCCCTCTCTCTCTCTCTCTCTCTCTCTCTCTCTCTCTCTCTCTCTCTCTGTGTGTGTGTGTGTGGTATGTGTGTGTGTATGTGTGTGTGTTTTATAGGCCAGGTAGGCCTCAACCTCACAGATACCCAGCTGCCTCTTGTCTCCTGGGTGAGAATATTTTTAAAAGCATCTCTGTCACATTCTTTGTTGCGGTATATGCAAGCTCCACCCCAGGCACTGAAGGATGCCCCAGAGCATGGCTGTTGCCCGGTAGGCTTTTGAACTATACAGTGGTAGAAAGCCTTTCAGAAAGACTAGCAGGGAAGCCAGGATTCTTCAGGAGCCCACGGCTCTCACGGGCTCTGCCTCCCTCTGAGCACCCTCTTTGGGAAAGGCATCTCAGGAATGTTCAGGTGTGGAATCCAGGAGGCTTCTGGAATGGAGAAGAGCCAAGGCAGGGCAGGAAATGATAGGGAGGCAAGTGGAATTCTGGGTATGAGGTCTGTATTAGTGAGGTGATTTACACAGGAAGTATCTTCCAGAGTTTAAGCCACTGATTGACACATAATTTGGTTGTAGTGGTAAGTCGTGGTAACAAGGAGGAGGAGTCTGTGAAAGAACTAGGCCCCTGGGAGAGGCCTTTTAAGACTAAAGTCTTCTCTGTGCCACTCTCTACGTCTACCATGGAGTGAGCAGCTTGGTAATGGGTGTTTGGTTCACTGATTCCTGGGTGCCAGGGTGTGCGCAGCTTTCTTCCACCATGACCATGTGATGTCACAAACAAGTCCAAAGTATTTAACCCCATGAGCCAAACCAGATCTTTCCTTTTTAAGGTGGCTTTCTCAGAGATTTAGTCACAGTGATGAGAATCTGATGGAAAGCATTTCAATTCCTGAAAATTTCACATATTCGTTCCATAGAATCTGTAGTGACAGACACTGTGAAACTGCAGATTGAGCTTGACTTCCGGACACATGTGAGGGTACTTTGAGATGGAGCAGAGGCCTGCAGTGTAGGGAAACAAAATCGGTTTTAAATCCACTTAGAGGTGAATGCAGTTACAATATAGGCCTGAGAAATGCTATCACACAACTTGGCTTTAGTATACCACAAAGTATATCACACACTCCACTCTGCTTTTCCAGGTGGCACTCAGGCATGAAGATGGTGATGAGACAGCCGAACCACCCCCCAGTGGGCACCGGGACCGGAGGAGGGCCAGCATGTGTTCTGGTGGCACTGTGGGTGAGCAACAGGGCCTTGACCGGAGAAGGAGCCGTAGACACTCAATTCAGAATATCAAGAGCCCACTGTCAGCTCCCACCAGCCCCTGCTCCCAGACAGCTCCTGCCTTCAAACCCAGCCAAGTTCGAGATCTCTGTGAAAAGTAAGACTAACCCTGGTGATGGGAAGAGGGAGAAAGGTCAGTTGTTCTAACCACTATTTCCCTCCCCACTAAATGGTAGGGCCTCCTGGCCTTGCTTTCTGCCTCTCCTCTACCACTAAACCATAAGTCCCCCGGGGAGCGTCCATTTAAGCTGCTCCTGATGGCAAGCATAGACTTGACCTTGCTAAACTCGTCTAGTGTTTTATAAAATAGCAAAATTCAAATCCAAAGCCTTGGCCTAGAAATTAATGCTATGCCACACAGAAATGAAAAGCTGGAGGCTCTTGAGGTATTGTAGCCATACACAGATTGGCTTTAGATATGTAGAATGAACATATGTAAATGTAAATATATCTGTTTATATTCAGCAATACTCATTTCAGCATTTACTCATGCTTTAAACATTTTTATTGAATGTCCATTGTAGGTCAGGACTATTCAAAGATATAAAGATACATATACATGTACACAATGGATGTATGATCTTTATCCTTAGGAACCTCATATCTTGGGGAAAAGAATGAGGTAGATAGAAAGAGTGAGACCCATAGATCTATGAGAAATTATTATGGGTTCAAAAAGGAAGTTTGAAGGTACCTGTGGGAACCTGAATTATTCTGGAAAAACAACAGAAGAATGGCCTGGCTTCTCAGGCCCTGAGACATCCAAGTGGATGGTGTCTAGCTGCTGGAATAATGAACCAGAGAGGCACCATATTCACTTGTTGCTGAGGTCAGATGCAAGGCATGTTCATATCAGTATCAAAGGCTCCATCATTCTCTCTCGTCCTGAAAATATGTGGGGGTCAGTAAAATACCTACTCCAACAGAGCCATTCCTCCTAATAGTGCCACTCCCTGGGCCAAGCATATACAAATCTTCACATCCTGTTAACCAGAAAGCAGGAGGAGGACCTGCTTTGAGAGGCATGTGCAGCATGCATGGTCTCTTTCTGTACCATGGCTCCAGAGGTCCTGTTTCTGAGTTTGTATGACGAGCTCTACTCTAGCGAAAGTCCCAAACTTCAAATAGATTAAAGTTAGGAAGGTTTACCATGAGCATTGCATTTTGTGACCCAGAACCTTGAAGAAACTCATCCAGAGCTGGACCACAATGCATCTGAAGCACTTACCCAGTACTGCCCCTAGCTAGAACTTTGGGAAACTGACTCAGAGGAGGCTGAGGAAAATGTACACAGTAGCTGAAAACCATTTATTTAAATCAGTGCAGATGCTGAAGGCAGGCGGGAGGCTGGTTCTTCACTGGTTCATGCCATACTTGTTGCTGGCCTTATTCTTTCTCTTCTGCTTTTCAAGGGTTCTTATGTTGTGTGTGGGTGACCACATTTTCTGGTAAGTTATCAATGAGAGCTGTGCCTGGGGATCAGCCTGGGCACAGTTCATAGTCTCCAGGTTTTAGGTTCAGCAGGGATTGAATCTGGGGAAGGAGAGGACTCAGAGGCACCACTCTGAACATTGCTTGTTTTGTTCTTTCCAAGAAGTATACATATTTCATTGTACTGATTGATGTTCTTGCTTTAATATAAATCTAGTAGCATCTGGAAAAAGTACTTTCCAATTTGTAGAGATTAGAGGACATCGAAGAGGGATGAGGTGTTGATTGGTGTAGAGTACTTGCCAGACAAATTCGGGGCCCTGAGTTTGATCCTTAGTCCTGCAAAATAGGGAATGAATGTAACCTGAAAAGAGAAGACATTTGTTGGACACTCTTGTAACTTTGAAATAACTTTGTCCATAAGGCTGTTGGAGGTAATCTGGGGTAGTTGGCAATGGTACAATTCTCCTCAAAGCAAGGGTGCAAAGCAGGAAAGGATGGCGAGAAAGAAAATGGGAAATGTTCTCCCTGGGCTTAGCAAAGACACCTGCTCAACATCTGTGCACTCAAAATAGGACTTCAGAATCAAGCTGCCCTTTTTGTCTCCTCCCCTGGAGGCCTGGGAAGCAAGGCTCTGAACTCCCTGCCATACTTGGTTCTTATCTGTAGTAAGGATCCTGTAGATGGCACAGAGAAGGGATTGGAGGCTGGGTTTTATCCTTCTGTGACGCAAATGATGCCAGCACATTAGAAAAGACAGGAGACCAGTGAGAGGTCAGGGGCAGGAGACTCATGGTGAGGAAATGTGTGTGGAACTCGTTGCTCACACCTTTTGAGTTTAGTTCTTATAAAGATCCTCTTGACCAGGGTGGGACAGCTGCCAGACGGCAGGTCTGGTGGGCTTTGTGGTGGATGCCGGAGTAAGGGATAAGCTGAACTAGAGTTAAACTCAATTCTTGGCTATCAGGGCTCTGAGCTATTTTCCAGCTACCCACTCTTAAACATTGGACAAGACTTAACCTTAGAATCTTTAGAAAAAGAATTGGTCTTCATATGGGCATGTCTTTATTGAGGTAAATATAAGTATTCAAGAAAAATTAAAAAGGACACTGCGTCAAGCTTCCTTACAGATATAAGCCTTCCAGATTATTACTATCATTTTAGTAATAATAGCATGACCCTGAACTCATATTACCATTCCATTGGCCAAATAAGAAAGACTTTATTGATCAGCTATTACTAGAGACTTTCTGTAATGAGTATACCATAACAAATTTCATCTTCATATTTTATTTTTGCAGATTTGATTATAAGCACAAAGATCAAAGTGGTTGCATTTACTACTGAGAAAATTATTTGGGGGTCATCTAATTAGCAGAGATGAACAAAACCCCCAAACTCCAGCAGTGTATCTCAATCAAATTGCTGCCATGTATATATCTGAAGGACTAAAACATTCTTGATGTTTTTCTACGCTAGAGCAGGAACCCAGTGGAGAGTACAGGCTTGGCTCTTTCTTTCATGAGCCCCTATTCTACCCACACATTTCCTGCTTGTTATCACGGTCTCTGGCCTTAATTTACTTACCCAAACATAGCCCTGTTCAACCAGGTGCTTGCTCTCAACACAATAGGTCTCCTTCTGCTCTGTCTTCCAGTGTTTCTGGCAGGAAACACTGCACAGGAAGGACCTTTTGTGCCTCTCCAATCCTCTTCCTGTTGAAGTGCACACAACATTCCACTCTCCCAAGGTAATTTTGAAACTCAGCAAGTCAACGGACACTTTCACATTCCCTTCCAGCTCTTAGTCATGTGTGTATTTTCAGAACACGGAAGAGTGCCTGGCCAGTTGTGCACTATGACAGCCGGCTGGGGAGTGAAAGATCTAGATTTAAATGCTATGTGCACCAAAGGGAAGTAACGGCTGGCTGTCATGTAAATCTTAGAAGTCTTGAAATGCTAATCCCCCATGCTTTCCCTCCCCAGGACCATTTTACAAATGCAAAACATATACCAATGTCCAGGCTCTCTAAAATAGATTTTAGGCCAAATTGTGTTCACTGGTTGCATTTCACCAACTACTTTTCTCAGGGACCAACTAATTTTAGAGAACTTGGGGAGAAATGGGCTGAAACTGCCAATGAGAAAGATGTGAGGAAGGACAAGGAAACCCGCCACACCAACCACATGGGAAGACTGTGGGGAATCTCATAGTTGGGGTTAGAACAAGAAGGTAAAGGAAGCTGTGAAGTGCTTCGGTTGGTGGGCAGCTTGCCTAGCATGCACAAGCCCTGGGCTATATTCCTGGCACCACATGACCCAGATGTGATGCCACATGCATGTAGCTCTCGCACTCCTGTAATGGAGACAGGAAGATTGAGAGTTCGAGGTTGTCCTGGGTTACAGAGCAAGTTTAGGACATCTTAGTGTATATGAGACCCTGGGAGGAAAATCCCATTAAGAAATTAAGATCTTGTTGACCACAAATTTCAGTGACACAGGTGAAGTTGGAGAAGGGCAGGTGATAAGCTGTGGTAGGGGGTACAAAGCTTGGTGGGAGGAAAGGGGCTAATGACACATGCAGGGGAGATGGGGGCGTTAGGGAGGGAACAGCAAAATAAGCTTAGTTCTAGTGATCCCCAAGAAAGTAGTTCTGGACCAGGAGTAACTTTACCACTCAAGGGACACCTGGCTATGTTTTTGGTTATCACTACTGGTGTGCTGGGATCCTGTGGACACATGGTAGGAAAAGTCCATGAATGCTGTCCTGTCATGCACAGGGCACCCCTCACCTGAAGAATTAGCTCTTCTGCAGTGTGTGAATGATACATCAGGAACCATGCCTTAGTAGGCTCAAGTAACTGGCCTACTTTTCACTTCCTTTTTGGGATGCTTCCAGATTTGGGAATGGCTGTTGGACGAGGTAGCCAAGGTAGTTTGTTTGTTTGTTTGTAAAGAAGAATATGGGATTCTGTGTACCTGCCTCAAATGTTTACATACCAAACTTTGGAGCAAAATTAACTTGACTCAAAAATATCATGAATCTGTTAAAAATTCAGGTCTGTACATGATACTCCTGGTATAAGGGTTTCATTGGCATTTTATAGCTATCACAGAGACATTTTTTTAAATAACAAGAATGGAGTTGTAGAATGTCTTACCCCTGGTCGTTCTGGCTTAAGTTATGGCAGAACCCTTTTTCTAGTGTTTATCTCTTTTAGCAAATTTTCATTCGTCAGGTTCTCTCGGCAAGTAACACTGAGTTCAGTCAGAAGCAGGCTTGACTAAAACAAATGAATCAATTAGCAACCAAGCAGCCAGTTCCAATCAGCTTCAAGTCTGTCACATTCCAAAAATTTGACATCTTTGAATGTGACACCTTCACAAAACAAATGGGCAAGGCAGCAATATACTTATATAACAGAGGTGTGCTAGTCTGAGGCCAGGCCTCATTCTGCAGGAATAGGAGTTGAGGCTCGTATAATACTTTCTGAGTATTACCGCTGTCAATAATAATGTTGTGATGCTATCTGGTCTCCACTATAAAGCAATGGCAGTGTATATATTGCTATAAAGCTGTGAGAGTAAAGCCAGGCTCTGAACATTACTCTCCTGCCTGTGTTTGGCTCAACTTCAAAGAGATTCTGAATGTCACCAAAATGATGGTAGACTTAGGAAGATCAAGGTTTCTTCCATGGGAAGTGAGTAAGAGTAGAGGTACAACTTCTGAAGTACTCACTTATAGGAACAGGATGGAGGATGGGGGGAGGAGAGGCAATGGAGTCATGCGATGAGTTCTGGAAATCAGACTCCAGAGATAGCATCAGGGTGCGGGCCTGAGTTTACTGTGTAGCACAGAAGCTTATACACAGTGTTTGAGCCAAACCCAAGCCTCTAAATCCTCAGCCAATCACATCTTACCATACTGTTACTGTGCCCCAATGAAAGCTCTGCCTGATGCTGTTACTCAGAAGGAGGAGGGGGAGCATCAGCACTGGTTAGGACTTGGTGAAGACAGGAGAAAGAGCCTCTGCCCTGGCCTTGGTTCCTTTTGTTGTCTCACTGGTGATCTGGGAGCCATCTTTGTTCTAATGTCTTGTATGGCAGATCAGGACTCTTCAAGGAGTCGCAGGAGCCTGTGGTACCTCACTCTCCATTCCACTCCTTTCTTCACAAGGTTTACCTTCACATCTGCCATACTTGCTTTGTGCTGTCTGGGGTGCTAAGCCATTTTTCATATGTTGTAATTTTCTTGGAGAAAGTTGTATTGTCCTTTTTATTTACTAGAGAGGGAACTTTCTTTAGACTGTACTACTGACCAGTGACCAGTCATGGCTTACAGCTTGTACCCAACTGAATGTGACTGCTGGAAAGACTCTCTGATGGGGTAGAATGAGTTTAAGATAGGGGAAATGTTTTAGTTTCACAGGTTTAATTAAATTCCCTGAGGAAGAAAATATCATTCAGAGCAAATGATTACTTGAGGTTGGTGGTCCTAGAGAGCTGTATTGTTTATTGGTTTTGATTGGTTATTGGTTATCATTGGTTTGCTTTTCGCATGAATGGGCACTGTTATGGCTCCTGAAAAGGACTTCTGAAAATGCTAATTTTGGAACAAAGCTTCCCAGTAAACAGAGACTAACCAGCAATTCAGGCAGAGATGGAGCAAGAAAAGTGCAGAGAACAGACACTCAGTGATTCGAGGTGGAGGAGAAGGAGGATCTAATGTTTTAGCATCGAACAGTCAGTGCACCAATTAGTGGCCCAGTGGGTGGTGGGATGAGGGGAGCCAGGCCTTGAGGTGAGCCTGTGGGTGGGAGAACAGGGGAGAGATTGCAGATACTAACTGTGCCCCTATGAAGTAGGGGAATCGCACTGGCATTGCTCCACCAGCTACAGGAAGCAGTGGGCAAATGGAGAACCTAATTACAGAACCCAGTGGACCAGTGATCTCATCTTCCTATATTTTTGGCAAGAACCAAATATTTGGTTGCTTAAGTTTTAGGACAAGACTTGTCCTTAGGGTTCTGTTGCCAGGGTTACAGGATTCATCCAGTAGTTACCTGTGGGGTCTCCAGAGTAATGAAGAGTAATGAAGCTGACCCATCTCTTGGGAGGAGTTGGCAATAAGCAATCTGTTTACAAGGGAAAACTGTACTATGAAGCAAGTGGCTATGACATAACATTAACATAAAATCTTTGCCTCAGGGGAACTATTAAGTGCTGGCTCCTACAGCTAGGCTTGGCTCCAGGGTGTTCCTACAGACCGCCAGGAACAGATACGCTGGTCAAGAGATATGATCCTCAGTCTTGAGCCAGCCTTATACCTCTTTAAGAGGGTAGTAGTAGAGTTTAGGTAGGCAGCAAAAATGTGCACTTAGCAGGGAGGGGGTTATGTTAGCCACTTCATGCCCTGAAGCCTCCCCAGATAGTGTTCCTCTAGAGAAGGTAATTGTTAAATAAATATGAACAAGAACTGGAGAGAATATTTTATTATCCAGCATAAACTTGCTAGGAGATTTCACAACAACCAGATTAACAACCACAGGTACCATGAGCAGCAAGTAGCTACTTGGGAAAGGTTTATCTGATGGTAAGTGATCTGTCATGAATGCACTGACAAGGCCCGTGGCCTCCTGAGGTAAGGATTACTGGATGGCAGCCAGGGGTGTGGAGATGGACAGGCCTTCCGGAGCACTGTCTAGCAAAAGGCGGGCTGGAGGAAACAAAGACTGGGTTAAGGAAGAAGGGGCTTGGGGTAGCAGTAAAGGGAGAACCATTTGGGCTGGGAGAAAGAAGTCAAATTGTAAAGTTCTGGCTTTTGGGAAACCATGACTAGATTAACAATTTCTTGGGAGTTCAGTCTTTGCCAATGCCATGGTATATTTGGGGATCTTTGTAGATTCTGAGGAAATTGGTAGACACTGATCCTTAAAACCATACAGAGGCAACAGTTAGTTTTAGATGAAAAGGCTGGGGTGTGTGTGTGTGTGTGTGTGTGTGTGTGTGTGTTCGTGCGTACGTGCGTGCATGTATGTGTATTGGGATGGGTCTTTGAGTGAGACCGAAATGGAAACACTCAGTGGATGGACAGTGGGGATATGGTGAGATGCAGAAGAGTGTGGTTTACAGGACAGTCACATTCAGAGTTTCAGACGGTTCCCAAGCACCCAATAGTGCAGGATCCTGGTCTGGCTCACTCAATAGCCTCTGGGTTGGTGTGTTTGGAGGCCTAGGAATAGTAATCCCAGTCATTTGGATGGGTACCTGTAGGAGCTAAATATGTACAGCTGAGAGGTGAAGCCCAGACTGAAAAACAGGAAAAGTAAACCAAGAGGCAGAGAAACAGAGATAAATACCTGAGAAAGAAAGCTCTGGGAAAGAAAGAAAGGAAGAAAGAAAAAAAGAAAGCAAGCAAGCTGGAGTGATGTCTCAGCAGTTAGGAGCACTGACTGCTCTTCCAGAGGTCCTGAGTTCAAATCCCAGGAACCACATGGTAGCTCACAACCATTTGTAATGAGATCCAACGCCCTCTTCTGGTGTGTCTGAAGACAGCGATGGTGCATTCACATACATAAAATAAATCTTAAAAAGAAAAGAAAAGAAAGTTTTGGGTCATCATCACCCACTCCCCAGTCAGGGAACGTTTAAAGTGCTCATTCTCAAGAGTGAATGCTTCTCAAGCTAGTGAGCTCTGATGGGGTGAGGTTTCACAAGGGACCAAACTATTCACATGTAGGCTGGAGGGACGGCCTGCCTGATGATTTGGCTGGTGAGGGCTGAGTTTGCTCCCCTTTGACCTATACAGAGTCTGTTTCCTTTAACATGTGCCTTCCCATCCAGGATCCACATGCTCACAGCCTTTGCTTCTGAGCTTGGATTTCTGAGGTAGTTCATGACAGCATGGACATGAGGACATATGGCTCCCGACAGACCTTTGAGAGGAAGGCATGCTCTTTCGAGAGTTGTTGATTGATTAGATCCACTCATGGGTGGAGGAGTATCACTTTGACTTGGTGGTACATACCTATTTTCAGGACTTGAAAAGGAGAGGCAAGAGGATATCAGAGTTCAGGGCCAGCCAGATGGGATTACATAGCAGAGCACCATAAGGAGAGGGGCCTGGGAGAGAGGGAGGGGAGAAAAGGGGGTATATAGAGGGAGCCTGGACTAATGATGGATAACCCTGAACATAGGAGTTAGAGGCCAAATGTGAGAGCCAAAAATAAGTTGTCACTGAACACAGACAATGCTGTCGAAGTGTTAGGAAAGGGCCCATGGAGGGCTGAAGAGAGCAGACCTGGCCATAGGCCACACTGTCACTCTGTGTGATCAGCAAGATGGTGACAATAACAGAAACACTATACTCAGGCTGAAGCAAATGTTCTGGGTACTAAGCATCTATGAAATAGCTGGTAAGGAATTTACATTTAAGAGGGCGTCCCTTTCTGAAAATGATGCTGGTCTTTCCTGTCCAGAGGTTTGTCAGATTCATGTAGTCACATCTGTCATGTGTCTTTTTGTCAGCATGTGGGTTTGTTTTGTTTTAACTTGAAATGAGGTCATTATTATGAGAGACTTCTTGGGATTGAATTGACATAGGCCATACCCATGTACATGGGAATACCCCACGGTGTTGTGGACACCCAGTGCATCTCTTTGCTTCCTGGTGTTAGCAGGATGTTGTTAATGATGTGGAGGTGGAGAGTGATGGGCAGGAGAGGTGAGCTGATAGGCTCTGTGTGTGTGCGAACACAGGCTGAAGAGCTGCTAGTATTCAGAAGGGGAGGGGTGCAAGAAGGAAGGATAAATTGATTCATCCAGTTATTAAAAAGGCATTTCTCCAGCTGCTTATTCTAAACAGAGGTAGCATTTCATAACTGTTAGGCCCATAATGCTAGTGTTGGGCTCCCTGGGTTTAATCCCAGTGTAATTCCAGGGGACCCTGAGATTGTCCTAACCTCTTAGTGCCTCGGGTCTCCTTCTGTGAATGGAGACATTAACAGAAAACCTGTTCCAGAGGTTGATCAGGAAATAGGTAGCTATGTAAACCATATTACATAAAAGCAGTGAGCACACTGGCTAAATAAAAAGAATCAGTGACCTCAGAGATGTAACAGCATATAGCCAAGCACACTTCAGGACTGCCCAGCCCTGTACCTTGTGGACCATGCCCTTCAGAGCTTAGCGGTTATGGGTGCCTTTTGGATGGTGAATGCCTTTGGTTATCCTACAAAAGCTTCCTCAAAGACACTGTGACTCAAGGAGGGGCCAGTGGCAATTCTAGGTACTTTGGGAAGCCTTGGTCACAGAGTCTGCATTGCCCCAGGCATCATTTCATTCCTGAGATCTTTGCTCCTGCCGTGTTCTTTTGGTTGTATAAACATGAGATTTAAAGGTGACTAGAGTGAGTACACTGGAGGAAATGGCCAGTCCAGGCCTGCTGCATGCTGGCATTTTTCCCTCACAGATCCATGGACAGGGCAAGGCAAGGAGGGGAGCAGACAGTGCGTCATGGCTGTATGCCATAGGCAGGCCTCCTGAATGGGAAGCAATGCTTGTAAGACTCAAGAAAGCCATTTTCTGTCCCCACAAGTCTTAAATTTATGACCAGCTTTGCAAATTTGCCTTCTGATCTGAGGGTAGAATAGTTTAAATGGTAACATCAGAAGATGAAAATTATCAACTGCCTCTGACCTAGTGTTGTCTGGACTTGTCCACAGCCATAAGAGCTTTTGTCACCAAGGCATCTTTTGTCACAGCAAGGCGTCTCTACTAGGGAAACTCAAACTGCCTGCGTTTCCAGAGCAGCCTTGTGGTAACACACTTGAGAGTGACATGTGTTCTGAATTTTGCTTTTAGTGACTGCCCTAGTTTGGTGTGCTGGGAACATTAGTCCCTTTTATCACCAGTCCCAAATCATATGCACTTACTACTCCATTCCTATTTTCTCATGCCTACGTATTCCAGCATGGGAGACTGTCTTAGTCAGGATTTCTATTCCTGCACAAAGCATCATGACCAAGAAGCAAGGTGGGGAGAAAAGGGTTCATTCAGCTTACACTTTCATATTGCTATTCATCACCAGAGGAAGTAAGGACTGGAACTCAAGCAGGTCAGGAAGCAGGAGCTGATGCAGAGGCCATGGAGGGATGTTACTTACTGGCTTGCTTCCCATGTCTTGCTCAGCTTACTTTCTTATAGAACCCAAGTCTACCAGCCCAGGGATGGCACCACCCACAATGGGCTGGGCCCTCCTTCCTTGATCACTAGTTGAGAAAATGCCTTACAGCTGGATCTCATGGAGGCATTTCCTCAACTGAGGCTCCCTTCTCTGTGATAACTCCAGCTTGTGTCAGGTTGACACAAAACCAGCCAGTACAATTGACCCCTTCTCAACTTGACACACAAACAAATCAATATTAATCTTCAACCCTTACTTTCTTGTTCATTGCCAAGATCTAGATAACCTTAAGAGTCTCCACAGCCTTTACCAATTCTTACATTTTAAAATTGCAATACCTTTAAAATATTTAGTCTCTTTTAAAATCAAGGTCTTTTTACAATTCAAAATCTCTAAACTGTGGGCTCCACTTCTTCCTTCAAGAGGAAAAGATATCAGGGCACAGTCACAGTCAAAGCAAAATCAATCTCTAACCATCCAGTGTCTGGGAATCCACTTATGAACTTCTGGGCTCCTCCAAGGGCTTGGGTCACTTCTCTATTCTCTGCCCTTTGTAGCATACACCTTGTCTTCTAGGCTCCAGCTGCCTGTTCTCCACTGCTGCTACAGTTCTTGGTGGTCATCTCATGGTACTGGCATCTCCAAAATACTACTGTCAATCCTGGGGCACTAACTGCCACTGAGGATGCACCTTCACCAATGGCCTTCCATGGCCTCTCACAGTGCTGAGCCTCAGCTGCTCTCCATGACCCCTTTATTCCTTCAAAACCGGTACCACCTGGGTGACTCTTACACATTACCAAGTACAGCCACAGCACGAGGTACAACCTTGGCTATCTCTGGAACACATCCTCTTTGTGCTCTCAGAAAACAGTTCCCAGAAGATTTCACCTCAATGATGCTGGTCTCTCCTGAATCGCCACTAATTTCTTAGCTCCAGATGACCAGTATCAGTAGTCCCAGTAATGCAAAGGTTTTGCTTTAGCAGTTCTGGTATCTTGTTAATCACAGCTGATTCTTCTGCCCCTACTAACCAAAACCACAGAATCTTCACAACCAAAACAGCAACAGCCCTGATCAAAGAGTCTTTAATCTTCCCTCTGAAATTTCACAAGCCAGGCCTCCATCTTCTGCACTGTTCTCAACATTATCTTCCAAGCTCCTACTGAACATTCCACAGAGCTCTTAATATGCCAATGGCTCTTCTAAGTCAAAGTTCTAAAGTCCTTCCACAATCCTCCCCAAAACATGGTCAGGTTGTCACAGGAATACCCCACTCCTGGTACCAATTTGTCTTAGTCAGGGTTTCTATTCCTGCACAAAGCATCATGACCAAGAAGCAAGTTGGGGAAAAAGAGGTTGTCACAGAGAAAGGAGCCTCAGTTGTGGAAATGCCTCCATGAGATCCAGCTGTAAGGCATTTTCTCAACTAGTGATCAAGGTGGGAGGGCCCAGCCCACTGTGGGTGGTGCCATCCCTGGGCTGGTAGACCTGGGTTCTATGAAAAAGTAAGCTGAGCAAGTCATGGGAAGCAAGCCAGTAAATGACATCCCTCCATGGCCTCTGCATCAGCTCCTGCTTCCTGACCTGCTTGAGTTCCAGTCCTGACTTCCTCTGGTGATGAACAGTGATATGGAAGTGTAAGCTGAATAAACCAACTTGCTTCTTGGTCATGGTGCTTTTTGTAGGAATAGAAACCATGACTAAGGCAGAGACTATGACCATTACAAAGATCACAGTTTCATAAGACAATGTGCAAATGAATATGGTGGCAGTGCACATTGCTGGCTTTGGGAGGGGAACAGTCAGCTGTGTAGAAGAGGTCAAGGCAGAAAAGGGGGTGGGCTCCTTGGGGAGAACTTGAAGAATTGTCCTTTTGCTTGATGGAGACATGACATTGAAAACACCAGTACACTTGCCATGCATCTGGCATATTTGTGGATTATGATCCATGGGTTTTTTGTTTGCTTGAAACTAGGTCTCAGGTAGCCAAAACCGGCCTTTTAAGTCTTGATTTTTGACTGCTGGTTCTTCTGCCTCTGCCTCCTGATACCCTCTTGGAACAAGTATTCAACACCACACTCAACTTCAATTATTTTAGTCCAGGAGTTTATTCACTAAATTCATAACAGTATTTCTAATAAAAGAGGACTGACATTTTGTAACTAATAGTATACTATCTCAAAAAGACTGCCAAATCCTGTAAGAATATTAATGAAAAGAAATTTTAGGATAAGACTGTACCATAAAAGGATAAGAAAGGATGTGTCTTGATGGGTAAGAATAGCAAGAGCTCTTCAGGCCATGGGCGCACCATGTTCAGTGTGAAGTGGAATAGAGGTTTTGCCTGAATCTCCTGCCGGTAGCTAGAGAGACAAGATTGTGGAATGTGGAGGGAGATAGAGGTAGTACAGATAGAATGAGATCATTGGTATGCAGGTCAGGTCATGCAAAGCCCTGGAACTCATTACATGCAGTTTGGTAATTATTTGGCATGTGAGTTCAGCCATACTAGCCATTCATATTTGAAATGATGCCCATCCACCTGATTGAAGTTGGGAAAATATAGAAATGAGGGCCCAGGTAAAAACTATGGAGGCAAAACTACTGGAAAAACAGTAGTAGTTTGGACCCAGGGTAGCATCTCAGTCCCAGTCTTAGGATACGATTAGAAAAAGCAAGACTTGAGCATCTGTGTTTTCAAATATCTCTCAAGGGTGTGAATAACTAGACTGAGATGGCCCTTGGTCATGGAGAGTCATAGGGGTTTAGAGGTGTGTGTTGTGAATAAAGTTGGTATTCTTGTCAATTGATCTCCCAAGGAGCCACTTCAGTACTAGAGTAAGCCTGGTCCTGTTTGAGTTACTATGGAAACTATGAGTGTGAAAAGATGCAGTGAGACTTGGCAACATTCAGTGGGGTCTGTGTTCAGGTTTTTATCTATAACAAAACATCTGAGCCAAACCATTTAAGAGAGGAGAGATTTAGGCTCATGGTTTCAGAGGTGTCTGTCCTTCATGGCCTGAAGATATGTCAGAGCAGAACAGCTCACCAAGTGTATGAAGAGAAAGCAAAGAGAAAATTCCTGCCTCCGTGGACTTTCTCTTTTTCAACTTTTTACCCCATCTGAACCATTAGCTTAAAGGATGGTACCACCCACAATTGGGGTAGGTTGTCCCTCATTCAGCTAATTCTTTCTGGAAATACTCTCAACACACATGAACAGAGGTTGGACTCACCAATTTCTGAAGCATTTCTCATTCCAATCAAGCTGAAAATTAAGACTAATTATTAAGAGTTCCTGGAGTATGTCAATACAAAAGCATGTCTCATAGCAAAGAGAATAAGATTGCTCATTCTAGAGCCAAATAGGGATGACTGTGGCCCAAGAACACAGCTTCCGATTTCTCAAGTTCTGTGTTCCTCCATGAAAGTGTTCACATGAGATTTTATAAGTTATACAACAGAAATAGTCATAAATCAAATATTTATCAAATAAATTGTTGGAGAGGATAAACTCTGCTGTAGGATTCAGATGCTATCTGGTAACACTATTAGCTTTGAGGTTGGTAACATTTTAGTAGTCTACTAAGAATACATTGTAAGATTTTGATGGCCACAGGGTGTTAGGTGAGCCATGGGGATAAATAGTATATACCTCTTAAAGGAACTGAAAATAGTTCAAGATAATTTGGCTCTGGTTTGCACCATTTTATACCTCTACATAATTTTGAAGTTCACTTATTTGACCTTGTAGCATCTTTAACACTTTAACACTAGATGAAGCTTCCATTTCAGTGTTTTCCTCTTTATCTCTCTGTCTCTTCTCCCCACCCCTCTTTCCCCCATGGGACTTCAATTCAAAGGTGATGATCTTTGTGGATAGTCTGGCTCTTTTTTTTTTTTTAATTGTCCTGTTACCTCCTTTAAAGATAATCCCCCCTCATGGGTATCTCCACCAGCAGATGGACAATAATGGAGAAAGCAACTGCGAGCTACACAACTCCAGTGGTTACTGCTGGCAATTTTGTGGGCATGACTGGAGACAGGATAGAAAACAGAAATGAGGTTGCTGGGAAGAAGCCTGGCTGAAATGCAGGATTTGGGGTTTATCTCTACACTCCAATCTACATGATTACCATATTAAAAGTTGATTGTGGAATGTTAAGTCCACAGCATTCAAGAAGCACATAAAAGGCCGATTAGTGTAGAATCAAACGGGGTCACAAATTGAACAGAACTCACCATGCACCGAAGCTACAAAGCATGTTGGGCTCCTTGTAGTAACTATACTTGACATCTGCTTCTAAACACACAATACCTTTTCTTGTTTGTATCTCAAGTTTAGGTCTCCTAAATACACTCCTCCTCGGTGGAAAACCTGAGACAGTAGAACACACAAGAGAGTGCTATTAAAGAGACTGCCTATCTTTACCCACAATGCTTTGAGAGTACGTGGTGAGCTGCCATAGGCATCTGGCTCAAGCCTAAATGTGAAGCTCACTTAAGTTTTGTGTCTACCTTATACACCTTGCTTGAAGATAATTTTAGTGTCTGTTCTGATGGAAATCTATCACGTGAGGTCAGGTGTGGAATTTTTACATAGAATGAGTTTGCCAGTGCTTCGAAAGTTTCAGATATTATGGGTTTCAAAGGTTAGGCTTTCAGGTGAAGGATGCTCCTCCTGTGTTTGACTTAAAAGAAAGCTTGCCCAGAGAAGGCATGTGTGCATGTATATCTACATCAGTGGTAGGAGGAGGCATCATGGACATTCATCCCCCCAGTGGTACAGGCCAGAACTAGAGGTTCCCATTTGGCTGTGACACATCCTTTTAGGTGTAATAGGAGAGAAAGCCTTGGGCAGGTGAAGGCTTTAGATAGACAGAAGCCATACCTGGGGCATGTCCTCTGAGGCCAGCAGCCTGGAAGTATGCCTGCTGCTTCCTAGAGGGGCTCGAAAAACTGCAATCTATCCTTTTTTTCCCATTGTTTTCTTAGAACTTTCATATACACTTGAAACAATGAACTAGAAAGTGTGGCAGAGAGAAATGTCCTTTATTAGCATAAGGCCAAGGTATATGTGCAAGAAAGAAAGGCTCCTGGTTTGTCTCTTTACACCTGAGCAAATCTGAAGCCCCAACTACCATGTTTCTTCCTGTTGATGTTTATAGTCTATAGGTTGAATTTAGCCAGATTATAATACCCTGTTTTTTTTTTTTTTTTTTTTTTTTTTTTTTTTCATCACATGTACTGGAAACATTAGTGTTTGACTCTAATCAAAATGGCAGAATAAAGGTTCTTGCCTCGAGGTGCCATCAAGTCGGCCAGCTTCTTGGGTGTATTTGGGATTCCTGGGCTGTACTCCTTGCTCTTTCCAAGTGGTGCATGTTGCAGGGATAATAAATACTTTCCCAGTCTAACTTTGGGTTATCACCATGGAAACACTGGAGCAGCAGCTGGACTCTGTCAGATGTCTTTCAGTCATTTGGCTGGTACTGATCTTTTGAGGGAACTTTTATTTCATTTGGCAGATGGCAAAACTCTATTTTCAAATGACATCACCACTGCTCATGGTCAGATATTTGTCGTAACTGATTAAGAACACTAATTGGAAATTTGCAGGCTTGGGCCCTGGGTATCCTAGAAACAACCTTAACATTAACAGAAAGCGTGAGTCACAGAGAGGCCAAGTGGAAACTATAGTTGAAGCTTTTTGCTAATGCAAAACCCTGTGAACCGAGCCTGAGCAAGCACTTTGTCTTAAGCTCATCAAAGTGTTTCTCGGAGATGCTTTTCATCTAATTATAAGATGCTCCAACTGTGTGGAGCTAGAGCAGCTCTCATATCTGGTTCATAAGGTTTTCTTATCACAGGTCTGTGCTTCTATTCTGGTTTTATTTATATGGTGCTTATTAACATAACACTGGTAACACTGGTAACATTGGTAACACTGTGACCTACCTGAAAAACTGGCAGAGGAAAGCCCAACCTTTTGACATGGTGACATGACATTGCCATCTGGGAACGTGGTGGGCTGCATACCTATCTCGCTTCGATGCATTTGGCCTTGCCAGCTGCAGTGGGACTCACAAGATGCTGGCACATCCTCTTAGCTGACATTGATCTGTGTGCCCCTTGCCCTAGGGTCCTTAGGCCTGGAGTGACAGGCTTACCTATGCATTCGTCATTGTCTTGTGGGTTGTTCTGTTTTCCACAACTCTGACAAGTTATAACAAGCATGTGGGTAACTATGCAATGTATTATTCAAATTTGCTTCTTCTTTTCTTCAGTAGGTAAAGGTACATCATGCTGTGTGACACTCTTCCAACTTGTTTCCCTCGGAGCACAGCATGCTTCTGATGGGCTCTGTTATCATGGGAAGCTGTGCTTACTATTTTTTCTACATGGACTTTACCATAGTACATTCATTCTTTTTCCTCTTGGTGGACGTTTTGGTTATTTCCAGAGCTGGGCAGTTACCAACAATGCTGTTGAGAACATTATTGGGTTCTTTCATCATGTTTGGAAATCTGAGGCTTCTGAGGGGAAGAGTCTGGCACTGTGGGCATCTTGGTCCTAATCATTCCTTGTTGGGGACTGTCCTGAGCACTGTGGCATCCACTCCTGCCCACTAGATGCCATCTACACAGGTGGGACAACTAGAAATGTCTCCAGAGATTGAGACATGTCCTTTGGGTTAGGAGGGGTCATCTTGGGCCAGAATGTCTCCCCTAGGGTACAGCAGTATAGACACTTGATATCCTGTAAACAAAACATGTTTATAGGATAGTTCCGGTTTCAGTGTTAAATTTCTTAACCCCTCATAGCCTCTTGTCCAAAACTTGAAGGATGGGGTTGGACTACACTCTTTTCAACATGTAGCACTCTCAGACAAGTGTGCACGGTGGAAATGAGATGTTATCTCACCGTGGACTAAGTTCAGCCTCCCAAATTAGAGGTTAAAATGGAGTCACATGAGTTCATCAGCTGTGACAGTTTTACCCACTTTTTAAATTAAGGCTTTTTATTAGTTCTTTGTGAATTTCATGTCATGGACCCCAATCCCACATGTCTACCCCTCCTCCTGGTACCCACCTCTGCCCTTGTTACCTCTTCTCCAAAAGAGAAAAATAAATCTTGTTGTGGAAGCTGTAGTGTGTCCCAGTGTGTCCCATGTTAACCCCTTTTGTCCACACTTCTTTGCTTGTAAATGTTCATTGCAATGGGTCCTTTGTCTGGTACAAGGCCTCTCTGGCTTCTGCTACTCTGTCAATATTGGGTCCTCACTGTGATCCTCTCAGCTATCCTGTTGTTGCCCTGTGTTATGGAGATCCTGCAGCTTTGGATCTGTAGAACTGCCCTCCCACCCCATATGCCTCAGCAGTTCATCAATGGGATAGATATTGGGGTAGGCCAATTCAAAGCCCTGGATCTGGGCCTGAGAGGTATGGAAGCTGGTCCACAAGCTCTCCCACTCTCTGGCCCTGAGGCCTGGCTCACCTGCAGCTCAGGTGAGGTGCAGGGCCATCGCCGTGCTAGAGCAGGTGAGAAGCAGAATTTTGCTCACTTTTATCGTTATACCTTTTACCTTTAGGTACATGGTTAATATGTCTTTGTTTTAGTTGACATGCAAATTAAGAGGGTTCCTTATGCCATTTATGCATACCTGGTATGCATCTTCACAAATGAGCCAGTCCGTTTCTGCTCAGTTTTGTTCTAAAAGTTTGCACTGTGCTTTTGAAACAGCTTGACAACATTCACTGTGTTCTCTGTTTGTGCTTTTGGAATGTAAGAGACGTGCCATTACCGTGAGATGAAAATTTGGGGAAGTTAAATTGACCTTGGTGGGAATTGTGCCTTGTGGAACTAAACAACCACAAACAGTCGTTCTTCAGGGAAATAAAAAGGAAGTTGTCTGAATCACTTATTCAGCCTTTAACACTATTAACATGGAAACCATTCGGTTTGGTTATTTTGTCATAGGGTTAATGAAACTAAATCAGATCAGCATAGGTAGTCCAAGGCCACAGTAGAGATGATTCCTCATCACCATGTGGCATCGTGGGACAAGGCTAGCACTTCTCCTGTAGAAACAAGCCTCCCGGTGTGTCAGTGTGACAGCTGCCTATTGTCCTGTCCTGTCACTGTGATTGTGAGGCTGTATCCCTCATGTGTTGTGTGATGACTGACTGTGAACTTAGCATTTCTGTGAGGGTGGTCATCCTCAAATCTCAGGGCGGGGGAGAAGGAACAAAAGACAGAGCAAATATGGATGAGGGCTTGCTGTTGGCAGAAAGGAAATTGGGCAGTTTTGAGTCATCATCAGTGGGAGAGGTTAAAGTTTTCCTCAGAGGGCTAGGAGGAAAAGGGGAAGAGAGGCATAAGCGAAGGAAAAGGAGAGAATGGTGGTGAAGATGCTGACGATGGCCAGGGATGGTGATGGCAATGAAGGTGAATAGTCCAAGCCTGTTTACTGAACTCAAAATGTTTCAATGCCTTTTTCATCAACAACACAACTCTCTTAGGAGGCAGCTACTGTCACTGCATACAGGAACGAGGAAAGTGAGGCCCACAGTCGAACTGCTCAGAAGTGGTCGGGGTAGAGAGTAAATGTAGGCAGCCTGGCTTCAGAACCTCCCTGCCTCAAGGAATCTGGTTACTTAGAAGAAGACCTCAGTGCTTTGTTACAAAGAAGCCACAGGTTGGCAAGATAGATGGAATTCAGGCTAGACCACAGGTCACATCCCCAGCAAACTGGATGGAGCTGAGGGATGATGTGGAGAGTAAGCTCTGTGCTTCGGAGCAGGGGAAGGAGAAAAGAACTGCAGGTGAGTTGTGGCAGTGAGTAGAGGTCGCGCAAGCATGGCAGGGAGGGGCCAGAGGGCTGAGCTAGCCTGAGCCTTTGCCACTGAAGGAAGGCTGCTGCCTTGATGTCCACTGGTGTCTTTTCGACAGAGGCACACAATATGGGCAGAGACGTGTCCCCATGAATGTGACTGTGTCAGTTCTCTGGCCATTCTTCCTGCCATATCTGATCAGTCATCAGTCACAGACACATTACCACTGGGGGAGAAGTATGGGATGCCAAGTTGGCTTAACAGTTTTACAAAACTGGTCTTTACAGTTTGTTACTTTTTTTTTCCAGAAAAAGAGGAAAACTCATGAACATTTTAACAAATGAATAAAAATTATTTGACAGAATGAAGGCTGGATATAAGGAAAAGAAATATATATATTTATATTAATATAAATATATATTTAATATATTATATATATATATTTAATATATTTTATATTAAATATATATATTTAAATATAACTATATTTATATTTAAATATATATTTAATGTAAAAACCATTAGCTGACAGGAAAAGATGAACTTGAGCTTATTAAGAATTTTATTCATAAAATAAAACCTCACAAAGTGAATTAAAAAAAAACAATGCAGAGAGGAAAGATGGAATTCTCATGATATAAACACTGGGGGAACTTATCATAACCATAATTTCAAATTGTATGGAAAAGTTGAAGAAAAAGGAGCTTTTCACACCAGTGTAGATCAGGACTGAAAGTACAGCAAGAATCAATGCCTGGATGTTACAGTCACCTCCAAGGCGTGCCCTTAGTGATCCACCAAGTAAACCAGCTTCCCAGCTAGCACATCAACTAGGCAACAAGAGTTCAGAACTGGGGCTGGTGGGGCCCAGTTATATTTATATTTAAACCACATTGTCTTCCATCAGGGAGAGCTGCTGGATATGGGTGTTAAAATTTACTTCTGTGTGCATTTTGATGGGGTTGTCTTATTTGAGACAGGGTCTTAATATATATAGCTCTAGCTAGTGAGGAACTCACTATATTGACCAGGTTGTCATTGAACTTGCCTTTGCCTCTTAAGTGCTGGGATTACAGGCACGTGCCACCATGACCAGCAACTGGATGTTTCTCTTGATGAAAGTGGGGGAGTAGAAATTACAGAGAGCTACAAAATTCAAAATATCTCCATAGAAACCCCAGAGGTGACACATCCTTGAGGTAGGGGATAAGTCTGGTTCCTGGAAACACCCACTGAAATGGAGGGAGAATTCTTCTATCCCTGTGGGCCACCATAGGGGTTAGTCAATTAGTCAGCACCAGATTGGCTAGCCTCTCAGTGATGAAGACATACAAACTCTGTGGTTGCAGCAGGATGTGGTCATCACCAAGAGCATTTATTGGTTGATTCAGTGAGTTGGGATAAGCCATATAGAAGGTTCGTCCAATGCAGGAAGCTTCTGCAAGAGTCATTTTTAGAGGGCTCAAGCAATGGCCTTCGATCATGGTGACAAGAAGTCCTCTTCTGGGTTGTGGCATCTTCTCACACTGAAGTTTCCTTTTCTTAGAACTACCTGGGCTATCCCAGCTAGCTAACAGACTGAAAGAGCCCCTCCTCCCATCATCCTGCTGAGGTTCTTTGTGCTTTGTTGTCCTGTTGTGATGTTCATCTTGCTTCTCCATCTTGTTTCTGTGCCTTTCTTTTTTCCTGGTCTTGTCTCAGGGATGAGGAGGAGGAGGAGGAGGAGGAAGAACAGCCAATCACGGAGCCCAATTCAGAGGAGGAGAGAGAGGACGATGCCCAGTGTCAGGGCAAGGACAGGTACTGAAGGTTGGACCCACTTAGGCTCATACCAAAAGCCAGGGCTTCTTCCTCATGGACCACTTGCTTCCATCACTTGTTCGTGATCTCCATCCTCACCAGCTAACAGGGAACCCTCATGTCCCTGTGCACAAGCTGCTGAGTGACCAGTTTTGTCGAAATACCTGAACACACTTCAGTCTGAGACCTAGAAGGAAGAGTGTGGAATCACATGGTTTCCTGAACATCTTCCTTCTATCACCAGGGCATTTGCTCAACCAGATTGATGGTGATTAGAAAGACTCATTTCCACTAAGGAAAGTTAAGATCTTCCCAGAAAGGTCACAGCAAGAACTCTACACACTCCCCGCTCCAATTTTACTAGTACAATATTAATAGTAATATATATGGGTAACTGTCTTGGTAATTGTTCAAATATGATTTTATACTAGTGGAAGGAAACAATTTTTATTCTTTACAACATAGACACTTACTCAGTATTCATATTTATGCCCAGGACACCTCACATAGGTCTGCAGCCTTACATAGAGCTTGATGCTTGATGCCATCTTCTCACCTCAATAAAGCCCATTCTGTCCTTGATCAGTATTAGCAAATGGGGCACCTTACAGATGCCTTAAATTGTGTAGCTATTTCTCCCAAATAAGTTCTTTATAAAGCAAGAGTGCCCATAAGCCATTTTATCTTTCACTATTCGAAAATGGTTCTGTACTTGAATAGTTTTCTTTTTTAACCTACTGTCACTTCAAATGGATGTTTTTACTGGAAGAGGTGTTGTTAAGTTACAGTAGAATGTTTCTTGCACAACTTCAGGGCTCAGGGTTCAGGGATACTTAAGAAGATCCTGCACCTGTCTTGTTCTCCATACACATAAAAGTCACCGTCCTGTTCCTAAGTACTATGGGATCCTCTGTAAATTGACAAGTGGTGGTTTCCTTGTTCTTCCCTTTTCAGAAGGCCTGCATAGAGCCATGTCAACATAGAGCAAAGAAAGGGAAGAGCTGAGGATGGAGAACTAGCCACAATTTGAAATGAGAGAGGAAGGAGGAGCATCAGGAATTAGCCCCCTCCCCAATGGTGTGCCAGACTAGTGGGTAGTGATGGGCCAGGCTGGGGACCTGGGAAAAGGATAAGTTTGACAGTCCCAACTTTAATTTAAAAATGATTTCATTGACAAACACTACAGGTATTTAAGGCAGCCACGTGAGAGTTTTGTGTATCTACTCTTATATCATGCCACAATCAAGTCACTAAGTGTGTATACCATTTCCTGTGATGGCCCAGTTTGGGGGATGGCAGCATATGACTGTAACTATGGGCCTAACTGGCAGAGTTCAGATGTGGAAGATTTAGTGCGAGCCTTTGGATAAGAGAAATGGGTGGACTTTGTCTTCCATATGTTGCCAGCTGTCTTCGCTGTGGTACACCCCTCGGGCTCCCTTTCCTCCCTTTTCCGCGATGAAAGGGACTCTGAAAGCTGCCATTAAAGCATGTACTTTGCAGCAGAAGGACAGACCTTAGTGACTAAGATATAGAGATGAAGTTTGCATTGTGAAATTTCAGGGTACCCTGAAGAGGAATCGGGAAGGGTGCAGAAAGTGGGTCCAGAAGAGCCCCGAGGCATGGTCAGTCCCCTCCCAGAGCCTGTCTGCCCAGAGGCCATACTGTCTGGTAGATGCTTCTTTGCTCTCTGAAGATGGAACCTCTCAGGTGGCCAGCAGTGACCAGGCCCACAGATGCTTTTGTTCATGAACTCTTGCTGGGTCTCAAGAAACACAGGGCTAGAAGTGTGTGGGTTGATAACTACTCTCCTTTTCCTAACCTTTGCTCCCACTCTCTCCAATCTCTGTTCCTCTTTCTTCTCTCTGCTTCCTGGGCCAACAGCAGGGCCAGCTCTGCCTCCAGGCAAAGCCCCCCTGGGAAGGATGCTGCTCCTGAGAGCTCTATACTCCATACCACCTCAAGTTCCACCTCACAGAGAAGGTGGCTTCCTGCCAGCACAGCAGCACAGAGCCCTGTGCTTGGTGGGACCTCTGGGCCTCGCTTGCCACGTCCCAGCCCTGGCTTGGCTACTCGGCCATCCTCTGCACCGAAGGTGTCTCCAACCATAGACAAGCTACCCTACGTGCCCCACAGTCCCTTCCACCTCTTCTCCTATGACTTTGAAGATTCGCCCCTCCTCAGCAAGGACAAGGGAGGAGACTCTCAGATGGAGAACAGGTAGACTGGCCTGCAGTGAGGCCTGCGTGTTATTAACCCAGGGCAGAGGACACAGTTGATTGTCTGTGTCCCATGGCTTTTTTTTTTTTTTTTTTTTTTTTGCTTGGTTGCATGGACTCACTCAGATACAGAGCCACGGTGGCTAAACTAACTCTCTTACCACTGACTTCGTGGGCACAGTGAGATGTAAGAGAGTCACCTGTGTGAGCTAAGGAGACCTTTGGTTTAACGTAACCACTAACATGGTGTTTGGAGCTACAGTCCATTGATCTGTGTGTCCATCCCATCCTCCAGCATGGTCTTTCTGGCCTGCAAGGTGAGGGGAGTGTGCTGCCCTCTCCTTCCACATTTCCCCCACCCCCTGCCACTGAGCTGCCGCTGCGGGGCCTAACTTCTGCTCTTGTCTTCTAAGTGGGCATCCTAGCTGCACTTTCCTTCTCTTCCCTGCAGCTTCTTGCTTTGCTTTTTGAGCAGATGCTTTTCGTGTTTCCCAAGGCTGCCCATTAGTGTCACAGAATTGTAGTTTGAACCAATTCCCGGAGCCTTAAGACGATCGCCTTGTCTAAGAATGAACATTCAGGTATTGTAATAAGAAGGTAGCCTGGTGGCAGATTGGAAGTGCAGCCATCGTGTGCCTGCCATACAGGTCACTGTATGCCTTCACTGTTGCTCCACACCGGAGGAGGAAGTAGGGATGGTTGTATATATTTTTATTTTGCCAATGTCTGTGTCCTATTTTTAAATTGCCTTTTGTTGCATTTATCTATTGGGCGGAGACTGTGTGGCCAATCACAGGGCAGCTTGTGAGCATTAGTTCCCGCCTTGATCAGAGCGGTGTCACACTCTCTGTGAGTCCTGGGGATTGGCCTTGAGTCATCAGGTTTGGCAGCAAGTGCCTTTTCCCATGGAATCATCTCATCAGCCTCTAATAATTGCCTTTTAAGTGGTAAAATAAACAGGTAAATGCATTCTAAATATATATTTCATTCAACTGACTATATCCAAAATCTTTTATTTCCGCAGTCCATGTCCACACCATTGATTATTATAATTCTCTCCCTCTTAGAATAAAAAAATTGCTGAGCATTGATTATGAGTCTGGTTCTCTATTCCCCAGGAATAAGCTGCTTCAAAGTAGCACTTAGTCCTTAAGAGAAAGGTTCTATCACCAGCTCCTGTTTATGGTAAAGAACCCGAGGCTCAGAGAGACCCAGTAACTTGACCTAAGTCTGTTAGTGCACGGAGAGGTGGTTTCACTGTAAGGTAGCCTGTTCTAGAGTCAGGTTCTCTTATACAATGTGGCCCACTGTAGCTCAGGGGCTCTCTTCCTGAGCTTGCAATGCCTCTGTCAGGAGTCTTCAGACAGTCTTGTCAACAAGGGTAAAGCATCCACCAGAGCCTGTGATATGGGACCTCCAAACCTCTGTGACTGGCAAGGATTTTAACTTTGTTTCAAAGGAAACCTTATCAACCTTGACCAAGAGGTAGCTCTTCCCACCATAAAATGATCCATCTTCTAGGGTCTTCAGACCTCCCACTTAATAACCGAGGGTTTCACCTGTGACTGGCAACCTCTTTCGGTTATATGCAATCTATAAGAATCTTGGAATTTCCCTCAAGGTTTTAAGTAGCATGTCTAAAGTTGTTTCTCTTAACATAAATTGAAATGGTTGTAAGAGAATACAGTGCTAATTGAATATTGTCTAAGTGTTTACATTAGTTTCAGAGCCTTAGTTTTACCTTAGCATACCTCTGTTTTTCATGAAGTTGGTGCTTAGAAGTATCTCTTAGTCCTTAAGAAACAGGCTCTTAAAGAAACAGTACGCTAAGAGGTGGACTCCATCACTAGTTCCCTCTGACAGTAAGGAAGGGGTAATGCAAAGAGAGTTGTGTGTAGGATGTGAGGCATGGAGCCTTGCTCAAGGTAGTCTCTGAATGAACCTCCTCCTCCTCCTTTTCCTCTTTCCCCTCCCCCTCTTTCCGTCTTCCTCCTCTTCCTCCTCCTTCAGTAAATCCCTATAGACAAATGCCTTTCCAGATAATCGCACTCATTGTCATCCTGAAGGTTTGCCAGGCCCACATGGATCCAGCCTACTGGAGGGTGTTTCTTCTCCTTTTTATAAGGAGAGGCCACTGTGGGAAGAGAGGCAGGACAGAGGAGGCCCATCCGAGCTGCTCTGGTGCAGTCAGCTAAAGAAGCCATCCTCAGAACACACCTAAGACCTAGTTGTTCTTGCTAAGAACTCTGGGCTCCCTGTAGCTCTCTCCCAAGTCCCCAATCCTGACATTGTAATCATGCACAGTTTTTACCCAGTGAGTCAAGCATGAGCCTTTTACCCTCCCAGACAGTATCAGTGTTCAAGTTAAGGGATATCCAAAGCTTGGCCTGGAAGAAGATATTGGCAACCTTGGCTTTCCCAGCAAGGGATTGGCCTGTTTTAGAGATCGATTCTGTACTTTCTGGGAATGATGTTAGCACCTAAAGGTTCTTCTCTGGGTCCTTGGTCTTCCCAAGCTTCATTAGTACAGGTAGTCCTTGGGAATGAGGAAAATAGAAGCCCATGTATTGTAAAACAGTCATATAGATGCTTGTGAATGAAGATCGCCTTAGTTTAACTAAGCAAAGCTAGTCATTTGGTAAGATTTTTGCTATTGATGTGGGGGTGGAACTTCCTTATGTCCAGTTGTTGTGGGGTTTGTTAATTTGTATGGTAACAGATCTGGCTACTTAGTAGCTGTCTGCAATTGAATTGGTAATAGCAACCAACCCATTAATCATTATAATGAACCCTCCCCTCCTCACACACAAAAATGCTGAATAGTGAATTATGATCCAGTCAGTTTGGCTGAAATGGAGAAGCAAAATTGGGCAGGCGCTGAGGCATTTGAATTAATTACTTGGCCATTAGGAAAACCAAAGGAGGGAAAAACACATTGTGCATGGTTTGTTTCCATAACGTCATTTAAACATAATTTCAGCAACACGATCCTGTGAAAACATTCAGCAGGATGTCCGCATGCAGTTGGAGGGTGAGTTTTAGTGGCCAGGGTAAGAAGCCAGTGTCCAGGCAGCTGGTGGACAGCCAGGCTGGGAGCTTGTGTGGTGGCAGCATCCAGCAGTAGTCAGCTCTGTTCCTCCCATTGCCCACCTTCTCCCCTTCCTCTGTGGAAAGGCCCATACTTGGTGCCCTGGCCTCAGCATCATTTTTTGCTTTTCTGCCTTCTCCATGGCCCATGATTTTTGAATTCATCTGAAAACTTAAACAAGCACTGACCTCGAGAAGCAATTAACCTACTAGACAGGTAGAATAGGGATTTTTAAAGAAAACCATTCTGCAATCCCTGTTACTCGAGAATCACAGGTTCAAAGCAAGCCTGGGAAACTTAGAAAAACCTTGTCTTGGAATCAGAAATGAACAAAAGGTCTAAGGATGTAGCTTGGGGTTGGAATAGTCATCTAACATTCATAAAGCCCCAGGTTGAATCTCAATGTGACCTGAAACGGGTTTGAGGGAGGAAGAAGAGGAGGAGAAAGGGGGACAGTCCCCAGAAACCAAGAATTGTGAAAGTGACATATTCACAGAAAAGGTCATTGGCCAACCCTGTGGTCTGAGTCTCAACAGGGAGGGCTCGTTTCTGAACACACACCTGACACATGATAGCACACAGACAGAAGAAACGATGGCCAAGGAGTTAGAGTTAGAAGCACAGAATAGAGCGGGGACATATGAATATTTCCTATTGTAGTAATTTATTACTAAAACTTGAAATTTTGTATCATCTCACACTGTTTACAAGTAGATAGCTCATGAACATAATTTTTAAATGATTTTTATTTTCAAGAATATTTTTGCACAATGAGACTAAACTATGCCTTTGTGGTTCCCTTCAGCCCATTGATCAGCACTACCCATGATGCTGGTTATAAAATGGACCACTTTTTTACGGTTACAGAGCAGTTCGACAATGAACAAGACTCCATGCTTCCTTGGCTATTGTTGCCTTGTACCTGGTTGAACTTATCACCACGAGCTAAATAATGTACCATTGCGTATTTTCATGTGCAATATTGTCTTGTGCCAACATTAGAAATGTTAAAGAGGTTTTCTGGTCCTAACATCTTATGGGACATCTTTAAAGTCTAGTCGCTTGTCAGAAGTGACAGTCTCTGCCGATGGGAATTCAGCCCCTGCTTCTCACGTTCAAGAAAATCTGTGCATGTGTTCATCATAGTGACCCTTGGGGTCCCTCACATCCTAATGCAATATCACCAAGCAGTGTAAGGAACAAGTTATCTTTGCCTGTGACAAGACATGTAGGGGTTGAAGCTATCGTGGGTTCAGATTGTGACTTGTTTCCTGGGCGTTGCCCTTCATGGTGGCACATGTATCCAAGAAACTGCTGAAGGACATCTTTCCTGAAAACAGAAAGCTACAAATCCTGATATCTGTTTGATAGAGATGGCTGGAAAAGATCAGAGTTCATCTTACTTTACCCACTGCAGGTTTCGGGCAGGATAAATGGTTGAATGAAACCATGGATTCCTTCATCTCTAAGGAGTTGGCTAGTCCAGAAGGTCTGGAGATAAACAAGCACTCCATGGGATTATGGGAAAGAAACATGATGGATTCAAAATGACCTGCAGTGGAATTTTCAATACTAAGATGTTTCTTTAGCCAAGAGAATGTTATTTCTGCAGGTGTCTGATAGCATTGGTGATATGCCGTCACAATTAGCAAGGAAGAGCCTCATCATTCAGATGATCACAGTTTGGGTTCCTGATTTATAGTCACAATTAATTTTAATATACTTTTTTAAAATAATAGAAGAGATGATGCCTTCGCAGAAATACTTTGCTATGAGTCCTGCTACCCAGTGTGTTTTGAAGTTTGGGAAACTTCTTTAATGAAGACTTATCAAAATGTAATAAATCTCTGTAGCTTTAAATAATCACTATTTGTAGTAGCATCTTCAGAAATATTTTTTTTTTTGCAAAAAAGCTAGATGGTTGGTTAAGTCTTATATTTATTGTTCACTTATTTTGTCTCTATTTTCTGTATCCAATCTGAACCTCTGCCTTTTAGATACAGTAACTTCAGCAGCAACTCTTTCCAATCCTCCAGACCCTCTCCTGGACTGAGTGTGTCCCCATCATCTGCATCATCCTTCTCATCCCCACAGGATACCAGGTGAGCTTGGAGGTGTGGTATTATCTCCCCTTTGCTCACATGCAAAAATAAAATATATTCAGAGCGGTCAGAGGAGCTCACTCGTGGCCATGCATGCCTCTAATCCTAGCACTTGATAGATTGAAGCAGGAGAAAACAGGAATCCAAGATCATGCTCAGTTATGATTTGAGGACAGCCTGGGCTATGTGAAATTCTGTCTCAAAATAAATAACCAGGTGGTAGTGGCACATGCCTTTAATCCCAGAACTCAGGAGGCAGAGGCAAGGCAGATCTCTGATTTTAAGGCCAGCCTGGTCTACAGATTGAGTTTCAAGACAGCTGGGGCTACACAGAGAAACTCTGCCTTGGGGGAAAAATAAACCAAGGAAGGAAATATAAACAAACAAACAAACAAATAAATAAATACCAAATGGTTAAAAATATAGGTAAAAGCCATATTTTGAAGAATTTGCCTTTAAAAGATCAATTTCTCTGTCAACCATACTGTTATCTATGCAGATATTTAATTTAAGATATTTTGTTTTTCTTATGCCACTTCCTGTCTACTTTCCATAGATGACACAAACATCTTGTCTGGGGCTGGAAAGATAGCTCAGCCATTAAGAGCACTGGCTTTTCTTCTAGAGGAGTTGGGTTTCATTCCTAATACCAACATGGTGGCTCATAACTGTCTGTGACACCAGTTCTAGGGGACCTAACACCCTCTTCTGCCCTCTGTGGGCACCAAGCATGCACATGGTACATATGTATGCACACAGGCAAAATGCTCGCACACACAAAAAATAACAACAAAGAATAAACATTTCTTCTAAAATATGTAGGAATGGATGTCTTGAGTTGCCCTTTAAAGATGGTTCCAGATGTTACATGAGCTCTGCAATTTGTCTCAGAGACTTTCCTCTCACTTTTGAATGGCTAACACTCTGTAGATCAGAAGAAAGTGAGACCACAGAGGTGCTATGTAATTAGTCTATGACTTACCAAAAGAAAGAAGAATTGTATGGATGCATGGAAGGAATTTAACTTGGCAAGCATGGTAGACCACCAGAAAGTCTCTGATTATTACTTCTGGAAGCCAGTGATTATGCAAGGATGTGTTTACAAGGATAAGGTAAGACCTATAATTTTAGAACAATTAAAAGCAGTTGTCCTTAATGGCAAGGGTACTGGAGGTGGAGAAGAGGTTTAGATTGATTTAGATTTCACTCACTAGGAAGCTTCTCCCCCCCCCCCCAAGGGTAAAATGCTGATTATACCCACCCTTTAGAGGGTGATTTGGTGAGGAAAGGAAATTGGCCACACGGGAGTGCTGCAGGAACTGACTGTCTGCAGCCAGGGGAGAAGGTGGGGAAGGATGGCAGTACATCGCTGGGCATCTACATGAGCGACTACAGAGCCCAGTTGCTTCAATTACCATGTTTGTGTTTTTTTAATGGTATCAAGGCTTCACATCTAGATTCTCTTTTGTGTACGTGGAAGTGCTTTACTGAACATAGGAGGCTTGGCTGGGGTGTGGAACAAACCAATTCCTATGATTACAGGAAGAAGAGGTGTCCAGTGGAGTTTGCCTCTTAGGGGTATTCAATTCATGGTCTAGGGTAGCTATGACTATACCGAACACAAAATTATAAATTTAGCAGATTATTCTTGTGGTGGAATGAGGAAGTATTTGTACATATATATACATGTATCTATGTATGATGAGGGTATGTTTGTGTTGTTGTTACTTGATTTCTGTTCTTGCACTTGAACTTTGTAGATGACAATTTTGCGTCACAATGCCATACCAAATAAATGTATGTATGCTTTCAACCCATAGAATAAGGGTCAGATACCTGGCACATGACACTAATCAATCCATACTAAGCTCTTAGATTTAACATTCAAGGATAACCCTAAATTGGGGATGTTTAGGGATAGTTAGGAGTTGGTGATAGGGAAATCAGTTGATGATAGTGTTTTTAGCATAGGTTATGTTACCCTTTAGGTTAGAGGTATGCTATGTGTAATCTTGGGGAGGTTACCATGGAGATGATCCTTGTCATTTTAGATGCAGGATTTGGATGCACAGTGAGGAATGTTGGAGTATGCCTGACTGGCTTTAGAAATCTCATGTTTGCTAGAAAACAGGTTCTTTGGAGACTAAGTTAGGTTCTGCCATGTGTTCACCACAGTACCTGGGCCTGCCCATGGTAGAGCTGTATCACAGCTCTGGCTGGAGGATCCAGTGAATCTCACACTCACTAGTTAAGAACAGTTTGTGGCAGAGGGGTTTTCCGAGTAGGAAAGTTATAGGAGCAGGAGGTCCATGAGCCAGAGATTCAAGCTGTAGAGACGTTATTCCTGGGACTTAAAAAGGGTCGCTTAAATGGCCTACTTCTCAACCTTTGGAAGCCCTAACCCATTTCTCTGACTGAGCTGGAAGGTCTGGATTCCAGGTTCTGAAAACACTCACTTAAGCATCTCCAATCCTGGTCTGTCAATCTGAAACAAAGAGTAAGACAGACTAGAAGAAAATAAAGTAGAGGTTGCAATTTCATAAGCATTCAAGATGGGGCATGCAAAGTGTAAGGCATCTGTGTGGCACGCAGGCTCTCAATAATGAAGTCTCTACAGTCCTCGGCTTGAGGCAAGCCACTCATGTTTAATTTCCTGAGAGCCTGAACATGGAAAGATGGTCACTAGGGGACAGCAATGACAGGACCTACTTTCTTAGACTCCTTTTATCTTTCATAGAATGCTTCTGCCATAGGAACTTGGTCACCTTTGCTACTGCCCACTGGCCAGTGACATAGATTTCTTAAGCTTATTCCTTTCTTTATATCTGCATACCCTTTCTGGGCACCACCGTGTGAGAATTTTTAAATTGTGTGATATTGGCTTGAAATGACAAGTGTGCACATTTATTGTCTCAAGAATCCATTGAGCCTGAATAGCTCCTTCTCTA
This sequence comes from Micromys minutus, assembly GCF_963924665.1. Classification (NCBI taxonomy): domain Eukaryota; kingdom Metazoa; phylum Chordata; class Mammalia; order Rodentia; family Muridae; genus Micromys; species Micromys minutus. The sequence continues at coordinate 12,890,235 of NC_137977.1, forward strand.
CCCTTGTTAGCTTGTTGTTTTGTTACTGCAATGATAAATGGATGGATGGATGGATGGATGGATGGATGGATGGATGGATGGATGGACGAATAAACAGATAAGAGATGAAAGATGGATTGGTAGAATAATATGTGGTAGAAAACTAGATGATAAATAGATAAAAAGAAATACAGATGAGTTTTTATCTAGATATAGATAAATGAAAGATAGATAACTAATAGGCAGATAGGTAGGTAGAAATTGGTAGATGATAGGAATATAAGGAGAGATGGATAGATTTGGATGGATAATCATCAGGTAGATAGATGTAAGTAGATGCTGGCTAGCTAGATAGGTGGATGCTTTGGACACTGGACCACAAATCACATTTTCCCACTGTTTAAGTGTATTATATTGACTATAGTCACAATAATGAACATTTTATACAATTTATTGTTAGAAAGCTAAATTCTTTGCACATTATTTACAATGTAATTACATATATATCAGATTTTTTGGTTCCATTGAGGCACATAACTATTTTTATTGAGATACATGCTCAGTAGAATTTGTTAGATTTATTACTTAGATTTTATATATCTATGTATTACAAAAAATGAAAAAAGCAGCTCAGGAAATACACTGAAATATTATGAACAGTAGTTGTGGTTTTGCAAGGAGAAACCCCTCACCTTTTGCTACCAATCATCACCACCCCCAAAACCAGTAAAATTAATGCCTGGACCCTGCTCAAGTCCAGAACATTAGAACTCTCATAATCTTTGGAAATGAGATTGAATTTTCAAAGCCTGAGGAAAAACAGGCCAGTGACAATGCCCCATAAGTTACCTTGGACTACTTTAAAAGTGGTCTTTTAAAATCTTTAAAACTTCTCACAAGCTTAAAGTTTTCTGTTCCTCAGGCTTGTTTAGGCATGTTGCTATGTGGGATGTTAATAAGACTTGGAATTCTATTGTAGTATTCAGGATTCTCTAGAGGAACAAAACTGATAGAATAAATCCATATAGTTAAAAGGGCTTTATGGGAAAATAGGTTATATATAGGCTTTGGTCTGATTAATCTGACAATAGCTGTCTCCTGACTGGAGTCTGGTAGATGTTCGGTCTGGTTTTCAGTCTACATCAGAATCCCAGAGAAGTGGGTTCTAACACCAGCAAAGGAATGCTTCAGCAGCAGAGTGGATTGACTTATCAGCAAGAGTGAAGCTAAGCAGGCAGAAAGCAAAATATTGCTTTGTCCATGTCGTTTTATGTTGACTGACACCAGGTATGGCTCAGAGTTACAGTGGTTCTTCTGACTGAAGATGATCTGGATTTAGGGTGCATTATCTCCCACCTCAAACAAACCAATCAAGAGAACTTTCTTGCAGGTGTTCCCAGATACTTAAATTTTAGTCAGTTCCAGATGTAATGCTGATATATATTCCAGATGTTAATTCTAGTCAAGTTGGCAGCCAAGATTAGCCATCCATCACAGTTATGTTGATCTAGAAAGAAAATACTGAAGAAAAACTTTATAAAATTAAATCAGTACAAGGATATTAAGGCAAATCTATCTCCAGTTCTGTGACAGTGTCATTTAGAACAACCTTCTAGAAACAGAAAGCTCAGCACTAATTTTTATAAAATTGGAATTTAGATTGTGCCAAAACAAAACAAGAAAGCTGGAACTGCTTACAAATATCCTCAAGGCTACGAGATGGAACTGTGTAATGATAGCAGGCTTTTAAAAATGCCTCAATTTGGCAAATGTGCTTTTTGAGCAGAGAAGTTCCAAATATTTTCCTTCTGAAAGACAACAGAATTAAAGGAATATTTGAACCATTTATTCAAGTATTCAAAGGAAACAAACAACCAACAACCACAATACAAGTTTGTCTGGGACTGCGAGCCTTGTTCCTTGCCTGCGATGCTGTGTCTCCGTCTCATGGGTCTTCACAGAAATGGTAGTAGGAGGCTGCTGGGTAGTGGTTAGACTCAGCAAGTTGAGTGAGTCTTCATGAAGGGCTAAGGGTAACTCAAGACAGTCAGTCCTTATGCTTAGACTAGAGTGTTTACTTAGGATGAGGACTACACAGAACTGCTTAGCAGGAGGACCTTGGAGGTTCCTTGGGGCCAGATTTTAGGAGGGACTTCCCCCAGACATGCTGACATAAACACCAAGAGACCTTGTGTACCATAAGCATGAACTCTGTCTTCTTGAAATAGTATCACTGCTTGCTGTAGGCAGGAGTCGCTTGCCTGCTTTCCAGAATAAAATCCAGAAACCTTGGATGCTCAGAATGACCTGGCTTATTATCGTTGTACCTGCTAAGGCTTTTCCTTCCTTCTAGGAGTGGCTAAGCCCAGTAATAACATCCCTTTAGGCAGTGAGAAGGACTGTGAGGCTTTATGGTGTGTATGATCAGAAAGTCAGCACTAGATCTACACTTCTAGGCAGCAACATGTTAGCTACAGGCACCATGCTGTTATATCTCTCATTTATCTGTATTTATTGTCACTGTACACACATTCAACAATGATTTGCCATCTCTCCCATCCCTGACCTCCTGATAATTTCTGTTCTATTCTCTTCATCTACATCTTTGACATTTTAGATGTTTTCTATAAGAAGGATTATGCAGGTCTGTGCATATAGCACAGTATAAAAATGCCTAACTACTGAATGAAAGGCCCTAGATTCAATTCCCAGTACTATACAATAGGGAGGTAGGTAAGTATATAATAGATAGATAGATAGGTAAATAGGTAAATAGATAGATAGATAGATAGATAGATAGATAGATAGATAGGTAGGTAGACAGGTAGACAGACAAATGGATAGTAGAAAAATTCATGTAGTGTTTTACATCTTAACTTTCCATAAATGACTTATTAAACAGCACAAACCCCATTCATGCTAATTATAAATAAGCAATATGTTTCTCCATTATGTTTTCATATGGCATTCCCTTCATCTGTTTCTCTGTTGATGAACATAGGACTTGTGCACACATGTTGACTGTTGTCAGCAATGCTAGGAGGAACATGAGCATGCAGGTATATTTTTAAGATCCTGAATTTAATTACTTTGAGCATATGACCTTAGGAATTGCACTACTACAGTATGACACAGATTGAACTACTTTAAATTCATGGGATGGTCTATGGACATTCCATGCATGCTGTATAAAATGTTAAGTTTGGGAGGAAGGACAGTGATAGTGGCACTTCTTCCTGTCCTTATAAAGGGACAATCCTAGTGTTTCTGTGCGCATGTATTTCTGAGACCAGTGTACATCTATATAATGTATAACAGTTATGTTCTGGATCATTTACACAAAGATTCACATGGCAACCAACCTTTCTCTTGCCTTGCCTTGCTCTTGAATAACCTGCCTCTTGTTCTGCCTTCCTAAGCAGTGCTTGGAGGGGAAACATTCTTTTTAACAGGCCACCATACTGTTTTTGTTCTGCATGCTGTTTCCCACCAGCCCACTCATAATAATACAACCTAGTCTTTTGCTAATACATATGTTGTAGTGGGGGTACTTTTAAGAACATGTCATTTTGTTCTTGTATGATTATCTAAAGGATGATCCTAATATAATTCCCAAAAATGGACTTAGTAAATCAAAATAGTGATATATTCATAGCACTTTAGGAGGTAGAGGCAAGAGTATTTTGAATTAAATAACATTCTTAGCTACATCAGTGAATTTGTTACTTGCATTTCTCTTACTTGTGTTGAATGTTTCTCATTTTCTTTCTACTCTTGGCTCATCTTCATTGGGATCTTTCCATTTTGAGTTGCAAAAACAGTCCCGAAGCCACAGTGGATCCTTTAAATTCTGTTTATGAAGTTTTTGATGTTGCATTAGTTTAAGAACATATTTACTGTGACTCACAGTTGAAGAAGACAGTCAATCATTATGGAAAAGGCATGTCAGCATATGTAGGTGGCACCTAACCATGTTGCATCTGTGGTCAAAATGTAGAGACTGGTGCAAGTGGGTAACCTGCTTACGATCTCCTTTTTACTTAGTCTAGTACTCCAGCCATGAAATGGTGCCTTCCGTACTTAGGGTGGGTCTCCTCTTTTTTGTTAACCTAATGTAGAAACTTCCTCACAGGTATACCCAGGGATATATCTCATAGACAATGCTAGATTCTGTCAATTTGACGGTCTTGTGGGTAGGCACATTTCAATTTTACCAGGTAAGTATACCAAACATTAATCCTTTTCATGCTCTGGATTTTGTATTTCCATTGAAGAAATCTGTTTCTCTTGTGTTTCCGTCTAGCGTTACTGTTTCTAACATTTTCATACCTGTGTATTTTATATGCTTGAAAATTAATATGGCAGAAGGGTCCCAACCTCGGTTTTTTCCTTTGTTTCAACACTGGATGTTTCTCATACCGTCAGGAAGGCAGGTTTGTTTATATGTTGATGTATACAGACCAGTTCCTGAGGAACAGCTCCCATCTCTTCCTAAAGCCCCGTTTTGGGATCAATCATTCTCGGTTGTTGGGAGCTCCCCTTCATCCCAGTGTTTGCAACTGGTGTGTGGCTACGTAGCATTGCTTTTATCCTGTGCTGTTGTGGAATTTGAGTGGTAATCAGCAATGCTGAAATAAAGGACACAGTCATACTTGGGGTGTGGGCACCAGGCAGCTGGCCTAAATCAGTGGCTTCTGTTTCCAGCTGAAGCTCCTCATTGATTTCTCATTTCCTTCGACGCCCATGAAAACCCAGTTGTGTGGTGACTACTCCGTCTTGGGATCTGTCATCTCCACCTTCATGCATTTCCTTCGTGTGTTGGTTGCTGCTGCTCTCCCCATGCCACCCACTAGCCATGCCTTTGACTTCTGTCCTGCGTGTAGCTTGCTGGCACCGGTGCCTTCCCCATCCTAATGGTTTTCTGCACATGGACCATTTGTTCTGCATGAGCCCCATGCGTGTCTCTTCCCTTCCCTGTCTGCTTTGGCTTAATTTCTTGAGCTGATCTTGCTAGATTCTACATGTGCCTCATTGTTCTCCTTGTCTGGGGTTTCAGACCACCGCTCTTTACAGAGATGTGATCTCTGTGCTTTTTTGGATCCCAAATACTTGCTGGCTGGCTTCTATCATTTGATCTGCTTAGAATTGTTTGTTGTTGTTGCTTTTAATTGTGTCGGTGGAGTTGAGATTTCCACTGTCCAGTGGAGCATTTTAAAATGTAAATTGGCTGATCAACCCAGATAAAGAAATAAAACAAAACTAAACATTGAAATAGCAGGACATGCTGTGTAAAGGGCATCCTGCTTCTTCGTGACGATACCTGATGTCACCCTGAAACCAGTGCAGTGAAGCTCTGCCATCCAGTTGTAGAAGCTGTCTGCTCTTCCTGCTGTGGGAGTCTTGCTTGCATGCCACCAGCTTTTTGATAGCAATGAGAGGCTCTGGAAAGCTAAGTGTGGTCCTAATTAATCCATCGCATTCCATCCAAAGTGCAAACGAGTAGGAATGCATTGCTGGAGTAAGTTTATGTAGGGTCCGATGACACCACATCATGAGTTTGTCCTCTAGAGACCCTGAGCTCTGCATCAGGCCCCAACCTACCCAAGAACTCCTGCCTTCAACACATGCTAGAGAGTTTTCCCATCACATATGTATTAGATATTGGACTCCTCACCAGTACCATTATAGCTTAAGGTTGTCAAGCCTGAAATTGGACACTGCCACCGGCTATGTTCCATTCCCTTTCTGAAATACAGCTCTGAGTAGGTGGCTTTTCCTTCTTGTGAACCTTGACTGCGTCCTTGATGTCTAGTGGCAGGCCCCATATGATTAAGCTTACAACTGGCAGCTCTCACATCCGGGTTCTGTGTGGGCCTTCATCAACCTTGTTTCCACTTGACTGCACAGTCTAACTGGACTCCAGCCCCAAAGAAGTTATCCAATGAAGATACAAGGATTTCCCAAGGCTCTCTGTTCAGACTCAGTATATCTTCTCTCTGGTCTCCTTGTTTGATTCCTCTTCATATGCTAAGATGAAAGAAAATGACATTTGTTCCACATAACCTCCCTGACTTGTCCACACTGAATGTGTTGTGGATATACTCTCCTGTGCCTCTGCTCTGGTTTTTCGGCATTTGTAGATACACACGTATCCCTAGGTTTCTAAACTGGTGTTCTCTTACATCCTGTGGTCTCAGACTATGCACCTTGGGCCTGCAAAATCATTCAGTGAAGATGGCTCACCTTTGTCAACTGGTCACTCACTTTGTTAAAGAACTTGAAGACTACAGTAAGCAGGACTGTAGCCTGGAGAACCTGGCATTCATGTGACTTTTCAGGATCAATTTAGTGTCTATTTGATGGGAGTGTTTTATGCTGCTCCATGTTCTTGGTTCCACATTGCTGCCTTCAGAGCTCTACAATGCAGCAATATTCAGTTATGTTTCTTGCATGTCCTTCCTGCTAGGTGAGCTTTAGCCAGAAGCTATGCTTTCCCAGTCTTCACAGTCCAACAACCAGCTCACCCACCCTCTTCCTATACCTTTGCCAAAGCCTGCTTCCTGTTTTTCCCCTTCGAACAGTTGGATTTGCATAGTTTTCTCTCGTTTACCTAGAGTAACCTTAAGTATCTGTATTATAATTCTGTTTGCAATTGAGAGGATGTTTTTGCATGACTTTGAGGCTTAAAGGAGGCCTATGGCTTGGAGGGTCAAGTACAGATGGGATCAGGTTCCCAAGAACTGAGCACCTACTAAGAGCTCTGAAGTAAGCCTGTGTGGCACAACCCCTATCCAGCATGCTCTTGGAGTGGGACAAATAATTCTCAGTTGTCCCTGTTTCCACTGGCATTCTACAAAGACTACAGATTACAAAGGAGATTGAGTACAATTGCCCACTCAAAACATGCACCCCAGTTCTTTAGTACTTATACACCTTCACCTTCCCCCACCATTCCCTGCAGGCCTAGCAACTAGGAATAAACAAATGTTGCTTTATAACATAGGCCCCTTGCTTCTGGCTTGATTTTGGACAGGCTGTGTGCAGGGGGGCGCTAGTCCTACCAACTAGTGGTTTGTATATATTTGCAAACCATGATTTGCATAGAGCAGCTACTTACTGCATGTGTGTACTGTGCTTGGACATGTTAATTCAGCATTGCTGGAATCACACACCCTGTCCTTCACTTCCTAGGGATTACATATTTATTGTAGACAAAGAAGCAAACAAATATAGAGTTTCCATTGTCATGACTACCTTGAAGAAAGTGAGCCTTCATAGAAGAGTCAAGAAAAGACAGGTCATGGTGTTGGTGGAGGGAGGGTCAGGATAGGTCATGCAAACAGGAAGAGCCTTCTTTCAGTGGGACACCCCCTTTGTGTACATGAAGTTGGGCTGCCAGCATAAGACGCATCGTAATTTTCCCTAAGATTTACTTGGTGAAGGTTGGGAGTAGGGACAGACAATCAAGAGGCGCTAAGGAGGGAGTGAGTATGTGTTTCTTTAAAACATGATTTTGAAGAACTGGATGAGATGGGGAGATGATGTGGTGTAAGTCTGGTGTTCAGAGATGAGGCAAGTTTGCAAACAGAGAAAGCATTGATCCCCAGTGGGAGACAGAGAGGGACAGGATGGATGTCAGCCTGTCAGCCTGTCAGCCAGGCCTGCCAGACAGCTGGTGGCAGTCAGTGCTTCTGAAAGCTGCCAGGAGACTGAGGAGACATGAAGCTGTGGGGACCTGGAGCCATGACAAGAGAGGACTGGCCTCCTTTGTGCTGGAGAACTCATGGTCTTGGATAGAAGGCTGGAAATTCAGAGGGAAGGAGAGAACAGACAAGACAGGCTCTGTGCCAAGGTCATGGCCGGCAATAGCGGCCAGGAGATGGCTGGTGCCTGAGGACAGCCAGGGCCTGAAGGGATGGCTCTGTGCCTGCTCATGAGCCAGTCAGGTAACGTGAGACTCCCTAGGGACCAAGCTCCCTGTGTGGACCCTTTGAGTCCTTCCCATGGCCTAGAAGCTCAGAGCTATGCAGGCACAAAGTGTGTAAGCTCCAAAGATAAGAAAGTAAAGGGAACCTGCAGGTGACAACCCTCTGGACAGCAGGAGTCCCCAGGGCTTTTGCATGGTGACAGAGAACAGTAGCATGTTCTTGGAGTTAGCTCTAGGACCTTTTTACTCCCTCACTTAAAAAAAAAAATTTCCTAGCATAGGGTACTGTAACTTGAAAGTTGGGTGTCCACCAAAGGACCAAGTGTTAACGGTAGGTACTCTGAGTAGGTTGTTGAGTCTTTAGGAGGTTGAGCTGAGAGAAAGGCCTATAGGTCCTTGGGGACATATCCTCTAGAAAGATTGTGGATCCCTGGCTCTTTCCTTTCTCTCTTCCTGGATTTGTGACGTGAGCAGTTTGGGCCTGCCACCTGATCTCTCTGTGATGTGCCACGCCCCTAAACAGTGGCACTAGAGGGTTTAGTACTACATCTGTGAGCTAGGATGTTTTCTTCACCGGAAGTTAATTCCATCAGCCAGGTCATTCTTTAGTACCTAGGTCATGTGACAGTTTCCTGGTTGGGGTCAGGGAGGAGAGATATGACACCCATCTCACTGGTCAATATAGTATCTTTGTTCTATTGTTCTGTGAGTATTAAATCTTTCTATTGCATTTTCCATGTGAACTAAGTGATAATTATAGTATAAAAACAAAACAAAACAATAAAAACAAAAAAAAAACTTTGCTTGGCTTTTTGTTAATATTTAATCAGAGATTACATTTTTATGTGGAAAATATTTGCTTCTTTTACCAACAATATTTTATTATTTTACTTTATTTATTTTACTAACCAAAGGGTACTTATTTCCTCAGCCATTTTCACAGTAAGATTGCCAAATAAAAATTCCATCACATCCTTTCTCCTCTTTTTTTTTTCCTCCCATGTAATCTTAGAGGTTGAAAGGGTGGAGAAGGGTGGAAGAAAGAAGAACCTATGTAATGGCAGAGGACCAGTTACAGTTTGCTTTGAGTTTTTCTTCATTTAGGACAGCGTTAGCTGTGGGTTTGCCATATATACATACATACATACATACATATATATACATATATATAGGTGTATATATATATATATGATCTTTTTGTCTTAAGGAATAAGGTCATTGATTTATGACCTAAAAACATGTAGGCATGTAATGTGAGAAATTTCCCTTTTAGCTATATTCTTCAAGTTTTTGCTTATATTTACCTTTGATTTGTTCAAAATGCTCCTAAACTTCTTTTCTCATTACCCATGGGTTATTTTAACTTATGAGTATTTGTAGGTCTATAAACTTTCATTCTGCTATAATATTGAAATTAATGAAATTTCAATCAATTAACTAACTTACTTTTATCTTCTTTAATTTTTTTAAACTTGGTGAGTTTTAGCTCATAGCCCAGGCTCTCTTCTCTCATAGAAAATTTTCTGTGATCACTTGCATAGAATTTATTTCCCGCTGTAGGGTAGAATGTCCAACAAGTGCAGTTTGTGTGCTGGTGTTATTTCAGTGTTCTATGTTCTTACCAAGTTTTTGTCCACAGGTTCCACCAATTTCTGAGAAAATAACAAGATCCTAACCTATAACTTTATATTTACTTGTCCTTTGCAGATTAAATTTTTTCTTTATGTCAAAGTTTGTTTATTGGTAAATAAATGTTTATAATTGCTACATTTTCCTGGTGACTATGGTCTTTTATCATGTTGAAAGGGCTCACTTTATCCCTGATAAAATATTTTAATCATGAATGTATGTTTTCCATACTTTGATTTGAACATAAATTATGTTTTATATTTAAGTGGGTTTAGTGTTGGCAATTTACTTGCAAAGGTCTAACAATCTCTGCTTGCTAAGTGGAGTATTTAGACCATTTATATTTAATGTGACTATTGATTAAATTGAGTTTGGGTTTATATAATTGCTGTTATATGTGTTTAAATTGTTCTTTTTCCATTTAATTACCTTTGCCAATTTTAGTGTCTATTTTTATTAGTCTGTTTTCTTTCATTTCTTGCCTTATTTGTAATAACACTATTTAATGTTGACACTTTTCAACATTTACAGTATTTATCTTAACTAATTGTATTCATACAATCTTATAAGTATACTTTTGTTTTTACTTTTATATGCCTTGTAATCCTGCAGTGAATTGCTGTTCTGCTTGTTTTAAATAGTTTCTTGTTTTTAAATAATGTTTAAAGAATATTTGCCTCTTTTTTATGGGAACCAAAGTTGCCAGATGCTATCATTTACCTTCTGCTAGCATTTCTTGTGCTGTAAATCTAGGACTTAGATTTCTCTTGTTGAAAAGGTCTTTTTTCTTTTTCCTTGACTTTTTCTTTCAGTATATTTATATATTGGCTAGGTGGATGTGTTGGTTGCTTTTCTTACTGCTGTAACAATGTAATGAACATAAACAACTTCAGGGAGGAAATGATTATTTGGGCTCACAACATGGGAGTTGGAGAGTGGGCATCTAGTCTCATTATTTCTGCAGTCAGTATGCAGAGGGAGATGAATGCTGGTGCTCAGACCACCTTCTCTTTTGTATTGTATAGGAGATTTCTAGCCCATGAAACAGAACTGACCATGTTTAGAATGGGTCTTCCCTCTTAGACTCCCCCAAAGGTTTGTTTTCATTGTGAATCTAAAACCCTTCAAGTTGACAGTGAAGGTTATTAATAGAAGGACTGGAGGACACCAGGAGGACAAGCCTTTGAGTTAACTAAGTAAGGAACATATGCACTCACAGAGACTAAAACAGCAAGCATAGGGCTTACATGGGTTTGCACCAGGATGTTTGCATATATATTATAGTTACCAGCCTAGTATTTTTATGGGACTCTTGACTATGAGAACAAGTGAGTCTCTCACTCTTGTGCCTGCTCTTGGGACACTTTTCCTCCTGTCGGGTTCCCATGTCCAACTTCGACATGATAACTTTTGCTTCATCTTGTTATATTTTATTTTGTCATATTTGGTTGTTGTCTTTTGGAAGTCTGTTTTTTTTCTAATAAGAGATAGAAAGGGAGAGTGGATCAGAAGGGGAAGGTGGTAGGTGATGAGGAGTAGATGGAGGGAAATATATATATATATATATATATGTATATATATACACATATATATTTCTCATACAATATATGTATATTAGAAAATAAAAGAAAAAAGGAAAGAAAAAATATTGCTAAAATAAAGAATGTGGGAGACCAATAACTGTACATCTCTCAGATTTTAACTAATGAGAGAGTTTGAAAACTATTATGTCATCTCCACTTTACCTTGTCTTAGAAGCATTTACAGAAAGCCATGGCATGTTAAATAGCAAAAGAAAAAAAAAGTTAACCAATTCTTTGTCTAAAAACATATTCAACAATCTGATTATGGTACAATAACATTTTTGAAATACCTAATAAAGAAGGACTAGAACAGCCACGTGGAAATTGTATATCTTCGCATGGAAAATATTCTAGATTAATTAGTCCAGAGGACAATTTAAAGGTCAATTATAAAATGTTACATCTCTGTAAATAATAACAGAAACAGCGCTTAACTCTACAGGCTGTGTCCGGGCTAAAGCAAGGGCTCCAAGGCTTAGGTGAAAGTTTCTGTGTCAAAAGAATAGACGTTTGATCTTTACAAGCTCCAGGCAACTTGCTCAGGATGTATTTAGAACTGTGATTTCTGGACGAAGCGTGCATGAGGAGGGAGTCTTCTTTTTAGTGTATTTATTATACCTACTTCTAGGTAGCTGCTTCAACATATGTGTCCATTATCCTCAGGAATTTTCTACTTATAAACACATATAAACTAGATAGTTCTTGGTACAATTTAAAGAAAATACATTTTCTAGTTTAAATAACACCCCTCCCCCAAAGACTTGATGATGATATTGGTGTCTTCACTACTTAGGCTACACTGTCTTCCCTCCCATCCAATTTTGACAAGAGTTGCCACTTTCACCACGACCCCTTGTACCATGTATCTGTCTGCTCTGGCTGCCTTTAAGGTTATCTTCTTGTCATTGATCTTTAGCAAATTGAATTTGATATGTGTTGATATGGTTTCTTGGTATTTCTGATACTTGGAAGTTAATGAAATCCTTGGGCCTGGTGCTTTGTAGTTCTTGTTATTTGGGACACTTTCAGTATCTTTTTTTTTCCAGCTTTCCCTCCCTGTGATTGCTTCCAAGCTTCCTTGGTATGCCATGGATCCCCCTTTTCCTTGATTTTTAAACGTGTTGCTTGTTGAATACTGTTGTCATTATTTGTTCAAGTCCACCAGTTTCCTGCAATCCCAGTTTATACTTTCAGCTGGGCTCATATTGATTGTGTGGCTCATTGAGCCTATGGGCTTTAGTTAGAATGACTGTACGCGCGCGCGCACACACACTTTTCATACATCAGAACTTTTGAATCAATATAAATCTTACCTTGTTGAGCACACAACATTCCTTCATTCTTAGGCTTGGTTGTGTAATATACTTTTCTGAGGTCTTGTGCTTTTAGGTTTGTTAGCCCCAGCTGTACTGAGCATAATATTTTTCCCTGACTGAGTCATGACACCTCTTAGAACTTGAATCTCTCTCTTGAACGGCCTGCATGGCTGCAGACTATTGGGTGTGGTGATGGATGAGTTTAGCAAGTAGCTAAGATTATGGAGTGACTTTTATTGTTCTACATTTAGATTTCATTGGAGGCCACTTAAAGTTGCCAGCTTCTTCTGATCAGACATAGAAAGAATGTTCCCATGACCCTTCCTATTTGGGTCAGCCCTAGAGCATAAGTAACATCTAAAATTAGTTGTTAAAAGTGACAGCCATGTTTTACCTCCTGGTTCTCTACCCTAGTAATATTGGCCATGCTTGTTTTGATAGAATCCAGTTTCAACTTGCTTTACTCAGGTGTGGTCAATCAGCAGCTCTCCCTGGGCTCAGTACTGGCTGTATCTAAATGGAGTAATTGTCTGGCTCTTGGCTGGGTGGACAGGAGACCATAGCACAAGGTTGATTGTACAGACGCCTTACTTGAGTCCTGCTTACACTGTGGTACTTGGGGGACTCCCACGGCTAACAGGAGAGTGATCATCTTTGTGGAATACGAGGCCTCTAAGTGAGGGTTTTATTGCTGTGTTGAGCTGAATAAGTTATGTGACCAGTCTGGATTCAGTAGTTGGGGAAGTGGGTCTGTGAGCATGTAGGCGTGTGAGTGCATGTGGGGGCAGGAGACAACCTTGAATGCTGTTCCTCAGGAGCTCTCTAGTTTGTCTTTATTGAGACAAGTTCTCTCACTGGCTGGGAGCTTGCCACGTTGACTGGGCTGCCTGGCCAGTGAGCCCCAGAGATTTCCTTTTTTGCTTCTTCCTGAGTTCTGGTGTTTCTAGAACATTCCACCACACCTGGCATAGTTTTAAATGCAGGTTTTGGGGTTTTAACTAAGGTCCTTGTACTTGCAAGGACATAACTTCAACTGAACTATCTCCCCAGCCAAAGGCTGTTGTGAGAGGAAGCTCTAACCCTAACCCTGTACCACTGAGGTCTGTTTTATAAGATACTGTCCATCCATTCAAACTTACTGTGCAATAAATAAAACAGCAAGACTGAGCTTTGCCTAGAGCTTGCAGAGGTTAGCTGGCAGACTGTCTTAAATGCTTCTCAACTGTTTTAAAAACTGAAGCTAACGTTGGTCTCTCCTGTTTGTCTCGGCTTTGTAGAAACACTTCCAATTTCATGTTTAGTCTGTCTGCAGATTCTTAGATCAAGCTGGTGCCAACTCATCATCAAAAGGGGAAGACTGCTGATGAGAAACCCCCACCCCCACTCTAGATCACATCATCTCTGTTGCATTCACTCAGCCCAGGGCATCAGTTAGTTCTATTCGGAGCTAAGAGACAACCCAAGCCACTTGAGGTCGGGATTAGACTGGTTTCCTCAGTTTGTTGGGTAAACTGCTTTTCTATGGGAAAGCAGGAGAGTCTTAGGGAAAGGTGACTATTCCCATGGCTTGGAGCAAAATGACCTGCTTACTTCCAAATCTTAAAATCATTCTCTCTATCAAGTATATAATTTCAGTTCTTTCTGGAACCAATCCTTTATTATCAGCATTGGCACAATGGAAATAATGCTAAATTTTTATGAGAAAAACAATGTCCTTCAAGTTTCTCTCCTCTCTCAAATAAAACCAAATGCTGAAGGTCAATACTCTTTATTGCTAATGACCATGTAGGAGATATCTCGGTCCCTGGCAATAGTACAAACTTTCAGAAGGAATACACCAGGATTCTTAGATAAGACCTGAGGTTCAGGAAAACACCGTTGCTGTCAGGCAAACAGGGATATAGGTGATGTTAGCCTATGGAGAAGGGAACATTTATCTCAGGTCAGAGGATGCATATGAAGACCAAGTTATGAGTCGTCAGATGCTTGCCTGTGTTCCTGGAAGAAATAGGGAGAGCACATGGATTCTAAAGCAAAGAAAAATCAAATTGTGTAGCACATTATAGCACAGGTTGCTTTAGTATGTTTTTTTAAAAAAAAATATTTAGGATGTGTGTGTGTCTGTGTGTGTTTATGTCCTGGGTGATGACCTCCTTCAATCAGCCCACTTCTCAATTGTGTACCAAGCTCATGCTCACCCCTGGCTGCTGTGGATAGAAATGGATTTTAACATTTTATGAGACAATGTTCTGCTTTTTCTTATTCAAATTGATGATGACGATTGACTCATTTATAAAGTTTCTTAAAGAGTCCATTAGAAGTGGTGATTTAGATATGTATTTGCTTAAGAGAATTAAAATCTTGGCCCCGTTTTATACTTCTGTGTATGGATTTGATGCTGAAAATATATAAAATTGTACAATTAATGAGAATTTTTTCCAGATTTATTTCCTTACTATTTTCAACTTAATTGCATTATGACCAGGAAGGAAGATCATATGACTTGAGTTCTGGTCATCAATTCATTCAAGATTCTAATGGTACAATTTGAGTTTTTTATGTTTATGGGGGTAAAATGTGTTTTCTCTAATGTGGGGCATCAGATTGATGGGTTAAATGAATTTATTACTTATATTAATATCGTTAATGTCTATCAATCATGCAAGAGATTAAAGGAGTCTTTTTCCTTTTGTGCATTAGATTTTCCTAAACATAACATTTTAAAAATTGCAAAAATAATAGCAGCTCAGTGACTATAGAATCTATACAGCATAGTATGGGCTTTTTAGGGTGAAACTCAGTTCTGTCTATGCCTGTGTGAGAACTTCTTAGTGCCTCCCCTGTGAGCCTGGAAGACAGACCTCGGTTAAAAGGCTAGGGAATGGTATTCCTCCATGTCTCCACTGCTGTAGGTAACTCACATTTACCAGTGAGGATGTCTTGGATCTCTTGGCAGAGTATGTGATGTAGAATTCCATCTTTCTGTAGCACCAAGGGGCTCCATGTCCCCAACTGTGCAAGCATATTATCTCTGAATTCACACATGCTTTTGTTCGCTCTGCATTGTTGGGTTCAGAGACTATATTTTGGAGGTGTTTGTATCTTATATTTGGAAGGTTCAGTTGACAAAGGAAAGCAAATGCTCACAGTGTATTTTATTTCTGAGAGGCCCAGCAGACTCTCCAGCTCCCCCCCCCCCGTTTTTAAATTTTTCCTTTAGTTACCTAGTCTTCTCACACCTCACCCTTCCCTTTCTTAACATTTTCTGTGACCTCCCCCATACCAGTGGCACCCCACCGTGGCCCCCACTCAGTTGAGAAGGATCCAATTTTTATATGAACTCTGGCCAAAAGTGAGAGCTGGCCTTTGGAATGGATGATTCTTAACACTGCAGAAAATTTCCTTAATTGGATTTTTTTGTTTTTGTTTTTGTTTTTGCTTTGGCCCCTGTCATGTCTTTTCTGTCTGTCTATCTTCTGAACACCATGTTTTAAGATGACACCATTATTTTGAGATATACACAGAGAAGTTAGTATATGGTAAAATGTATGAACAGAAAAATTTTAGGCTGAGAGTCGATTCTAGTTGGTCAAAGTCTTAATGTAAACAAATTTTAAATATAAGTGTAATGGTATCTAATGTATAAATATGTGTACACACATGCAATGTCTTTTCCTGGATTTCTGTTTATAGTGGTTCCCATGACTGTGACTGATGATCACTTACTAGCCAAGCGTGTTGCTTGGTGTTTTATATGCATTGTTCTCTCCAGTCCTACCAGCATGCGAGGCTGTGTGCTTATCACCATTTACACTCAGGCTTCTGAGGTAGAAAGTCTTGTGATGCTGAGTGATACAGGCACTACATGGATGCTGGACCCCCATCCAGACCCATCAAACAGGGATTGATTTCTGCTTCCATGCTTTACACTGTCTGTATTGTCTGTATGTGCATGTCTACACACACACACACACACACACACACACACACACACGTGTGTGTGTGTAGTATGTATGTGTGTACATGCATGTTTCTCTACATGTATGTTGGGGAAGTACATGTACATATGTGCATGTGTGTTGATGGAAGCCCGAGCTGATATTGAGAATCATTCTCTATGACTCTTCTACCTTTAATCATTGAGGCAGGGTCTCTGAAACAAACCAAAGCTTGCAGCCATAGCTAGATGACTGTCTCTTGGGGGCTCTCCCGTCTCTACTTTCCTAGACTGGAATTTATGGGTAGGCTACCACACCATAACTCATCACTTACATGGCTTGTTGGCCTCTGAGCTCTGGACTCTGGTTCGCAAGGCAAGAGATTTAACCACTGAGCCATCTCCCCAGGCCCCCACTCTATGTTTGTGTCCATAGCCCCAGCCACTAAAACAGGATTGGTTGTGTCTTTAGGTCATCACCAAGTGGCCTTCTCACTTCCTCGTATCGGCAGCACCAAGAGTCACTGGCAGCAGAGAGAGAGCGGAGGCGGCAAGAGAGAGAAGAAAGACTGCAGAGGATAGAACGGGAAGAAAGAAACAAATTCAAGTAAGGATTTTAAGATCAGTTCAACTGCACTGAAAACTTAGAGCGCTGACTTCCAGCTTCCTAAGTGGGCCAGGAAGCAGCTTGTTTGCTCCCAATCCTGTCTGGATCTTTGAAGAGGAGTAAGACGCACCTGCAGCGGGCTGCTGGGAAGTGCCCTGGCTTCCTGTAGCCATGTGGCAGGAAGGCAGACAGCAAAATAGAATTAGGGTTCTGTGCCTCCTCGGATCACCGTTAGTTAAAGTGGCCTTACCCAGGACACAGAGCCCAACTGCCTCAGTGCAATTCCTCCCTGAAGGTCCTCATGTTTTATTTATAGCCTATCAGATGTCAGAGAGAAAAATCTATTTTCCAGCTTTCTAGTTTATTCTTTGCTCCCTGTAGCGACCACATAGTCATTATATGTGTGTATTGTATGTGTAGATACATATCTGATAAACTTTTTCTTATATAACGTGCACTGCTTTGTCCCATGGAGGAATTTTTGTACCAGTTACTCCCAGCCCACTGTCGCTGATCTTCTGCTCTCTATCTGCCTCCATGGATGTTTCCCATGACAATGTCTCATCCCCACTGAGCCCAGTGTCCCTCCGTGTCCCCTTTGCCAGTTTGCCTGCCTGTTCTCTATCTTCCGGGCCCTGCTCCTTCCTGTCCCTGCCCTGGATTTTACCTGCCCTGCTTTGCAGGACTCACAACATACAGTCTTCCCCCACAGTTCTTCCCCGCCCTCTTTCCATCCGCATCCCTATCCCTTCTCGCTACCCCTCCCACAGGACCAACATTTTCCCTTTTCATGTTTCTCCCCATCTCTGCTTCCCATTGCCTTAGCTTAGTTTCTTTGGCAAATGTTCCCAATTATGCTCAGTGGCATCATGAAAGGACACAAGGCCCAAGCAGTGAGAATTTACAAGTAAGTTCTGGCTTCCCCAGAGGCTGGGAAGAGCATGTGTCATTGTAGTAATGACCCAGATATGAGAAGAATGTGAAATACCATGAGCTGTCAAAATATTGTCAAGTACAGCATAGACAAATCAACCTGTCCACAACCTCTCTGAGGCAGTTCCAAAAGTTGCTTAAAAATCCAGTTGTTAAAACCCCTGGAACAAGTTAAATGCTTCCTGATTTATGGGATATGAGAAATTTTACCATCAATTAGCAGCTGGGAATTTGCCTCAAAATATGCAGAAAATTTGCAGATGAAGTTATGCATCCTAAGTCTTATTGAAAATCATTTAAAGTCTGGTACATGTCTCTCTGCCTCAAGAGAAAACAAGACCCCCAGCACCAGAGAGAGCTGGGGGTTGGGAGGGAGGTTATTAAGCACTTTCTATGAAAGCATGAAAACCAACTTTAACCCTTTGAACCTATGTGGTAAGTCTGTCTGTGGTGGCATGGGCTTGTAATCCCAGTGCCAGGGAGGCAGAGACAGGAGGATCCCTGGAAGGAGGTTCACTCTGTCTCAAAAATGCTGGGCACTAGCTGAGATGGGGCTGGAGAGAGACTGCTCAGTGTGTAAGAGTACTTGCTACTTAATGTGAGTACTTGATTTCAGATTGCAGAACTCTGGTACAAAGTTAAGTATGGAAGCATGCAAGCCTGTAAACACTGTGTACTGGGGAAGGCAAGCCATTACTGAGGTTTGCTAGCCACTTGCCTAGTCCAAGGTTCAACAAGACACCCTATTTTAAAGGAATAAGTTGTAGAGTGCTAAAGCAGGATATTCAACATCCTCTACTGCCCTCTGTGTATACAGACACAAACAAACTTACAAAATCAAACTAGGTAAATTTGGACACATACACTCACACACCAAACAAGGTACGTAGTGATGTATGAGGAATAGTACCCAAGGTTGTCCTTGGGCACACACACACACACACACACACAGTCACAGCATAGAGACAAAGACATAAATAGAGACAGAGAGAAAGAGACAAGGAACACAAGAACAGGAATCCTGAGCCTCAACCCATCTTGGATTTGAACATGTGTAGCTCCTAGCATAAACAGCAAGCTCAGCTTTGAAAACTACCTAGAGAGAGGACCACCATCCAGGTCCCACAATGACTGCTGGGTGGTGCACACAAGGTCCGATATGGCACAGTAGAAGCAGTTGAGGGCTGGAGCTGATGCTGGAGCCAACATCATCAGTTGCTCTAGAGCTCTCAGGGCAACCCAATCTTGCTTGATTATCTGCAACAACGAAACAAGAATGAGTATCATTTATAGAATTGAATCCCCAGAATCTTGTTGCTGACTTAAGATAAACAGATGCAACACAAAACAGCCTGTCACAAAGAGCTGGGGAGATTGTAGTGCAAAGAAGACAGATAAGAAGAGGGTATCTACAGAAGGGCCTTGACGATGTCATTAACAGACCGACTTTAAAGTGGACATGTTCCAAGAGTAAAGGCAAACACATCTCTGCTACAGTTTATCTTTGGAAATAATTAATCTATATGATAAGTTATATTAAAATTCATTTTAATATATTACAGTAGAATGTTAGAGTAAAGCTTTTTACTCATAGGACTGGGGGAAAAAAGAGTAACAAAAACTATACTTGAAGCAACTGAAAAGACAAGCCTTTGTGAAGATATAAAGAAAAGCCAGTAGAAACACACATAACTGAAACATGGAAAAACTAATGAATCCATTGGATGAGCTCAGCAGCAGGGTTGAGAGAGGGGGCCAGTGAGCCCATTGGAGACAAAGTGTGAGAAAAAAGCAGCCTTGGAATACACCCTGATCCCTGGCATGTGTGCTGCTGGAGCCCAGTGACATGGGAAGTTGGACAGGGATTGTGTCGATATTCGGGTCACGTCAGACTTGTTTTTACATGCATGTAGACTGACTCCAACATCATGTCTTCAGAGATGGTTTATCACCAATCACCATCTGCTATGGTTTCCATTGGCTGTCAGATGTCATTTAAGAGTACACAGAAAGCCAGACAAAGTGACCCCTTGTCCACAAAGAATGCTACTCATTGGGACAGACTGACCGTAGGTGACAGCTAGGTCCAGCAACCATGGCTCCATACCTGAGAAAGTGAATGTGAAGAGAGCTAAATCGGGGGGGGGGGGAGTGCCAGTCGCTACCTTCCCTCCCCCAGGGTGGGGTGTGGGGGTGGACATTGCTCTGGAAGTTCACCTCTCAGTCTTGCTGAGTAAATTGTTCACACGCCTCCTCGTGCTTTTTACACAACATCTCATCCTAAGCTTCAGCTCTTTGTGCGTGCAGCGTTGAGTTTCCTGTTCCTAGTATGGAAGGCAGTGAGCTTGGGTGTGTCTGCACGGCACATCTGTGTCCTTGCCGTGTTCACCCTAGTCTATACCTCCTTTAGTCTTGTCAGCGTTGCCTCATGTCCAGTTATTAATGTACCCTTAACCCAGTGGAGACAACCATAATGTCCAGTCTTCAGGAAAACCATCTACTGAAAGGCAAAGGAGTCTTAAACTTAGATTTGAGTGGGAACCTCGTTAGCCGGTTCAGAAAATTGCAACCATTACAATTGAACAATGTTGGACATATCATGGATGTGAGTGGGAGGAAAAGCATAAAGTAGGCCTTCCAGTGGCCTGGAATAGAAACAGTGATGACGGCAGCTTCTGAGTGAGTGCAGCATTTGCCTGTTTCTCTGACCCCCTTCCCTTTTTTTTTTTTTTTTTTTGGAAAAAAAACTCCCTTACATTTAGCATGCCTGAAATACACCCTCTAAATGTTTAGCATTCAACTATGACAGGCTTGCCTTTTCTAAGGCCACAGTAGGGCTTTGTGATAGCCTTTTTAGTAATTAGTTTGTAATCTTATGAGCACTAACGCTGTCACTTTCTTTTTCTTTGTTCTGTGCTTTTTCAGCAGCCGGGAATATCTAGACAAAAGGGAGGAGCAAAGGCAAGCCAGAGGAGAAAGGTAAGTGTCTGTTTTCTTCACTTAGTAACGGCGTCACGTGACTTTGTTAGCCTCACCTAAAGCACCTAGACATTGCATGGCTGGCATTTGCAAACACCTCACTTTATAATCCAAGAAAACTCTGGATTTATGATAGGAACGACAATGGATCGAAATCAGGGTTGTTAAGAGGCTTAGAGAGACCACCATGGGAAGAGATATGCTCCAGAACCCTTCTCCAAAAGAGCACGTTATCATCACCGTCTGAGCGTACGTTAGGTCCCGTCACGTGCCATCGTGATGCGGATGTGTTCACTCTGGGCGATTTTGGTAGGCACCAGGCACTGACTGCTCTGGGACTGTCATTCTAGGACCAATACAAACATTGGAATGCCCCCATTACCCACACTTAAACACCTTGTGCCAGCACTCCTGAACCTGGGTTAGGTGTTCCTACTATGTACTTCCAGGTCACATGATACATAGTCAATCATTGAGCACATATGCCATACGGGACACTGTCCCCAGTGTGCACAAGGCCCCTGAGTTTTATAAGTGGTCACTTCCTTCTCTCCTGAGATGCTCTCCTATCCTACATCTTACCATTCCCAAGGATCCCTGCAGTGTTGGGCACACGCAGTGCACACTTATGAATAAGGCCTAGAATAAAGTGGGTGAAGGTAATTACTGCCAAGCCAGATGTACTGAATTTGATTCCTGGGACACATATCATGGGAAGAGAGAACTCTGATCCCTACATGTGTGTGTACACACACACACAAACACACACACACACACACACACACACACACACACACACACGGAGAGATGTAATTTTTAAATGGCCTAACAAGCTAACAGCTTTAACATTACTCCCTTTTTGAAACTGTGTTGTTTTATGTGTGTGGGTGTTTTGCCTTCATGTGTATCTGTGCACCATATGCATGGCTGATGCCCTTGGAGGCTGGGAGAGGCTCGCAGATCCCCTGAGACTGCTGTTAGTCTGTTGTGAGCTGCCATGTAGGGGCTGAAAATAGAACCCTGGTCCTCTAGAAGAACAAACCAGTGCTCTTAACTCCAGAATCATCTCTCCAGCCTTAGTCTATTACTTCAAATCCATTATAAACCGTACAGTTCATATATTCAGTTTGTTATGATTTGAGGTGAACAAAGGACCAAGGAAATCGGCTGATCTTTTTTTTTTTTTTTTTTTTTTTTTTAACCTTTTCCCCTACAGCCTGCAGTTACTTACTCTGACACCAGATGGCGATATAGTATGGGGAGAGGGTTGGGCTCAGTTTATGACTTTTGTACTGGAGCCTAGAGGGAGCCTAACCATTTCTGGCCTGTGCCAATATGATGTGGAATTGTGCTAATGTTTTAGACAGCATCAGCTAAATAGATCAAGACAGTCTGAGTCAGGCAACAGTGGAGACTGTCTGTGCTCAATTAAAAAATTAGATGCTTAAGTCAGCCTCATGAATAAAGCATTGGTTTATTTCCAACATTCTATTAGATTATTGTCATCCTAATAACCAGTGGTGGCCAGTAAATTCAGAGAGAGAGGTGCTGACGAGAAACAAACTTCTCGTCCTCTCCTAAGTGACAGTCTCAGGCCATGGGAAGGCCTGCGTTCTTACTGAGGTGCTGTTGGTTTTTTTTTTTTTTTTTTTTTTTTGCCCGGAGTTAAGGAATTTTAAATTTTATGTTTCGTTTTCTCTCCAGATTCTGTCTTTTTGAGCTTCTGTCGATTGAATGTCAGGCTGTGTCTACACAGGCAAGGCTCAGTGGCTTGGGTAGGGAATGTCTGCCGGGTGCCTTGTGAAGGTCAGAGCTGGCTCTGGAGACTCCACACAGCTCTCCAGATATCTGGCTGTTCTTTTCTGCATGCAGGCTTTTGCCTGTCCCTGGCACGCTCATGTCGAGGAGGTTGTCACTCCTTTTACCCGTGCTCTGCCCTGGGTGTCCTCTCCTCTTCCAGGGCAACATGGCCCTCTACCCAGCATGCGGTCATCTCAACAGGTGCAAGAGTGAGCCCTCTATGCCCCTGCTTAGCCTTTCCCCACCCACATCCTACCTCTCAGCTGACGCTGGGTCTAGCAAACAGAGCCAGACATGTCCCCATAGCTGTTTTTCTTGGTTTGGGTTTAGTAGTCGGAGCAAACAAGGGGTCACAGGAAAAAAGTGGAAGGGATGATTGGGGATGCACATTGGAAATATGCATGATGGTGGTTCAGCAATCACAAGAAAGGATGCTGAGCTGTCCTGGGAGGCCCAGGAGATGCCAGGGACTCGGATTCAATGTGAGAGAGACATGGGTAGGAGGAACAGTCACTGGCGAGTAGGGCTGGTTCATATAGGATGTGCAGGTTTCAATAGAGAGGCTAAACTCTAGTTCATCCTGGGTACCCTATAGATGTCAGGGTTCATTCCAAATGTTTATTTACCACCCCCCCCACACACACACGGTGAGCTGCATGAGAATCGGGCATTGTTCTTGTTTATTATCAATTCCTTAGTGCCTGCCATGGTCCCTAAGTGAAGGACACTACAAATGTTCAATAAACAAACGAAAAGATGAATGAATAAACAAAGCTGAGGGGCTTAGCATAGAGAGATGGGAGGCCCATGGAGGAGCAGAGGTTCAGGGTCGACCCTTGGGCTCCACAGACGCGGATTAGTGCTTTGAACGACAACAAGGTTGTCATGGTCTTTTGGTTGCTATTGTTTCACAAGGCATCAGGGACATGTGACAGTCACCTTATGAGCTGATGATTCCCCAGACTGGACATGTTTGAACCCCTAAGTGCATGGCTTTAAGAGTCACTGCCCAGGGTGCAGGAAGCTTCCTTGTGTCAGGAGGGTGGTCACCTCTGACATTCCTCACTACTATGAGCTGTGACTTTGATGTGCACTAGCCTGTCAGTCCCATCTCTCCTGTCATTGCAAACACTGCTGCTGTTCTTCCAAGACAATAATGATTCTGACCACCACGTCCATCTGCCCTGTTAAACTAAAGATTGTGTGAGGTGGGGTTGGAAAGATGGCTCCGTGGTTTAAAGCACTTGTCATTTTCACAGAAGACCCAGGCTTGGTTCCCAGCATCCACTTGATGGCTCACAACCATCTCCAACTCCAGGGTATCTGACTTCTCTCTTATGACCACAGCACCCCCCCCCCACCTCAGGTACCAGGAGCATGTGCGGTCTGTGTGTATGCATACAGGCAAACACTCATACACATAAAATAAATCTTAAAAAGTTATTTTAAAGAGTGTATATGTGGAAAGAAAAAGAGTGTGTAAGTGTATAGATTATACCTATAATGTACTTGGCCATTTTGGGCATTTAAATATAATGTGAGGTGTTTTCACATGGTGTACAAAACTCTTACTGTATAAGCTGAATCTGTACTCTGCTGATCAACATTACTCTCCCCAGCTCTGCCTTTTTGCTGCCCTGTAAATATGCTTACTCCTTGGGACAATTCTACTTAAGTCTTTTTTGCTCTTCCTCTGGGCCATAGATCTTTGGTGATGGCCTTTATGAAACCTGCATGCACGCAGGGATAGTCTTTGTGACTGACAGTCTCTTGATAAGAGAAACCGATCTAAATCCACCGGCTGGCAGCCCCTGACTGCCAACCTAGCTGCCCAATGAGTATGGTGTGGAAGATCAGGACTAGGGCTGAGCCAGATAAAATGAAGGCCAGAATGGGTTGGTGGGATCACGTATGGGGCAAGGTGTAGCAATCTGGAGAGCCACTGCTGCCGCTGCTGCTGCTGTTGTTTTAGGTACGTTGGCCTCCTGGCTGGAAATGAAACTTTCATATACATCCCATTGCTGGCACACTTATAATATACTTGACCATTTTGGCCATGTGAATGATCTCACTGGCTGGTGAGATGGAGTGCGTGCAACTCTAGGCTTCCTGACTGCAAGTGGGTGGGCCTCTGCAGGTGGGAGGGCTTCTGGGCGGCTTTCTTCCTGCACACTTGGCCTGCTTCTCATCAGCGGACACAGGCAAGGTGCCCAGAGAAAGAACAAAGGATGGTGCTCTTCCTGGTCTCCCAAATCGTATTATCTGCTTGTCGAAAACAGACGTGCACATGTGAAGAGCTGACTAAATATGCCAGGCAGTAAATGTAAAATGCCATCGGAACTGAATGGCTACATATCCGACATGAGTTCAGAGGCAAGGCGGAGATTGCTTGCAGCTGTGCTGGTCCAAGCTGGCTGCACAGAGGAAGAAATAGATGCTGGCACTGTCTGAGGGGCAGCTTGCCTTTATGTGTGTGTTGGGGGAGAGGGGGGGAGAGAAGGTTGAAGGTGACAGAGGAGGCCACACACTCCTAAAGGGTGAGACAAGAAGTGCATGTTTCTGTGTGTGCACATGTGCACTTGCGGGCAGGTCAAAGGTCAACCTCTCATGACCTTGTGCTTGAGAGCTGTCTACCTTGTTTTTGAGACAATGTCTCTGACTGGCTTGAGCTGCCCCAGTATGCTAGGCTGGCCTTAGGGATCTGCTTGGCTCAGATTTCCCAGTCCCGAGATGACAAGACTGTGGCACCATATTTGGCTTTAACATGTGGATCCCAGGGGTCAAACTCGGCTCTGGGTACTGGCAAGGAGTGCACTTGACCGACCGAGGTGCCTCCTCAGCTGCGGCTACAGGCCTCTTAATATTAAAGTACTTTAAAGACTTTATGCCCTTTGTCATCCTGGTGAATGAGGAGTGTCTGGGTGGAGCTCCTGGTGGCTGGCAGAGGTGTTGTTTATGAGGAAGCATTAGTCGGACACAGAGTGATAGGTTTTGCAGAACCTGCTACACAGCCTGGGAAGACAGAGAGCAGCCGCAACATACCTCACGCATTATTTCTGAGCGTCTACATAGAAGAAGCACATATTCCAAAGTTATTTTGGTCTGATCTATAAAATGCCCTACGAGGGAGATGGTTGGTAGCTGTTGTTAATAAACAGTTAGTGGGTTTCTGCCTGCCTGCAATGCAAAACAGATGTATCTTTGTTCTTTTAAACTGACTTTGATGAATAAACTGAATGTGACGTCAGGTCCAAGCTATTGGATGTCTGAGTCCTGCTCAGAAATATTTTAGAATATAAAAAAGTTTCCATGGGCTATTGCTGAGAGAACAAAGTGAATTCCAGTTGCATTGCTGTTAGCGTTGAAGCAGGTTCAGGAATTCTGAGAGGCTTCAGTCCAAGCAGCCCCCTTTTGGTATTTGGGGGCACTGTTTCTCTCTGCCGCACCAAAGAACCCTCCCACCTCACAGCTGCGAACGCCACGGGGGTTCAGTTCTCAGCTGTCCCTGCCAGAGCCTTTTGCGGGTCATTATTTGCTAGTTTATTATTGTTATTATTGTTTGTAGAAATGTGTCCTCAAGGGGGCATGAAGATTCTGCAGCAGTGAGTCGGGATCTGGTCTTGTGTGATGCTGACATTTGTCCTCACTTTGCTTATGAATGATGCAGGGTTTTTAATCGCTAGCATCTTGGCTTTGCCTGTGCTTCTGGCAGACTGAGCCTCCAGTCAGCCCCGTGCTCTCTGCTCCATGGATCAGGGAACCAGCTCACTCTGCAGGTGTTCCACCCATAAACAAGCATCAGCCACGGGCTCCTCTTTCTTTTTACGGAAACCCTTTGGAATTTAACTTTCAGATACAAATACTTGGAGCAGTTGGCAGCTGAGACACACGAGAAGGAGCCGAACAGCCGGAGTGTGAGCCGGGGCAAAGCTGATCTCTCCTTGGACTTGAGCTTGCCAGCAGCCCCTGCCTCACCTTCCCCATCAAGCCAGAGTCCTGACTCTGCTGACTCACAAGAGGCTCTCACAGTGCCTTCATCCCCACCCACGCAGCAGTACCCCCAAGGTGAGTGCTGGGTGTGTGGTAGGAAACCTGAACATCACCATCCAACAGGCTTGCAAGCCGACAGGAAGACATCAGGACAGGTAAGTTTCCAGGGTGACTGCAGCCTGTGCTGTTACAGACACAGTAGAGGTCTTCAGAGCCACTCGGATGAAAGTAAAACTGATTGATCAAAGTCACCCACATGTGATCATTGAAACATGAGAGTATACAAAAGTAGACCGATATTGACACTGGTAAATACCAGATATGTAGTACTTCATGGTTTGGATATGTCTGTCTCTGTCCAATACAGTGATCACTTTGGAATCTTCTTAGCCTAAAAGTTATCTCATTTTAAATGGATGGGAATAAAATAAATGAAAGCAAAGAATCAAAATTAGAATATGGTAACAATAGATGATAAATTAAAGTTGTTTTCATGTATTCTGTGTGTGTGTGTGTGTGTGTGTGTGTGTGTGTGCGCGCGCGCGCGCACATGTATACATGACTATCCAAAAGTTGTGAGAAGATAAACAGGTTCTCCTTAGAAAAGTTTTTGTTTCTCAGGTTTTGGGGGATGGGTGGGTAGGAGTGGGGCTGGGGAGGGGATAAAACAAAGCATATCCCAGCAATATTGCTCACTGCAGCCTTGAACCCCTGCTGCCTTCCTGACTGGTCCACGCAGTGCTTACTGCGGTCCTTTTTCTTTCGAGTTACTACACAGCACAACTCCCAGCACAGACGCTTACACAGTGTACTTAGCTCCAGCTCTGCTGGGCTTCCCTGATTGCTGTGGCCCACAGCCCGATGCAGACAGCCAGATGAAGGCAGCTGAGATACTAAGCTTTCAACTCTGGGAGGGTTGGCTAACCATTACCCGAAGCATCCTCCAGGCAAGACAGGACTTTGTGACCTCAGCAGGACTGGGTGCAATGCAAAGATTATCTTTCCAGCCTTTGGCTGGCTCTCCTAGCATCAGGGTCCACCGGGCAGTAGGCTGTCCCCTCCCCTCCCCCCTCCAATTTTTGCATTATAGTCTAGCTATTCCTGGTTCCTGACTCCATGGAGAATTAGCCCAGGCAGACAGCCCAGTCACAGATGAGTAATTTCAGTCTGAAAACACCAAGACTGGGTATCAGAAGACAGGTCATTTTGTGGCAACTCTTAAGTGTTCCAAACACTGTCTAAAGGTCATTGTTTTATCTGTGTTTGGTATTTCCACAGGCAATATAAAAACTTGCCTCTGGCAAAGTTGTGGTTCAGTGCTTAATCTAGAGACTTTAAATTCTAATGTATACCTCCAGCTATTTAGAAAATGATAATGTAAACTACAAAATATAGAATGGTCCAAAACAGGGGATTGGAGGTACCTGTAAATATTATTTGCCTTCAGATTTTTAAATCTCTCAATGTTTGTAGCAGAAGACAGTTTCTCAAGGATTATGTTCAACTAGAGTTGAGCCTGAGACCATACTATCTAGGAAAAAAAAAACTATTTTAAGCCCCCAGAAGAGCACAGAATATAAAACACACACACACTCCTAACAGACATATTTGCACATATATTTACATATATGAGTGTATATATTCTACATGTGTGTGTGTTGTCATATTAGTTATATATATTAATCAATATGAACTTTTTCCAGTAAGCGTTCAGAGTGAATACCATTTTTCTATTTAGTGGGGAAGTAGAGACATTTGACTAAAATAAGACTAGTGAGGTTTGGATATGAAACAGGAAGCAGGGATGAATTAAACACCTGTACATAAATAAATCATCATGTGCTGTTGTTGGCATTTCCCTGGGGGGATAAATGGGTCTTTTAGAATGTAGGTGGGTGTGTCCCTACATTGATTAATTGTAATCTGAACCAATGGGACATCAATGCATCCTGACTTCCTTGCCTCGGAAATGAGGGTCTGTGGAGATAGCTCAGTCAGTAAAGTGTGTGCTGTGCAAACATTAGTGAGCCTGCGTTTGGATCCCATGTGCATGAAAAAGTTAGATGTAATGTACACCCAGACCCCAGCATTAGGAGAGGTAGAGACAGAGGAGTTCCGGGAGCCTGCTAGCCAGCCCAGCCAAGTGATGAGCTCCAAAAGTGAAAGATCCTGCTTTAAAAAATAAGATGGAAAAGTGATCAAGGAAGACGCCCAACATTGACCCCCAACATACACATTTACACACCAACACACAAACTTGGACACATTAGGAATGATAACAGTCTAAAAAGAATTCCATAAGAAAAATGTTTACGAGAACTGCTGGGAGTTCCTACTGCTTAGGGGACTCTTTATGACAGACCTCCAAAGTTGAAGTGACAATGATTTAGCCCCCACCTGCACCCCCGCTCTATTAATGCTCTTTGAAACATTCTATAGCCTTTCTATTCATTTTTTCTTACTACCAGGTTCCATTTTCAAATTTTCAAAATAACTTTTTTGCCTAGCCCTAATATTTACACTATGCTAACATCTGGAAGAAGAAGAATATATATATAATCACACATCCAGATGTTTGTCCTGCATCAAACACCTGGCACCATTGTGTTCCGCAAGTGCCAAGGGTTGAGAGGCTTTTTCATCCTTGGCCATTCCTGGAGCATAGACCATGGTGCATTTCACAGTTCCGTCATGCCCTGCCCCTTCCTTTCCCAGTGCTCGGTTCCGGTCACGTGTTCAGATAAGAGGAGAGACGGCATCATCTGTAGTGTGCTGGGGATCAAATGCAAGGGGACATTCCTGTTGGCTGTCACCAACAGGGCTGGGAGAAGAGTCCCCGGAGAGAGCTGTGTCCCAGCGTTTGAAGAGTCACAGTGGCTCCTGCTTTATGTTGATCTAGTTTATGTCATACCATCCATTTGCCTCCCTTCTCCCCAATATCCCCACAAAGTCAGCATTTCAGAATCATATTGATAAGAAAGGAAAAGACTAATATTTGCTATAATACTGTGTATGGCTCAAGATGATAGGTCACTTTGTGGCTACTTTTACTACGTTTGATTTCAGCTGTTTGTATCAGGGTCTTTGGTAGCATAGGTTGATCTCAGGCTTCCCTATGTAACAAAGAATGTCCTTGAACTTCTGAGCTTCGTGAGTCCACCTCAAGAGGCTGTGGCATTCCTCTCCACATCCAGCTTACAATTATTTGCTTGGGTTCTAGAGAATTCTAGGGAACTTTTAAATGGGTAAGCACCAGTCATGGTGGCCCAAACCTGTTATCCCAAACTTGGGGGAGATAGAGGCGCTAGGATCAAGAGTTCAAAGCTTTGTACCAAACTATGATCCAAGGCTGCATAAGGCCCTGTCTCAAAAATACAGAACAAAAGAGATGAGAGCATTTAACTGTCTTTTCATTCCTCTTACAAAATACACACTTGCGAAAGGAAGACCAGATATCTAAATGCTAATAGCATTATGTACCATCCAGCGAGGGAGCTCCTCAGTCAACATCAATCTCAGCTAACTATGCGGTAACCTTTGTGTAAACGATGCCGCTGCCCCCCACCAGCAGGCCAGTGTGTGCTGAAATTATTTTTTCCATCTGGCCCTTTTGCCGCTCACAGCAGATGTGTGTCCCCAAACTGCCTAGTCTTTGTTGTCATGGTCTGGGTATTTTTCCTCTTATGTCAAGCTAGCAGACTCACATGAAATGATGGCATCTATGTGGGCTCCTCTGGCACTGTGCTGTAGCTAACACAACCATCCCCAGCTTGTGTTAAGCATGGCGAAGCATCTCTCTTCATCCATTGTTTGGATAGGCTGGTATTTTCCTGAGTTCTGAGGGCTTACAGCAGAGCATATGACAAGTTTATTTCCTATTATTATTCTGAAGAAACCCACAGCTGACTCTGGAATCAAAGCTCTTCTCACTGATCAAAGGGAAGAGCTCCTATTAGTATAAAAATCTTTCATATAATTTTTAAAAAGTTTTATAGATAATTAAAAGGGATAATATGTATGTTGTGAGTAAAAAGTCAGTATAGTCAAGTGTGGTGCTTAAATTCAACTGTCTTCTTGATGACATCTAGAATCGTCGATGGGATGGATCTCTTAACATCTTTGAGAGATCATTTGGATTAAGAATAAATTTAGTTATGGTGGGAAGATCCACCTACTGTGGGTGATTCTGTTCTACAGCCTTTGGTATTGAACTCAATAATACAAACCAAAACCAAAACAGAAAACTGGACCGTACCATTTATTTCTTGCTGTGGTCTGACTGTGGACACAGCATATGGCCAGTGGTCTCAGGTCCTGCCACCATGATTTTTCTAACATGATGGACTACACTTTTGAACCATGGACCAAACTAATCCTTCCAGTTGCCCCTTCAGGTGTTTTGTCAGAGCAATGAGATAAGTGAGCATCATACAAAGTATCAATGACAAAAGTAGCTATCACACAAAGTATCAATGACACAAGTGACTGTCACACAAAGTTTCAGCGGCACAATCACACAAGGTATCAATGAGACAAGTAACTATTCCACAAAGTGTTGTTACCAAGTGGGTCATATCATTAGAATGCATTTGATGGAAACACAGTGAAGGAAAAAATGCTGTCCTGAGAACCAGTTATTGGTGGTGGCCCCTGGGATGTGTCCTGGCTTGATGGCCTTCCCTGGGGCATGGGAAGCTTGCTCCTGCTATTCTCCTTTCTGCAGATACACAGGCTCCTCCTGAGGCCAGATGGAAAGAAATTACTGTTATTAATGAAAGAAAGTTACTATTGAGTGCTTATAAATGGCTTTTATCCACAAGTCTTTCTAAGGCAACATAACGAAAGCTATGTTGTTTCTGTATGCCATATATGCCCAGAGATGAGACCTTACAGGGTGCATCTGAATAAACTGGACATACTACATAAAATGTACATCAAGAAAAATATATTCAGTAGTCAGCTTTCTTATGCTATCTCTAATAAGATGTTAAGGTATTTCCAAAGGATTTATTGACTTAGGGGATATGAGACATGACTAATCCAATTGCATATTCACCTGGAAGAATTTGTAGAAATTCTTGACGGTGGCTTACTGATACTTCTTTTTTGGATCCATGCATTTAAAGTTCTGGAATTCAGAAAATTCCTTTAGCCTTTGGTTTCTGGCATCTGGAAATAAAGGATAAATAAAGTATAAACATACAGTTCTGTCATGAGATGTTCAGTCCATTTAAATGAATGATCATTTTCATAAATGATCTACCAACCATCTTGGCTATAGTCATCATTAGTATTGACTGTGTGTCTTGGTCACCTTTGTTGTATACTGTTTGAGTCGTCTTCAGGTTATAGGCTTACCTAATCCATGTGGCATGAGGTAGAAACATCTGGTGCCATTTCCTCCTGGCCTAGCAGCTGTGGAACAGAGTCAGTCATCAGCCTCATACTTGCTGGTTTGTGAGCATGAAACTTTTGGATACCTTCAGCCCAGTGTTTTATTAATTGGCTTGAAACTTGATTCCTGTGGCTGTGAAACTGGGGCCTGTGCTTCCTCCTCATTCCTCACCTGCCTAAAGCTACTTGATGCCATTTGGTTCCTTTGACCAAATCCATCAGGAGCTCTGTTGAAGGCCTGTTGTAGATGCCTATTGACAGTCTTTAGAGAGAACCCACTATCCTCTTTTAGCCTGTTTAGGCACTGCATGCACACCATATATATATTCGAAACATTCACACATATAAAATAAAAATAGACCTTCAAGAGAAAAATATGACATAAGAAAAATATTGCAAGTCACTATGGAACTCTTCAAGGAACAATATTGCCTGCAGTGTAGCTGAGTAAGCACATGCTGGTTTTATAGGCCATAAAATCCCGATTCTGTAAGACCACCTCTAGGATCAGGGACCCTACAATGCATTTCGTCAAGCTTGAGACAGACATGTTTAAGACTTTCTAAGTTGGAGCTTCTCTGAAAAGGCCAGATACACCAGAAGTTTCTCATAGCTTTTTTGATGCAACCTCTTTGATCTCTACATCTTGTAGATAATCTACAGAAGGTTTGCTTCGGGGTCCTGTCCTTGCTTCACCATCTCCTCATTGTGTCTCATTTTTGTCCTGGCTACGTTGCTGTCCTCTGTGCAGTAGGTTATTGCCAAGCCCACTCTCTCCAAACTCCCCTTTCACCCGCCCTCCCATGCCTACCTCTGACCATTGCCCACCTCTAAAAATTATGTAGTCTGTGTCTCTACCCTTACCCTTTTGGGTCTCTCACTCCCTCAGATACTTCTGTCCTTAAGTCCCGTAAGATACTAAGACTTGCCAGGTGCCTGTCTGAGGACATTCAGTGTGGAATTCTTATGTATAAGGTGCTACCCCAGATGTGTCAGACCTTTTATTCCTCATCTAGGAAAGGTAGAGAACACTTCCCTGGCCATCCAGGGCTTTCCCTGTGAGCAGACACACAGCTTTGGCCTGAGGGGGCATTTCTCCACTGAATTGACACGTGTCCCTGGACTACTACTTTGTGAAGATCTAGACACTCTAATAGAAGATCAAGAGGATGATTCTGGAGAAATTGATAGTTAAAATATCTATTTCTTAAAATAGCCCCTTTGTCCATTCAAGCACTATTAAAAAAATGCTACATGCTAGAAGAACTAAGAACTGTGTTTCTGAGCCTGCCAATGACTTTTGTGTGAACCCTAGTTTTCTTCTTTGTGAATTTTTTTTTGTGTGTTTGTTTTTTTGTTTTTTTTCCCCCTAAGAAATGCAGATAAACTACTGAGTCTTAAAGTAACTCTTAGAGAAGAAAGAAAGCTACTTCCAGGAGTGACAGATGTAAGTTGGGAAAAAGTTGTTTGGGGTGAGAATTTAAGGTGAGATGACCAGCTGTGCCCCAGGCTCAGGGCAGTTGTTTCTATTTATATATACTGTCCTGGAGAGCTAATATCATCCCTAGATGCTAGTTATTTGACCCTCTAATGTCTCCTTGCTGTGACTTAACAGACAACTTGAACCTGGAGAATATTTTGGGTAAGATAATTTTATATATGTAAGTTGTTTGTATGACATAACATTAGTATGTAACCATGACAAATATTAATCAATATTTAGTAGTAATCAGGAGATTTTTGTCTTTGACCTCAGAAGAACATCTGTTTGTGAGTAACTGAATTATTGAGTGGCCTGAAACCTTATTGATTAAAAAGAAGTAAGCTTTGTCGGTTTATTTGTTGGATGCAGCTATACAGGACTGGCCCATCTTAATACCCACATGTTCCTTTGATGCTCTTGGTGTTTCTGCTTGAGGCTTGACTAGGGCCAGAGAGGTTCTGGACAGCTCCACCAGTTTGGAGCACTCTTAAAGGAAGGCTGATCCAAGGATGAGTGAGGGTTAGAGTCGATCCCATTCAGCTCCTTGGAATCAGAGCAGCACCCCCATGTCTAACTTTCAGAAGGACACTTGCACAGTTCAGAGGAAATCTTCATGACCTAGTGTTGGGCTCCCATCACATGATTTCAAGATAACAATATGTCAATAAACAGTGCAAGGACCTAGGACAGCATTCCAGCTTCTGTTTATAGCATGGAACGGAATATTTACTGGGCTTTATCAAGCACACAGTAACTGAACCTAAAACAGGCTGCTGCTGTTTTATTTTGTGATACTACAGTGTTGAATTCTCAGTTAGAAGTGTCCTCTGAGAAGGAAGAGGGAAATAGAAATTTTATATATATATATATATATATATATATAATGGTATATTAGGTTTCAGTTTCATAATGTATAATAACTTTTAGGTACGTGTGTGTGTGCATATGGGAACACATACAAATGCATGTGGAGGTCATATATCATTACTTAGTTTGTTGAGAATGGGTTTCCTAGCTTACTCACACTTTAGACTAGCTGGCCAGAGAGCTCCAAAGATCTGCCTGTTTCTAGCACTAGGATTATGAGAACATACCTCATACCCAGCTTTAATGGGGATTGTGGGTATTCGATTCAGGTCCTGGTGCTTGAATACATTGACAGGACTAAACTATCTCCCCAGCTATATGAGTGCATGTGAGCATCCATGTGTGTGTGTGTTTGAACTAAGACCTCACAGAAAGTAGGCAGGCACTGTGTTTAATTTCTAGCCTAGAAATAATAATCCCTGAAGGACTTGTGATTTTTGTCTAACACCAAGCCCAAATGCATGATGCACTTGAACGCACCTATCATTAAGGTCCTGGATCTGCTTTGGTGGCTGTGGTTGTCATTTATTGAGCTCTTCTTTATTCCCAATGCACTCTTTGGGGTATGACTACCTTGTGCAACTGAGTGTGATCCAAGAGTGTCAGACTGTGGGTTTGGCGAGAGCACAGCCTATGAGTACAAGGCCAGAGCTTCACACCAAGTTCCACTGTTGCTAAAAGAGAAAACCTTGATGGTTAGGACTGCGGAGAGCAGTTGCAGGATCTATAAAGTGGCATCTCTAAAGGTAACATAGAGTGTCTTAGATATAAACTTTGGGCATCTGGCTCTAAAATTTGAAGCAATGCTGGGGAAGGCCTACAAATTAACAGCAGAATTGGAATATTTCTGTGTCTCTGTTTATGTGCACTTCGTGCCCGCAGTGTCCACCAAAGCCAGAGAAGGGCATTGGGTTGCCTGGAACTGGAGTTATTGAAGATTTTGAACCACCACGTGGGTGCTGTGAGCAAAACTCCAGTCCTGCAAGAGCACTCAGCACTCTTAACTGCCGAGCCAATGCCCCACCCTGACAGCGCACTACTTTTGTGAAACTCGCATAGCTGAGTTTGTACCCAAATAATGGAAGTCTTCATGTGCACAGAGATTCCATTTGGGGGTGATTTTATACTTTGGGGACATTTGGCTGTGTCTGGGGACATCTTCGTTTGTCACAGTGATGGGAAGGTTGTGGAGGTGATGTTAAGGTTCTCCCGTGAGAAGAAATCAGACGGCTATGCATCCCATAATGTGAAGGAATACTTACTCATGTCAAGGAAATGTTTGGCCCAACATGGCCACAGTACTGGGGCTGAGAAAGCCTGCTTTAGATAAATCTTCGTGAACAGCTCAGCAAGAGCTGGCCCAACACCAAAGGCAAAGTCTAAAGAATTTTCAAAGTTGTGAGTCTTTTCTCCCGGGACCATTCTCAGATTTATGCGATTAAACCTCAAGTCTCAAGTTGATGGTGTTAGTTATTAGCTGTAAGCTGGGGAGGTCCCTGGAATGTGCACTGTTTGAGCAGATATTATAGAACAGGCTGGCCCAGTCCATGGTTTCATAAGACCGGCCTGAAAGCCAAGTTCTGGTGGTGCCATTAAGACACTATCATAGACTAAAAGTGATTGCTGCCATCCTGAGGTTGACTGAATCTAGATGTTGTAAGTGGACATTGGACTCCGCTACTGGGGGCCGTTGATGAAAGCAGTGATTGACACATGCCTGCCCACTGGATGTTGCTTTTTTTTTTTTTTTTTTAGAAATATTTACATATTTTTTCTTTGTAGTTCAGTCAGTCACCATCCACACAGCCGAACCTGTGGTTAACAGGATATGAGGCAGGTCTATCTGGGTTCGAGTCCCAGCATCATCCTGTGTGTTCTGCCTGTCAGTGAGATTCTGCAGGAAGACAGTGGTCTAGACTCAGGAGAGATGTTTAGAGAAAGGCTTCTTGCGGAGGTCTGTGGAGGACAAGGGGCCAGCAGAGGTGGTCAAGCACCCTAAAGAAGCAGTCAGGGAAAGCAGGAAATGATTTGACTACTAGGCTTGCAGGACTGTGGTGTGTGGTTAGCACTCACTGAGAGCCGTAGCAGGAGAAGAAACCTCGGGTTTGAAAGTGTTGCTGGCAACCTATGCAAGCCCGCCAGGTACATGGGGCACCGGCATAACTTTTCTAGTCTCTCCCTACTTGCCAGCCCTAGAAGTGGAGTTAGGAGCAGCCTAGCAATGGCAAGTGTTGCTGTATCCAGCTCATTGTGTAGTCCTGGTCAAGCTGGTTATCCAAAGATGCTTTCTCGCTTCTTACATGGGGACATGAATCTTTATAGTGTGGATGGGGAAATTAAATAGTGTGACATTAATAAGCTTCCCAGAACAACCTGTGAGTGGGACAGATGCTTTATACATAATACGTTTTATTTTTTTTACTTCAGGCTAAGCAGGGCCCGACATGCAGCAGAGGTCTTGGAGACCCCATGAGGAGGGGGTCTTGAGCTTTGGAGGGCTCTGCTCAGCTGCCTTTGGAACTCGGGAGGAGCTGGTGCTGTGCTCGGGTCTTTTCTTCCTTCCCTTGTTTCTTCAGTTCTGTGAGGTACATGTTGGACTTCTGTATCCACAAAATAAGGAGCAGGCGCCTCCTCTCTCTCTGGCTTCTCATGTCCCCCACCGTCCTTGCTCCTGTAATGCTTGTTTCTCCAGTGCAGAAAGACCCTTGAAGATCAGTGATATGAGTCAGTGGATAGAGAGGCTTACTGCACAAGCCCAGTGATCTGAGTTTGAGCCCTGGGACCCATGTGTATAGGCGGAAGGAGAGAACCGACTCCACGGAGTTCTCTGACTCTGTGATAGGCGTGCACTCAGACAGACACTAACAATGAACAAACGGAAAGAAGGATCCACTGAGTGACACTCAGGGGCCTTGTGGTACCAGCAGCCCCCTTTCTTGTTATTTCTCCCACCATCCCATTCTTTAACCAAGTTTAAGGGTTTTCCCCCCTCTTCCCTATATCCTTTCTTACAACCTTGAAATCTGTTTCCAGCCCTCAGAATCAGGTCAGCGTGCTTCTGGCCAAACACATTTTTCCAGTCTTCCCTAAGTGTGTCCTGGCGATGCTGAGCAGTGTCTGTCTGCTCCCTTGGGCTGCAGGCCAGTGAGACGCATTCAGTCGTGGGCTCCTTGGATGTCATCAGCCCCTCCCTGCCATCTTCTCCTTTCACTTCTGCCTAATGGATCCCGCTGTAGAAAATGAGTCTGCCTAGCACCTCCTATAGTCCCCTCCCCCTGCACAGCTCCTGAGATACAGGCAGAGCTACATGTCCTCCTTCAAACCAGGATGTGATACCAAGTGCACAGTGCCCTGGCAGCCCCTGCCCTGGATGCCTGCTCTATTATACATAGTGCCAGGGTCAGAGTGGGCTCCTCATGAGTACAGGCTGAAGAGGTAACACTTCTTTCAGGCCCTTCTTTCCTGGCATCATATCCCACTGTGATGTCTCAGCCTTGTGTGCATGTCCGGAGTTTCTTTCCCACTTCTTTTCTACCTTATCTTTTGAGAGAGAGGCTCTCATGGAATCTGGAGCTCACTGATTGAGCTAGGCTGGCTAGCCAGACAGTTGCTGAGCTGTACCTGTCTCTATCTTCCCAGCACTGCCTTACAGATGTGCGATGCTTGTTATGTAGGTGTTGGAGATAAGGACTCGGGTCCTCATGGTGGTGCAGCAAGCCCTTTACTATCTGAACCGGCCCCCATAGGCACCTCCCTCTCAGTAGGGTCTTATGTAGTTTGGGCTAGCCTCTGATTCACTATGTAGCTCAGGATTTCTTCCAATTTCTTATCCCCTGACCTCTGTCTCTCAACTACTGGGATTATAGGTATACATCATGACATCCAGTTTTAATGTGGTGTTAAGGGTGGAGTCTAAGGCTTTATGCATGCTAGGAAAATACTTTACCAATAGAATTTACATCCCCAACCCCTTGCTTTGGCCTTCTTAAGGTTATCACGGAGCCATCCCTATGGGGAGGGGTCAGGAAGATCTCAGCAAACATTTTATACAAAATGCCCAGGAAGTGTTGGCAGCTCCCGTTCTCTTCAAACTCCACATAGTTTTTCCCCCAGCTGATCTCTGTGAGGGAAACCATCCCAGTGTCCAGAGACTCAGTCACTTACCTGTACCAGATACTTAGTTCCGGAGTCTAATTTGCAGTCTTCTCCTGTAGAGGTGCCTTGGCTGACATTTGCTCCTTTCTACCCAGTCCACATCATGCTGGGTTTGCTTCCTGACTATTCCATCCTGACTGGAGCTTCACCCTTACCTTATAGGTGAGACCAGCTGTTCCAACAGGAAGAGGGTTTGGTCTGACATAGGCACAGGCAGTGACTCTTACAGCCAACAACAGAACATGTTTGCTCTCTACCTGAAGCACCCATCACTGCCCCTCAGGGTAGAGTCCCACGTGCATTCCTAGGTACACAAGGCCAATAGCCCTCACCCTAGATGGCTGATCAGCTCCCTCTGTACTCTGAGCTGAATCTCACTGAACATCTCTGACTCTTTCCATATAGCATGCACTCCAGGCTTCTGCATGTCCTTTTCTACCTGCTTAGCGTGTTCTCACCACCAAGAGATGTTACTTAAAAATGTCCTGTTGACATAGGGACTTACACAGTTCTTCTCATGAAAGCACCTTGCTAACCCTTCCCTGAGTACCCCCTTCCCAGGGCACCTCCTTTCCAGTGCGCTGTGCTGTTGATATCCAAACATGCAGAATGTTGTTAGCAGTTTTATATGGGGTAGCAGGAGCTAAATGGATGGCGTTGCGCTGTGCCCGTGGAACAGCAGGGATCATGCACCTTGCCATGCTGGATTTTAGGATCTCCTCTCTCTGGCCCTGTGCAGGTGTCAGAGTGTGACTCTGGTCATCAGTGTGTTTTCCACCACTGACATCACTGTTGGACTAGAGAAATTCTTGTTTACTACTGAAACTAGTAAAATCTTGGAGGGAAAAAAAAAAAACACTATTTTCACCCCAGGTGTTGATGGAAACCTTCATTTCCTGCAGACTTTCATGTCATGTTTCCTTCTCGCCCTGTAGATAGACAAAACACATAACCCTAGAAGAATGCCTGTGTGTATGGAGGTGTCAGTAAGAGAAGCCCTGAATAAAGAGAGAGGACATTGTAGAATTTGCTATAGTTTCTCTGGGTCTTCATGGGTACCTCCTTTAGATTGACCAGGAGTGACAGGAACTTTGTGAGGCAGTACTGGCTCCTGAGTCCGATGGGGCCTCTCAGATGAACGAAGAGAAGATATGGTTCTTCAAGAAGTTTGTCCCAGCTGTGGCTAGAGAAGGGTCTACCGTGAGCCTGCTGCTCCTGCCAGGCAGGCCTGTCGTCTTCCCCAGTGCCCCCTGCAGGTGCCTGTCCTCCGTTCCTGTTTGCTGCCTTGACTCCTAACCCCTTACTTGTTTTGCTTTGTTTGCATATATGTGACCAGCACTCAATATGCTCACAAATTGATCAGGACAGCTTTGTAGTCAGGTCCTGTGGATACTGAGGCATGTGTTCTAGGCAGGAGGTGACTTAGAAGATGACTACTTCCAGACAGATCACAAGAAGAACACCCCCCTCCCCAGTATGCGGAAATATCTCACATTCGTGGCCCAGGCTCCATGCTGTTAGGTTCTGTCTGCCATGTTTGGATGGTACTCTGTTGCTTCTTCCCAAGAGTGGCTCATTCAAAGCTAGCACATCTGTTAACACATCTGTCCAGACAGCCTTTGGCCAACCAGGGAGCTCTGTGGCTGAGTCCTGTAGGTTAAATGGGATGAAACAGCGCAGGCAGCCCAGGCCAACTGAAGTCAAGTCACCAGCAGCCATACATATTCCTTCTCCTTTGCCGAGTCTCCAGGGGCTGGTAAGTTATCCGGGCTCACCCTGCCAGACACAGAGCCACAGGAAGACACCCTTGTCCAGGTCCCCCACATGCTCGCCATGAGTGCCCAAATGCATGCCACATGCTAGGCTGTCGCAAACACATTTTCATTTTGATGTGGCTATTCTGAAGTCAGCGTGCCTGTACACATATGCTTTCTGTCAGCCCCATCATGATACCACCATTGCTCATGTTTCAGGCTTGTAAAGCTCACAGAGGGGTGTGTCTCTCTACTGAAGAGTATATTGCCAAAGGAAAAAGAAATCAGCAGTGAGATTCTCCTAGACCCAAAAGGACCTCTCCAAAGAGTGTACTCATTTCCTCACAAACAAAAGCCTGGGTTTTGCTTTTGAGAGACAGTGCATGACAGACCTGTCCCCGGGCATGTGAACTCAAAGGCTTTTTGCCTCCTTCTGCTGTTATCAGACCTGACACCTTTCGGGACAGCCACTGGGCTCTGCACCAGGCTCCTGTGCCTGAGATCATCCAGACAGGAGGAAGGTACCCACCATCCTACCCCCAATTCTGCCTGAGGGGCCCTGTGGGGTCCACACAGGATATCTTCTCTGGTAGCTGCAAAGTGCCGAGAATGATAAGAAACGTCTACAGTTCTTCCCTCATCTATCCTTCCCCCATTCTTTTCTTCTGTCCTCTCCGTAAGCTGTATTCTCAGAAGAACACAGGGCATAGAGATGGGATGCTGTCCCCAGTGAGTCCTGGCAGAATGACTTCTTGCTAAAAAAAAAATGGATAATGGTTGGGCCTCTGCCCAGTGAGAGCTTCTTTTCTCCTTGCGATAAAGGCAGAGCTTGGCTCACTGGTAGGTGAGGAGGCCAGGCCTTCACACCCTATGGCCATCCCCTGCTCCCCCCACCCAGTGAAAGGTGGGAGTGTGGGGGGGGGAGACAGAGCAAGCAAGAGAAGTGCACACACATACACTCAGCACATATTCTCTAGGCATGGGCAGAATCCTGCTCTGTAGCCTCACCCAGCCCAGGGCAGTTGCTGTCGGGAGTTGACCCAGCCTCATCTGGCCTATCCAGTTGGCGTTTGGCTGGAGGTTTCTGTATTCTCAGTCATTCTGTTACTCGTCCAAAGTTCTTAGCTGAGAGCTTTGCTCAGCAAAACCAGGCTTGAGGCAGATGGAACCATTTCGCTGCACCCTGGAACAGCACACGACTGGGAATGTGAGCATTTTACCTCGGCACCAGCAGTGTGTTTCTAGTTTTTTTATGCATTAGAAATAAGCCTCTGCCTATGAGTGGTCCTTTTATATGGAGCTCACTGTGGGGTCTTGCTTGTCACAGATACTCACTGGTCCTCTCACCTTTACTTCTGAAGTGCTAGGCCTATAGGAATAAGCCACCCTACCTAGTAGTTTAAAATGTCTTAACTTTATGGGTATGAATACTTATATTCCTATATGTGTACCATATGCATACCTCCTGGATCTCCTGAAACTAGGTTTACAGATGGTGCGAGTCACCACGGTTGGGACTGGGACATGAACCCAGGTCCTGTGCAAGAGCAACAAGTGCCATTCCCCATCAAACCATCTTTCCAGCCCAATACTTTAAAAATATTTGTTATGAAGCAGAGTTGGAGTTTATGAGGGAAGAGATTATAGATTTAAGCATAGGCTTGAAGGGAGAAGGAAAGACACCTATGAAAAGGACAGTTGTGCACACAAGATTGTGGGCCTGGGCTTCTCCAGAGTAAGACACCAAGTGATTCCTTGAAGGGCTGACTTTACACCACAGAGCAAGCATTATCTGAGTATCAGATTCCAGGGAAATCAGCCTCCCTGGGCTAGCCTCCAATGTCAGAGAGCTTTAGACTGCAGCTTGAAGGTCAGCTTGATTTACTGTGGGTTCTGCTGTTTCCCCCACAAAGACATTGCATTGGTTTTATGCTGCCGCATAAGTGGAATCCTAGGTTTCTAAGCTCTCTGACATCCATTGTGTTGCTGTTGCTACATCTCCAATTTCTGAGGCTCACCTCTCTGAAGCTGGCATGCCTGACTCACAGCCACGTGCTCAAGTGGCCTTACACATCACTGGCCTACTCAGTATTGTTCACAGCAGCAAACCATTAGTTCAATAACCACAGAACATGAGTGATTTTGGGGGGCTACTTTTCGGCCTTTCTCAGAGGAATCAAACCAATTTTGGGGTGACCCCTGTCCTCCAGAAAAAATCTGTTTTTAATGTAATCTCTACTCTTGTCTCCATCAGTAAGTGGTAAGGACCAGGAGCCTGAACCGGAGGTGGAAGCTGGGCAGGGTGCTGATGAAGTCAGCCAGGACATAGCATCTGCCCACAGGGGAGCAGAGAGCCAAGAAGAGCCGGTGCTGGAGCTAGAGCCTGAGGGAAGAGCTTCACTGAGTGAAAAAGAGAGGCAAAACGAAGAGGTGAATGAGAGGGACAACTGTTCCGCCTCCAGCATCTCGTCCTCCAGCAGCACCTTGGAGAGGGAAGAGAAGGAAGACAAACTGTCTGAAGACAGGGCGACTGGTAAATGGAACCCCTTCTCCGTGTGCAGAGGCTCTGCTGTTTTAGAGAGCCTGGAGTCCCTACCAAGGTGACCTGTGGGAACCGCTCACTCCCTCAGCTCTGTCACCTGTCCCCTAGTGCCAGGCAGCCAACAGCTTCCCACTACGGCTCAGGCTCTGACTTCCTATGCTGCCGGATCTCTTAGTTTCATAGTTGGTGAAGATGGTCCAGATGGTAGAATTATGCTGAGGAATGAGCTGTGGGAAAGAAAATCTGTTCCAATGTTGATCATGCCTAATTTAGTGCGTTTCCAATTTCCGCTTGAAGTTTGGAGACAGGTCGGGAAGTCATCTATTTCTTTAGAAGACTTGTTAGAGGGGAAGTATATAAAAACCACGGCCAGAATAGATATATAAAGCAAATTGAATTAGTACTTGTGAAATAGCATGGTTCACAGTGCATGGAGGTGAGATTGATGTACTAGACCAGCACATACAGGTTTTAGGTAGTTGTACACATTGTATTAGGCCCACTCCCAAATGTAACCTATATGTTTTTCCTTCTGGAACTCACTGTTTTCACTATCACCCCTGGAATCCATTCAATTCAGTTACAACTGGGAACTTTACAGTTAGGGTCCAAGCAGTACATTAGGTTGTATATCTAGACTTTAAGGATCTCATTGGGGTTTTAGTGACTTGGCTCAAAGGGTTATTCATACTACCCATGATATCTTTGGGCTTGGTTTTCCTATCTGTGACTTGTAAGCCATCAAGGTGATAAAAACTAGCATTCCTTATCAGTGGAGGAATGGACCA
Organism: Micromys minutus; assembly: GCF_963924665.1. Lineage (NCBI taxonomy): Eukaryota > Metazoa > Chordata > Mammalia > Rodentia > Muridae > Micromys > Micromys minutus. The sequence continues at coordinate 12,933,898 of NC_137977.1, forward strand.
GCCTTCAGTGAGCCACATACTAGAGCACACATTCAATTCCTAGGCTCCTCTTGCCCTGAACCAGGCACTGTATAGACTTATTAGTTACAACATTGAGAACACACTTTCTGAAGTCCAGACGAGTTAGTGAATGAATAAATTAATGAAACTATGCTCTCTTCCAATAGATTTATCAATGGCTTAGTCTAAAACAGTTTTGCTTGTGTTTTTTCCAGTTAAAACATACTGAGTTTGATTTTTCATATTACTTATAACCAAGATGTAACAAGAAAGGAATCAAAGACTATTAGCTCATATCTTGGAAATTAATGCACTAAAAATCTTGTGCCTGTCTTAAATACATATGTACTAAGTAGTACTATTTAGTTTCTTCCAAGTAGTATTATAGTAATTTCCAACTTCTAGATGCATTTCTCAATTTTAGCATAATTATGATCATAAGGTAAGTTCTCGGTAACTTTTGTCCTAGCTGACTTCTGTGCATTATGGATAATGTTATGAGTTAGTGTTACTCATCATTTTTGAGCTCAGTAATCCAACAAATTGGGTTAGGAAAACTAAACCAGGGAACAAAACTTCTTGGATCTGAGAGTGCAACTTTCTTCCAAAAAAGGACAACTTTGGAAAAATGGAGCCTCTTAGCTCCCAGGAATCTAGTATTCATTTTTCACAAAGAGCAAGTGGCATCCAAGTGTATAGATGTAGACTTCTGGTGACTTCTGCTTCACTCGAGGATGGAGAGAAGGATTAGTTCATTCATGGGAACTTACTAGCTCCTAAAATTCCACACTGTTCACAGTGTCTAACAGAAGAGTCATGGTAGCTTTTGCTCATGAAGTCATAGAGACATTGTATTTATTTCTCTAACTATTGTGTCTCTTACTAAGAAGTAAATTTGTAGTGATACAAAGTAAAGCTTCCAGGCCCCTTTGTTTTCCTTTCGTTTCCTGTTTGGCCCTGAACATGGTAATTGTCATAGTGTGCTATATGACACTTGAGGATCAGCAAGATAAGAGCTGGGGATGTCTGTCTTATTTGCCATGAGCCCTCACTTCCTAGCTGTGCCTAGAACACAGCTGGCCCAGAGGTTGCTGAGAACAAGTTTGAAGTTTGAAACAGTCACCAGGCCATTTTACAATGTAGTCCCTGTAGAGGAAATACCCCAGGTGCTTTAGAAAGAGCCCAATGGAGTGAGGTTTCTGTACTTTGCTTATATTATTAAATCAGTTCTAATAGACTGGGATTATTTGGAGGTGTTTATTGTAATATCCAGAACCCACTAAGAAAAATGTGTAAAGTTGTGTATTTAGGACACTATTTGAAACTCAGGGTGAATTAAAATGATGAAGATGATAATTATAGTGATGATGGTGCCAATGATGATGTTCACACAGCTCATTGGAGACCAAGGGGAGAGAAACAAAGGGAATAAATGAAAAGGCAAATAAACAACATATTTAAGCCCTTGCATCTCAATCATTAGTTTACATTAAAGGACAGACTGGTGGTAGCTTTTTAAAAAACACACCAACTATACCCGTGGAAAATTCTTTTTTTTTCCAATTCTCTTCATACACTATTCAGATCATGCTTTTCCCTCCTCCCAGCTCCTTTCAGATCTCTTCACTTCCTTGCTCACCCAATTCAGTGCCTTTTCTCTTTCTCTTTAAAAAAAGAACAGGCAAACAAAAAGACTCCCCTAACCCCCAAACAAAACAACAATAAAACACAAACACACACACACACACATACACACTACCCCACAAAAGCACAAAATCAGAAATCATAATATATAAGCAAAAGATCAACAAGACAAAAATATCCAAACCAAGAAATATGAAACTGAACATCTACAAAAATATCATTAAGTAGCTCTTTTCTAGTTCTCTAACAGAAGAAATAAAAAGTTAGGAAGCTACATTATGCAATATATTAATAATATTATCTATATTATAATTAATAATAAATTATATGATAATAATAAAATGGAAGTAAGTTATATTACTACCAAATACGGTGGACTACAGTGCAAAGGAAGTTGTCAAGGACATGAGGGACAATAATAATGTACAAAATGTACGCAAGAATTAAAAAAGCAAAGAATTAGGCAAGAAGGCCAAAGTCTTCAAAATGACCACCCTGTTGTGTTGTTATTAGTAAGAAAAGCTAGCATTTCCCACACAATGGAGAAGGACACGACTATCTCTTAGGAAAGACCGCTTATCTACTATCAAAGCAGTCCCTGTTTACAGGGAGAGCTGTGCTGACTTGAGCAAGAGTGGGGCACAAGGAAAGAGGCTAGGATTATGGCTGGAAGGTCTATCAGCCTAATGCCTGGCTCTACCACCTGCAGAGGATCACAAAGCAGGTGCCAAGGATTGGACCTGGTGCTAGGGTGGAGGAAGCTGCCATCAAGGGGGCAGCAAACCACTCCAGTGGCAGTCTAGGGAGGGTGAGAGAGCAAGTGAGAGGTGAGGTTTGAGGACAGGTAAAGGTCAAAGGTAAGGAAGAGGCAGGCAGAAAGAGGGAAAAAGACTGGTGAGTGTGACATCAGGAACGAAAGACCAGGGCACTGAACCCCACTGGCCACCTTGAAAAAAAAAAAAAAAAACAGTTGTAAAGGGCTGGGTAAGCAGAAGCTCGTGTCTATGAGCCTTACAAAGGAGAGAAATGGGAGCAGTGAGTGAAACAACTTCAGAAGTAATATTATCTTATGGGGGAGGATCAGAAGCTGGAGTGATGTGGAGATAGGAGTCAGGAGAGGCTTTAAGATGGGAGAAAGTTCACCTGTATTTACTGGAGAAGCCTGGGGGTGGGAGGAGCGGAAAGGTCTTAGTAGGAGGCGCAGGGAAGTGCTGGTGAGAGGACCCAACAGAGAATCACCCAGTGGTGTCCTAACACTCAGAGTGCTCGGTCCTAAGGGACAGTTGTAGAGAGCCACAGGACAGAGGCTGTGCCTGAGTTCTCATGGAGATAGGAGGCTGGAAGCTGAATGGCAGAGCTCTTTGGACCTCGTCTGTTAAACTGGTGAACTGCAGAAGTAAGACAACCCGGAGGATGAACTGTGCAGGCAAGTGAAAGAAAAGAGGAGACGGGTGGGGGGCATTTCAAAGAAAGGGAAGACTTCTCGGTAGCATTAAGGCCCCCAGAGATGGGACCATTAACCTGATAGTAGGGTTGTGGTGTAGAGTCAGGGGACAGATGTCCCTCTAGCCCTTGCACTGGCCTAGGGGGGCACTCCCTGTTATTCCTAGCCTAGCTAGGACAGATGTCCCTTATCTATATATGGAGGCTTAGATTTTGACCTGCTGTCACAGGAGGAGGAAAGGGAAGAAGCTATGTAGTGCAGGTAGGAGCCAGAAGTGCTGTCATTTAGGAGATTCTGATTCCTCAGCTGTGTTCATCTGCTTTGAGTGCCTTACCTTAGTGACTCCTTAGGAGCTGCTCCTTCGTGTCCACCTGTTTTCATACATAACTGGTTTTCTTGTAGATTGGAGGCCCCCTGCAACTTTCTTACCACTTCCTTCTCATGTCCCTTCAGGTTTGTGGTCCGGCAGCCTTCAGGATGTGGGTGTAAATGGACAGGGTGGTGACATCCTTACCAGCAAACGGTTCATGCTGGACATGCTGTATGCCCATAACAGAAAGTCCACAGAAGATGAAGAGAAAGGTGATGGCGAACCTGGGAGGTCTGCACAGGAGGTGGAGGCAGTGGCCAGCCTGGCCACCAGGATATCCACTCTGCAGGCCAACTCTCAGGCCCCAGACGAGAGCATCAAGAGGGTGGACATTGGCTGTTTGGACAACCGGGGCAGTGTGAAGGCATTTGCTGAGAAATTCAACAGTGGAGAAGTAGGAAGAGGCTCCATCTCCCCTGATTCAGAGTCGCAGGACAAGGTCCCGGATACACCACCAGCACAGCCGAAGACTGAGTCTGATTACATCTGGGACCAGCTCATGGCCAATCCAAGGGAGCTAAGAATCCAAGACATGGATTTCACAGACCTAGGGGAGGATGATGATATTGATGTTCTGGATGTGGATCTCAGCCACCGAGAAGCCCCAGGGCCACCCCCACCACCTCCTCCCACTTTCCTGGGTTTGCCACCCCCACCCCCTCCACCCCTATTGGACAGTGTGCCTCCCCCACCAGTCCCCGGTAATTTATTGGCTTCTCCTGTGTTCAATACTCCTCAGGGCTTAGGGTGGTCCCAGGTACCCAGGGGTCAGCCAGCATTCACCAAGAAAAAGAAGACGATCCGACTGTTCTGGAATGAAGTCCGGCCCTTTGAGTGGCCAAGTAAGAACAATCGTCGGTGCAGGGAATTCCTGTGGTCAAAACTGGAACCTATTAAGGTGGACACTTCCAGACTAGAGCACCTGTTTGAGTCCAAGTCTAAGGAGCTGTCTGTCACCAAGGTAGGCTGGGCCCTGGAGTTGTTCTTGCTTAGGAGAGGAGAAGAGCAAGAGAGCTTTGTTCTTGATGAAACAGCCCATCTTGTTGGTTTTGGCTATTTGATAAGAAGTCCATGGGACTGAAAAGTCTAACTTCTCAGATAAAATGCCTTAAATCCATGCTATGGCAAAATGCACAGTAGCACATCAGACAACCCAGGCTAAGAAGCAAAAAGGCCAATCATGGCTGACCGTGTAGCCCAGGAGCAATGTCAGCACACTCCAAAGGAACTGAACTTGCTCACTTAGCATGTTCACTGAACATGATCATCTACTGTCACTTCAAGGGAGGGGACCATAGTAGCACTTTGAACTTAGCTCTAGTCACTCAGTGCTTTGCCAGAGGCAATAATTCAGTCTCCGAATAATCCTCTGAAGCGACATACTAAAACTGTCTAGATATTCAGTAATGACATATTTGCATCCCTATAAGAGATATGCATTTAAGTTGTTTATTTTCATAAATGCAAGAGAACCTGCAGGCATCACTATTGCAGTATTGTTCACACGGGCGTTACATAGAATTAGGTGTGGGAAACTCTACAGAATGGTTGGACATAACCCCATGGTCAGCACATTCTGATATAGAAATGAGTAACAGATTGTATTTCCCAATAATATGTGCTTTAATAACACCTCCATTTTATGTCTCAACCCACAAATATGTGACTCAGGATACACAAGGTCATCTAACTAGCTCATGTCCGAGAACCATACAACTGAGTCAGAGGAACAACTGCAAGAATTTTTAATGTTTTAAGTAAGTTTTGGGTTTTCTGTTGGGTCAGATGAAGGCCCAGCAGGACATAAAGGCAGGTAAGAGCTGATATCTCTGAGTCAGTTCTTTCCCCAGCTGATTCGTCCATTCTCAGGGTGTGTGTGTGTGTGTGTGTGTGTGTGTGTGTGTGTGTGTGTCTAAGAGGAAGTGCCATGGCTTCCTCTTAGAAGTTGAGTTATGCTGAGGGACCAGCTGGGTGACATTTATTGGTCAGTCTTCTTTTAAATCCATGTGGAGATCCTTAAACTTCTTGACCCCCTTTGCCAACTGGTGTTTATCCCAGTGTCTATTTCTGCCCAGGCTCAGAGAGGATACGATTCTCCATTATTTCCTGCCTCAGAAATATCCTAAAGTCAGAATTAAAGCTTCTTTACTGTAAGATCTGAATTACTGAGCTTGGATGCAAATTATCTCATCAATCCTGTTCTTTTGAACACCTACTCTCAGTGTATCCATATCCTGACGTTTTCCAGGGTGCTGTCACCCAGTGCTTAGGTGCCCATATGCTGTCCTCCTCTTCGTACGGTCAGCCTGGCATTGTGGGGAAGACCAGTGGAGAGTTAGGTCATGACCCATCTCATATACTACGCTGGACCCACTGACCCAATTGGCTTCCCTCCTCTCTCTGCTTCCTCCCTCTGTCCTTCATGTACTTATTTGGCTGGCTGTGCTGCTGGCTTCCCACTGCTGCTCATATCCTGGAGGTTGCTGGGCAAGGCTGCCTGTGGCCTCCGGACTGAGACTAAAAGGGGAGGCAGGTTAGTAGTGGAGGCATGATTAACTTGGTAGAATTAAGTTACCAGGAGAAGTGAGTGTTACTTTACCCATCTCCTTCTTCGCTTGGTTTCACTGTTGTTGACATGGCTGGGGATAAGCTACTGGCTTCCATCCTCTCAGCACCAGAGTTCTATTCTTACCTGTAGTAGGTGACCACCCCCTGAAATAGTAATATAAGGCCTTGCTAATGGCTAATTTTATAACCATGGTTGGTTAAGCAGGGACATAAGGGAATAGTCAGTCATCCACATTGGAGAGTTCAGCATCTTAAGGTTGCGTCAACTGCAGATGGAACTCGTTTTTTAAAAAAATGTGCATTTGTGCTGAACATTTATAGAATGTTTCCTTGTCCTTATTCCCAAAACAATACAACAGCTTGTACATGGCATTTGTATTATGCTAGGTAATATTAATAATCCCAAGATGATTTAGAACACTCTAGAGTATTCCAAGGGTTATGTACAAAGTATGTAAAAATCCATTTATGTAAGGCATTTGAGAATTATTGCACTCTCTGGTGGTCCTGTAACTAATCCCCTAAGGACACTGAGAGACAACAAAACTGAAATATTCATTAAATTGTTTCCAGAATGTTGTGCAGTGAAACTTAGGAGCATATACCTTTGAGGGCTTTTTGTTGTTGTTGTTGTTTGACTGTCTGTCTGTCTGTCTTTCTTTCTTTAAAAAAATTGTTTTAAGGAAATGTGAGCCAGAGCTAATTTTTGAAATGTTAAAAGGGGTGAAAATGCCAATTAATATTATAGCGTCACCACCTTGGAGAGATGAGTCCTTTTTGTATGTGTTACCAATTCCAACATAACTAACTCCACATCTGTTTTTGATCACTGACTGTGATTTTCATACAACACAGCTGTAAACTGCCACTTCCGAACTCTGGCTCATGAGAAGTTTCTCATTAAACACAATAGCCTACAACAAAAATGAAATCAACTTCGCAAGACAGCATGAAACAAAGGGAGCTGGGTTTCGTTTCTATTGGAAAACTGACACCAGACCAAAGGGATAGGGTATGGCTGTGATTATCCAGTCATGCCCACCCCAAAGATTCACTTGTGAGAGCCAGTGCTGAGGGGGGGCACTTAATAATCATAAGAAGAACAAAAAGATGCCTTACTTCCTGGGTTTCTCTTCAAAATTAGTTTGTGAAACAGAACCCACTTTTCTGACTTGGCAGCAAATGTCTCTAAATCTCTTCCATTGTTTTGTGTGGAGACCGAAACCCTGGATAAGGCTTACCATTCATTTGTACTGTGGCTCTGAGATGTGGTGATGTATGTTCAAGTGATTCCAGAAAACTACTTCAGGGAAGAGAGTCCCCAGAACATGTGGACTTGACATGAGGAGCTCTGTGAAATGGCCTTCCCAATTCTTACACCCAGTGGGGGCTGAAAAACCCTTTACTTTCAATGGGCACCTTCTTTATATCCCAGTTAACTTCCAGACCAAGACAAGTGTGGAGAAAGCAGAAGGGTGACAAGGCGAGGACCTGGTTTTGCTCTTGAGAACATTATGGTTCCTTGGCTTTATTTGGGGAAGGGTCTCAGATAAATTTGGTGGAAATTTGTTTAGTGTGTTATCTATTTTTCTATTGCTGCAACAAAACACCATAATCAAAACAAGTTATACAAGAAAGAGTTTATTTGGGCTTACAGTTCCAGAGAGGGTCGGAGTCCGTGGTGACAGAGCAAAGAGATGGCAGCAGAGGGCGGCTGCAGGGGGCTTACATCTTGGACTGCCAGCACAAAGCAGGAGCTAACTAGGAAAGGCTAGCCCCCGACACACCTCCTCTAGCAAGGCCATAGCTCCTAAACTTGCGGACCGGTATCAGTATTTATGAATTAAGTATTCAAATGCCTGAAACTCTCATTTAAACTACCATGCTCTGTTCGCCCTGAATTTCTTAGTATATCAGAGACTACTAACAAAGACTTTTGAAAGAAATATAGAGATGGTGATTTAACTAGCCAGGGTAGAAGCCTCAATCGGGGTGATATTTGTTGCTGGTTTTATTGTCTCCCTGTGTAGCTCTAGCAGGCCTGAAATTTTACTGTGCCGACCAGGCTGGCTTCAACTTTGCAGTAGATGTTCATGGCTATTTCCCTTTGTGTTGGGATTAAGGGACTGCACACCTGCCCAGGCCTAGGCTGAGTGGTTTTTAAAGTATCTTAGATTGTAAAGGATATTCAGAGTTTGTGTTTCCTTTAAAGTGACACGTGAACATAGCCTCCTGACACCTTCCATGGTGACATCTGGTCTGGCCTTGTCTCTAAAGATGAGATAAAGATATCTGTACTTCACATTCACATATGAGAGAGTTTGTTATGTTCTTTATGACACCAGAAAGCCCAAATTCTGCTTAGAGGTTAGAAACACAACATTTTATTCCTGTGCTGCTACTACAGTTGGTAACAGTCTCACTGTGTCCTCTGCTTATGGGGATAGGAAAACACAGGATGTCCAATGTCCAATTGACTTCAGCTATCAGAGTCTCAACAGCATGAGAAATTAATACCTTCCCCCCTTAATAATAAGGCAAGCCTATTCTCGGGTAGAATAATTTTTTATTCCCTCCCCCATTCATTTTTTAAAAACAGAGTCTTATTATATAAGCCCTAACTGGCCTCAAACTCAAAATAATTCCCTTGCCTCAGATTTTTGAGTGCTGGGATTAAAGGCATGCACCACCATGCCAACTAAAGATTTTATTCTAGTTTAACTAAAGAATTTTTGTTTTGCCCTTATATAGACTTAGGTTTTTTTTTTTTTTTTTCATTCATTTTGCTAGAAAGCTTTGCTATGTATCTCTTTATGAGTCTCATGGAAAGATTAGAAAAATTATAGAGTTCTCATCCTTGTGACATCTGTATCATTGCAACGTGTAACCTTATAACTGCCGCTTTCTCAAGGGAGAGTTTTGAGAATATCCCAGAGTGTCATTCTTGGTGGGAGTGAGCCAGGCGTCAGCAGGCATGATTTACCATTTCTAGAATGGCCAGGCTAAACCAGACCCAGACCAGGGTCCGTGGAACCTGCTGCCAAGCAGCTCATGCAGAGGCCAGTTGCCTTTCATGGAAGTGCTCTCAGATTCAGCAGCCTTCTCCAAGACTTGGGGAGTTCTCCAAAGACATCATATCCTTAGATGGGTTTCTATTTTCAATCACAGTACCTTCCGGGGTGACAAGTTCAGTGTTTTCAATGTTTCACTTTCTAAACATTTTGATCCTCTGTTCTTAATAAAATTACTCTTTAAAATGTCAAGAGGGTGAGCCCAAGACATAGCTCAGCAGTACAGTGTTTGCCTAACGTGTGCAAGGCCCTAGGTTCTATCCCCAGCAGGGAGAAGAAACAAATCAAAGAGATGATCTTAGCAAATGAAAACCTTATACTGATTGTAAATGTCTTTCTGACTTTTCTCATTGCTTTCTGAGTCTTCCTCCTCTGCCTTCCAAAGCTTGGAGGCAAAGTGGCGGCCTTTGTCATTCCCTAGGATGTTAGCTGAAAGTGGGCTGCAGTCATACACTCTGATGTGGCCTCACACCCTCTGTAACTATTCAGAGTCAAGTTCGAGTTTTTACATGCAGCTCCTGAAACCTTTGTTTTTAGGGATAATGGTTTGATCTACTCTCAAACCTAACTTTTACATCTCTAGCCCAGGTAGCATTAGCCCTTCGTGTCTCCACTAAGCACCCATTTCGGCCAAGCCTAAGCATGGCTTGGCTGCTCCAGACACTCTCATTTATCTGTCACTCTTTACCCTCTGGAAAGCATCAGACATTCAGGCTTCTGGTTCTCCTTCGGACTCTAGAGCTGTTGTTATCAGTCACAGTCCATGTAGACCAGTCTGCCCAAGTGGCTGCCTCTTTTGCATTTGTGTGCTGTCTGTTGAAGCCTCATTGTAAAGACATTCAGCTCTGTCTTCCTATACATCAGATCCTCGTCCTTCTGGGACAACCTGAGAAAAAGGTGCTGAACCCCTTGTCTTCCTTTCCACCCCTTCTCTCTATGAGGTCTTCTTTCTTTCCCCTGGGCACATAGGGTAACCTCCTGTTACCTTTTATCCATCCTGGCTGTTTATGCACCTCACCCTTTCTCTGCAGTGTTCTTGGTTAAGTGCAAAAGAAATGAACAAAAATCCATGCATGGTATCAAGGCCTGAGGCATATCTCCAAAGATCATCCTGGGCTTTGGGGGTAAGAGTTGCTACATAGACTCTCAAAGGAGGAACTCTGTTTCATAGGCTTCATGGAACTAAACCGGCCTGGAGACTTTTCAAGGTCCCTCCCTTCTTAAATAAACAAGTCCCCCTTTCCCTTGGACATACTTGGGAAAGTAGCATATTTCAACACAGCCCTGCAGCTATTTCCCTCACAGGGTTGCATACCTACTATGCAAAAGCAGATACACAGTAGAGATAGCCCTGTTTTTATGTTCAGCCATCCCATAGTTACGCACTCAAGCCTAGAGCCTTGGATGGCAGGTTCTTTGTTCCAGCATTCCTCCCATCCTGACCATTCTTGAAACTTGCTGAACAGGAGGGCTCCTGGGCTCAGGCAGCTTCAAAGCAATCATTCAGAGGGTACTTGTCCGCAAAATGTGGTCAGAGTTTCTCCTGCATTCTAGTTTGTGAGGTTTTTCAGGATATAGCCTCATCCCTGACAGGTCCCAGGCTGAGTAGAATGGCTCATATACTGACTTTCTCCCTGGGACCTGGCAGTATCCCAGATACTCTTAAGGGTCCAGCTAGAGAGTTAGTTTTTGCAGACCTGGCCTTTTCATCAGGAAACACTGGTCTCCTGTTGGAATCCTTGCTCAGTGATCACACACCATCACTGGGTACAGTTTTCCTTAAGTGAGCCACCTTACCTTCTTTGCCACCATAAGAGTATTCTGTGACTCAAAACAGCCATCCTCCCAGATGCCTTTGCACCAAGGGGAACCTGGGCAGTTGTAGAGGCTGAACCAGTCTCCTCCACTGCCACCCACACATAACTTCCTGACAGCTGAAGGGAAAAGTGGACACAGCTTGTGTCCCAGCTCTGGAGGTAACAAATGCTGACTTAGTCCAAACATCCTGTGTTTATCTGTTAAGGCGGCCATAATAAAATACTATACACCAGGCTGGAGAGATGGCTCCCTTTGTTGTTGTTCTAGATAACCCAAGTTCAATTCTCAGCACCCACACAGTGGCTCACAGCCATCTGTAACTCCAGTTCTGGGGCATCTCATGCCGGCTTTTCAACTCTACAGGCACCAAGCTTGCACATATATGCAAACATTCATGTAGGCATACCATTTATATACATAAAAATAAATACATGTAAGTGTTTGAAAAATCATATACCCAGTGGTTTAAACAAAAGAAATGTATTCCTTATAGTTCTTGAGGCTATGTGGAGTTTAAGATGAAGATGCTAGCCAGGTTAATTCTGCCAATGGCTTTTTTCCTGCCTTTCTTTCTTGCTGTGTCCCTATAAGAACACTGGTTCTGTCATGAGGATTCTGCTCTTCCCACCTTACCCAAACTATTAATGCCTTCAAAAGTCTGGACCTCTGATACTAGATTCTATCTCTTCGGAAATTAGGAGACCAACAACTAAATTTGGGAAGGGATGTAAACTTTGGGTTTTAAAGGCTTACAACTTGAATGCTAGTCATATGCTAGCCTTGTGCTAGCCACAAGGATGGGGGGGGGGGCGAGTCTGCCTCTGAGAGGCACCCATACCATTGTGAAAGTAGCTACCCAGTGTTCTGTGAGGGATGCTAGAATACCTCTAGTTCTCAGTTCTCTTTGGTGTCTATGCTTGTTACCCATCCCCTTTCTAAGGGCACATGCCTTTTCTTTTCTCTTACTTAGAAGGACCCTCTCTTATTTGCAGCGGGCAGCTGCATGATAGTTAAGCATACAGAAAAGAGGAGGCACTCTAGTCTGAAGGATGTAGGGCATTCAAATCATGAGGAAGGCCCTAGGATGATCCATGAACCTAGGGGCTGGCATGCCAGCTACACTGAATGTCTTCACCAGCCTGTCTTCTTAGCCTGGGTATTCACTGCTATAGATATACTATTTACACTGAGCCAACCAAGACATATCCTAACACCTCATAACACACATGGAAGGAAATCTAAAAGGCTGGGAGTGGGGTAGGGAAGGGAACAGGTTTTGCTCTTGCACAAAGCAATTCTCCTATTGAAGGAAAAATCAATGTTATTTTGTAGTGTGTCTGACTCATGAAGTTCCATTACTGACCCAAGCTTAGAGGCTACTGAGTACCTTAGCCTTGATCTGTCTCCCTCTGCCCCACACTCTCTCTCTTGTGGTGAATGGCATCCAGTTCTTCCCTGACCCGAATCTGGGACATTTGCTCTTTCCTCTAAATAAGGAGTGAAACCCAGGATGACACATTAATCTTTTGATTTTTTTTCTTGTTTTATCACTAAGAAAATAGCTGCAGATGGTAAAAGGCAGGAGATCATTGTCCTGGATTCCAAGAGGAGCAACGCCATCAACATCGGCCTGACTGTGCTGCCCCCTCCAAGGACGATTAAGATAGCTATTTTGAACTTTGATGAGTATGCCTTAAACAAAGAAGGGATTGAGGTAAGGCAAGTTCTATGAAGAGTCATTAGTGTTATGAAATGTGCATCACAATGTGGCACTGAATATAACTTTGGTTTGCAATCTTCTTTACTCAACTGGACTCTATTATTAATGATTCTTAGATGTTTATTCTGGGCTGGGCTGCTTGTGAAGTTCAGAAGTCATGCTGCTTGTGAAGTTCAGAGATCTTGACTCATTTATGGACCTCAGCTTTAACCAAATATTGCTTACATCAGAAAAAAATTATCCTGCCCAGGTCTCCTTCCATGTCATGTTACATGTGTCTAATAAGACTTATGAATTGTACTCTTTCATTAGGTGCCTTCATGTCTATATAAAGGACATATTTTGATCTTAAAAAAAAGATGTGATTTTGGAATAGAGATAAGACTCACCTACCATACACAAATTCCTGGTTTGATTCCCAGGACTACTGAAAGTGGGTATGGTGGCACTGGCCTGCAATCCCTCTACTTCGCTCATCCTCACTTACACATTGGGCTGAGGCCAACTTGGGCTACCTGAGACTTTGTGTTAAAAAGAAAAAAAAAAACAGTTTTTGTTGTTGTTGTATCATCTGCAGAGCAGAACAAGCCAGCTGAAGCTTCCATGCTTGCTGATCTGTTAAGGGTAGAGAAAGATGAGAGATCGCACAGTAGATAATATTTCTCACTTTATGGTTCATATTTAATCTCAAATTTGGGTTTCTATCCTTCCTTATATCATTAAGTTTTCAGATAAAAGATGTATAACTTTTATATTTATATTAAGCTTTTAGAGCATTGGAGCTAGGCAGATATCTATTGTGTTAGCCATTACAATCTACGTCCACATCAATAATTCTGAATTATAAATTGGTATGATCCATTTGGGATGCTCTTAATTCCAATTGGTCAGCCTATATGGTCATGTTTTCATAGCTCATCTACCCCATGGTATTTCTCCTCTTCCATCTCTTTCTCCCTCCTTGTCCCCAACCTCTGACCCCAAGCCTGGGAACCCCAAAACCCACCTATTTTATGCCCAGCTAGAGACTGTGGGCATCTTTATTCACCAATTATGGATAATTTGGGGGAAAAGGTAACATAGTGTCACTTAGGTTTATGTGCAGATTCTCTTGTTCATGGGAACAACCAGCGTCCATGGAACAGCTGATGAGGCACACCAGACCTGGAAGACAAAAATCACTGCTCATCAAAGTCTCCTACTCTCATCCCACAGTATATGCCAGCAAGAGCCACATATATTTGTATTTAATACTACATATATATATACATATATGCATATATATGTATATTAAAAAACCAAGCGTCAGTAAGTCTCCCCCTTTCTTTGTCTAAATAAAATAGCCTTTATAATTATTATATCTTGGTGAGTTTAGAGTTCTATATCTTAGACAAATTTTATCCAATTTTGAAATATTAACATAAAAACATCTTAGACTTAGAACATCTTCTTAAATTCTAAGAAATTTAACATTATAGTAAGATTATGACTATTTAGTCTTTAATTCTATCAGAGACCTGAGAAGGAGTAAATGTTATTTGAGTATGCAGGAAGTGTTGGGATGCAACTTTCAATGGTTATAGAAATGACAGAGAGAGTTGACCTTCTGGACAGTCCCTAGTATTCTCTATAATGCTGGAGGATCTATCATCAGCTTCTGGCTCAGGATATCTGACAGACCTTATGAGAAGCAGTAACATGAAGGGCTTGTTTACCTTGTCTTGGCAGAGTTTGGCAATCAGTTATCCTGTGTCCGTTTGTCATTTCTTGATAGCATTTTGTCTGCAAATGAATTTGGGGAATTTTTTTTTTTTTTTTTTGCCCTGTAGCTAGTTTGCCATAATTGACACAATTTCATATGGAGGCTTTTAATGCTCATAGTCTAATGGGGTATTGCCAGGAGTTGACATGTCTTAATGTCAAAAAAATCTTAAATTAAATAAATTCTGGTTACATGCAATATTCTATGAGTCCCTGAGATTTTTGAAGACCATATATTTATTTATAGCATATCTGAATTGTCAAATGTTGCCTGTCTCCAGCTATTTTCTGTATAACCCAGGATGTATATTTTTGTGATAATTCAGACTAGTACTGATAAGACCATGAATTTGATTTGACTATTAACTTGCACTGATTATCCTAAATGGTTTGTAATCGCAGTTATTAAAAGGATTATGATTAAACCTATTATTAAAGGAGTTTGCATAGGCATAATACCTTTATAAGAGTTGAAGCATATAAATATGTTTTAACAAATTAATCTTAAATTTTGTATCAACATACAAAGATTTATATTAATGAAAATCTTAAACTTGCATCATTATACAAAACTAGGTACCAATGTAACATAATATAACCTCAATTCTATATCAAAATATAAAAATTTCTACCAATGTAAGATTATGGCTCTAAGATGTTTTGTGTTTTTAAAGTAGATTTAATAATCCACCCCATTTGTCCAAGTTTTATAGTATATATATATCCCCCTTTTTCTTCTCTCTCTCCTCCTCCCACATTTCTTACCCTCCTCATAGTCCCACACCTCTGACCCCAAGAACAGGAACCCCAAAACTACACTCATTTTTCTGCCCAGCCTTAGGCTATGAGTACCTTTATTCACCAATCAGGGATAACTTGGGGGAGGGCAAGGATAGATAGCATCACTTGGTTCTATGTGGGGATTAGCTTGTCTCTGGGGGGCAATTAGGCCTTGGGAGACAATATTTAGCATTACAATACATAGCAAAAGACCAAATATTAATATTTTCCTGCTGTGAAAGAATTGCTGACCCTCCACATGGTTATGCTCTCCTGCCTCTGTGAGGTGGTGCTAGATTGTACCAGGTGAAACCTCTTATCGTGATGATGGAAAAGGAGAGGAGCTACTAGACAACCTGCAGATTTGCACCCATGGGTAATATAACCTGGAGATATCTGGGTAAGAATGAGGAGTCTTGGGACACTGCTTTGTGATACTGGGTGTCCCATTCTTCTATTGACAAGAAGCCTTCCACATCTAAGGTTTGTTCATACACGGTCTTGTTTGCATAACTTGAACGTAGATAGAACCTGTGAAGCCTCACTCTTGAGAACACGAGCCTTTGGCAGAGGGGTCTACAGAGAGGAAGGTGTGGCCACAGTTCTAGGCTCACCGAGAGCCCTGGGTAGAGAAGAGGGAAGTGAGCATACAGCATGTGCAAGATTTGAAGACCAGCATGCCAGGTATACCTTTGTGGTTTGGGAAGAAGAAACAGTTGCAAGAAAAACTATCCACTACCCTGAACATACAGCATCCCTGCCAAGTTTATGTTAATACAGGAGGTGACTTCACTTGGAAAGGCAGTTCCATTAAAATGGGCCATCAGTCTTTGGCTGGTACTCTTATAAGGAGAAGGATATTTAGACACAGATTAGAGTGCCACTTGAATCAGAGGACACACACAGAGATTCATGGAATGGAAATCCATGTGATGGTGGGGGCAGAAACTAGAAGGACATGCTTACAAACCAAGGGATGCCAAGGATCATGTTGAACATCCGAAGCTGGGAGGCAAAGGAATGTTCTCCTCTCCAGCCTTCAAAGAGAAAGCATATGCCTCCTACAACCTTGATTTTGGAGATCATGAGAGAATAAATGTAGGTTGTTTAAAGTCACTTGATTTGAGCAACACTGTTACTACAGAAACAATAGGACATGTAGCTAATACACTAAATACTAGTGGTACCTACCATCCCCCACACTGACACACAACCAGATATGTCTCCATACACTGATAACCTCCCCTGGGGAGTATAAGCATCCCAGCCAAGAACTCCTGATTGGAACTACCTCCATTTTCGAGGACTGACTTTCCTTCAGCTGTTCTCACATAGCTATGGAGACCGTGGACTAAGCCCTCCTGTAGAATGTGCAATGCAGTACACTGTCTTCTCCTCTTCATGGCATTGACCTCAGTACCTGAGTGGCATAGAAGATCTACATTCGTGTGCTGGGAAGTATCCAGGCCATGTTCTGGACTCCTGTCATCCAAGAGTTAAAATGAGACTAAGAAGAAAAAGCAATTGTCAAGTTACAGACCTTTGATAATAAGATCTTAATGTTATTAGCAAAGGTCTGTAAGTTGACAATCATCTCTGTTAATGTGCACAGGCCTTCAGCCAGACCTTCTGCTTCCTGGATATACACATTATGTCATGGCATCTCAGCTTCATAGGGCCATTGGAAAGCTCTGTGCTACGAAACACAATTAGGATGTTTTAAATCACATCCTGTGCCATTGCCTAGCAACTCATGGTATGAATCTGGATTTGTCATACAAATTAACTCTATTAAGGAAATGGTTTTCCAGCTGTAGGAAGTTATTTTAGAATCATCTCTAGAGAGCATCAATAGTAGTTTTCCAGTAAAATGCATAAAATGATCACAAACGGAAATGGGAAAACAGACTCCCCCCCCCCCCTTTGCTTTTATGATATTTAGAGTGTAGTCCACTTAAAGGCAGCACAACACAATGGTCATTAATGACATTTAACTTGGCTCACTTTGGCTGTCAGACCCAGCATCATCCTAGAGGCAGAAATTTCCTTTAACCATTTGTGCCACAGAATCGCTTTAAGGAGTTTGTGTTTTACAATGCCTGTTCTTGGCTGGCTTGATGGGTGCTGGACATAGGCGAGTCTTCTCATGGAGCGACATAGCTGGCTCAGGGAGCCAGAATGTCCGGAAGATGAGACACAGCTGTTCTCCTCATAGTGCTTGCATCCACATATGAGTGTCGATGGAAGATGGGGCGACTGGTGTGACGTGAGGGGCAGCCTAGCACCTCTCCAGCTCTGCATGGGGAAGCTTCAACAAATCATTTCATCTGTGCTGGACACGGCAATCTCTGCACCACTGTGCCTCCTCAGAGTCCTCTAAGATGGAAGGAGATACCAGCAGGGTCTTTCCGTGGGTGGTTCTTTGAGCTGCTGCAGGAAAGTGCATGGATGGAATGGCATCTTCTCCAAATAATGCAAACCATTTACAGCGTCCCTATTGCCACACACATGTCCTTGTAGCATGTTCTTCGTCACCCCGGCCAGGGTCTGTCAGAATGAACAAGTAAAATCATTATTGCCATGTCTCATCTTCAGGTAAATGGAATGGCCAAACTCGACCTAGCATATAGGTCCAAAATAAAGAACATATTTGCATTGTTTATGGGAGCAGCAGAATGGTGCCTTCTGGTATGAGAACAAATATCATTATTATAGTAATGCAGAGACCTTGTTTAGAACAGTGGTTCTCAACCTGTGGGTCATGACCCCTGATAAACCTCTATCTCCAAAAAATATTTACATCACAATTCATAGTAGCAAAATTACAGTTATGAAGTAGCAAGGAAAATTATTTTATGGCTGGGTATCATCACAACATGAGAAACTGTATTAGAGTGTTATACCATTAGGAAAGCTGAGAGCCACTGGCCAAGGAAGAAAGTGAAGAAAAATTCAGATTATTAATTACATTTTAGTCTTGTTAGATGTTCCTTTCCCTACAAAATCAAGTGATGGTTCAAAAGGGAATCATCAAAGAACCTACCAATGTGACAAGAGTCTGACATAAGTCTTGCCTTCTGTTCATCTGTATCATTTCTGGGGGAGGAAAGATCCACCAACTCACAGGAGGTGGCTCTGCCCTACTGTCCCCCTGTCCTATAGCCGTCCTTATCGACAGTGGTATGAAGAAAAGAGAAACTAGAAGGTCGTAGGCCCAGAGTCCTTGGTGGTGAAGAAACGGTTCCAATTAGAGAAGTGAATAGCAAAGGAGAAATGTTCAGTTCCCTCAAAGGGAACAAAGCGTGTGGGAACATGTCTCCTGGAGATTATAAAAGGTGCTGGCAGGCTTTTGTTTTGAAATTCTTCTTATGCCTAGAACAATTTAAGCATTATGAAAATTAAAGTGCACCTTTTTTTTTTGGCTAACAATTTTGAGTCCAACCGTGGATGTTTTTAGAGTGTTATCTGTTTGAATTGTTTGGATTTTTTTTTTATACACTGTCTTTGTGAACAGTGTGACCTCCAGAATTCTGGCTAAATCTCTTCTGATACTCAAATTCTTCTCACATAGTCTCATCCTGGGGCCACACTGAATAATATCATCTGCTCTATAGTGTCTTGACATTACCACAGAGGACTGTTTCATTCTGGGGATGTACCACGAAGTGTTTACCTACTTATCCAGTAAAAGTTTTAACTTGATACAGATTGGGGCTATTACAAATAAAGCAACTGCAGATATTTTAATAGTTTCCAGTGAGTATGTTTTCACTTTTCTAGAGTACATACATACCCAGGAATGGAATGGAAAGGTTACAGGGCAACCGCTCTGCTGATAAGTTACAGCTTATGTTTTCATTCTTGTTTCACTGAAAAAAATTAGCTAGGATGTCGTTTACCTTATCAGCTGCTTCTTCTGGAAATATTTCCCCTACCATGGGTCACAAAGGTTTTCTCTTGTTTCTTTCCAAAAATGTTATGGTATTACATTTTACTTTTAAACTCATGATGTGTTTTGAGTTTCTTTATGTATAGAGGAGCATCAAGTTGAGGGTTTTTTGTTTTGTTGTGTTTTAAATATGGAATCTAGTTGCTTCAAGACCACTTGTAAATTGTATCCTTTTTCTGTTAAATAGTCTTTCACTTTTGTCTAAAGGATCACCATATTTGTGTGTCCATTTCTGTACCCTTCTGTCTTTCTGCTTTGTTGAGATAAATATTGATATAAGCATATGCACAAAACCTGCTTTATTGTTACATAGTAATGATGAGTGAATTTTAAAGTACTATTTATGATGAAATATACAAGTCATAAATATAATAAATAATGTATAGGCTGTATATGTTAGAAATTAGAAAAAAATACGTATAATTTATAAATTTAACTCAGTACCAACTAAAAGACCACATGATTTTGTATAGAGACAAACAAGCTGGTTCTAGACACCATATAGGAAGAAAGAAGAAATGGGAAAACCATGGTGAATTATATAAGGTGACCTTGGAAGTATCACTCTGCCCAACTTGAACTAAAGAATCATAGTAATTAGAACAATTAAATATATTTATAAAATGTTATATATAAATTTACATTTGATTACAGTTGTTATGTATCAATAAGGTAGGTCTTGTGTATTGGCCATGTATCATGAAACATCATTAAACTCAATTCTGTGGCTTAAAACCATTTTTCCTTATTGTTCATAGTTCTTTAAATAGACTGTCATAGCCTCTATGAACAATTCTATCTTTTCTTGTCTTCTCTCTCTCTTTTTCTTTGTCTCCCTCTCCCTCCCTCCCTCCCTCCCTCCCTCCCTCCCCACTCCCCTCGTGTGTATGTGTGGAGAGGAGGAAAAGGTTTCCATGCAGTGTTAAAATAGAAATGGTAAAGACAGATGAATTTTTCTGTTTTGAAAATATAATGAATATAATGAGTTAGCTATGTGAACCAGTAAGAACCAGTCAGATTCTAACATCCATTGTCTTATTCACATTCCACATGTGTTTTTTTTTTCAGAAGCAAATAGAAATAGAAAGCTATATACTGTTTTCATCACTAAGCAGTATGTACAGTACTATGAGTTTTTCCTCAGCCAGACCTGTGTTTGATATTGAAGCATTGCTTCTCTATGGGTTTTGGTTAAAATTTACATTAATACATAAAAGCATATCTGACTTCTTTGCGAATGTTTCGTTTTTGCAATCTGTTTATGAGATAGATGTGCCACAAAGCACGTGTTCTCGACACGCCACTGTATCTCTTAGGGAGCAGGAAGTGATTCTCCAATATTCTGTCATCTTCTTCTCACTTATCATCCCTGTCCTTGCCTGGAACACCCTTTATGCACAAGGCCTAGAAGTCCTGGAGCAGGATATTTAAAGTTTACCACTTACAATAATATAACACCTGCCTATTATTAACAACAGAATGATGTTAACAACCAGCTAGAAAAGTGTAACAGAAATTTGAAAACATTGCAGAAGCTGAGGCAATTCCTAACAGAATTATTACATCATCCTATCTTTCTAGAAAATTCTGACCATGATTCCAACTGAAGAGGAGAAGCAGAAAATCCAGGAGGCTCAGCTGGCCAACCCGGAAGTGCCCCTGGGCAGTGCAGAACAGTTCCTCCTCACGCTCTCCTCCATCAGCGAGCTTTCAGCTCGGCTCCACCTGTGGGCATTCAAAATGGATTATGAAACCACAGAAAAGGTGAGCAGTCCTAGGGGCATCCCACGCGCCTGTGCTGCCCAACGGTTTTTTACAGCTGGTAAATACTAACCTGGTGAAGCCTTGTCCTTGACACAGAGCTTGGAGGGTGAGCGGATGATCATTGTGTCGTAGCTCACACTGGGTGGCGAGCACCTTCCTGAGACCAACCTCATATTCTTGGCCGTAGGGAGCAAATGAATGACTTTTTTTTTTTTTTTTTTTTTTTTTTTTGTGATCAAAACTTTCAGGCTGTATTTTCCTGGTAGAAAAGCACAACGTGGGGGAAATCTATTGCCCTTCCACTTGTTGATGATAACCCAAACTTGGCACTGGCTATGGCAGTTGGCAGCTTCATGGTACCTTTGAGAAAATGGTGGTAGCTACTTTTTAAATTACGTGGCCAAATGTCTATGACAGAAACTACATATGGGAGGAGGAGAGTTTTGTTCAGGGCTTACGATTCCAGAGGGAAGTCTTTCAGGAAGGGAGGGTTCTGATGGTGAGCAGGACTGCTCCATCCATGGCAGCAGCAGCAGCTTGGGGCAACAGACAGAAAACTGAATTATATGAGAACTAAAAGCCAGACACAGTAGTGTGTCTGCACTCTCTGTGCTCCTACGGTGAGGCAGGTATTCATTCAAATACACACACACACACACACACACACACACACACACACAAAGTTGAGGGAGGATTTAGATGGGAAAGATACTGGACATTCCTCTTAAATAGCAAGTGGAAAACATAAGCACCCTTTCTACACTGGCTTATGTTCTGTAACTTCCCTAGGGGGTTTTAAACACACATCTGTCTACCCCAGACAGTAACGGCAGACCAAAGAAAGATTGAATTAGACTCAAGTCTAATTCACTGAACCAGAATTTATCAGGTGACTCACATGAGGGTGGGTCAGGGGTTACTTATAAGAACACAGATGACTCACGCAGGGCTATGGAGCTATGTAGAACTCTACATAGAACATACAGAGTTCCTGAAGTGCCCTGCCCCAGCATCAGCACTCAGATAGCTGGAGGGGGTGTCTTTTGCTCTAGATGTTGCTATTTCTTATGTAGCTGGGGGAGGGGTCTTGTGAGTCTTGTGTTTAAGAAGATGCCCGAGACTTGTAAATGTTAGTAACTTTCTGAGTTTACCTTTTAGTACTTAGATTTGGAAGATGTTACACAACAGGTCAGCGGACTTGCTCTCGTAGGCTAAATATGGGCCAGTGGGAATTAGACGGTGACCTGGAAGAGGCTTAGTGCCAGAGAAGATGAAGACTGAGCCAGGAGGAGTTGTGGTGCTGGGCTGAATGTGCTTTACAATAGTGAGTTTGGGAACTTCGAGGGAAATTTACAGGGTGAGCATTTCTAATACAAAAATCTAAAACCTGAATTACAAAAATCCAAAACTGTCTGAGGACCAAAATGATAGATACTACAGTGAAAATTTCATACCTGACCTCATGTGACAAGGCACACTGAAGCAAAAGTACACTAAACGCATTTTAAGATATTGCCTGAAATTACCTTCTGACTTGGTTGTAATGGGCGTGTTATGATTCCTGTGTGAGTTTCATCTTTATCTGGGGAGGGATCTTATTAGGTATATTCAAATATTTCAAAATATGAAACATGTCTGAGTTCTATGTATTTTGAATAAGGGATTTTATTTGACCCATTCTATATGTGAACTCATGGGATCAAGCAGGAGTAAAGACACATAGGACTGCAGAGTGACTGATGTGACTCCAGGAATAAAGACACATAGGACTGCAGAGTGACTGATGTGACTCGGTTGTGAACACTTAGACTGGAGGACATGGTGTGTGACTAGCTGCCGTAAGGACTGACAAGGCAGGCTCCTGGAGAGTCTAAGGTTCAGCATTCTGGTATGGGATCCAGGCAAGTGGAAACTTCCTAGGTTGAAGCCAATGAGATGCAGGGCAGGCTTCGTGTCTGAGGGGTGACAGAAACAAGGACTGTGGCTGATCCAAAGCACACAGGCTTCATGCACTCCAGAATAGCTAGGACTATTCTTCAAGACATTTTTTAAAGATTTGTTTTATGTAAGTATACTGTAGTTGTCTTCAGACACACCAGAGGACACACCAAAATCCCATTACAGATGGTTGTGAGCCATCATGTGGTTGCTGGGAATTGAACTCAGGACCTCTGGAAGAGCAGTCAGTGCTCTTAACCACTGAGCCATCTCTCCAGCCCAAGACAAACTCTTAAATGCATTTAAAATCTGGAGGTGTGTGTGTGTGTGTGTGTGTGTGTGTGTGTACAGGAGATGAAGTGGCCACAGACTGAGGTCATTGTGTGTACAGTCATCTGCCTGCAATGAAGAAAGATTAAAAAGGAGCCTGTAATGCTGATGTTGAGGGAGCAAGGAAAGAGAGATGGCCTTGGAAGTCAGCGTGGCTGGTGGGGAAGACAGATGGGAATGACCCGCGGTTCTGCCTTTGCTCGGATGGCACACAGGACCAGGGCAAATAGAGCAAGCACTCTTCTCTCCAGCTCAGGTTTCCCATGGTCTTCACTGTGGTGTCTGAGGATCGATCCACCCCCTCTCCCTCTGCTATCTTTTAGTACTGTTCATATCTAGGACCAAATGTCTATCACAAAAGCTTATCCTAGGCTAGGGATTATTGCTCACTATTTATTCCTTTAGACTATACAAAACAAACCTGGGAAGGAACAAGACAGGGCAAAATTTGTACTCATCTCCCTCTTTCTTTTTATCTGAAAGGAAGTGGCCGAACCACTTTTGGACCTGAAGGAAGGAATAGACCAGTTGGAGAACAATAAGACTCTGGGCTTCATCCTGTCTACTCTCCTTGCCATTGGGAACTTTCTAAACGGAACTAACGTAAGACTTCCCAGCCCCCAGCCTCTGCCATCATTTACTGATAGATCGGTACCTCCGATTCCCTGATGCATAGAGGAACAAGCAGCTTTTATGTCTTTTTGCTGAAAATTCAAAGCTTTCTGGCCATGCATTTGAATATTAACTCTTCTATAAGAAAGCATGAAAATATGTATATGATTTATAGAGTATGACTAGTCTAAAACATTAACATCAGGAGATTTTCATCCAGAGAGATTCTTTTTTCCTCCAAGCTTCTTACTCAAATATTTAGGCTTATACATATTCAGATGTTCTTTTTAAGATTCAGTTTGTTTTTAATTGTGTGTATGTGAGCATGCACACATGGTGTGGGTGCCCATAGAAACTAGAGGTTTTGGATGTCTTGGAGCTAGCTAGAGTTACCAGCCGAGTGTTGAGTCATCTAGTCTAAGTGCTGTGGCGCCACTGGTCCTCTGCAAAGCTGTATGTCACCCTAACTACCTAGCCATTTTTTTTTTTCAGGCCTTATACTGTTTTTTACAAAGCAGGCTTTTGGTAGCTGTTGGAGGCCTGACTTTGTTTGAACATAAACATTCAGCAAAGGTCAGAGAAGAAAGAAACTGTTGCTAGGCAGGTGTCAAAGACCTGTGAGAGCCCTGGGGGGTGGCTCAGGGATGTGGCAAGAGTGACTGCTCCAGTTTGAATAGCAGGATGAGTGTGTGGCCCACCAGCCTTGGAAAAACTAAACTCTGGGGTATTGTAGACAGGCACCGAGACAGCTGAATGAGCCTGGTTAATACTTGTTTTTTCCCCATGTCACCAAACAGGCCAAAGCATTTGAGTTAAGCTACCTCGAGAAGGTTCCAGAAGTCAAAGACACAGTGCACAAGCAGTCTCTTCTCCACCATGTGTGCACCATGGTAGTGGAAAACTTTCCAGACAGCTCAGATCTGTATTCAGAGATTGGGGCCATCACTAGGTCAGCCAAGGTACGTCCATGAAATTGGAACAGCTGGTCTTGTGGGCCTCACTGTTGGGTCTTCTGCATCATCTGGTAGTAAGCCATTCAGTGCTGCCTGTACTGACTGCTCTGGAGTTGACAATTATGATTCATTTCATCCATTTCTGAACTTTTAAGATCTTTTTCCTATCTCTGGTCCTGGGTTAGATTCTTTCCTACTGAGGTATGAGGGGCAAGCCTGCCGTGTGATCCTTACTCCTGTGTTCACTGGAGAGAGTGTTACCTTTCAGACTATCGTCTCCAATATTGCAAATCTTCAGCCTGATTTTAGTAGGCAGGCATGTCAAAAGACACCATCTGGCTCCTTCTGAGATTTTATAGTACCCAGGGTAAGATCTGGAATCAGAAACTCGAGTTTGCCTGGCCCGAGCACTCAGAGATTGGCTGTTCCAATGATCTTACACACAGGGAACATTTTTGTAGGGCTATAAACAGTATATGGCTTTGGACCCTCAGCTGTAGGCTCCAAAAGTGCAGAGTTAATATCTTTGGTAGCATACGGCTGGTTAGGGATGAGACCATTGCAGTAATATGGTCACTTAACTTCTTGGGGGACGACTGAGTCAGAGCAACACCCAGAGAAACCCAAGTATAACAGAATTAGGAAAAAGGAAGCTCTGGATATGCTGGAAGCTTGTGAAGTGGGAAGGAATCTCTAACAGGAACAGAAACCATGCCCCTGTGGGAAACCTGGAAATATAGTGGGCATGGCTGTGTGAGTGGGCAGTATTAGGATACTGGAGTCAAACATGAGGTGTGGCTGGAGAGCAGAGTGGCCAAGAGGTAGAGTCAGGGTTACAGGGGTCTCCTTGAAGGAGATCTCTTCTCTGCCATCCACTGGACTAGCATGCGACCCGGTAGAGAGGAGTCTCCATCACCCACCCAGAGTTACAGTCTGACAGTCACCGGGTATACCAAGCCAGGTCTCCCAGTTGACTTCATGGTATACCTGCCTTGAGGCACAAAGAGACAAGACACAGCTAGTGGTTTTTCAGTCCCAAAAGAGTTCACAGAAGGTTTTTTAGAATGCAGTCCTCTCTCTAATGGGGATGCAGGCCACACTGTTCTGTGGTGGGTACCTGGCTGTGGTCTTTGCATGTATGGGATGTCCTGAGCAATAGAGAAAGGCCCCTCATGGTTCTACAGTGTCTGCTGTGCCACCTCCACAAGTTCTTCCTCAGAAGAAAGTTCTGTTAGGATTTCAAGACAATGTCAGTCTGTTTAGATCCCCTTTCTTTTGTCCCTATTTCCAGAGCCACGCAGAATAAATGGGTTCTGTTTGGTTCTACCCAGAGTCTTCTTCAGTTGGAGGTGGCTAGTAACCAAATTGAGCCTAACACAGAATTTCTGATATCAGGCCAGGATATCCAGTGGGCTATCCTGGGCTCTCCTCTATACCAGGCCCCTCCTAAATGTTTATTAGTCATTTAGGGGTCATCTAAGTTCTAGCTACATGAGTTGTCCTTGCCTACACACTGACCACACAGATCCACATTGGCCACAGCAGTTAGTCTAGGTGACAGCTGTGCCAGACCCTTGCATCTTGCAGCAGGAAAGCATGAGACCAAAGACAGAAGCTATCTGCTGCCTTCTTCCAAACTTCAGAGCCCTTGTAGATTCATAGCACTAAGCCCTTCTCAGCCTTTGCCCTGTTTTCCTGGCCTTGGGAAGCCATTGGGCTCCCAGCCTTCCTCCCATGGGTGTGGCAGGTCCTCTCACAGGTCCCCTGTTGATCCCTTCCCTTGTCTTCTGAGGGTGAGGCTCCAGTACTGCCTGCCTCTTCCCATCTGGGTCCTGCTTCTCTCCCTGTCCTGACCTCTTTGACCAACTCCTCTTTCAAGCATCTGTCTGTCTCCCCCTTACCCTTTCCCACTGCTGCCGACTTCTGTCCACCTGAGTCCCTACATTCAACCCAGCTCTACTTAGTTCCAGTTCTTTCCTGTCCGTCTCAGTGTCTTTTCTAGTCTACTGAATCTGGCCCGCAAGGGTATTTGATTTGATTTTATACATGCATTGGTGTTTTGCCTGCATGTATATCTGTGCAAAGGTATTGTATCTTGGAGTTACAAACAGTTGTGAGCAGTCATGTGGGTGCTGGGAATTGAACCCTGGTTCTCTGGGAGTCAGTGCTCTTAATTCTCCAGCCCCCATCAAGAGTATGTTTTTTCTGGACTAACTCACCCTCTGCATTACTTTAGAAAGCCTCAGATGGGGCATTTCAACTCATTCTAAACTCTTTGCACTTCCCAAATACTTGTTTATGCTATGTCTCAAGTAACTGTGTATATGTAGCTTGCATTAACTCTCAGGATTTCATACCTCTATACCTCCATACACACACAGGCCCTGAGGGTACTGTAGAGCTTAGTCTATGGGATGAGATTACTTGTTAACATGGATTCCCTTACATCCTGTACTTGGCTTTGTGTACTTGCTATGCTATCTTGGACCTCTGTGCATTTAATACCTGGAATGGGGAGTGTTGGACATAGGTACTTCATGAGTATTGGATGAATATATGGTGGATGGATCCAATCATTTTTCACATAAACTGTGAATTTCGGTGAAGAGAAGTCAGCTACTCTTTGCTGGGTGAGCATTTTAGAGCCTCCAGTGACTAGGGAAAGTTCCTTAATCTTTAGTAAAATATCCCCAAAGAACAAGAGGACCCTGAAAAGGTTTATGAGACTTCTACCCAGCTCATCTTGTACCAGGTTCCTTCACTTCAGGTTTGAATTTACAGTTCTCAAATAATCTCAGAACATTTCTTCCCAAACAAGGCAAGCAAAGGGAACTCTTGTGTTGGGTTCACTTGGAGAACATTTTTATCACTAAATAAGTTGATGTGGACACAATGAAAAAATACACATGTGAATCAAGTTTAGGCCGTAAATATGTTTGTATTTCAAGATGTAAATTCAGTTTTGACGCTTGTTTCCTACCAGAGGCACTTTGTGCTCCTGGCTCAGGCTGGTGTCCAGTTGTTTCAGGCATTTGTTGTGTTCTCTCTCTCTCCCTGATTTTCAGGTTGACTTTGATCAACTTCAGGATAATTTATGTCAGATGGAGAGAAGATGCAAAGCTTCATGGGACCACCTCAAGGCAATTGCAAAACATGAAATGAAACCAGTTTTAAAACAACGGATGTCAGAGTTCCTAAAAGACTGTGCAGAGCGAATTATAATTTTAAAGATCGTCCATCGGAGGATAATTAACAGGTACGACTTTGGAAGAGCTTATAGAAAAATGAATGTATTTCCTACAAAAGAATCAGAAGGTTAAATTACAAAATTGTTACTGTGCATTCTAGGTACATAGTAGGTATTCCCACAGCACCGATGTCTATTTATCTGTTTATGCAAAACAGTGCCATTGGATCTTAATTGGAAGGAATCCTGGGGATAATTTAATGCAAAATTTCCCCTTGACCCAGGAATTGCTTTTGTAAGATTCCTGGCAAATTGCTTCTTCTCTGCAGCTGCTGGAGTCCACGCTCATCTACAAAGCACCTAGTCCTCTGTGTGGCTGCTCTCCAGTTAGAAAGGTTCTTTAATGTCTGGTCGCAACTCTGAAGCCCCTCTGGTGGTGTGTTCGCCAGCACTTGCACCTGAGTGAGGGCTGGACCCCGCCTAGCATAGGCACTTTCCTCTGCATCAGCCTTCCTCTGTGTCCCAGGGTCTAGGCTTCATTTCCAAGGAGCTGGCTGATGTGGTTCTGTGCCTATCGGTATCACTTCCGATTAGGCCAGGCATACATCCAGGTCTTCTAACCTTCCAGGTAAGGCTGAGCCACTCTTCCATGAGCCACCACGTCCTTTAGTGCTATATCACAGCATAGGGATTAGGAAGATCTCTTCCTTTCCTCTCTTCTTTATCCAGTTTCTTCCTTTGTCATTCCTAAGGCCATGTAGGACTTTCTAAAACCCATAGCCCACCTCTTCCTGTGTCATGTCCTGCTTTGAGCGAACATATTTTCTCGGGCTTTGTGCACTATATGGACAGTGTTTGTGAGTGTCAAGCCAGAGGCCAAGGCCAGACATCATCTGCAGCTGCTCTTCTCAGAGTCTCTCACTGAACCTGGAGCTCACCGATTGAACTTGACGAGCTGGCCACCCAGCTTTGGATATCCTCCTGGGTCTGTTGCCAAGTACTGGCATCCCAACCACACACTTCCGTGCCTCGCTTCTCCTTTGGGTGCCGGGACTCTGAACTCATTAAAGGTCACACAGCAAGTACTTCACCTACGGAATGACCTCCCCAACCCTTTTTGGCCTCGGTGGCAACTAATAAGAAAAGGCAGAACAGCACTTTTGGCAAAAAGTATTTCTAGGTTGATCGATTGCACACTAATCAGGATTTTTGAAATTAGGCTGCTTAATTGTAAATCCCCTAACTCCATTTTATCCAGCTACATCTACCTTTCGATTACATTATATTGCCTTTGTATAGGAGAATTTTAAAAGATATTTTGTCACATTTCTTATTCAGATTACACTATGCCTTTGACATAGTTATAAAAGGGGGCATGGGCCGATTTGACTCTTTATTCTTTTTACTATGCAAATGGTTACCAACTTTTAAAAAAACATAAAAATAAACAATTTCTATTTGGGCTGTTGTTAAAATGAGAGTAAATTTATTAAGGTCTTATAAAGTTGTTGTGCCTGCTTTTGGTAACCAGTTTATCAAGATAGATTTAAAAAGCTTGTTTAATTGATAAAGCTATTCCTTATGATGTATTTTCTCAAGTTGATCCATCCAAGGTGGTCACATGGACTATGGTTGCTCCTGTGTGGCCTGAGCTCATTGATCTTCACTACTGGTTATGTCTCTGGGGATGACCAGAATAGACCATAAACTCACCATAGCTATGGTCAGTACTTGAATATATGTCCAGGACTAACAGGTGGTATACATGGTAACATCCACATTTTAGAACACTCCAGTTTAAATGAAGTCTTCGGTAGGAAACTGAATTATAGAACTGATTAAAGAAGGAATTTGTTGGTAAACTCAGCCTTGTTGCTTTGCATCCTTAAATACTGCCCAGGCCTACTAGGGTAGACTTTCACCCCACATATTGGGAAATAGATCAAAAAGAAGAAGGAAGAAGAAGGAGGAAGAAGAAAAAGGAGGAGGAGGAGGAGAAGGAAGGAGGAGGAAGAGAAGGAGAAGAGGAAGCACCTTAAATTGGGACCTTATACCTTATAATTGGTAAAATCATTTTACCATGTATGCCTACCTGTAAAGGTTCAGATCAGAAAGTTATGTTTGTTTGCACAACTGTTGCTTCAGGCAATACTTTTATCTGTCATAGAAAATCTTGTTTGCTGGCACCTGCACATTTTTCTTTCATCTAATCCTGCTGCCCTAACAGCCTTGAGTTGCACCATGGGTGATATGTAAACTCAGTCATTCCCAAGAGTTCATTGGTCAGCAGTTACTATGAAAGGCATGGAAAAGAAAGTGGGGGGGTGGTGGAGGGAGCCTCTCCCTAGAAGGCCCGTGAACTATAGCCAGAGTCTGTAGGTAGGCATACCCATGTAGATTTGCATTCCCCTGTGTAGATAGGCAAATGGTCAGACCCACACCCCACCCTCTGAAGTCTACCCCCCATGGACTCCATCACCTCAGTAAATGGCACACCTGATTTAAATGCTGGTAATGGAAAAAGTGCAGCTTCTTTTTTTTTTTTTTTTTTTTTTGTGCACTTCTAGTAGTGGGAGCTAGTCTCTCCATAGCCATGAGACCTGTGTGTCCCTAACCCAAAGGTTACAGTCAGCTAATCTATTGAAGATTTTACTTTCTTCAAGTCATATGCCTTGCCTTTCTGAGCAAATGTATTGAGTCTTTCTCTCAAATACACATCTGAATATTTTTCTCACAAAGTCTATGTGCTTGTTTCCTCCCTAGTTTGCAACGTGCATACTTATGTCATTCTTTCAGTTTACACATTCGGATTTGATGCCCTTGGATCTAAAACAGAGCTCTGATGGTAGAGAGTGAGCTATTTTGAGTCAGAAAGGTCATCATTAAGAATGAGGCAAAGCATAGTTACGATCCGTGGAGAACAAGTTTCTACATTGATTCTTGTATATGCACAGCTCTTGGATATTGATGGAAGACAATATATGTAGGATAGTATATGACCCTATACTTGTGATATCTATCTTACCTCTGATAACTAATGTCATTTGGCAGTGAGAGCCAGGATGCTCAGGCCGGACTAGTAG
The DNA here is from genome assembly GCF_963924665.1 of Micromys minutus. Taxonomy (NCBI): domain Eukaryota; kingdom Metazoa; phylum Chordata; class Mammalia; order Rodentia; family Muridae; genus Micromys; species Micromys minutus. The sequence continues at coordinate 12,964,890 of NC_137977.1, forward strand.
TGGGTGAGCAGTAACAAGAAAGTGCTACTTTATGTGGAATGCTCTGGGAAGGTTCACTGGGGAGGGGATAATTTGACAGAGATATGCGGGATAAAGAGCAGTTCCATCCTCACCATTACCATCCATGCACCAGTATATGGGCAAAATGTTCCTGAGTGTACCAAACGGTTCGGACAGGATGCCTCGCCAGTCCTGTGGCTCTTCGCTCTTTGGCCTGTGTGTCCCTTTAGGATTTTCTACAGACTACAGTGGGGCCTTATTCCATTCTGAAGAACCAGAGGTCCAAGGTGGTTGGAATCATGACATAGAGTGGAGCTGGTCATGTGGTGCTTGTGTGCATATGTATGTAATCTATGGGTTCCTCTGTAGGTGAACATTATGCTCTTAGTTTCTGGCTGTTAAGAATGATCCAGCTGTGAACATTTGTGTAAATGTTTTCATATGTACACACGTTTTCTTTCCTGAGTGTATACACAAGAGGAAAAGTGCTAGTCCACATGGGAAATGTCTTTAACTCTCTGAAGAGCTCTGCTATGGGCTTCTTGGATGTTCCCACCATGGCTGAAAAAGAACTGTAGTTTCTCCAAGTTCTTGCTGATGCTTGACTTTGTTTCTGAGATAGCCATCAGCATGCTTGAGGCAGTATAGCATCTGCATTTCCACCTTCATTTCCCTGTTGACTAAGGATGGGAACATATTTTTATGTACTTCTTGGCGATGTCTCTGCATATCCTGGGCAGGGGTGCCTCATCACTATGTGGTTTGCAGACGCTTTCTCCCTTTCTGAAGGTTGTGCTTTCACTATTGGTAAAATCCTTTGAAACACAAGTTTTTAATTGTGGTGCAGTTTAGTTCATTCCTTTCTACTGGTTGCTTTTGTTTTTGGTATTATATCTAAAAATAAATCTAATCCAAAGTCATGGAAATTTGTATGTTGTTTTCTTCTGGGAGGTTTCTTTCTTTTTTCTTTTCTTTTTTTCTTTTTTCTTTCTTTCTTTCCTTTTTTTTTTTTTTTTTTTTTTTAGCGTTTTTCAGCCCCCTTTGCTTTAAAAACAATTGACATGTTTTACGATGCTGTGTTATACAAAAGGAAAGCAATGTGTCCTACACTGAAAACCAAACTGCATCTGTATCAAAACTGTACAAATCAAAGTGATCAAAGCCATGAGGGTTTGTCTATGGGTAATAGTGTTATTTACATAATGCTCTTTGTTCTACCAAAAAATGTCCCCTAGTTTTCACTACGCTATTCCTTGCTTCCTGGTACCTAAACTTGTGTGCTTTACAAAACAAATAGAATTTAACATCTTCGTTTGTGGTAGTGTCTTGCTGTATAGGCCAAGCTTGCCTCGCTCTCAGTGTCTCTGCCTCAGCAAGTAGAAGTCCCCAGAGTCAGCTCAGCAGCTTTTAATTTATAGATACAGTAGCTATAGAAAATTTTACTCAACTTTGGTATGTGTTAGTTCAATTAAGATTGTAGATTTAATGTCATAAGGGAACATTTCAAAAATATTTGGAAGGATCTATTTAGAAGCAAAGCACTTTATAGGCATCTATTTAGAAGCCATTTTAAAAATATATCATGTGCACACATTCACCGTTATTCAAGAGCTAAATGAGGGATTTCAAAACACTTCTCAATTCCCATACAGTTCTTATATAATCTTGAGATTGTGCCGTGTCTTCCCTTAAGCTATAACTTGATCATTTTTCTGGAAAGCTTGGCAGATCCATTTACTGATGTAAATACAAGTAAGAAGTGGTCTGGAATCTTCGCTGGACTTGGCATCATCACGTCAAGAGATAAGAATGTGACATGAACTTAACTCTTGCTTCATTTTTACCAGAGAAGGTGCTTCAACTTAAGAAACCCAGGAATAAAGAGTGCGCTCCAGCAGAAAGCCTAGCTCAGATTTCTTATAGGAAAACTCTACACATGTAAGTACGGTTCCTTAGCAGCAACATCACTGTCATGCCTGTCTTTCGTCTGCAGATTTCACTCGTTTCTACTGTTCATGGGCCATCCCCCGTATGCAATCCGAGAGGTGAACATCAACAAGTTCTGCAGGATCATCAGTGAATTTGCTCTGGAGTATCGCACAACCAGGGAAAGGGTTCTACAGCAGAAACAGAAACGAGCCAACCACAGAGAGAGAAATAAGACCAGAGGGAAGATGATCACCGACGTAAGTTTCCTGAACTCAGTTGCTTCATGCTATGGCTTTTCAAAGTAAGATAAATCATAAGTAGCTCCACAGTTTTGGAAGGGTGTATTGTTTTCATCTTCCTGTTTGTGAACAGCAACACAGAGTTTCCTCTTTTACAAAGTACTCTCAAACTCCTCTTCGGCCATGTTGGTAGAAATCTGTTGTGTAACACAGGAGTACCAGGACAGTGAAAATTAAGACGGGGTGCCTGGAGGCAGACCCATGTGGCATTAGTTGATATTGACAACAGTTGACATTTGATGAAAAGTGGGGTGGTGGCACATAGCAGGTAATGCCACCTAGTATAGGAAGGCAGGTGTGTTTATTTGATATTAAATCAGGATTTTTTTTTCTCCTAACAATGTCATGTCAGCCATTTGGACCATTCAGTTTGAGAAGGTGAATTGAATTGATAGACCGATGTTACTTCTCTAAGGCATAACCTAGTGGTCACAGAACTTGAGTCACAGAGTGTCGGGGTTGAAAGATATCCCAGAGGACCTTAAGTCTAGCAGAAGTTTCTCCACAGTACCTGGGGTTACCCTGAACACTTATCTCCCCATGTTGCTAGCTCTGTATCTTTCCACTCACCCATGAGCCTACCTAGGTACCATATCACACAGCCAAGGAAAGGATTGTGATGCAGAAAAATGGGCAGGCTAACTACAGATGCTGCATAGACACGGCATGTTCCATAAATGGACCTGGAAGGGATGCAGGAAAGATGTGTAAGCTGATGAAGGCACCCAGTGCATAGTTTCCATCCAGTGTGCCTTTGTGCAACATGAAGGTCATTTCTAGCTCATGTATTATGACCAGTAAGCTATAAGTCTGTTTTGGGGGAAAAAAATGAAGACATTTTCTTAGAATGCCCCTTTTCAGGGAACCCTCCTTTCTTTACTCTTTTGACTAGCCTTGGATGGAACAGGGAACTGGAGCCATGAGATCCTTTCTGGAGCCTGTTTGAGAGAGCCTCAGTGTGATTTGTTTTCCTTGTTTGCATTAGTGCCCTTGAGCCTTCCCCACTGGTGCAAGAGCTGGCGTCCTGTGCTTCCCAAGAAGGGGAATGGCAGGAGCAGAGTTAAGCCATCAGTACTGCCGTCACTCCAGGGCCTCAAGCCTCAGCTGAACTCAAGTCAGGCAGATGTGACTGCAGAGGAAAGAAATCAATTAAGACCTTATGGAAGCTGCCATCTGTGGCCAGGGGAGTGTTCACAGTGCAGGCAGAGCAGCGAGTGTGGTTTCTAAGAGTAAGCATTCCTGAGGCCTCTGACTTCCTGCGGATGCCCAGATGCTCTGACTACAAGATGCTTTGTACTTAAAAGGCAGTTCTAAGAGGAGCTATAGACTCTGTCCCCCATCACCCCCTTCTTGCCAAACCCAGAAGGAGCCCATCCTGCAGCCCTTCACAACTCTGAATGTTGGTGCTATCCGCAGGCTATTCCATCCTTTAAAATCTGGTTCCCTCGGGTCTTCGGCTTTCTGGGGTATTCGGAAAGCAAATTGGAGCCACTTGGGCAAACTCTGACCTACATTTCATTCCAAAGTGTTATTTTTAAAAGTCTTAAAAAGGGATCATTTATTTCTGTGGAAATTAAGACATATTGTAAGGCAAACAACACAAGTCCAATATGCTTATAGTTAGGAAAACACATTAAAATTTCTTGCCAAATTCCTGAGTTTTTTTTTTTTAATTTTTTTTTTTTTAAACAGAGCAAATTTAAAAGTTTTAAATTTGTCCTTCTTTGAGAACATTTGGCTCTGGAGAGGTAGACATTTCTAGAGTGTGATTCAAAAGTATTTAAATTTCTATTAAAATCTGGACAGTACAGATTTCTTCAAAGTTAACTTTCAAACTAGTCCAAATTAGCCCAGGTCAAGGTAGTATTCGTGTGGTTAGCCTGCCACCTTCTGGAATATCAGAATATTGTTACTAGAGCCAGACAGCCTTGGATTTTTCCAGCTCTGAGATAGGGTTTGCTGTGTGCTCAGCACTAGGGTGCACAGACAGATGTGAGGACAGTGAGAGGCAAGGTCATGACCCAAGGATGGCACAATCTGATTAGAAAATGATATATTCACAGCTGAAACTGAAGCCACACAGCAGACTCTGATTCAGGGAGCCCTGAACACTGGAGTTAGAAAGGATTTTTAGAGACTTCTGTAGAGTCAGCTTTATTGTAGATACAAAAGAAATATATCTGTGTGGTAGTGGCTTACAATGAGAAGTCTTCAGGAGCTCTGGAGACTGACTTCTGTGGTCTGCTATTCCTCCCCGACCTTCTGCCTTCCAAGAGTACAATGGACCCCCTTTCCACAACCCAGGGGTCTGTCCATGAATGGCCCAGTGTGGGACTCATTCTTCATCTTTTTGACCTAACCTGTTTCTCGATCAGTGGTGGCTGTTTGAGGGAGACCCTGCAGGTGTCCAGGCAAGGAAGTGAACCGCAAAGAGATGAGAATGCTAACGGTTGAGATCGACGTTGTCAACCTGGATCACAACTCTGGGGAGTCTGGTATTAGGCAGGTTATTCCCAACTCATTTAAGCCCAGTGTAATTTGGAAAAGTTTCCTAGTGTAATACAATCCCTTACTGCACAAGGAAGAGTAATTCTATTGAAACTTTGGGTACATGTCATTTTCTCCAAGAAGATGGGCTCTAGAAATAGACTTAAGGGCCTAAGGAAGATTCTCACCTGGTATCAGTCATACAGATGATGTAGAATCCATTTGGGCTATTAGAAACCTCTGGTCCTGGTTATGGGAGCTTGGGGAACCCCTGGCTATAAGGGTCATTTCGATTACTAGTCACCCCCAGTCCTGGCTGTAGGAGCTGGCCTGACCCAATAGATAACACAGATCACTGGACTATTCATCACCCCCAATTCCCGGCTTTCAGGATGGAAAAACAGGTTTTTAAAAATCTCTCTGATTGGAAAGAAAATCCTGTGTGCTTAATGTTCCTAGTTTCTTTGGCTTCTTCATGGGTGCAGAGACCTCTGTGCTGTGTTTCCAATCATAATCCAAATTGTCTATGGGGAATCAGCTTGTCAAGTCACGGGACTCCATTGCAGAGGGAGGAGGGACCCTAGGATGAGACCTTTCACCTTTTAACCCTGACTGCTTATTCTATAGGAAAGGGACTGATGACCCTTTGAGGGCTTCTAAACACAGCATCTTGCATATGTGCGTATGCACGATAAAAATGCCAGTCATCCTGGCTAACCTGATAATTCACTCAACAAAAAAAGATGGTAGAGAAGACTTTTATCTTACAGTCTAAAAGTATAGTCAGTTCTCAAAAAATCATGCCTGGTTTGTTGGCACGGCCTCTAGCCTCTGTGGAAATACTTATGTTAAAAGTATGTTGGGTTTAACTCAAGATAGTGGCATGATTTTTCATGTTCACTTGGTATTTATAAAAGGGTCTTCAAAGCACATCTACTGATAAAAGTCATTTGTTACAGTGTCACTTCTGGTGACTGCCTTGGGGAGAGTAAGAAGTTCTACAAAAAGCTTAACTTTATGTGTCTGAGGAGATTGTAGTACAGCGTGTTGTGCTTGGGAATTATTTTTCATGTGTCCTATATGACCTGTGTGTAGAAGGCCCCACAGGCTGGGCAGTGAAGAGCCTGGAGCTTGGGATAAAGGGAGGAGGCTGCTGATGGGCACAGCCATGTAAATGAAGGCAGATCTACTTCCTGAGGTTTTAGAAGCCAGTAGGTAACGGCGGGCCAGGCTACATGAAGAACACAGAAGCTTGGTTGTATTCAGGGAGGCTGATAACTTACCTTATGGGTTTCCTTGGGACGCTGACCTGAAGCCCTTCAAATGTATCATGCCTAATATCAGTGTGATCTTGGGGCACTGAGAAAGCACCCAGTAAGTACAGAGAGAGCCTGGCACCTTCTACCTTATGACAGTGTACCCCCTGCCGTCGGTGGGGCTTTCCGCTTTTGAATGTGATTTGTCAGAAGGATTATCTCATCTTTGCTGATGTCTGTGCCTTCTAAGAATTCTTCTGTCTTTTCCATCTTGTCCTGCCCTGTCCTTTCTGGTAGACTGATGACGAGGATGACACTGAGGTATGGTGATCCATGAGTGTGAAGAATAGCACATTTGCCCTTCCCCTGTGTGCTGTAGTGTAACATAGCATAGTTGGCATGAAGTGTTAGCACCATTTAGCACTTGAAAATTGTGCATGCACATTTTCTGATTAGTTTTCGTGTAATTGCTAACCATCTGATCAGCTCTTGTCATCGCTGTTTGTACCAGAGATTGAGGCACTAACTACATTTTGCAATGTCCCCGAGCCACAACTAATCAATACTCTGTCAGTAGGATCAGGTGAGGCTGGGTAAGTGGACAGTTTCCCTTCCAGCCCCTTTCTGTGCTTTTTACAACCCAAGCTGAGCACAGAGGTGCATGTCTGTAATCCTAGAACCTGAGAGACTGCGGCAGGAGAATTGTGAATTTCCGGCCAGGGACACAACAAGAACTTTTGTCATACCAAAAAAACATAAAGGGCAGAACAAAATCGAATCGGGCTGGGGGGTAGACGGCAGTGGTGTAGCACTCGCCTGTGCATGCGCAAGGCTCTGGGTTTGACCCACAGCATCCAAAGCAAAAATAAAAACAAAACAGGGTAAAAATACAGAGCATCCCAGAAAGAAGAAAGGTGAGCAGTGATGGGTGACCACGGGACTGAGGAAGGAGAGGCACAGACAGAGCAGGTCACAGATTTGTGACAGGTCTGTAGCACTGGCTGAGAAGCAAAATCTTGGAACTGATGGGTCCAAGCTCATCTTCTTGTTCTTCACCCACATGTGTGCATATAAAGCTCTATGTAGAGTTCTGGAACACACCTCTTAAATCATAAATGCCCTGCAGTTTTGAGAAAACCAACCTGGGTTTATAATGCTTGTTACAGCAAGCAGCAACATTCTTAGCAAAAGTAAGCGCAGAATTGCCTGATTCAGTTTTACTTTGAATTTATCTGGCCTGTTCTGTTCTGTGACCTGACGCTCAACACATTTGTGACCTCTGGCAAGCCACTTATTCTTGGAGTCTCTTCTCTTTCACCTTAAAAGGGGGGTGAGGCTAGGTCTATAAAATCCTCAGCATCAGCACAGACAATGAATCTCAAGGCAGTTGATGGACAAGACAAACATCAGGACTCACGAGTGTCTGCTTTGAGGTTTAGCTCTCCCAGGAGTTAATGTCAGTCTCCCCTAGGTGGCTTCCACTCCAGTGCAGGATGGCTGGCGGTGAAGTTCCTTCTAGGGCTTCTCTTTGTGGTGTTAGATCTTCTAGTAGAGAGAGATTTGTCACTTGCTGCCATTCTCCGTGGCTGACAGAACGCCATGATATACGGAATACACACAAACAAAAGGAAACCGGAGGAGAGGGCGTTTCTCCCGAATGAACAATTTCTAAGCTTGATGACTTCTTTGACAAGTGTTCCTCACCCCCTAAGCTCGCTTTGGTTTTGCAGTCTGGCAAGTTCTCCGGCAGTTCTCCAGCAGCACCCAGTCAGCCGCAGGGTCTGAGCTATGCTGAGGATGCAGCCGAACACGAGAACATGAAGGCTGTGCTGAAAACCTCATCTCCTGCTGTGGAGGATGCCACCCCTGTACTTGGTGTCCGCACTCGAAGCAGGGCAAGCCGAGGTAACTTCTGGTGGCAATATGGGGATTGGTATTCTCAGGGAGACTACCCCAGAGAAATGGTCTCCATTGCAGTGTGTGGACTGCTACATCCAGAGAAGATAATGTGAAGAGCTATCAAACCCCCAGTACTCTTAATGCTGACTTACTCATGCATCTCCTTGCATCAGGCAGTATTGGCTAGATAGGAGGCACAGTGGAAAGCTTCTAAAAAAGACTCCTATACCAGGACTTTTCACACATATTTATTATTATTATTTATTACTATTATTATTATTATGTGTGTATGTGTGTGTCTGTGTGTCTGTGGTATGATGACTGGGTATGTTACTGTATATGCATGGTGTTCAGAGAAGAGTTTGTGGAGTCTGTTGTATCTTCCCACCTTTATATGGGTTCTAGGATTGAACTCAGCTTGCCAGACTTGTGTGGTGACCACTTTTTCCCCTGGAGCCATCTTTGTGTGCATATAGAATATGTCAGAGCATACATGTGGAGGTCAGGGGACAACTTGGGGGAGTTCTTCTGTCTTTCTACCATGTTGATTCGGGGGAAAGAAACTCAGGTCATCAATTTAGCAGCAAGTGCCCTCTGAATTCTTTTATACACATTATGAGCCAAGAAAGAACACGAAAGTGTAGCTGATAATCTACAGGAAAGTAGACATTAGTGGCATAGCCCTCAGCCATCAACGTATTTCAATGTATGCTCAAGAACTTGAAATGACCACTGCAAGTACGTAAAAAAAAACCAACTAAATGAAAACATAAGCAAGTGGGTTAAATAAAAGTGGATGATTTTATAGATGAGGAGCATTTATAAGAAGAGTCTAATGGGCTTCATGAAGCCATAAAATACAACACCTGAGGTAAGGATCACAGTGGACAGGGTCAATAGCAGATTTTTGTCAGAAAAGGAGAAAATTATTGAATTCAAAGACAATCTATTTGAAAACCAGCAAAGCGAAGTATGTGGAGATAAACAGATGCATGTGAATCGTAAAAATGACTTCCCCACATATCTACAAAACAAGCAGATGGGCCAGAGAGAGTTCAGCTGCTAAGATCCCTGGCTAGCTTTCTAGAGGACCGGAGTTCAATTTCCAGTACCCATATGGCCCCTCCCAGACACCTCTAACTCCATTCTCAGGGGATCCATGCCCACGGTTGGCTTCAGACACCAGGAACACACACAACACACACACACACACACACACACACACACACACACACACACACACACACACACATAACACCCCACACATAAAAGAAATAAGCAGACTAGGTACAGAAAGAACCATTTCATAGGCATACTGCTGAGAACTACATGGAAAGATCACACTTTTTATTACAGAGAAAAGACACTACTTAATGATGGTTCATTTTTCAACAGAAATTATGGAAGATGTAAGCAAAGAAACAAACAAGGGTGACTGACATCCCTCAATGCCAGAGAAACTTGCCCTCTGGCTACTTATCCTCACGGAGGTTAGCTGTCAGAGTGAAAACAAATGTTTTCTCTATATTAAAGCAACACCTCTGCTGACAAGACTCATCCCCTGTAGACTGTTTAAGGTTAGATTTCTAAAAGGGAGACATAAATGTCTGTTTGCCTTCAAACAATTGTACAGACTGGGAAATGAAGTGAAGAGGAACTGATATTGTGCTGCTATGGCCTAGAATGCTGGGTCCCTTCACTATGTCCAAATGTCTCCAGTGAATCTCCTGGAACATTGGGTGCATAAAGGGCCATGGCAGTCTTTTTCCAATATCTGCATGGAGAAGCAGAGATTCTAAGATTGTGTATGTAAGCAGGAAGAATGAGAGTAAATGGTGACCAGGTAGCAAGGAGAGGTGACCAAGGAAAGAGAAGGTACAAACAAGAAATCAGTTCCATGCTGGAAAGAACCCAGATGTCTTTCAACAGAGGAATGGATACAGAAAGTGTGGAACATTCACACAATGGAGTACTACTCAGCTATTAAAAACAATGACTTCATGAAATCCCTAGGCAAATGGATGGAACTAGAGAATATCATCCTGAGTAAGGTAACCCAGTCACAAAAATACACCCATGGTATATACTCACTGATAAGTGGATATTAGCCCAAAAGCTAAGAATACCCAAGATACAATTCACAGACCACATGAAGCTCCAGAAGGAAGGTCAAAGTGTGAATGCTTCAGTCCTTCTTAGAAGGGGGAACAAAAATATTCTTAGGAGGAAATTTGGAGCAGAGTCTAAAGGAAAGGCCACCCAGAGGCTGCCCCACCTCAGAATCTAGCTCATATTCAGCTACCAAATCCAAAAATATTGCTGATACCAAGAAGTGCATGCTGACTGGAGCCTGATATAGCTGTCTCCTGAGAGGCTCTGCCAGAGCACAGCAAATAGAGAGGTGGATGCTCTCAGCCAACCATAGAACTGAGAACAGGGTCCTTAATGGAGGAGTTAGAGAAAGAATTGAAGGAGCTGAAGGGGTTTGCAACCCCATAAGAACAACAATACCAACCAACCAGAGCTCCCAGGGATTAAACCACTATGCAAAGAGTACACATGGACCGATTCATGGCTCCAGCTGCACATGTAGCAGAGGATGGCCTTGTTGGGCATCAATGGGAGGAAAAGCCCTTGGTCCTGCCAAGGCTTGATGCCACAGTGTAGGGGATGTCAGGGTGGGGAACTGGGAGGGGGTGGACACCCTCATAGAATCAGGGTAGGGGTAATAGGATAGGAGATATGAAGGGGAATCCGGAAAAGGGGATAACATTTGAAATGTAAATAAAATATATCCAATAAAATCAGAAAAAAATCAATTCCACAATGAGGTCACAAAGAGATAAAGTCATCACAGAACAGCCTGATAATGCTGAACCAACGGCTCTAGGTAATCTTAAGGTTTCTGCTATGTCAAAAACAGATCATTGGGAATTTGTTGACGGGGGATGGTGGTAAGAATCAGAGGGCGGGGTCATTTAATACCTGCATTTCTGTCCAGTTCCCTGAAACTATATCAGAAGCAAATAGAATTGATGGAGTCCTGTGTGGTTTGATAAGGTTAATTTAGATTACACGATAAGACACAGAATTTTAAATCAGCAGCTGAAAGGGCATCAGAAGAATGCTACATGATATAGTTTTGCTATTGGTAGCTCTACTCTGAGAATAGTCATTAAGAAAGCTAAGCTAAAGTAGACTTTTAAAAACTGTGTCAGCCTCATTGGGAGTGACCTTAGCCAAATGGCTTAACAGTGGGGAGATGGAACCACCTCAAGTAGATAGACAGGTCCCTCAGTAGAGGGATGGGGTCATCAACCCACCTTCAACATTTTTGATCCAGAGATTTTCCTGTCTAATAAAAATGCATAGACAAAAATTGTCAGAGACTGAAGAGAAGGCCATCCAGTGACTGGTCCAACTTGGGATTTATCCCATAGGTGGGCATCAAACCCTGGCACTATTACTGATGCTATGTTGTGTTTCACACAAAAACATTTAAAAATTAGTTACCTTCAGATTGGGCAAGTTGTCACATCTCTGGCTTACCCTAGGCCTTTCTCAGGCACAATATCAGAGGCTATGAATTTGAGAACTCTAACCTATAGGCTTGTAGAACTGTACATCTATTATAGAAAGAGGTTTAAGGTATAGAGATGAATGATTTGGGATACCCCTACTATCTTTCCTTCTGAAGAAACTCATCATTATCCAAGAGCTTTCACAAGGATGTTAATCTGCCACAAAGGCCATGGTTTTAGATGTTAAATCACCATTGGTTTCTAACAGAACTTGCTTGGAAATTCATGCTTTCTTCTTGTCTATAGGCAGAAGCTACCTATAAGGAGATGTGGATGGCCTTAGCATGTAGTTATTTACAAAACACATTTTCTTGTGAAGGAACAAACAGGCATTTCAGAGACAAACTATGTCAAGATCTCTGCTGGTTATTGAAGAGGGCAAATTGTTTCTTAGAAGTAGTCCCAGCATCAAGTACGTATTATAAACCTGCTTGGTTTCTGTGGCACTGACTAGGTACATAAGCTACTTGATGAGATGTGATTCAGTGATCTTTATTAGGCGGCTCTCTGTGTATTACTGGATGGCCTCTCTGGATGTCACTGATCCTATGCAGGGTATTGCTTGGGTCATGTGCCCTCAGATGATCATAGGACCTGCAGGTGGCAATGTCACACACAAGAGAGAGGGAGAGAGTTAGAGAACAAAGAGACAGGAAAACAGCTATGTTGCAGGAAAATACAAAGTAAATGTCCCAATTTAGGCATCCACAGCACTAAGAGGATATAGCAGACACAAGTGGGAACAGGCCATCAGTGTAGGCATGTCACTAGCTCTGAAGCTGTCACTGATTTTTGCTGGAATCTATTTCTAATGAATGTCAACTACATAGAACAATGGTAACATTTTACTTCTTCCCTCTCTTCTCTGAGCACGTGGCGTTCTCTGGTTGTCTCATTTTTCAGGATCCACTAGTTCGTGGACTATGGGAACTGAGGAGTCACCTAGTGTCACTGATGATGCAGCAGATGAGATCATGGACCGCATCGTCAAATCAGCCACCCAAGTGCCCAGTCAGCGAGTGGTGCCACGGGAGAGAAAGCGTTCCAGGGCCAACCGCAAATCTCGTGAGTACATTTCAGGAGGGTAGGGCTTTTTCCCTGCCTTTCAATACGACCTGGAAGGTCAGAACGTCAGAAGAAGCTCCCATTACTGTTCCGTGGCTCCTTAAGGGTACCCACATGCCCTCTTAGCAAGAAGAAGGTCCTATCAGTATCTAGCATTAAGGAGGATGGGTGGCAACCACACTTGTCAAATGTATGTTCTGTGTACTTAGAGAGTGAGTTCTCAAAGCCACTGAAAGCCTCTAGTATGTGGAAGTAAGGCTTACTACCAAGTACTGCCCCAGATGGTTTGCCAGAGGCTTTTGATTTTCACCCAGCACTGGAGGCTCCTCCCAGGCTTTACCATAGTCTCCGACAGGTTAATGATAAAAAGGCAGGGGTAGCGAGAGATCAAACTGAAGGCTTACCAGTTAATGTTCTAGGTTTATCAGGATTTCTATTTTTCCTCCAAACAGCATTTGACTAAATCAAAGTAACTGGTTTGTCCTTTGAGTCTGAACCTGCTGCCTGTTCTTGCTCCTCTACCTGTACTGTACTTGGCATCTGGCACCACCAGCCATGGGCCAGGGTGTTTTTAGGCTCATTTCCCAGGCTTAGCCTGCTGCTGGGTCACATGGGGCAGCTTGAGTGTCCTCTGGCTTTGGCTTTGAGAATAAGGGGTGTTGAAGAGGAAAAGGAATCCCCCCAGATCAAGCAGAGCAATGCCAGGCTGGCAGAGAACTTAGTGGGAATGTAAATACAGGATACCCCCAGTTTATCCTGCTCATGAGATTCACACAGAGTGACTGGGGTATGACACTGGGGTGTGGTTAGCCTTGTGTTTCTGCTTTTTTTTTTTTTTTTAAGAGCTAAGAATGCCAAACCAGATTCCTTCAGCCCATCAGATCTTGCTTTTTTTTTTTTTTTTTTTTTTTTTTTTTTTTTAATTATATGATCTACTTTAGAGTCTGATGGGAATCTTTTCCCAGAAAGGAAAATAACACCGGGGTCAGGATGAATGATACAATTCTGCTGAAGATGGAGGGGCTGAGTTGGTTTCTGGGGTACACTTAGGTGAAGATTCTGCTGCTGTCCTTGGTGCTCATGTTGAGTATTAATGCGCTGGAGTTGTGGTTCTCAACTTTGGATATATATTAGAGCATTCTGCCAAGATTTAAAATTGTAGGTATCTTTGCTCAAGCAATGATCCGAATCAACCAGTGAGTTCAGAACCTTAGGGTCTCTTAGTCATTGCCCCTTAGAGGATAAAGCTGTCTTTGAATTCACAGCTACCCTCTGGCCTCTGCTTCCTGAGTGCTGAGTTAATGCACGCACTATCCTTCCTGGCTTCTCTCCAGGTTCTAATGAAAGACTGTCATCATGTGTCCATTTTTACATTTTCAAGAATTTGCTTGGTTTATGGTTTTCCACCCATAGGAAGGCCTTTACATTGAGTTTTGTTGATAGTTTGTTCCTTCCCCAGCGAGGCTGTGACTTCTGCATCTGTCAAATAGAGTACCTGGCCAGAGACTTGTTCCTCAAAATCGCCTTAGTTTGCTCTTTGACATATATTTAGGAAAGTTTGCTGATTATCCCAAACACTGTTCCTAAAGGTCCCTAGTGAAGTTAAGACAGAGACCCACATTACTCAGAGAGTCTTCCTGATCACCAACCCTTGCCTTGGGCTTTGCCAACCACTTGGATGCACAGGGAGGTCCTTAGGTCCATCCTTACCGTTGTATTTCCTTCAATAGCTTTGCAGTTGGAGCTTGCTGACCCCTCTCTTGCTTATGTTCCCTCCAGACCAGATTTTCCATTTTGACTTTTGTTGCAGTAAATAATAAAAACCAGAAATCTCTTTATCTCTTTAATGGCCCTGAGGTCTCACTCCTCAGGCCCGACCCTGATACAGAGGCCCACACACTTTCTGGAGCCCAGTCTGAGCCGCCACCACAGCCCAACTTGTCTGCGAAACTCCCTTCCCTGGCGGTTTTCTACCGCCTATTCTATGCCTCCATCCCGGGGTGTTTCTCTACTCCCAAATCCCACATAAATACAACTCTACAGCCCGATAGCTTTTCATACAGGTTTATATGTTCAAGCCTCAATCCACAAACCCTCTACACAACAAGATTACATCAAATAGACAAAGTTACAAACTGCCCTTCTATATGAGATACTAGACCTATAAAATCCTTAATGTTCATAGCTACTTAATGCCAATTAATATCACCTGCATCTAGCTGGTCCTTGGGAACCTCCATCTTGCCACGACCTTCACCCTCCATCCTCTACCCTCCTCAAAGGTCTCTGCCCCCTCTTTCTCCCTCGCCCCACCCAGTCACCCTGGCTTTCCTTTATTTTACTAATTAAAATGGGGAGGTTCAGATGAAGTCACGTGACTGGGCAGCCCTTCTTGGGGAAGTGGAATTAACATCAAAATAGAAACAGCTTTAGGACAATCTACAGACTTTCTTCTCTGTTACACTCCACTCTAGGAAGATGAGCTTTCCACATTCTACCCACACTTTCTGCAGTCTGCACTGATTCTTCAGAAGCCCTGTGAGGGTATCCCTCTTCTGCTTGCAATCTCAAGGTCTCTCCCAGGGTACATCATTCATTGAGAACAGAGTAGCCCTGGGCTACCCTGGGTTCTTGGGAAGAAGGGTACTGATCTACTGAGACCATATGTCTTCTTGCTAACACCTCCCTTCTCTTCTTGTCTCTCTGGTTGTGACCTGTGGGGACGACTGCAGTACGAAGGACCTTGAAGAGTGGCCTGACTCCAGAAGAAGCCAGAGCCCTGGGCCTGGTTGGGACATCTGAACTGCAACTGTGACCTTTGTAGGCCCTCAGAAGTATGCTGAGCAGAGGACCAGCTCTGGCTAGACCCACCCCTTTCAGTAGGGGCAGGGAGACCTGAACGTCTGGTGATTAGAACTCAGTGCTCATTTCTGGGTAACACACTGCTTGTGCCGCCATTGCTCGTTGACGTGGATCTCCAGAAATCTCCTGCATGTACTTTATCTAAAGTCAGCTGTGTTTCTCTTGTTTCCTTGATACCAGGTTTATTAGCTTCAAGTGTGACACCTTTTCTAGGAAGCAACCGTCCTTGTAAGGAACAAATCACTTCTGTCACAGTTGTTCAGATAACACCGGGTAATGTGATTAGACTCAGAGACTGGGTCTCCACAACAACAAACGTCCAGATATAAATGCCAGTGTTGTACACAAATGCAAGCACAGATTGTTTACCAATTGTGGATTTTAGATGTACTAAATGTTTATACAAACCCATAAATGTACACCATGTTTCAATGACTAAATAAATAGAGATTAATGCCATCATACGAAATGCTTATTCTCATAGACAGAGAGGATCTTAAGTAGCTGCTCAGGTTCACAGCATTTCTAACAGCGTGGAGTCTTACTTAAGTAATCTTTAAGTCATGTGGGTTGCATTTTGTTGACTGAGTAGCCCCAACATGGTTTTTCACACTCCTGGTTTAATTAGCCACCCGTCTTTGCTGCAGGGAAAGTTAGCTGCTGTTAACTTAGTTACACTTCACCTTACATATGAGGTTTGGTGCGTGTGATGCTAAAATATATCAGAGTAGCTTTTCACTTGTCTAAACTATTCTGCAACTAACATTTTTTTGCCTTTTATGTAAAAGTCAATTTTCTCATAAAGTTTACTAATTGTCCATATAAAGTAGAATTTAAAGTTCTCTGCAGAAAGCATTGCGGTTTTTATATTCACTTCTCTTAAGTACAAGTGGTGAAGACCTGCAGTGTTCAAGAGGGACTGCAGGACTCTTAGCAATTTCAGTGACACTGGGGCTCACAGTTCCTGGGCTGGCCGGGTCTCCTCAGGGGAAAACTAGCTCCCAAATCTGGAAAAGGTAAATCATTACAGTAGCTGCTTCAGAGGCTGGGCAAGTGTTTCACCTTTCAAAACCTTTGTGCCTCTCTATCTGGAGTAGGGATTTATAGATAATATGCAGCAGATGTTATCTATAAAAATATGACATGTTCATACCCCCTTGACTGTGGCTTCCCTAGCCTGTGAGAACTCTATCAAGCAGGCAGGCATTTGCAAGAGGCTACATGATGTCTGTGAGCACTCAGGAGAGCCTGGGACTGTCAGTGGGGTTTGCAGATTACAGACTAGGGAATTGATGTAATCGCCCCTTGGAAAGGGCACATAGGGTATTATAGTAATTTCCCTTTTGTATGTGAATTATTCGAATGTGGCTTAATGGCTTTAAGGGCACTGGCTTGTTGCCTAAGCAGTGAACTGACCGTCTATCACATCAGACAACACTGTCTAAACAGGAAGCTGTGCTGTTGTCATGCTGCTTGGTGAATAGATACTCAGTGGCTTTCTGGTGGTCCTCACAGGGTTCTGCCGGTGACTGGGAGAATATGTTGATTTTAGAGACCAAAATCTTCTGAGAAGCAAGCAGGGTTAACTCATTTCTAGCTTTGTAGCTAGTTAAGGAGAGTCTCATTTACAGCTTCATTTTGAATGTTCTCACTGTAATGATACTGGAGCAGGGCACAGATGCTCACCAAACTCTGTGGGTGGGACTCACCTAGTGTACAGAGAGCTGCTGGTATCCTTAGCTTCCTCTCTGTCCTCCCCAAGGTATTGTAACTGAGGTGGACAGGGCTTGAGAACCTTTAAAAGATCATTGCACTCCTAACCCCTTATTTCTAATATGAAGGTAAGCTTAAATGTTACTGAGTTTCAAGGAATTTTATGTGTGTGTGTGTGTGTGTGTGTGTGTGTGTGTGTGTGTGTGTAATATTCCAGTGTGTGCCATGTGATCATATAGAGGATGATCTTCCTCTATAGTTTTCTACATTATCACCACCACCATCATCACCATCATCAGCAGCAATCATGGACAGTCTTTTTTTCCCAATTGAACCCAGAATCACTGGTCAGTAAGCTCCAGGAACTGCCTGTCTCCAGCCTGCCTGTGCTGGGGTTACATGGCTACTGGGAATCTAAACTCATCACATTTGTGTAGCAAATATTTTACTCACTGAGCCATCACCCCAAGCCCACAAAGTCTGTCTGTCAGCCTCTTTTTTCCTCCTCCCCCCCCCTTTTCTCTCCTTGGGATGAGTGGTAAAAGACTAAAGATAGCAAATATGAGAATTTGGTAAAACTAAATATAATTTCCCCAAACACCACTGACAATCCAAAGTTAGAGAAATGGCTGAGTTTACATTTATTTGGACTAGCAGGAATGTTGCAATCCAGGGCATGTGCTATGGTGAGCTACAGTATACTGCTAGGCACAGATGGAAGCTGTGCAGAGGGAAGATTTTAGAGACAAAAGAAATATATAGAATTCAGGGGCTTACTCTAGGGGGTGACATCAGCTTATTAGTGGACAGTGTTTGTCAGATGAATATCCTTGTTCAAGTGACTAGTCGTCTTCATATGATTACTTACTGTCTCTGTGGGCTAGTTGTCCTTGTGTGACCTAGGTAACAAGCTGAAGCTGTGGAGTGTGTGTGTGTGTGTGTGAGAGAGAGAGAGAGAGAGAGAGAGAGAGAGAGAGAGAGAGAAGAGAGAGAGAGAGAGAGAGAGAGAGAGAGAGAGAGAGAGAGAGAGAGAGAGAGAGAGAGAATACAGAAACCAGAGGAAGCATTAAGATCCCCTGGGATAGAAATCGAAATTACAATTGGATGTGAGCTTCCTGATATGAGCTGGGAACTGAACCCTAGTCCTCTGTAAGAGCAGCCTAAGCCATCTCTCTAAGCCTTGATTAGCATTTTTAATTTATGGTATTAAATTTCTCTGAGACCTCTGTGAATGTTAAAGAGCATAGTATCTTACCTTTACCACTGACAGTCTGTGCCTCTCTCTTCACCTATGAGCTGGGAAGTGATGAAAGTGATGTTATTTTGAAGATACCTGATTTTTTAAAAAAGAATCTTAAGGCTTTATCTTGTTTAAGAAGTAACTTACTTGAAGGGAATTGGGGTGAAGGAGAATGCATGCATAGGGCCTGGGAAGGCTGAAGACCTAGGTGTTACTTTTTGAAGGTTCCTTGTTTAACACGGTGCAGGGAAGACAGCCGGGGTGCAAGCAGCGGCTTAGTTTCCCAGCTCTTAAGTGGTGTCAGACCATTTATAGCTCTCAAAACAATGATTTCTATCCATGGTCCCTTCAAGTGCTGAAGTAGCAAACACTGCTGTAATACATTGGCTCAGCATCTCTGGGGCCTCAGGCTCTAAAATCTCTGAAATCTACTTACTTTATAAGGTATGGGACCATCATCCTGCAGTGTCTGGATCATGAGTGTTCTTATAAAAGACAGCCAGAAGAGATTTGAGAAACAGTGAAGATGAAACGAAAGCAGCAAGGACTGAGTGATGTAGACCCAACCAACCATCTGCTGGAGGCAGCAGGGGCAGATTTTCCAGGACAGCCTCCCAAGTATAGCCCCAGTGAGAACTGGATTTTGGCCTTATAAAACTGATATTAAACTTCTGGCCTTCAGAAGAACACAAGGATAAATTTATGTGTATTAAGCCATCAAGTTTGTTGTGATGTGTTATGGGAGTCCTAAAAATACAACAAACTATGCACTAAGGGCCAGGTTTGGAGGTAAGTGTGCCAGGGCTGGGTGATCAGGTGGGAAGCCCTGAGCCTTCTCCTCAGGAGGCATAACAGAAGCTGTGGGAGGCTGTCGTCCAATTAAGTTTCAGTTATCCACTATTCTTTAGCTATTTCTAGTTTTGATTAGAAATCATTTTATCAGAGAGATAACGACACCATAAAAGCACCAATTGCTTCAGGAAAGAAATCTTTGCAATTTTCAAAGAAAGCTAATGGCTTTGAAATAGACAGTAAAGAAATGTGTTAAAATAGATAATCAATTTTGTCAAAAACATCATCTGGTAGAGCAATTGGTTCTGTTGGTTCGGTCATTCATGGGGAGAAAATGGACTTTCTGAATGCTGTTTTAAAAGCTGTCACTTACTGAAAGCATCTCCATGTGTGTACTCGATTTGCATTATTTAATAGTTTCACAGCCCTTCCATAAATTCTCATTTCACATCTGAAGAAACAGCATCAACAATGTTGAACTTTTCCTAAACACAGGATAAGTAATGGCACATCCCAGCATGTCTCACAAGCTACTTTTTGTTTTTTTAGAACCTTATCAAGACAGCTATTGGTGGGATTCCCAGTTAGGCAGGCTTCTGGGTACAAGATATGCGGTGCAGAAAAGATCAGCGGCATTCATGGCTTCATGTGTAACCTATTTCATTACGATGATTTTATGACACCGTCCATGAGATGAACAAAGGATATCCAGACTCTAAAATAAGGCATTTATTGTCTTTTCAATTTTTAAAGTTAAACACTTTCACAACTTTACGCTATCATCTTATTGTCCTAAACTATAACCAACTTTGAATTAAATATATTAATGGTTCATGGGAGTTCATATGATTAGGAAGGCTTTCTGGGAGTAGCACAAAAAAAAGCACTGCTCAAAATGCAAGGGAGTTTGGGCTCCACTGAGCTCTGGGTAGAGGCCGACTAGAGCCTCAGGTTTAGAGGCACGAGGGACAGGGGGTCACACTATAAAAGAACGACAGGAAAAGTAACGAACTCCACACACTAACTCATTTAGCAGTCACGACTCCATAATGGAGGCTGTGTGTGTTTTCAAGAGAATGTGTGGCTGCTCTTCTCTATAGGCTCACATATTTGAACACTTGGTGTGTGGTTGGTGGTTCTGTCAGGGAGGCCATAGAATGTTAGGAAAAGTGGCCTTGCTGGGGGAAGCACATTCCTGGGGGTGGGCTTTGAGAGTTATAGTCCCTTCCTGCTTCTCTCTGCACCATGTTTGCAATTAAAGATGGTACCTTTCAGCTTCCCATCCTGGCTACCTGCTGCAATACCTCTTCTGCCATTATGGTGTCTCCCTTTGAAACTGTAAGCAACTCCCCCCCCCCCAAAAAAAAAAACAACAAAAAACAAACCAACCAACCAACAATAAACCCCCAAATCCTCTCTTCTATATGCTGCTTCTGGTTATGGTATTTTATTGTAGCAAAAGGAAGGCAACTAATACATCTGGGAAAACAGGATCTTGTTGGACTGACTGAAGCCAAAGAAGAATTTATCAACGTATTCCAAAGGTAAGAACACAGCCAAAATAGTTTGCTACCTACCTGTGGTCCATTCAGTTGTAATGAAGGGTCACAATTACATAGCAGAGACCCCGTGTGAATAACTACTGCAGCGAACAGAGAAGGGAACATGCATTATAATCACCAGGGCAACGGTTAAAGCCCAAGGCAAGAAGTATGGCTTAACAGCTAACAGGTTACAATGATTTAAAAGACAAAACTGGAGAAAAGGGGCATAGTTGGAAATTTAGTCATGAGACGGTGACCACTGAAACTGTGAAGGACACAGCAGATTAACTCTATTGTATTTATATCTGCAAACATTTAGTAGTCTCCATAATAACTGTTTATGAGAATACATCAACCAAAAAGTGGGAAAAAAAAGCTTATATGTGCTTTACTCAATCACAAAGAAACTTTGTAATTTTCACGAAATCAAAGTCAAACCACTCAGACCATAACAAGAAAATTTCAGACTCAGAATTACTAATAAATTGACTAAAAAAAAATCTAATGTTGGGGGTGGTGCTGTACATCTATAACTAAAACATTAGTGACAGTGTGTGTCAGAGTGAGCTGTAGGTCAGCCTAAGCTATATAGTGAGACCATGTCTTAAAAAACAAAACAAACAAAAAACCCGATAGCTGGGATTTTTCTTGGAAATTCTGATTTTGTAGATCAGAACTGGAATCCAGGCATCTTATTCCCACATGATA
The DNA here is from genome assembly GCF_963924665.1 of Micromys minutus. Classification (NCBI taxonomy): domain Eukaryota; kingdom Metazoa; phylum Chordata; class Mammalia; order Rodentia; family Muridae; genus Micromys; species Micromys minutus. The sequence goes on from NC_137977.1 coordinate 12,986,265, forward strand.
CCAGTGACTTCAGTGCACATTTCTAAGTCTAGAGATCACAGCCTTAAGCATTAGGTTCCAGAGGCTATTGGGTGCATGGCCTGGCTACCTCCCTCCTACGTGGTACTTTGTGCATGGTACCAGCCAGCTACATCAGTACATCATGAGGTGTTCTGTTTATTCTTTTGTAACTCTACTAAGTACCCCTTCCAGACAGAAGTCTCTGTACAGCACACCAACATTTTAATGGCATTGTTAAACACAGCAATTCCATGGTGCTTTCCCCCAGTACCTCATTCTGTGATGTTAGGACTTTGCTAGAAGTGCCCATTCTCTCTTACAAGAGCCAGTTCCCCGGGTGAGTGGTCTAGACAGGCAATACAGGCCATCCCCTTTGACTCACTGCTCTGCTTAATTCTGACCTTGTAAGTATTCTCTCAGGGAAGTATGACGAGACAAATGAGTGCATGACCGGAGAGGATGCATGTGTGTCCAGAGCTCCTATAGTGCGTCTGTGCTATATAACTGGAATCAAACTCAGGTGTCCCAAAATACCAGTCACAGGATTCCCACTACATAGAGGTAATGTGACATCTCCTAACCTTCAAAAAGCAGCAGTCTGATGACAGCCTGGTGCTGCTAGAATTCTCTTGAACTGCTGTACATTTTCAAGTGCTCACGTACGATAAAATAAAAGGCTCAAGTTATCTCCAAATTTAGGGCTGATCTGACATAGTCACGTCATCATTAATTTTTAAAGCCACACGGAATATTATATGGTTGGTTTTGAAGCTGGAAGAAGAGTGCTGCTATTTAAACTTTTTTTACTTGAAGTAGCCAGACATGGTAGTACATGCTTGGATTCCAGCACTGGGAAAATGCAGGCAGAACTGCGAAGTCGAGGACAGCTTGGTTATTACAGACAGAATGCACTGCTAACACGAAGCTCTTTGTGTTCCCAAATGCACTGGAACACATCTCAATATCTGAACTATAAAGAAAATGTGGATGCAGCCAATCAGAGTGTGCCTTATTCCTTCACGACTGAGTCTCCTTAGAGTCCCCAAGGGTATGGGAAGTGTCAGGAGAAAGGCTGAAGACCCCACCACCTTTCTAAGTATCATAATGGTGAAGGACAACCAGAACACTTTTCAAATATTTTATTTCCTTCCATATGTGTGTGCATAGGTGCCTGTGGAGAGCACGTTGAGCCTCCTGGAGTTGGAGTCTCACATGGGTGCTGCAACATGAACTTGGTTCCTCTGCAGAAGTAGTCCATGCTCCTAACCACTGAGCCATCCTTCAAGCCCCCAAAACAAGAATTTAAAACCTTCACTAAACATTCATAGTGTTGGAGAAGGTAGAAAACAACAGGGACTTCTTGTTCCCATCCCATACTAGGAAAGGAAAGCCCAGACAACCACCATGATAAGAAAGTAAAGAGTAGGTTGGCCAATTGGAAAGGGAGGTGCAGTCTGTCTCTCCTCAGAACCCTTCATTCTACCTCTGGAATATCATTACAAATGACAGCCATCAAGAAGTTCTGCCCATTGCCATAAACGAACAGATACTCTTAACTGAAAATCAGAATAACATCTTTCTTTACAGAAATTCTGCTATACGCCTAATGTATGACACATGATAAACCTGTCGGATGGCTCAGTGTCTAATGCCATCAAACTTCCATGGGAAATCCCTTATGAATAAGACCCTTACTTATGGAGGCCTCTTGGGACCCCACACTGACCTAAGGAGGCTACTGCCGGGATTTAAGCAATTGGGAAAGAAAGTTCCTAACCGTGAATAAAAAGAACAGCTGGAAATTCTTAACAGACTGCCTTTATCTGCAAATGCTGCCCCTGGAATTAAGATAAAATATAGCAAGGGTCAATCTCTTTTAAAGATGATTTTGGCAGATGTAGAAACTAATCAGGGACATGGTATTTTATAGCAAATTAAAAAGAAATGGCTCAAGTAAGATGTGTGTTATAGGTTGGAAAGAACACAAGACTGTCTTAGTATGTTCTCAAAACATAAAGCCTATGAAGCTAAGGCATCACTGTTACTTGAACAGTCTGAAAGTGTTCACGTGCGATGCTGTCCAATATGGAACCTATCATCAGGTACATTCCTGATGTGTGGCTAATGCAACTGAAGGTACGAACTTTTTCATAACCGAGATGGTCACATAACCAGTCGTTATCAATGCTTCATTGAGTCAAACCGTGGGTTTATTTGGGAGGGTGATCTCTCTAATTATTGCTAAGAAGTTAAGGATTGGGTACAGACATAAGAAAGTTCTAAAAACATCTCAAAGTCTTCATTGGTTTTGGAGATGAGGTTTGAGGTTGGCACAACCTACAGAGTAAGGGACTAAGAATTCAGCGTGATCATCCCAACTTCTGGCTAAAGACAGTGAGAGCAAAGGCCTGAGGCTTCGGTCATTCAGGAGAATGCGACATCTGTTTGAGGGTGGGGCTGCCACAAGGTCATCCATGCCTGGATATTACTGATGTGAGGTGATGGAATGCTTATTTTCGGACAGGGTTTCCAGAGCCTGTGGAAAGCTTAGAGGTAGGAGGAGCTAAGGGCCCGGGCCCTTTCTGGCCACTGGCAGGCTGCACAGGCCCTTTCTTTTTTGGGATTAAAATCTTGTTCTTGCTCTTGAACACTTTGCTGGGGTCCAGCTTGTTCACAAAGGTGTCGGGCTCCTCGGTGAGCAGGCTTGTGTTGTAGGTGATGGGTTTGTACATACTGAACCACTGCTGTAAGGCACAAGAGGGAGAGTCACAGTTGGGAGGAGAAATGGGAGAGAGAAGGTGACACAGGATGGATATTACAAACTGACTATCACTAACCCACATTTCTTTTTTTCCAGTGTCAACTGTTAAAGTACATGTGATAATTTCCAAATTGAAAAAGCTATAAAATCTAAAACATTTCTGGTACATTCCAGTGATGTAATATTCAATTTATACACATTTTTATGAAAAACTACCTTGAAAATCTATGAGCACTTGAACAGTTTCAGTAGTTGAGAAACACCATCAACCCTTGGTCAAGCACATATGGTACTTTTTGAGGCCTCCAAAATAAATGTACTGTGAGAACTAAGAAGCCAAGTATACTTATTGGCACCAAGGACAATGTGCTTGCCATTGAAGCAGATGGTGCCCACCATGGGTATTCCAACAGTGGTCAGTGCAGAACTTTCCTATGGGAAGCCGTGTGCTGGAACTTTATACCTGCAGTTGCTCAGCCAGCTACTGGGGGAAAGGAGCTGCTGTATTTTGCCACAGTCTGATCAAAACCAGTTCACACCATATTACATGGAAGCTGTTCTTATTAAAAAAAAGTGAGAGCCATCTAGTAAAGATGCAGTAGAATTACATGCTGATAAACCAGACCAGTTCATTCCAGTTGAAAGTTCTAGCTGCCACTTGGTATTTTCAAGGCAGGTTGTATAGACCCGGCATCTCTGAAATGATGCCCAGATCTGCAACATATAGAAGAAAGGTCTATGGGTACTGACAGGGAAGGAACTCCACAGTGGAGCACTGAGTGAAAACATGCTCCCGGTGCCTTACATGGAATGAGTATCTCAAGGACATACACACTACACTGACAACTCTGCCTGCCAATGGGGATGCATACATGGAGCAGAGGAAAATCAGAGACTTGTACATCTCTGAAAATGACTGACTAGGCCCCCAAGTCCACAGTAACATTTTAATTAAAAATAACACTCCAGTTGATCTTGATTACTTAATTAGATCTGAATCATGTGAGGCTATCAGCCAACACTGGAGTTACTAGTCCTGTTTATTAAAAATATTGTTTCCACTCCTTGATCTAATTAGGCAGATGGGGAATTTGGAGGGTAACCATTTCCACAGAATACTCTTGGCACACATCAGATTGAGATGTGTTCTCTCCTTACCTTGGCCTGTGGGCTAATGCCATAGTTGGTAAAGGCATACTGCCACTGGGGCAGGCCCAGGTGGGTGATGAGCAGGCGGTAATAAGCAGTAAAGGTATCTGTGAGAAAATGCCAGTATAATGCTCTGTCCAGGAACCATATCTCAGTGTCATGAGCTAATCCTAAAACACAAGAAGTTAGAGACAGCTTAAAGAAAATGTCAATATACATTGATAATTAGAGAAAATTCACAGTAGAAAGGGTTTAAAACATACTTCCTTCTTTTCCTCTTTTAGGCTTCTAGCCCTGCTCTCTTATGGCTGCTTTTACCTGTTTATTTGTTACTCGTAGATTTCTGATTGATCTATCTGCTTGCTTGTGGACTGAATACTGTTTTCTTTTTTGATGGAAAGAAACCTTGAATGGATCAGTCTTTTAAAAAAAGTCTATACCAGTGCTTCTCAACCTTCCTAATGCCACCACCCTTTATGACAGTTCCTCATATTGTGGTGCCTCCAGCCATAAAGTTATTTTTGTTGCTACTTTATAACTGTAATTTTGCTACTATAATATAATATAAATATTTGTGTTTTCTGATGGTCTTAGGTGAATACCAAAGGGGTCAGAACTCACCCTACAATCCTGCTTGTAACCCAGGCACCATTATACCAGGTCCTATCTTACAGCTGCTTATAAATGACCTATAGCCTATTCTGGCTCATCAGCTTGCTAGGTAGCTCTAACATTTCCTTCATTTCCCAAAACTACCAGCACATTTTCATTTGTATCCTACAATTCTATTAAATAACCCTAAACAACTTTTTAGTCTTCTACAACATGTCCAGACTTTTTGCTTGGCTTTCCCAGCTCTGCCTGAGAGAAAGTGGCTGACACTCAGACTCCATTTCATCCCGTAGGCAAATCTCTTAAGGTCATTAAAGCGAATCTGTCATTACCACCAATCAGTTGAACTGTCTCAGGAAATGGCTTTTAAGCCCTTTGTCTGTCTGCTTGGCTGCCTCTTTTACCCCCTCCTCATGTGTAATTCCAATCATGGTTTATAAGAAAGCTCTAAGTCTAAGCTAGAACCCGGGAATGATCTCTTCTCTTCAGAGATAAGAAGTTCCTAGGCTATTACAGAGCAGGTGGTAGTTTGTTTACGTGGGTACAGCATCTCAGTAACTATCAATTAGCCCTGCTTCTCTTGTGAAGCCTCACTTCACATGTAGAATCTTGAAGTCTAGCAATTCAGGTTTCTATTGCTCTTAACAGGCCTATATACAAAAGTATAAAAGTTAATATTTCCTGAATGCTTATTTAATATACAACCCTATGAACAGAATGTCTGGTTCTTTTAAGCTTTTCTCATCTATCTGTCCCACTGACTGGGTCACAGTGACTCATACAAGGAGATGGAATGTAGAAAGTAGCCTAGTTGGAGATGCTCAGAGAGGACCAAAGGGGTTGATCTAAGCACAAAGACAGTTGGAAGTATCTCAGACAGCTTTTTGTTCAGGGAAGAGCACATCTATACTGTAGGATCATGCTTTGGAAATGATATTTACCAGGTTTTCCATTTTTGTAGACAAGGCAAACTTTCCCATTCCCATTGCATGAGTCCAGCTCAAATATTGCACTTCGACAGTCAAAGTGAGGCTTCTCTAGCTGGTGGTCTTCACTGCCTGTAAACCCAGAAAGCAACAGTAATGCTCAAATTCAATTCGGACACAACACTATACATGTAACTTTACAAAGATGAAAAAACGGTGAGGAATTAAATGCTCTGGGTTTCAGTGATGGATCAGGTGGTCTTATCACCAATAGAAACTGACAATCTGGTGAAAGATGGCAAGAAAAGATCACTGAACTCCCTGAGAATGGAGCCATATAAAGGCAGAGCAATATGAATGTTAAGATGCTGATGGGAGTGTCTTCCTTTCCCTAGGTTGCTGTATGAGAACATCATGTACACCTTATTCTTAATTTCCACACAGCCATTTCATGTGAGAAGCCCTAGGCATGTATAACTGATTCATTCTTTCTAGGGGTTGCTTCATGGGCTATGGGAGTGGATGAATCATAATTTGTTCCATCCCCATTGGTATATATTCACCTTATCATCCTCTGATAATACCAAAACGTGTGCCAGTTCTAAACTTGTTCTAATTAATCCATTTCCCCTATTAAAACTATTTTAGTGCTTGGCAATCTTTGATTGTATGAGAGAAGTTGTTAACCCTGTACTCCTAAATGTCTTCTATTTCTATAAATATTCTTGAGCTTTGTTCTTAGACAGTCAAATGACTTGGACACAAATACTTTGGGCTTACTTTTCAGGATTTCTTAGGCAGACGTTGGGTCTGATGGTATGCGGGGCAAGTGGACTGTACCACTAGAGAGAACTGGTAAGGTTGAGGCAGGTTCAAAACCCCTGGGAACTGAGAACGGCAGGTGTGGAGCCAGCTCCTGGCCAGGGTCTACCTGTCCTGGAACACATATTCATGACACCCCACTGAGAAGACCATGACAGCCAGTCACACAGTATAAAAACCCAGAGTCCTACATGCTAACTAAGTATCTAGATAGGCCCTGAGTGTCTGAATGCTCTTCCAAGTCTGTATTACCGGTTTTCAGCTCCTCCCCAAAGCTCCCCCTTGGCTTTTATCCCTTCAGTACAAGCGCACCATTTTCAAGTCTCTACTTGAACACCCGGGGAGGAACTTTTGATCTTTTCATGTTGGTTCTTGTTCATAAGGTTGAGTTCTTAAGGTGTCTACATATTTTTTCTTAGTAATATTTACTTTCTTAAAAAAAAACAATCCATGGCTTTGGGTAATGCTACCTTTGAAAAATATCTGTAAAAGCCTTTTTTGGCTATAATTCATCAACCATACCACTTAAGTTAAATATGCAATTCTTAGCATAGTTTACAAAGTTATGCTATCATTACCATAAACAATTTTACAACATTATTTCTGGAGTGAATTTTTGTTTGTATTTGCCCAAGATAGTGAGATTAAAACTCTAGGCTCAACTCTCCCCTTCCTTCCTCATCGCTGTGTCTCAGCCCTCAAACCAGGTGGAACTCCCCTAGTTCATGCTCCTGGGAAATGCCTCAGACTATCTCCTCTGTCCTCCCATTCTCCAAGCCTTCCCCCATGAGCACACTGAGCAGGTCAGTATAAGAGGCAACACATATTCTGAAAATCCAGAGAGGAAACTGAAACCAAGAAACAAAGCTCCCACCTAACTAAGACAATCCCAGAAGTCAGCACCTAGACATATAATCACCTCAAAACCAGATGCCTAGGTGCCAGCATAAAAACACAATAACATCCAGGGAAGTATGTCACCACCACAACCTAGCTATCCTGCCACAGCACATCCAACATAGCTGATTACAAAAAAAAAAAAAAAAAAAAAGACCTTAAAAGCAACTATATGAAGGTGATAGAGGTCTTTAAAGAGGAAATGAATAAATCCCTTAAAGCAAGCCAAGAAAAAAACAATTGAAGGAAACAAATAAAACCATTCCAGACCTGAAAATAGAATAGAAACAATAAAGACATAAACTGAGGAAATCCTGGAAATGAAAGATTTAGGGATGCAAACAGAAATCACAGGATTTCACAAAGTTAAGCCACCATTTTTACCATAGATTCACCAATGCAAGAGAACGCAAGAGAGAATCTTGGCACTGAGGATATGACAGAAGAAACGGATAGATATACTGTTCAGACAGAAATTTAAATGCAAGGAATTCCTAATACAGAAACATTCAGGAAATTTGGGAAACTATGAAGAAAGCCAAACCTATTCCTATCATAGAATAAAGGAAGGAGAAGAATACCATCTCAAAGGCCCAGAAACTATTTCAACAAAATCACAGGAGAAAAATTTTCTAACCTAAAGGAGATGATTATACATTATGTATATGAAGCATACAAAACACTAAATAAATTGGACCAGAAAGAAAAGTCCCCTCATCACATAATTAAAACAAAAAATATTAAAAGCTTCAAAGGAAAAAGATCAAGTAACATACAAAGGCAGATCTATTCGCATTCCCATTGAGAAGTCAGATGTAACTCTAAAAGGGCTTGGATAGATGTGCTGCAGACTCTAAGAGACCACAAATGCCAGCTCAGATTACTATACCCAACAAAATGTTCAAACACCATAAATGGAGAAAACAAGATAGTCTATGATAAATTTAAACATAAGTCCAGTTCTACAGAAGGTGTGTGTGTGGGAAAATCCCGCTAAAGTTATGATTTTCTTTGTTTTCATGTGTATATAGTTAATTCTGCAGCAAAACCAAAGGGGAAAGTATACACACACACCACCACCACCAACAAAATAACAGGAATTAACAACCACTGTTCATTGATATCCAGTATGAATGGCTTAAAACCCCACTAAAAAGACACGTACTAACAATGTGGATACAAAAACAGGACCCAACCTTAGTCTGCATACAAGAAAAACACTTCAACATCAATGACAAACATTGAATCATGGTAAAGGGTAAAAAAAAGATATTCCAAGCAAATGAATGTAACAAGCAAGGTGGTGTAGCTATTTTAATATTTACCAAAATAAACTTCACACCAAAATTAAGCAAAAGAGATGGGGAAGGACACTATATATTCAAAGGAAAGTCCACCAAGATGACATTTTAATTCTTAGCATCTATGTCCCAAACACAAGGGTACCCACCTCTGTGTAAAAACAAATAAATCGATACAGTTCAAATCACACATTGACCCTCATGAGCTAATAGTGGAGAGACTTCAATACCCAACTCTCACCTATAGGTAAGTCATGCAGATGACAAATAAATATAAACCAAATCTATCTAACAGATATGTAGAGAACATTTCTCCCAAACACAAAAGAATATGCTGTATTCTCAGCATCTCGTGGAACTCTCCTTCAAAGCTGACCACATATTTAGACACATGACAAGTCTCAATAGATATAAGAAAACTGAAATAGCAACATCCCCCTGTACCCTATCAGACAACCATGAACTAAAGCTGGGTACCAGCAAAAATAGAGAAAACAAGACCAAAGCTTACAAATGCATGGAAACTGAGCAACAACTACTGCATGAAAAACAGGTCAAGACAGAAATACAGCAATTAAAGATGTTCTAGAATTGAATGTAATGTATCTACAACATACCCAAACTGATGGGACACAATGAAAGCAGCACTAAGAGGAAAAAAATTGAAGAGATGTAACTTGAAACCTAACAACAGACTTGACAGCTCCAGAACAAAAAGAAGTATGCACACCCTAGTAGATGGCAGGGAATTATCAACTGAGGACTGAAGTCAACAGAAACAAAAGAGAATATAAAGCATCAATAAAACAAAGAGTTCTTTGGGAAAATCAACAAGATAAACAAACCCTTACCCTAGCTCACTAAAAGAGAGAAAATATCCAAATAAATAAAATCAGAAAGTGAAAAGAAGAACAGAACAACAGACACTAGGAAATCCAGAGAACCATAAAGGCATACTTTAAAAATCTCCACCAAATTGAAAAATCTAAAATAAATGGATAATTTTCCCAACAGATACCACTTAAATCAAGATTAGAGAAATAGTTTAAATAGACCTATAACCACTAAAAAACAGTCATTTGTCTCCCAAACGAAAAAGCCTAGGACCAGATGGTTTTAGTGCAGATTTCTACCAGACTTTCAAAGAAGAGTTAATGCCAACACTCCTTAAATTATTTCACAAAATAGAACAGAAGAAACAATGTCCAGTTCATTTTACAAGGCCACAGTTACCCTAAACCCAAACCACATAAAGACCCAATAAATAAAATTACAGACCAATTTCCATGCAAAAATACTCAAGAAAATACTTGGAAACAGAATCCAAGAACACACACACACACACACACACACACACACACAAAAACACATCCACCATAATAAAGTAGGCTTCATCCTAGAGATAGAGGGATGGTCCAACATATGAAAATCATAAATGTAATCTGCCATATAAACATACTGAAATAAAAACCAAACCAAAACACATGATCATCTCATTAGAGGCTGAAAAAGTCTTTGACAAAAGGCAATACAATACCCCTTCATTGTCCTGGAGAGCCTAGAGATACAAGGGATATAATTAAATATAATAAAGGCAGTTTACGGCAAACCCATAGCCAGTATCAAATTAAATAGAGACCCAAAACAATTCCACTAAAGTCAGAAATAAGACAAGGCTGTCCACTCTCTTGAAGTTCTGGCTAGAGCAATAAGCCAACTGAAGGAGATCAGGGGGATACAAATTAGAAAGGAGGAAGTCAAACTACTGGTATTTGCAGATGATATAATAATATCTACAAGTAACCCTGAAAATTCCACTGAAGTCCTACAGATGATAAACACTTTCAGCAAAGTGCCAGATACAAAATTAACTTAAGAAATTAGCAGCTCTCCTATATGTAAAAGACAAATAGGGTGAGGAAGAAATCAGGGAAACAATACCCTTCATAATAGCCTCAAATGATATAAAATATCTTGGAGGTAACTATAACCAAACAAGAGAAAGACTTATATGATAAAAACTAAGTCTTTGAAGAAAGAAATTAAAGAAGATATCAGAAGATGGAAAGATCTATTCTTATGGATTGGTAGAATTAACATAATAAAAATGACCATCCAACCAAAAGCAATCTACAAATCCAGAACCACCAAAATTCCAACACAATTCCTTACAGATCTTGAAAGGACAATTCTTAACCTTATAAGGAAAACCAAGCCAAGCCATACCAAACCAAACCAAAAAACCCAGGATAGGTAAAATGGTCCTGAACAATAAAAGAACTGCTTGAAGTATCACCATCTCTGATTTCCAGCTGTACGATAGAGCAATAGTTACTAAAAACTGCATGGTACTGGCACAAAGAGAGACATGTTTATCAATGGAATAGAACTGTAGACCCAGAAATGAATTCACACACCTATAAACACCATTTTTGTTTTGTTTTTGATTAAACAACAACAACAACAACAACAACAACAAAACTCCACAAAAACAAAAACCCAGAAAGCATCTTCAACAAATTGAGCTGGTCAAACAGGAAGTCTGCATGTAGAAGATTGCAAATAGAGCCATATTAATCACCCTGCACAAAACTCAGGTCCAAGTTGATCAAAGACCTCAGCATAAAACCAGACCACACTGAACCTGATAGAAGGGAAAGTGGGGAAATGCTTGGAACAAACTGACACAGAAGACACCTTCCTGATCAGAACGCCAATAGCACAAGCACTAAGATCAACAATTAATAAATGGGACTTCATGAAACTGAAAAGTTTCTGTAAGGCAAAAGACATAATCAATCACACAAAGCCAGCCTATGAAATGGGAAAAGATTTTTACCAACTCTACATCTGACAGAGGTCGAAATATACAAAATATAAAGGACTCATAAAATTAGATATCAAAAAATCAGATAATACAATTAAAAATGTGATACAGACATGACCCTGGAATTTCCTTCATAAAATTTTCCTGTTTTCTTTTGCTTCTATCTCACTTCCAGAAGCCAAGGATGAGAAGGGTTAGTTTAATGGAGCGTAGGGCTAACTCTACAGCATGTTCCAATCGTTTTCAGTGTTATAAAACGAGACTAGATGGCTAGTTTCTAACCCACCCCAAGGTTTACCAGGTACCTTCTTGAGGATCATCCTCTAGGTCAGCCAGAGTTGGTGCATTAGGAAGTGAATACACGGAAGACTGGATGAGCTGAGTCAGTTTTGAAATGCCGTTAATCACCATGCTCCCCAGTGGAATAATGTGGTCTATAGGACAAAAGCAATGGCACAGGAATAGCTTAGGCAATGGTGACCATGAGTGGTTCTGCTTGAATAACCCAATAAGCCCAGCAAGAATGGCTTCATGGCTGAGGAGCCTGACAGAAGGTGCACAGAAGAAGGACATTCACTAAATACTACAAACCACTAGCCTTTCATGTAAACAGAAAAACTGGGTGCCAAAGATAATAGAACAGTTCCAGCCATGTTTATTATGGTGTAATTGAAGAAAAGAGATATTCGAAAGGCTAGAAAACCCAGAGTTAGTAACTGTATGACAAGTAAATAACTTAAAACATATTATCACCCCTTCCCCTTCTATTAGCCAGAACTTCAGTTTTTAAGGAAATGATGGTTTTGCTTACGTAATAGATTCTTTCTCTTTTTATTATAAGCTTTCATGATGGAAAATCTCTCCCCCTCTGTTAGTCATTTTCCCTTCTTGATTGAAAGAACTTCTTGAAAGATGGGTCTGGTCTTGTGAATAAGGTCTAACTAAGGAGCAACACACCCATGTTGCCTTATATTACATAGAATACTATAGATTCTTTTATATTTTCTACTTAAAAAAGACTACTACTGATATAGGATGCCGGGTCAAGGGTGACACACAAAGACTTAGAAATCTAAAAGGCTAGAATGAGTGAAGGCATTTAGATCACTAAAGTAAATATCAAAGGCTAACTCTGCTCCCTTTAAAAACATTACTCTTTAGTTAATGCATATGTGTGTGTATGAGTGTCTGCCATTGTGTGTGTGCACTCTTAGAGGCTACAAGAGTACCTGGATCCCCTGGATTTGGATTTACAGGTGATTATGAGCTACATAGGTGCTGGAGAACCAAATTCAGGTCCTCTGGAAGAGCAGTAAATGCAGTAAAAGAGTAACAGCCATCTCTTTAACCCCATTTCCCTTTCTGTCACTGCATTAAGCCATTAGTAACAGGGCTAAAAAGACCAGAATGATCAAGTTAAGTAACAGAACATATTACAGCTATGAACAAGGTTTTTAGGTTACTCAATTGAATGATTTTGGTGAAAGCTAATATCAGATATTCATCAATAAACTATAAAAAGTGCCTTTGTCTAACTCATCCATTGGCGACCTCATTCTCAGTCCAATGGTTGGCTGCAAGAATCTGCCTTGGTATTTGTCAGGCTCTGGGAGAGCCTCTCAGGAGACAGCTATATCAGGCTCCTGTCAGCATGCATTTCTTGGCATCTGCAATAGTATTTGGGTTTGGTGTCTGTATGTAAGATGAATCCCCAGGTGAGGCAGTCTCTGGATGGCCTTTCCTTCAGTCTCTGTTCCACACTTTGCCTCTGTAGAGAAAGGACTGAAGGATCTGAAGGGTTAGCAACCCCATTGGAAGAACAACAATATCAACCAACCAGACCCCCCCCCCCAGAGTTCCCAGAAACTAAACCACCAACCAAAGAGTGTACATGGATCAACCCACAGCTCCAGCCACATATGTAGCGGAGGATCAATGGGAGGACAGGCCCTTGGTCCTGAGAAGGCTTGATGCCCCAGTGTAAGAAAATGCCAGGGTGGGAAGGTGAGAGGAAGAAGGTGGGTGGAGGGGGGAGTATCATCATAGAAGCAGGGGGATGGAAGAATGGTATAGGGGGTTTCCAGAGGGGAAACTGAAAAGGGGAATAACATTTGGAATGTAAATAAAGAAAACATTCAATAAAAGAAAAGAAAAATAAATAAAAACACAAACAAACCAACTGAACAAAAATAGTGCCTCTGACTAGGTACAGGAAACTAACAGGAAGTTCTGGAAATCAGCAAAAAAGGTAACTCAGATGTGCTAGCAGGGAGGCAGAACCATGAAAGGGAGAAGTTTGTTGTGTGGCCTTTCTGTGCAACAGAAATCATTCCTCCTTCATAACAGCAGTGGGGAACTATAGATGTTTATTCAGGCCCAAGAGTATGTTGGGATTTGGCTGGAGCTGAAAGTGATAAAGAACTCATGAGGTCAGGCCTGGTAGGTCTGTGTGAGAACATGCTGGACCCCAGAGGCTAGTTCAGGACTTCATAGCATGTGAACTTTTTAAAGAGATTTCATATCTGTGTGAAAAACTCATGTAATGTAACAAACTGAGCTTCTGCATCTGCAGTGCAAATGTTTACTCATTGACACATAACTTAGAGTTGCTCAACTTTTTCAAGAAAGCTAAGAGGCAGTGTTGCAGCCCTAAGGAGGAGTTTTCAGATGCTTTATGTTTGAGTTGGTTGGGTTCTCTATGTGGTGACTAATGATTTCCTCTAACCGGAAGTGTCTAAATTGGGCTTCTAGATCAGGACAAGCCAGAGTCAAACAGGATAGGAGTGGGTAAAGCACTGATAGCATCAATGGGCTTTGTGGGAACAGGCTGGTAATCAAAGCTTCTGGATTTGACAATTGAGAATCAAACAGTATAAAAGAAAAGATAATTACAATGCTAAGGAACATCAACGTTGCCAACCCGAAAATGTTCTCCAACATCAAGGAGGCTGCCTTACCGTCTAGCTTCACGCTCCAGGTCATGTGGAAACCATTTGTCATCAAGTAGAAGTTTCTTACATCCTCAGGCATCACACAATTGTTTTTCTAGAAACACAAATTACTTAGCGTTAGGTCACAGCTTAGAGAGAATGAAGGCTGTATCTCAGAGCTCTGCATATAATGTTAGTCATCTTCTAGATCCTCCAATTAGGAAGATTGATAATTACCTACAAAATTACTAGAGAAGTACTGGGCCTAACAGCTGCTAGTTTATTTTGTGTTCCTGTGTGTGTGTGTGTGTGTGTGTGTGTGTGTGTGTGTGTGCGTGCGTGCGCAGATAAAGCCTAGTTGGAGCAGAAGACTCTAGCATTTTGGAGATGCCAGTACCATGGGATGACCACCAAGAACAGCAGTAACAATGAAGTGATACCAGCTGAGCCTAGAAGACAATTTGTGGGCTACAGAAAGCAGAGCTATTGAAGTGATCCAAGCCATTGATTGGGTGTGTTGGGATTCTGTAAACCCCACCCCTCAGTGGCCAGGTATGCTCCGCCCCAGTGACCTGACACTATAAAGGAGCTGCTTGACCCCTCCTCTCTCTTGCCCTCTCTTGCTCTTGCAGCCTTGCTCTCCCACTCCTACCCCTCCTCTTCCCTTCCCTTCCCCCCTCTCTCCCACGTGCTCATGGCCTGCCTCTACTCCTCTACTTCTCTCTCTCTCTCTCTGCCTCTGCCTCTACTACCCTCTTAACTCTCCCATGACCTGAATAAACTCTATTCCGTACTATACTGTTATGTGGCTGGTCCCTCAGGGAAGGGATTCCCAACATGGGTCCCCCAGAGGCATCTTCCTTGCCCTCAGGCCTCGCCGCACCTCCATGAGCCATATGCCCCCCAATCTCTTCATCCTTCCCCTAACATTGGTGCCGTGACTCGGATCGTCATCCTTTCACAACATTGGTGCTCTGTGACTCTTCCTTTCAGTGACTTTTCCTTACAGGGTGGAGTCCAGAAGATCATGAGTGGATCCCAGACATTGGATGGTTAGAGTCTGGTTTTATTTTGATTTGATTGTGACTGCGATTTTTCCCTCTTAAAATAAGAAAATATTTTTTGGAACCTGTTGCAGTAAATATTAAACAATAAAATAAATGCTTATCTCTTTATCAGCCTTGTGGTCTCACTCTGCAGGCCCGCTTCTAGTACGGAGTCACCCCCATGATCTCACTGTCTGCACAGCTCCCTTTCCTTTGCAGTTTATACCACCTGTTTACTGACTTCACTCTGGGGTGTTTCTTTATCCCAAATCCCAACACAAACACAACTGTAAGGCCCCATAGCTTTTCATACAGGTATATATATTTAATTCTTAACCTGCAATCCTTCTGCACAACAAGATTTCATCATATAGACAAAGATACAAGCTGCCCTTCTATATGAGATACTAGACCTATAAAATCCTTAAATGTTCATAGCTATTTAACACCAATTAAGCCCACCTGGATCCAGTTCATCCTTCTGGATCTCCATCTTGGAGTTTCCTCTCTGTCCTCTGTCTTCTCCTCTCTGACCCTCTCTCTCTACCTCCCTTACCCTGCCCAGTCACTGGCTCTCCTTTATTTTACTAATTAAAATAGGAAGGTTCAGATGAAGTCACCACAAGAGTATGGGACTACACTGCCCTTCTTGGGGAAGTGAAATTAACATTAAAATACAAACAGCTTCAGGACAATCTACAGGAACCCACAGTTAAGAGACTTAGAACTTTAAAAGACTTTGGATTTTAAAGAGACTAAAACTTTCATGTGTTTGAATTTGTAAAGACTTTGGGACTTTTAAAGTTATTTATGTTTTCTCCTCTTTTATCTATCATCCATCCATCTATCTATCTATCTATCTATCTATCTATCTATCTATCTATCTATCTATCTATCTATCTATCTATCTATTCACTTTACAGCTTGATTGTAGTCCCCCTTCCCAGTCCCACCCTTAAACCCTCCCATCTCTGCTTCCTCTTTTCCTCAGAGAAGAGAAGGCCCTCTCATGGGTAGCCACTGAGGCACATCAAGCCACAGCAGGACTAAGGGCATCCTTTTTCACTGAGGCCAGAGAAGGCTGCCTAGATATGGAAAAGGGATCCAAAGCAGGCGACAGAGTCAGTGACAGCCCCTGCTCTAATTGTTAGGAGACCCACATGAAGAACAAGCTGCATATCTGCTACATCTGTGTAGGGGCCTAGATCAGCCCATGCTTAATTCTTCCTTTCACTCTTCACAAGACTTCCAGGGTTCTGCCTGTTGTTTGGCTGTAGGTCTCTGCATCTGTTTCCATCAGCTGCTGGATGAAGCCTCTCAGAACACAGTTCTTGGGAATGAATAAGAAAGCAAGGGCTGTGGCTTAATAGTGATGTGCTTGTAAGCCAAGTTGACAAGAAAACAGACTTATCAAGCCATGGGAAGCCAGCCATTAATTAAATAGCACCCCTCCTACCTCTAGGTTGCAGCCTTGGTTTATTTCCTGTCCTGACTTTTTCCAATGATAGACCAAATTACACCCTCTCTAGTTCCTTCATTGGGGTCCCTGTGTTTAGTCAGATGGCAGCTGCAAGCATCCTCCTCTGTATCAGTCAGTATGGCTCTGGCATAGCCTCTGAGGAGGCATCCATATCAGATTAGTATTGCTGTTCAGCAGGAGCCTGAATGGGGAGAGCATTTGTGCGGTGCTCTTTCTCTGAGTATTGCAGATACAGTTGAATTGGGTAGGTAGCCAGGAGCTACTCAGAGTTAACTTAGAGACTACCACTGCCACCATTTCTTTTAGAGGTGTGAGTAGGTTTTTCCATGAGCCCCTGATGGAATAGATGTGTTCTTAGTTCCCTCCAAGAATGCCACTGTTTTTCCCTTTGCTCTTCAGCATTTCACTCACCCTCAAACACCTAGTGAAACAGCTGTTGTTGATGTTCTGTCTGTCTGAGTCTCCAGGTAGATAGATGGTAGTTTGCCAGGTACCACTGGTGACTGCTCCACTGACACCTGTCACCTCGAGCCCAAGGCAGCAAGAAAAGCTGCTTCTGTATCTGTCACTTTTGACCAGGAAAGTAAATGACTGCTCAAAAATTTCTTTGGACTTGTGTTTGCATCTTAATGTGAAGCCCTGATTGTAGCAGTCTTAAAAAGCAAATATTTAATAGGATACAGTGCCCTTTCAGATAAATGAGGGTTCTGTCAAGGAGGAAGATAGGTAGGTTTACATTAGCCTCTGTCTTGGCTCATTTATCCCTTTCTAGTACCCAACCTGTATTAGTGCCATAATAGACACTTTTAAATGATGGATGAATGTATGAATTAGACAAAAGTATATATGCCATCCTAAGCTGGGTATAGTTGCTCTGAAGCCAGTTTCCTGCCTTTGCAAAGAACTCCCTGCCTTTTCTCCTGCTTCTGAGTCTTGACTGGGTAAGCCTAAGGACATTGTTGACCTGCAGGTTATCTTAGCTGAGATCTATCAGAGCCTCTGTAAGGCATGCACTATGCACTGACCCCCCCAGATAAGGCAAATTTTATATATTTTTTAATTGTGTTTTTTTTGAGGGAGGACAGATTATGCTACCTGTCTTTTGAATCTTGAGCAACCCAAACTCTCATACCATACCTAGCAAAACATTCCAGTAAACTAGTTCCTCTGCCTTTTCTTAGGAAGTGCTTTGAAAATGCTTTGGAGAATTGTCCTAGTGATCTCATACCATCACTCCATGGCCCAGGGCCCCCCCCCCCCCAACTAGAGAATGTCTTCCTAGTTGTAATACATTCACATGCCTTCTTGGTGGGCTTCATGAGCAACTCTTCATTTGGCTGTGGTTACAGTAGAAACTTAAACTGTCAGCTTAGCAAGGCCAAGCACCTGTTTCGCATTTAATATTCCCTTTTGTACCATTGTATTTGCTGTTTTACCTCCTTCCCAGATAAAGTACTCCAGCAGAAGAGGGGACAGTAGCATATATACTGTGTAGAAGTAGATGGTTGAGCCAGAGATACTGGGTCCCAGCAATATTGTGGGACCTTTCCTACCATAAGTACTGTGAAGTAACTAGGCAGCTGCCCTAGCAGCTTTGGAGACTTGATTGTTGACTCTTAGCTCCCAAATAGCTTGCAGCCACCCTGAGTGACTCAACCTTTGCCTTTTGTTTTGACAAAGAAAAACAAAACGAAAATACCCACCTGACAAAGTGACACAAAAAGTATTAAACAAAACAATGCCTTCTAGAAATCAAAGTTTTAGGAATAGATCCTGAAAAAAGCAGTTTGCTACTTAAGTCAATTGCACACTTTTAAAAGAAAATTTATAAAATACAAAAAGATATGAATTAACAAAGAAATGACAGTTATAAGCAGAAAAAGAGGAATCCTGAAGTCAGAGAGCTAAGTAATCCACTAAGAATCTCAGCAGCAGAATAGATTAGGCAGGAGGAAGATTTCCAAGCCTGACTACAGATTTCTAAAACAATCCCAAGTAAGATTAAGAAATGGAAAAAAGCCTTTAAAATTGATAAGCCACTATCAAGAGTACAAACTATTAAATAATGGGTATTCAGAAGAAGGGAGAAACATAAAAAATATGTAAGGAAATAATTACTGAAAATAATTGGCAATTGGAAAAAATGCCAAATCTTGTCTAGAAGTTCAAAGTCTTGCACAGCTACTGATAACCCAGTCTAGGAAGTTCAAAGGCAGTGGCTCTCACCTTCCAAATGCTGCGCCCCTTTAGTACAGTTTCTCATGTTGCAGTGAGTTGTGCCCAACCATAAAATTATTTTTTTTCTAGATAAAACATTTTTATTTAAAAACAGTGAAAAATGGGAGCATATTTACAGGAGAAAAACACTTTTCTTCCAATGCACCTCACAGTGCAGTTTTTCAAGAGAATGGCGATTGTTTTCCAGGAAAGTACAGAGTATAAATTTTATTGTAGCACTTTACAAGGTCATTGTGCCAAGAGTTAGGTGTGGATTACATTTAGGGCTGGCATAGAGGGTATTTTTGTAGGTTTCAGGTAGAAAAGCAAACTGTAAAAGGATAAAAATGGAAATTTGGTTCAGATTGCCATCATTAATCTTGATCGAGACTTTTAAACTGTCTGATATCATACAGTTTATTTTCAACAAATTTAAAACCAGTATAATTGGAGATTTTTTTTCCTTGTGTAATACAAATCTCTGGTGCACAAAAAAGGATGATTACACTGAAATTTAACTCAGGCTACATGACTTTTCTTCCAACAAGATGTGTTCTAAAGATAGGCTACCTGTACCAGCTTAAGGGCCTAAAGAAAAATCTGCCTGGTCTTAGTTATACAAACAGAAATAATTTGGACTATTAGCCAGTTCTACTCTTGTTTGTGGGAGCTTGAGGGAGCCTCTCAATATACAGATAATATATTTATTATCAAAATTATTTTCATTGCTACTGTTGGACCCTCTTTCGGGGACCCCCACTCGAGTCTCAGGACATGGGGTTACCCAATGAAACATGAGAGACCTTCTTCTTGCAAAAGCATGAGGCAGTTTAATGACTCACGCAGGAGTATCTGGAAAGCTGGGGGTTTTTATAGAGGGAGGGTCAAGGGGGGGGCTAGGAAGAGAAGCTCGCCCAATATTCACTGCAGTCAGGGAGTCAGGAGCCCAGGCTCCACACAATGACCTTTTTGCTCCATTCCCCCTTGGTGGGAGCATGGGCTCTTCTCCAGGACCTGGCATTTACACAAGAATTAATTACACTCCAGGGTCCCAGGCACTGTAGTGTTTATATAAGATAAGTTACAGTTTCGCTAATGACTGTGAATTCCAGAGCTCTGCAATCAGTGGTGTCCAGGTGTCCTGAGGAGGCAGTTAAGCAGTTAAACCATAAATTTCCTAGCTAACAACTGACAAGATACTCCTCTCTGTCTTTTCACTCTATCTCTTTGTATAAGAGATAGCCTAGACGAATCATATTCAGACAATAGGAACCATTATTTCTCCAAAAAGAGCGGATTCAGCATTGCAGAGACTGCCAGATAGTGGAAGGTCTTAATTATTAAAGACTAAAATATACTAACCAGCAATAGGATTATGAGGCCTTGAATTTAATTCCCTTTCACTACTACATATCTGTAATTTTGCTACTGGTAGGAATTGTAATATAAATGTTTTTGGAGATAGAGGCTTGTCAAAAGGGTCATGGCCCACAGTTTGAGAACCTCTGCCCTAACAGATTCCAACAACAACAAAAAAAAACCTAAATAACATGGTATAAGCAAACTATCCCATAAGATGAGGT
This sequence comes from Micromys minutus, assembly GCF_963924665.1. Lineage (NCBI taxonomy): Eukaryota > Metazoa > Chordata > Mammalia > Rodentia > Muridae > Micromys > Micromys minutus. The sequence continues at coordinate 13,006,816 of NC_137977.1, forward strand.
GCTGTAAGTGGGAAAGGAGAAAGACCACGAGCACAGGCAGTTCCCTTCTTCTGTTTCCTGGCCACCATGATATAAGCTGCTATTTGCTAGGCCTCCTCTACTACAACTGACTGTGAGGCCAACTTTATTTCCCCCTATCTCAAACTAAAACCTAGAAGGAGCCTAACATTAATTTCAGGAGCCATACAGATGAGAAAAGAATGGTATATGCTCAGGGTTCTGAAAAAAAAAAAAAAAAAAGAAGAAAGCAAGCAGGCAAGCAAAAATATTGCAGAGCCAAGATAGCTTTTAAATATTAAGAATTATTAAATCTAAGACAAGTAGAATCTGAGGGATTCATCACCACAGGACTACAAGAAAAGTTTTGTACTAGACGTGAAAATGGTAGTTTCATTGACAACTCACAATCCAGAGCACCTGAGAAGAGAATCTCAGTGAGGGCTTGTGTGGACTGTATTATCTGTGAGCACATCTATAGGGGACTGTCTTGATTGCTTATGATAACTGATATGCCTAATGCGGTATCACCATTTCCTAGGCAAAGGATCTTGGAGTGCATAAGTATATAGAAAGGGAACTGACACAACTCAGCATGCACACATTTATTTCTCTCTGTTCTTGACTGAGGATATGACTACATGCTTCAAGTTCCGGCTTTGGCTTCCATGCAGTGGGCAGCTATATGAAATATGAGCTAAAACAAACCATTTCTCTCCTAAGTTGTTTTAGTCAGGGTATTCTGCCAGAGCAATAGAATGGAAACTAGGAGAGTTGACAGCCACTTTCAGGAAAACACATCAAAGTTACAGACAAAAAAAAAAAAAAAAAAAAAAAAACCCAAAAACCCAACCAAAACCAACTCCCAAAACCAATCAAATACCACCACTACAAAAAAAAAAAAAAAAAAAAAAAAAAAAAAAAAAATCCAAGCAAAACAGAAATGAGAGAGAGAGAGAGAGAGAGAGAGAGAGAGAGAGAGAGAGAGAATGAATGATAATAAAATATCATCAAAGAGTAGATAACCCAGCTATAACAGGGTTATATAACAGAAGATAACAAGTCACAGGCTCTAGAAAATTAGCAGAAAAAAATTAACAAAATGGCAATAATGTCTTTATCAGTAATAACCTTAAATGTAAACGATTAAGGTTCCCTAATTAAAAGATATATACAGGTTGAATGGAGACCAAAGAAACCAAAACATGAACCCAAAACCCAATGATATGCTGCCTGCTAGAAACTCACTTCACTGGACAGATCAGAGAATCTGAGAGTGCAAGTAAAAAGGTTTATGTGCTGAGGTTTGGATCTTGGCTGTCTCCCACAAGCTCATGGATTAGAGACTTTGGGAAGTGAGATCAGTAGGAGCATATCCTTGAGCAGGGTAGTGGATTCGAACCTCTATCTTTCTGCTCTCCGTCTCCCAGTTTCTATGAAAGAAACAGCTTTCTTCACTACACCCTCTACCAATAATTTACTACCTTTACAAAGACCCAAAAGCAAATAACAAGAAACCAAAGATTGAAACCTCTAAAACAATGAGTCAAAATAAACAGTTTGTCTTTCAAAATGATTTATCTCAGGTATTCATAGTATGGAAAACAGATTACCATATCATGCAAAAATAAATCAAAAGTGAACAGGAGTAGCTATACTTGTATCAGGCAAAATAGACTTTAAGTAAGAAACCATAAAAAGAGATGGTCACTATATTAAAAAAAATGGACCAACTCAACAAGAGGAAGCAATAATTATAGATATAAATGCATAATATATGCCAAAATATTATAAAGACATTTAATCTAACAAAGGAACAGACTCTCAACCAACAACAGTCAGGTACAGTTTTATCAATAGATAACTTTTAACAGTGAACAAGTCATTCATATAAATCAACAAAAAACAGTTAAACTATACTTCAGGTAGTACTATGTCCAATTTTCTGAGGAATCCCCAGACTGATTTCCAGAGTGGTTGTACCAGTTTACAACCCCACCAACAGTGGAGAAGTGTTCCTCTTTCTCTACATCCTCGCCAGTATCTGCTGTCATCTGAGTTTTGGAGCTTGTTTTTCTTGTACTAGAGTGGATATAGCTGTTGGGGCAGAAGAGACTAGACCAGCTACAGGCCATATTTCCTGCTTTATTTTGAAAGGTACTATAAGAAATAAGAAAACAGGTAATATCAGGGCTTCTGCTGTTTTTGATTTTTCTTTTTTTCTTTTTCTTAATTGGATATGCTTTGTATTTACATTTCAGATGTTATTCACTCTCTCCCAATCTCATTCTCCCTCCCCCACCCATTGCCTCCATGAAGGTGCCCCATCTCCCTATTACCCTCTCCCACCTCAGCACATTGGCATTCCCCTACACTGGGAAAAAGAGCCTTTCCTGGACCAAAGGCCTCTACTCCCATTGATGGCAAAGAATGCTATCCTCTGATGCATACTTACCTGGAGCCATGGGTCTCTCCATGCAAACTCATTGATTGGTAATTTAGTCTCTGGGAGCTGTGGCAGGTTTGGTCAGTTAATAATTTTGTTCTTTCTATGAGGTTGCAGACCCTTTCAGCTCCTTCAGTCCTTTCTCTAGCTCCTTCATTGGGGAACTTGTGTTCAGTCTGATGGTTAGCTGCAAGCATCCTCCTCTCTATCAGTATGGCTCCTGCAGAGCCTCTGAGGAAGCATCCATATCTGGTTCCTTCCAGTAAGCACTACTTGGCATCAGCAACAGTACTTGGGTTTATTGGCTGCATATGGGATAGATCGCCAGGTGAGGCAGTCTCTGGATGAGCTTTTCTCCAATTCCCGCTTCTCTATTTGTCTGTTTATTTCCTCCCATGAGTGTTTTGTTCTCCCTTCTAAGAAGGACTGAGGCACCCACCTTCTGGTCTTCCTTTTCTTTGAGCTTTGTACGTTCTGTGAATTGTTTCTTGGGTATTCTGAGCTTTTGGGGCTAGTATCCACTTATCAGTGAGTACATACCAAGAGAGGTCTTTTGTGACTGGGTTACCTCACTCAGGAGGATAGCTTCAAGTTCCATCCATTTGCATAAAATTTTCATGAAGTTATTGTTTTTAATAGCTGAGTAGTACTCCGTTGTGTATATACATCACAATTTCTGTATCCATTCCTCTGTTGAAGGACATCTGGGTTCTTTCCAGCTTCTGGCTAATATAAAAAAAAGGCTGCTATGAACATGGTGAAACATGTGTCCTTGTTAGATGTTGGAGCTTCTTTTGGGTATATGCCAAGGAGTGGTATAGCTGGGTCCTCAGGTATGTCCAATTTTCTGAGGAACAGCCAGACTGATTTCCAGAGTGGTTGTACCAGCTTACAATCCCACCAACAGTGGAGGAGTGTTCCTCTTTCCCCACATCCTCACCAGCATCTGCTGTCACCCAAGTTTTTGATCTCAGCCATTCTGACTGGTGTGAAGTGAAATCTCTGGGTTATTGTGATTTGCATTTCCCTGATGACTAGGGATGTTGAGGATTTCTTCAGGAGCTTCTCAGCCAATCAGTATACCTCAGATGAGAATTTTTTGTTTAGCTCTATACTCCATTTTTAATAGGATTATTCAATTCTCTGGAGTCTAACTTCTTGAGTTCTTTGTAGATATTGGATACTAGCCCTGTATCAGATGTAGGATTGTTAAAGATCTTTTCCCAATCTGTTGGCTGCCCTTTTGTCTTCTTGACAGTGTCTTTTGCCTTACAGAAGTATTGCAATTTCATGAGGTCCCATTTGTCCATTTTTGATCTTAGAGCATAAGCCATTGGTGATCTGTGCAGGAAAATTTCCCCTGTGCCTATGTGTTCTAAGCTCTTCCCTACCTTCCCTTCTATTAGATTCTGTGTACCTGGTTTTACGTGGAGGTCTTTGATCCACTTGCACTTGAGCTTCGTACAAGGAGCCAGAAAGGATCGGTTTGCATTCTTCTGAATGCTGACTGCCAGTTGAACCAGTACCATTTTTTGAAGATGCTGTTTTTTTTTCCATTGAATGTTTTTAGCTTCTCTGTCAAAGATCAAGTGACCAAAGGTGTGTGGGTTCATTTGTGGGTCTTCAGTTTTATTCCACTGATCTGCCTGTCTCTGTACCAATACCATGTAGTTTTTATTACAGTTGATCTGTGGTACAGCTTGAGGTCAGGGTGGGTGATTACCCCAGAAGTTTTTTATTGTTGAGAATAGTTTTTGCTATCCTGGGTTTTTTATTATTACAAATAAATTTGCAGATTGCTCTTTGTAACTCTGTGAAGAACTGAGTTGGAATTTGGAAGAATTGAGTTGGAATTTGGAAAGACTTGAAGTTCTTGTCATATAGATTCTTCACTTGCCTGGTTCAGATCACACCAAGGAATTTTATATTCTTTGTAACTGTTGTGAAGGGTGTTGATTCTCAGTCTGTGTATCCTTTGAGTAGAGGAAGGGTACTGAGTTGTTAGTTAATTTTATATCCAGCCATTTTGTTGAAATTGTTTATCAGGTGTAGGAGTTCTCTGGTGAAATTTGTGGGCCACTTAAGCATACTATTATATAATCTGCAAATAGTAATATTTTGACTTCATTTCCAATGTTTCCCTTTGACCTCTTTTTTTGGTCTGATTGCTCTGGCTAGTACTTTCAGTACTATATTGAGTAGACAGAGAGTGGGCAGCCTTGTCTAGTCCCTGATTTTAGTGGGATTGTTTCAAGTTTCTCACCATTTAGTTTGATGTTGGCTACTGGTTTGCTGTATATTACTTTTACTATGTTTAAGTAGGAGCCTTGAATTCCAGATCTTTCCACGACTTTTAACATTAAGAGGTGTTGAATTTTGTCAAATGCTTACTCAGCATCTAAAGAGATAATTATGTTTTTTTCCTTTGAGTTTGTTTATATAGTAGATTACATTAATGAATTTCTGTATGTTGAACCATTCTTGCATACTTGAAATGAAGTCTACTTGATCATGGTGAATGATCGTTTTGATGTGTTCTTGGATTTGGTTTGCAAAAATTTCATTGAGTACTGTTGCATCAATTTTCCTGAACGGGATTGTTCTGAAATTCTCTTTCTTTGTAGGGTCTCTTTGTGGTTTAGGAATGAGCATAATTGTGGCTTCATAGAAGAAATTGGGTAGTGTTTGTTCTATGTTTATTTTGTGGAATAGTTTGGTGAGTATTAGTATTAGGTCTTCTATGAAGGTTTGATAGAATTCTACACTAAAACCATCTGGTCATAGGCTTTTTTGGTTGGGAGGCTTTTGATGACTACTTCTATTTCTTTAGGGGTTATGAGGCTCTTTAGATGGTTTATCTGATCCTGATTTAACTTTGATACCTGGTATCTGCCTAGAAAATTGTCCATTTCCTCTAGATTTTTAAATTTTGTTGAGTGTAGGCTTTTGTAGTAGGATCTCATGACTTCTTGAATTTCTTCAGTTTCTGTTATTTCTCCCCTTTCCTTTTTAATTTTGTTAATTTGGATTCTCTCTCTGTGCCCTCTAGTTAGTCTGGCTACGGCTTAATCAATCTTGTTGATTTTTTCAAAGAACCAGTTCCTGGTTTGTTGATTCTTTGTATAGTACTTTTTGTTTCTATTTGGTTGATTTCAGATCCGAGTTTGATTATTTCCTGCTGTCTACTCCACTTATGTGTATCTGCTTCCTTTTGTTCTAGAGCTTTTATGTGTGCTGTCAAGCCATTAGTGTAATGCTCTCCCCATTTTCTTCTTGGAGGCACTCAGAGCGATGAGTTTTCCTCTTAGCATTGCTTTCATTGTATCCCATAAGTTTAGGTATGTTGTGCCTTCATTTTCATTAAATTCTAAAACATCTTTGATTTCTTCATTTCTTCCTTGACCTAGATGTCATTGAGTAGAGCATTGTTAAGGTTCCACGTGTATATGGACTTTTTGTTGCTTTTGTTGTTATTGAAGACCAGCCTTAGTCTGTGATGATCTGATAGGATGCATAGGATTATTTTGATGTTCTTGTATCTGTTGAGGCTTGTTTTGTGATGGACTATATGGTCAGTTTTGGAGAAGGTGTTGAGAAGAAGGTATAGTCTTTTGTTTTAGGATGAAATATTCTATAGATGTCTATTAAATCCATTTGCTTCATAACTTCTGTTAGTTTCACTATGTCTCTCTGTTCAGTTTCTGCTTCCATGATCTGTCCACTGATGAGAGTGGGGTGTTGAAATCTTCTATCATTGTGTGTGGCGCAATGTATGCTTTGTACTTTAAAGTTTCTTTTATAAATGGGGGTGCCCTTGTATTTGAAGCATAGATGTTCAGGATTGAGTGTTCATCTTGATAGATTTTTCCTTTGATGTGTCAAAAGTATCCTTCCTTATCTTTTTTGATAGCTTTTGGTTGAAAATCTATTTTATTTGATATTAGGATGGCTATTGCAGCTTGTTTCATGAGACCGCTTGCTTGGAAAGTACTTTCCCAACCTTTTACTCTGAGGTAGTGTCTGTCTTTGTTGGTGAGATTATTTTCCTGTATGCAGCGAATTGCTGAATCCTGTTTACGTATCCAGTCCCATAATCTATGTCTTTTTATTGGGGAATTGAGTCCATTGATATTAACAGATAATAAGGTACCGTGATTGTTGTTATTTTTGTTGTTAGAGGTAGAATTATGTTTGTGTGTTTTTCTTCTTTTGGTTTTCTTGCATGATTATTTTCTTGCATTTCCTAGGGTGAAGTTTCCCTCTTTGTGGTGTTTTCCATCTATTATCCTTTGTAGAATAATATCCTTTGTAGTACCAGATTTGTGGACAGATATTGTGTAAATTTGCTTTTGTCCTGGAATATCTTGGTTTTCCATTCATGGTAATTGAGAGTTTTGCTGGACATAGTAACTTGGGCTGGCATTTGTGTTCTCTTAGGGTCTGTATGAAGTCAGTCCAGGATCTTTTAACTTTTATAGTCTTTCTTGAGAAGTCTGGTGTAATTCTGATCCATCAGCCTTTATATGTTACCCTTACTGCTTTTAGTATTCTTTCTTTGTTTTGAACATTTGTTGTTTTGACTTTTATGTGTTGGAAAGAATTTCTTTTCTGGTTCAATCTTTTTGGGGTTCTGTAGGCTTCTTGTAGGTTCGTGGTTATCTCTTTCTTTAGGTTAGGGAAGTTTTGTTCTATATCTGTGTTGAAGATATTTAGTGGGCCTATTATTTGGGAGTCTTTGTCCTCTTCTACACTTATTATCCTTAGGTTTGGTCTCATTGTGTCCTGGATTTCCTGAATGTTTTGGGTTAGAATCTTCTTGATTTTTGTGTTTTCTCTGACTGTTGTCTCAATGTTTTCTATGGTATCTTCTGCTCCTGAGATTCTCTCTTCCATCTCTTTTATTTTGTTGGTGATGCTAGACTCTATACTCCCAATGTCTTTCCTAAGTTTTCCAACTTCAGGGTTTTCTCTTTTTGTGATTTCTTTATTGTTTGTTTCTATTTCTGTTTACAATTCTTTCAGCTGTCTGGATGTGTTTTCCTGTCATTCCTTGAGTGATTTTTGTGTTTACTCTTTAAGGGCTTCAACTTGTTTGTGTGTGTGTTCTCCTGACTTTCCTGTACTTTTTAAAATGTGTTATTTATGCGCATCTGGAGAACCTCCATCATCATAATAAAGTATGATTTTAAGTCTAAATCTTGTTTTTCTGGTGAGTTGGGATATTCACTATTTGCCATGTTGGGAGAACTGGGTTATGATGTTGCCAGATTGTCTTGGTTTCCACTTCTTAGATTCTTGCTCTTGCCTCTTACCATCTTGTTATCGCTGATGCTAGATGGTCTTGTTGTTTCTGACTGGAATGTGTCTCACCTGTGGATCTGTGGGCCTGTTGGCTCTGGAGGGAGATTGCTCCTGGGTGTTCGGCTGTCTGGTTAGGCTGTTAGTTCCAATAGAAGTGGGCTGGCTGTGGGTTTGGTCCTGAATAGGACGTTACCAGGCAGCAAAGAGATACCTGCATCCTGAGAGTTCTGGAAGGTCTCTCCTCAGATAGTGGAGAGGAGGTGTGGACTCACCTATGGGCTCAGGAATGAGAACACTCCTGTAGCTCTTCTGGGCACCCAGCAATCTTCAGGCAGGCCACCATTTCTAATGAAGGTCTTCTTTTATTTTTAAAATGTTCACAATTAAGTATTTTTTAGCAGTTTAATGATATGTTATCTTATACATAAGATGTTTTGTTATTTGGTTATGGAAATAGAATCTTGTTCTTGGGCAACCAACTGTAAATGTTTTTGTTGCTAGATAATATGATTTTTAGACCTAAATTGGTCTCTGGTTTTTCAGTATATCACATTTTGTAAAATGATCTACTGCCTTTGAACATGAATGGGTAGTAGCCAAACTCACAACTTGGAGAGATGGACCTGATTCTACAAGGGTAGGGATAAGCCCCAACATTGCAGCTTCGTGCATTTTAGTGCCTACTCAATTTTACACACACACACACACACACACACACACACACACACACACACACACACCAGAAGTAGTTGGAAATTTATTTCAAATGACTAATTTGTGCTCTTTTTGAAGTATGTTAAATGTAGCTTTTGAAACAGAAGCCTTGAACGGAAATTTAATACTTGAACATTTTTGTATATATTTCTTTGTGTATAATTTTGTGCAGAACTGATGACAAAAATATGGTGTTATAATAGAAAGAAAAATATTTCCTCAGTCATGCACTTGCATTTCAGTCCTGTTGATGGCCACTTTCAGTGCTCCCACACCAGAACTGAGTTGCTGTGACAAACAGGAATGCCACAGAAACTAAACTATCATTTGTTCCTTTAACAGAAAATACTTCCTGAACTCTGACTTAAGACATGGTGCTTGCTTTGCCTGCCAAGGAACAAATGACTAAACAGGAAGGTAGAAGGAGAAAGATACTGAACGTTTTGCTTTGTTTTATTTAGATTTTAAAGAAATTAGCAAGATGCTAAAAGAGGCTGCCAGTGTACTGAAGATGGAGGAGTGAAGCATTGACCAGAAGAGTAGGAGTGTGAGGAGTTGAAGGGGAGTATCACTTGGTATGTGGTAAAATGCTTACACTAAATCCATAGCAGGAGTGTCTAAAGGATAGATCTCTAAGAACTTAGAATCTATGGCCATACTCTTATGTAAGTCTGAAAAGAAAAGCAATCTTTTTGCCAAACTTTGAGCTGTAGTTCAATTATCAGCACACTGCACTGGGGAGTCTAGCCAATCAGGGACTCTGTAACCACAAAATGTCACCAAGAAGCTTAATAAAAATGTAACTCTCCTAACACTGAGATGTTGTGAAAATTAAGAGTCTTTCATTATATCTGAACCATGAAAAGTTTTGTTAATGAAAAGCATTAAGTCTGATTAACCACCAGAGGAAAAGAAGTTAGAATCAGCCACAGATCTGCTTAATGGTTTCCCGCAACACTTACCCATTTTCTGTTTAGTATGATGCATGCTATTAGGCATCTTTTTCTTCCATGGTTGGACTTGTAATTTCTGTGGTGTGTGTGTGTGTGTGTGTGTGTGTGTGTGTGTGTGTGTGTGTGTGTGTGTGTATGTGTGTGTGTGTGTGTAAAACACACACTGACCTCCATAGGAACCAGGGGGCAGGGGAGATACTTTCCTGGGAAAGTGGAATGGAATAAAGGCAGCTGTGACCTGACACAAAAATAAGTTTCTTGACCTAATCATTCCTTAAATCCCAGAGGCATTTAAGTTGATTTTCTTTGTTGGGAGATGAAAATTCCACATAGAAACACTTACCTGTTCCCATGAAGAAATCATATGACGTTCAGCAGGCAGCTTTTCTATTATGCTCACCTCGGTCACACCTGGGGAAGATTCTAGAAGAAGTAAAACAGTACAAAGTTGTAATTGGCTCACTCACATTTGTGCTTTATGTTGGTTAGGTGCTGATGCCTGCTCTATGGCTATCTAATCCTTCGATGAGTGTTTACATCCCCTGTGAGCAAAGAAAAGGACTCCAAGCACAGTACCATAACTTTGCAGAACACAGCATAACCAGAAGGAAGTTCACCACCAGAACCTCTACAACCCTCAACATTTATCCAGTTGAAAAAAGTACAGAGATTCTAAACTTACAGTGATTTCACACTGGACTTCTTGGTAAACATCCAAGAATTTGGTCCTTACAGTTAAAAAGAATGAGGAACGGTGTTGGTTCAACTGGCACTCAGCATGCAGAAGAATAAAAATAGACCCTTTCTTATCTCCTTGTACAAAGCTCAGTGCAAGTGTATCAAAGATCTCTCTACATTAAACCAGGTACACTGAAACTATTAGAAGAGAAAGTAGGGAAAACCTTAGAACACATAGGCACAGGAGAAAATTTCCTGGACAGAACACCAATGGCTTGTGCTCTAAGATCAAAGATTGAGAAATGGGACTTAATGAAATTGCAAAGTTTCTATAAGGCTAAGGACACTCACTGTAAAGAAAACAAGATGGCAGCCAACAGATTGGGAAAAGATCTTTACCAACCCCACATCTGATAGAGGTCTAATATCCAAGGTATACAAAGAACTCAAGAAATTCGACGCCAGAAAAATCAAACAATTCTATTAAAAAATGGGGTACAGAGCTAAACAAAAAATTTTCAACTGAGGAGTATCGAATGGCTGAGAAGCATCTAAGGAAGTACTCAACATCCCTAGTCATCAGGGAAATGCAAATCAAAACAACCCTGAGATTCTACCTCATACCCATCAGAATGGCTAAGATCAAAAACTCAGATGACAGTAGATGCTGGCGAGGATGTGGAGAAAGAGGAACACTCCTCCACTGTTGGTGGGCTTGTAAACTGGTACAACCACTCTGGAAATCAGTCTGGCTATTCCTCAAAAAATTGGACATATTCCTACCTGAAGACCCAGTCATTCCACTTCTGGGCATTTACCCCAGAAACGCTCCAACATACAACAAAGACACATGCACCACAATGTTCATAGCAGCTCTATTTATAATAGCCAGAAGCTGGAAAGAACCCAGATGTCCTTCAGTAGATGAATGGATACAAAAATTGTGGTATATTTACACAATGGAGTACTACTCAGCTATTAGAAACAATGACTCTATGAAATTCCTAGGAAAATGGATGCATCTAGAGAATATCATCCTGAGTGAGATAACCCAGTCACAAAAGAACAGACATAATATACAGTCACTGATAATTGGATACTAACCCCAAAAAGCTCTGAACACCCAGAAACAACTCACAGGCCATATGAAGCGCAAGAAAAACGAAGGCCAAAAAGTGAAAGCCTTAGTCCTTCTTAGGAAAAAAAAAAAGCATAGCACCTTCTCAGAGTGTGGTATAACTGGACCTTAAATCATTAATAATCCAAGAGCTAAGAATATAGCCTTGGGGCAATTTTTGGTATTCAAAGATCATTATGCTTAATCTATACACACCAAGAAAACTGACTGTTTCCATGTTACGTTCTGTCCTACATGTACTTTATGCTTATGGTAACTAGTGGGATTTCAATGCATGCTATCAAACCTCTAAAAGAATTAAGTACTGACAAAAATATATTTATATACTGTTAAGCCAAATGCCTTTAAAAGTCTGTACATGTATCCCTCTTTTTTTTTTTTTTAAATAAAGTTGTAAGAGAAAAAAAATCCAACAAAAACAAAAAGGTTGTTTGAAAACCCACTTTAAAAAAAAGAATGAGGAATAGTACCACTTTAACTTTCTATACAAAATAAGATTTACCCAGGAGTGGTGGTACCAGCACTCAGGAATTAGAGGAAGGCAGGCAGATATCAGTGAGATAGAGGCCAATATGCTGTGCATGGCAAGTTCCACGACAGTCAGGACTACACAGAAAGACTCTGTCGCAAAACACCAGAAAACCACAAAAAAGAAAGACATTTGTTGTAAAAGCTAGTCTAAGCTAGGCATGGTGGTACCAACCTGTACTGGAAATATTTGTCAGACTGAGGGAGTTGGATCTACCAGTAGAGGCTACACTGTGTTAGTGAGTTCCAGAAAAGCATAGGCTGTATATCAAAACAACGCCTAAATAAAGAAATGCTAGACTGAGGCTGGGGAGAGGACATAGTAGAAGGATCCATAAAACAAAGGGAAACAAAACTCTGCCCAGTAACTAGCAGAAAGATAAAATGAAATGTTCCAACCCTTACAACTTTCAAAGTACCCTGTTAACAGCCTTCATTTCAAACTGTAGGCCTCCAAGTTCATGCTTATGTATGTGTATGTATTTATGTGAATGTGTATACACACACACACACACACACACACACACACACACACACACACACACAAGTTCTATCTTCACCACAAAACCACTTTATTCTTGCTAGCAGTGATCTCTATTGTGATACCATATCCCATGCAATGTAAGATAAATACTACATGTTTACATTTTGAGCTGCACACTGTTTTTTTTTTTTTTTAATACCGAGTCTAAGCTAATATCAACAAAACTTTAATGAATTTTTGTTTTGCATATATATGCATGCATGGTATGCATGTGAATGTGTGTCTAAGCTCAAGGATGACTTTAGAAGTCTTCCTTGATCACTTTCTACCTTATTCATTGAAGCATATTCTCCCAGTTGAACCAAAGCTCTCTGATATGAGCTAGTATATTTAGCCAACTTGTGCCAAGGATCCCATTTCCACCTTCCAAGTGCTGGAATTATAGGTGGGCTTCCATGCCCATCTGACACTTATGTGGGTTCTGTGGACTCAAATACTGCTCTGCATGCTTGCACAGAAAGATTAAACCTCACCCATCTCTCCAGACCCTGTAATGAGTTTTAAACTCTAGAGGAATGTGACATTCTTTTAATACACATTTATGTATGTAAATACAGTTTATGTGGATGACTATTATTATGCCGGGGCCCTTTCTATGGATCATGAAGATTTCTCCAAGTTGTTAGAAAACTCAAATCTTGAAATGCATAACAAATCAATATAGGAACTAAGAATTCAGAACTTGGCCAGTTCTATTCTTTACATAATCATATATGAACAAAGATGAGTGTACACTTTCCTCTGACTTTAGTAAGACAAAATAAGGCTTCTTTCTTTTGCAGAAGAAGCAAAAATTGTTTTTGAAAAGATAAAAATTACTATAGAATTACATATCTTTTTTCCTTTTAATGTTCTAAGACACCAAAAATATGGTACTGAAGTTGAAAACCATGGGTGCGTCTTCCTACATGGCTGGAAGTTGCGAGGGAAGATTCCACTGGGTGGCAGTTGTATAGTGATGTACTTTGGCTATACAAAAGGGGCAGTCTGCTGTTGTATAGTGACATACTATGGCTGCACAAATAGGGTAGTCTGGCGTTGTATAGTGTATAAGATAGCATGCTTTGCTGTACAAGTGTACATTTCACTATAGGTGTGTATAATGCATCAATGCTAGTGGCCACGTAGCCACAACTCCTGCAAGAGGACCTAATTGAAGACTAAGACACCAATGATTACTGATGCAGACAATATCAACCAATTAGGAACTGCTGCTTGGAAGAGATGCTTGCTTGGAACCAATGGGACACAGGTGGAGGGTATAAAGGGTGCCCCTCGTGGATTATTAAACTAGTTTGTGGCAGCATTCATAAGCGCTTGCTGCAGTGTTCTCACCTGCTCCAGGAATCTGTGCCTTTGTTTCAGCACTACCTCATCTCCAACCCTCAATGGCAAGGATTGGATATCGGGTAGTCCAGGGCACAGGCAGAATTCCACAATAAAACCAAATTTAAATAGTCTACAAATCTATCCCCACAGAGGGCACTAGAAGGAAAGCTACAACTGAAAGAGGCTAACTATTTACTACTCTAGTTGGCGGTATGAACCTGAGAGAGCAGAGCCTAAAATGGGGCAGACTAAAGTCTCATGCAATAAAGAACTTTATTCAGAGCATCAGACAATGTATACTCTGAGGTTAAGAAAAGTCACTTGAGTAAAGTTTACAATCATAAGAACAAGCCACATGTGGCACAAGCATATTTTTCCATAGGGGCATATAAACAAATAACCCGAAGCCAGTTGTAAACAATCTGAAGGAAAACTCATTAATATCTGCTACACCTGAAAAGGACATGAAAGCACATTCTAAGAACGACCCATGTTATGAAGGAACAGAGATTACAAGACTCTTGATTACTTGGAGTTTTCTTACAAGGTCTGAGAAATCTCACACAGCTTCATTCATATGCTGGGCTCCAATAGTTAACTACACCCAAGAAAATACAAGGAATAAATAATCCCAGACCAACAAATCAAGAGGGGAAACACACATATGCAAGCACAAACATAACAATAAAACAACAAACACTGCTTATTCTTTCTTATTAATTCTCAATGTCAATAGTCTCAATTCCCCAATAAAAAGACAGAGACTAATAGACTGGGTATGAAAACAGGATCCATCATTCTGCAGCATCCAAGAAACACACCTTAACATCAAGGATAGTCATCACTTCAGAGTAAAAGGATGGAAAAAGTTGCTATAAGCACATGAACCTAAAACCCAAGTTGGTGAAGTCATTTTAATATCTGACAAAATTGACTTCAAACCAAAACTAATTAGATGATGTAGGGAAGGACACTACATACTCATCAACAACCAAGAGGATGTTGCAATTCTGAACATCTATTCACCAAATGCAAGGACATTTAAGTTCATCAAGAAACACTACTTCAGTTTAAATCACATATTGACTGTCACACACTGATACTGTGAGACTTTAATACCATACTCTCACCAATACACAGATTACCTAGATTAAAAATTAAACAAAGAAATGCTGGAGCTAACCCAAAGGGATCTAACAGATATTTATTGAACATTTCAATCATACACAAAAGGGTATACCTTCTCTGATCTTATGAACTTTCTCCAAAATTTACCACATATTCAAACACAAAGGAAGTCTAAACAAAATAGAAATAACTCCCCGAATCCTAACATATTGCCATAGATTACAGGTGTATACCAACAATAGAAAAACAAAAGAATGGGGGGGGTGCTTACAAAGCCATGGAAACCAAACATCTATCTACTTAATGAAAAACGGGTCAATGGGTCAAGACAGGGTCAAGACAGAAATAAAGAAATTAAAGACTTTTTAGAATTCAATGAAAATGAATGCAAAACATACCCAAACTTATGGGACACAATGAAGGAGGTGCTAAGAGGCCAGTTCATAGCACTAAGTGCCTACATTAACCAAACAAAACCACAGAGATTTCATAATAGCAAATTAGCATCATATCTGAACATTCACGAAAGAAAGAAGAAATTACACCCAAAAGTAGTAGACAAGAAGAAATGATCAAACCCAGGCTGAAATTTGTAAAGTATAAACAATGCAAAAGAATCAATGAGATAAAGTGTTGAATTTTTTTTTTGAGAAAAACTGCAAAATCAAAATACCTTTATCTAAATTAGTTAAAAAGCAGAGAGAATATCCAAGTTAAGAAAACTGGAAATGAAAAGGCAAACAGAACCACGGACATCTAGGAAATTCAGAGGAATTGTAAGGACTGGAGGGGAAAGTGTGCCAGCTGTGGCGAGGTTTGGAAGTGTCTAGCCATTGAGCAGTAAAGGCATACTGAAAATAAGCCAGCATATACATGTCTTTTATTCGTGAATCCAGGGCTCTTGGGCATGTGCAGAAGAGGGAACATAGAGCCGACTTTAACAAATTACCTCTACAAGGAAACTCAAATGTCTGAGAAACACTAAAAGAAATATTTAACATGCTTATACATGGAGATCAGCCGTTAAGTCAATGATGACCAAGCTACAGTGTATAGACTCACAGAAGTTAGGTATGGAGTAAGGGACTGAGAGTGGGTGTAGGCACAGGGGTCCAAATAGTCAACATCAATAAAACAAGTGACATTTTATGTTGGTGAGGATGTAGAATAAGGGTGGGAATAAAAACTTATAGCCACTATGGAAATCAATGCAGTGGTTCAGGATGATGAAAATCTATCTATCCCCAGACCCAGCCATACCACTCTTGGGCATCTACCAAAGGACCCTTTTTCCTATCACAGACACACTTGTTCAACCATATTCATTGCTACTCTATTAATAGCAGCCAGAAATTGGAAATAACTTAGATGTCTCTCAACAGAATGGATAAAGTGTGGTATATTTACACAATGGAACATTATTCAGCTGTTTAAAAAAATGTAATTAGCAGGCAAATAGATGGAACTAGAAAAAAAAATCATCCTGAGTAAGGTAACCCAGACCCAGAAAGACAAATATGGTATGTTGTGGAGAGTCATTTTGGCACCCCTGAACAGTTGATTGTGGAGTATTATTAATTTTATCCCAGGACATTTTGGGGCTAGCCAAGGCAGGAATCTGTCCTCTGTGCTATGCCCAGCA
Organism: Micromys minutus; assembly: GCF_963924665.1. Taxonomy (NCBI): domain Eukaryota; kingdom Metazoa; phylum Chordata; class Mammalia; order Rodentia; family Muridae; genus Micromys; species Micromys minutus. The sequence goes on from NC_137977.1 coordinate 13,023,214, forward strand.
AGGGTTATTATCAAGCACTTCTGCATCTGTAGCCCTAGGGCAGGTTTTAAGAATAAGGCTTTAAGGAAGTACATTTACATCTCTAGTATTGGGCAGGGCCCTTTAGAATGCAGCATAGGGAAGTACATTCCTATTTGATGCTCCAGGCTGTATCCTTAGTAATGCAAGGTGATTTTGGAATGTAGGCACTGCAGTATTCATTCTTGTCTCAAGACCTTTTCACCAGACCTCCAAGATTGTAACTCATTTGATTCCAGTCTCTGAACAGTTGTTACCATTTTTGCATGTAATTAAAACGGCTTAAAAGTGGACAAATAAACAAAGGCTTCGCTTCAGCCAAGACCGCGAAGCTGGCTGAAGTCATATTGCAGCTTTTCTTTCTTTTCTTTTCTTTCAATCCTCACTACAGTTCCGGAGGACCTGTGGAGAGTCCGAGCTGGTCTCGGACAGTATGTACTTGCTTATATGTAGATATCAGCTTTTAAGTCAGTGATAACCAAGCTACAGTATCCATATAAGTTATGAATAGAGTAAGGGGCTGGAAGGAGATATAGGCACATAGATCTCTTTAGGAATGGGAAATAGATAGTTATGAATGAATGTGGGGCAGGATGGGACAATAGGATCAGTGGGAGTGAGAAGAGGAGGACAAGGGAGGGAGTATGGAGTGAGGCAGCTAAAATTGAGGGCCATTTGAGAGATAGTATAGAAACCTAATACAGTAGAAGCTTCCTGAAATATACACACAAATGAAGGCAATCTAAATGAAACTGCCAAAATTGGGGGAGATAGAGCTCCAAACATCGAACTCTCATTATCAAATGAAGCTTTCAGTACTGGAACTGGGTCACATCTAATTGAGCTTTTGACCAAAGGGTTCCCATAGGAATCCAGGCTGTTGCCAAGACTATAAGTTGCTCTCTTCAAACTAATGGTAAGTTGTTGAAGACAAAACCAATAGAACTCGTTAAACATGGTAAAGTTGAGCTGGTGCCTGGTAAAGTGAAATATGGAGCTTTCACTTCTATATGATGGTGTCTTTGGTACAGTAAGGCACTTTGGAAGCTACCAGAAGAGAAATTTAATCACCAACCCATCCATGAATGCTTTGATCTGCAATGGTGTACTGCTTACAAGATATGCTCGGGCAATGGTGGCACAAATCTTGTAGAACTAACCAACCAAAATCTCATTTGACTTAAGGGCCCCTTCACAAGATGGAACTCATCCTAACTATCTGGGTGACCAAGAAACTGTGACTAGATGGCCCAGGTACCTAGGGTAAAACCAAATCCAGCTGTTTTAAGAAACAAAACAAAACAAACACACACACACACACACACACACACACACACACACACACACACACACACAAATAAAAACCCCCACAACTAAACTCCCATTGACATTCTTCTAGACTCAGATCAGTGCCTTGCTTAGGCACTATCAAAGAAGCTTCCTCTATAGCAGATGAGAGCAAATACAGAGGCCCACAGCCAGACATGATGCAGAGAATGGAAGACTTGGAACATTCAGCCCTAAAGAGGATGCTTCCTTCAAATCCCTCCCCTCAGAGCTCAGAGAACCAGCTGAAAAGGACTAAGAAGGGTGTAAGAGCCAGAGGGGATAGGGACACCAAGAAAACGAGACCCTCTAGTCAACATGACTAATGGTTATATGAATACCGAGAACAAGATGCATAGGGCTGCACCAGGTCCTGTGTATATATTATGGCTTCCAGGTTAGTGGTTTGATAGCATTCCTGAGAATTGGTCTCTGATTTTTGTGCCTTTTCTTGCTCTTTTCCTTCTGTTTGTTACTCTTGTTTAAATCTGCTGTGATAATTTTTGTTTTCTCTTATTGTATTTTATGCTGTTATATTTCATTACTATACCTTAGAAGCCTGTTTGTTTTCTAATGAGAGACATAAAAGGAGTGGATCTGGGTGGGAGGGGAGACAGAAAGAAACTTCGAGGAGAAAGGGGAGGGGAAACTATTTTATATTACAAATATTTTTTAATTGTATGAGTATATCTTATTTTTATTTTTACATCCATTCATTCATTGGAGAGTTCAGTGGTTTTTAATTTACACTACTACCAGTAATACTAAGAATATTTGGGAACAAATATTCATAATGTAAATGACTTTTTCATGGATAATAAAGAAGTGGAATAAATAATTCCACTAGGTAAAGGAAGTGGAATTGCTGAATCATATGGCAATTCCATGTTTAATCTTCTAAGGCAAAGTCAACCCCTTCTCCAAAGTTGCTGTAGCAGTTTACAGTTTCGCCAACAGTCCGTGAGGATTTGAGCGGATTTCACAAATATGTGACAGTACTCATGCCAGTCTTGGTTATGGCCAATCTAGGAGTATCTACCTATGGCTTCGATCTGTTGGATGACTTATGACTGTCACCTTTCTGTAAGTATGGTTCAAAGAAATATCAACTGGAACCTTCTAAATTGTCCTTAATGGCTAAATTTCTAGAGTTCTTTATAGATACCTTGTAATCTCTGTTCATATTATAATTTATAAGTATTTTATTTGGGGCTGTGTTGTCACCTGATGGTATCCATATAACACATTTTATTAAACTTTTATGAGCTCTTCTTGTTTGTATTATATTTAAAATTCTATTCACTAGTTTTGAGTTGCTTAAAACCTAAACTAAGGGGGCCTGGAGTGATGGGTCAGCAGTTAAAAACACTGGCTGCTCATCTAGAGGACCCAGGTTTCACTGCCAACACCACCATGGCAGCTCTTTACTGTAACTCTAATCCCAGGGATCTATTATCTTTATTGTAGCAACTACATGATACAACAAAATTTATCCTTTTTACCATGCTTAAGTGTAGACATTAGTGGGATAATTATTCACATTGTTATATAATCTCTAATATCTCCCAATGTTTAGTAAGCCCCAGTGTAGTAAGTTTTTAAAGAGGAAAAAAAAAGTTCTATTCCCAGACTGCTTTGGGTATTTCTGGTCTCTTATATTTTGATATTAGCTTTAGAATTAATATGTCAGTTTCTGCAACAGAAGTATTGAGATTTGATAGTAATTGCAGATAGTGGAAAACCACTCTTCTATAAAGACAACATTTCTTCTCACTCATTTTGGTCTTAATATCCTTCAAAAGACTTTTACTGTTTTGGTGCAAAAGTCACACACTTTTTTGTTAACTTAATTTCATTTTTGTATTGACTTTTGCTACTTATGGTGTGTGTGTGAATTACTTAGGGTTAATTTGTAAGAGTTTATAATTTACAAACAGAGGGATCTTTAGTTTTCTTATTATTTACTTCATTTTCCTGCCTAATTCTCTGGCTGGAATTTCTATTACAGTGCCGAGCAGCAATGCTACAATTGAAAACATCAAGCACAGTAGGCCGGAGACTGCAGTTCTTTACAACCTGCTTAGAAAGTTGGTTCTTGGATGGCATTTAAAAAGCTGGATTGCAGTGAGGTTTCCACCATCATTACACGAAAATGGCTCGCTACCTCCAAACTGGAATACAAATAAGTGTTTACTATGTTTTTCTTTTGGGAGACTGGAAGTTGGTGCCCACTAGGTAGAGGAAATTCTGGACTCCTCAGTTTAAGAGGACACTTTAGACATGCTGTTAGAGAAAATAAGTATGTCTGATTTTGTTTTATCTCTTTCTGCTGGGACAAAGCAGCCTAGTGAATCAGCACACCTAGGCCAGTTTTGCTGCCCTTGTTAGCATATGTTGTTGTCACTCTTGAGCTTAAGGGTAAAGCAGGTAATCTTTCAGCTCGATCTTAGCTAGGATCACAGATGCCCCTTATCAAGATGATAACATTTTCTATTCTTTTTCATTATTATCTTGAGGAAAAAGACCTTATTAGTAGCTCAGCCTGATTTCATGATCACGGTACTCCTGTCCTCGTGATGGGATTGCAGATACGTGTCATCACTAGTATATTCTATGTGTAACATTTATTTTTCTTTTCGTTTCAATCAAGAGAGATTGCTGGATTTTTTTTTTTTTTTTTTTTTTTGCAGTTATAGATAACGTAGGTTTTGTCCTTTGTTCTACTAACATTCTATTACATTCGTTTTTACATATTAAACAAATCACACATTCCTAGAGTAAATCAGGCCCAGTCTCAGATTTCTACTACAGAAAAAGACCAAATAAAACACATAATTTTACACAATGCTCATAGCTGCTGCTAAGGTAGAAAAAAATGGTTTACTTAAGAGCAAGGTGGAAGGGTGTATGTGAGTAAGGTTTATTAGAGATAATACCTTGATCAGAAATTTGAACAATGAACAGGAGATGTTGGGATGGAGATAATTCCAGGTGGAGGCAGGCCAGGGTAACTAAACATGGTTACAGGTAGGGACAAGCTTAAGTGTCTTAAAGTTATAGCCTCAACAGCAAGATATCCGCAGTAGTCAAAACAGTGTACACAGCAAGAGGAAAACAGATGATAGAGGGAGCTTGTGGAGCACCGTAGAGAAATTCCAATTTCTCTACAGTTGTGAGAGCAAAGCAGAGAAACACATTTTCTCAACCTGTAAGACATCTTTACCCGCCCCCTTCCTTCATCCTGGAAAATCTAAAATCAATTCTGGGATATGATTCTCCTTGCCCGAAAGGCTAGGCATCTCTAGGCCTCTGGTACCTTAGTAACTGAGAGATTACTGATTTGTTTTGGGCTGCCAGAAGTTAGTTTCCCACACTCTTGTTATCGTTGTAGCCCCAGTAGTGGTGGTCACTTAAGCAGCATACAATGAAAAGAACAACCCTCAACCCTTCAGCGCTGCCAGCTTTGGCTCTTTTCCAGCACTGTACACAGAGGCACTGGGCATCGGCTGCCCAGGGATACTGGCAGCATCATTCCTGCAGTTCACTCTACCACTGAGCAGGGCTTGCATTTCAAGGATACAACCTGGACTGGGGAAGCCTTCCGGGAGACGCGTCCCCCAGGCTTCCAGGTGCCGGCTCCTAATCTCTACTCCTGTTTGCAGATGCAAAGCAAATATCCCGGAACTCTCAGCACACACTTGCCCTCTGCGGACAGGTCCAGCTTAGCTGCAGTCCAGTCAGCACCTCTACCTTCGCCCTTTCCAGCCATTGTCCCAACTCCACTCACCTAGGATGCGAGTTACGCCCAGGGTCAACTTCTCAAGGTGAGGCTTGCTGCCGGCTTGCAGTGGGGGCGGTGTCTCCTCCATGGCACGCGTCCTCACTCCGCGCGCGGTGGCGGCGGCGGCCCCAGTCCCCGGCGCCGCCGTGGACAGCCGGCCCGCCGGCTGACGCGCCCGACCCCGCCTCAGGTCTGCGGCCGTCGGACTCAGGGCATGCCGGGAGTTGTAGTTTTCAGCGCCTGAGGGCTCTGCCAGGAGAGGATGGACGGCCCGGGCGGCTTTGGCACCAGCGGTTCCGCCCGGCGCTCGTTCCCGCGACCCTGGCCCCGGCCTCACTTCACATCTCCGCAACCCCGCCTCGCCTCGGCCCTGAGCCTCTCCCCTCGCCGGGGCCGGAGGCGCAAGCGGGGGCGGGCCTCTGCGCCGAGCGGCCAATGGGGACCGAGCCTGGCGGCCGGGGCGTGGCGGCCCCGACTCGACTCCTCGAGTGGCGGTTGTTTCAAGATGGCGGGCGCGGCGGGCCCCTCCCTGCCCGGCTCCGCGTTCTGGAGCCGCGACTGTATCCTTTGCCCCGCTGCTAGGGGGCGCCGCGCCCTTCTGGGTGGCGAGGGCGGGAGCGCGAGGCTTTATGTGGGCCAGAGAAGCGTGGCGCGGACCCCGGGATAGGGATGGGCCTTTCCACTTGAGGCTGAGTACCTGGCTCTCCCATCACCTGGCGACGAAGTGTCGCTAGGTGGGAATTCTGGCTCATGGGTAACCCGCCCTCCTTAGCCGCGGGCTCTGCAAAGATGGCCTGTAATGGGGGCTGGAAGCGCCCCTCTGCCATGCAGGAGACCACTGGCTGAATGAGGGTGCAAAGTGAGCTTGTAGTGGTAGGGAGAACAAGTGTGGGTGGACACAGTTGCTAGCTGGGAGTCTTTTTCTCTTCATTTGGAATTACCGAGTGTACAACACTAGGAGCAAATCAGGTGATTTTATTTGGTTTTTGGTCTCCTAAGGCCCTTTAGTGATGCTGCATTTTTCTAGCGCGTCATTAGGAGAGGTGTAGGCTTTACCGGGACAAATTCTGCTGGGGCTAGTTAGGGAATAAGATAGGAAATGCCTGGAAGCAGTGTTGATATACCAAATTGTGGGTCACCCCTGTTGGAAATTGAAATTTGGGGAATGTTTTTGTTCAGGAAGCTGTGAAACTTTCTAGCCACACAGTAATTAGAATTCCTAGTTCAGTAACTGATGAGATTTCACAGTGGTTCAATCCTAGGATTAGGTTAGCTGTTGCATCCTAACTTTCATCTGGGTTATATACTTCCTAGCTGTAGGGACATTACTCGGAGAGGAAATGCAATCAGTGGTTCTGAGTGCCTGCAAAGAGGCCAGTTGGTTTGCTAGGAGTAGTGATGACATTGTTTTAGGCATTACTGTTACCTTTGGCAGAATCATTCTGGACATCTATTCTACTTAGCTCCCAGGGAAACTTAGAAAATTTTATTACCCGTTTCCTTTATTGAGTTACTTAAGTTAGAGTTTCATGTGTGTGGAGAGGAATACTTTTGCATTCTGTGCTGCTGAGTGTTTAGAGTTGTGCAATCTCTAAACAGAATTATCACTTGTCTCTGATAGGTGGGTGAGAAGCAAATGAAATCACCGACATGTACTGTAGAAGAAAGCATACCAATGCACTCTCAAAGCAAATATTTTTTTTTTCCCTTTACCTATTAGAGTCAAGAAACAAATATGTGCATTAGAACCACTGTACTGAATTAGAAGGTCAGGAAATCGGGATCAGTCTTTTCCTTAGGAAACAGAGTTATTTGCTTATAACAGCTAATGGTGTTTTTCTAATATAGAATGAAGGTGGTAGCCTTTGCTTTTGTTAGCAGCCTTCCGATTATTTATGTAGTTGTAACACTCACCATTTGTTATAGAGGTGATGATATAATTTCCCCCCCCCCCTTTTTAAAAACTTTTCCCCATGAGCTGAATAGTTTCCGTAAAGTATAAAACATTCCCATCTATCCACTAATGATGAGAAATTGAAATTGTATGGGAAAATGTGGTGGTAATTATGGTCTATAGAAATTCAGATGTAAGAAAGGACTTGGCAAGTTATTGGTATCTTCTGTTTTCCGAAGGCTTTTCATCTAATGACCAATTAACACTCAGCCAATGCTACTTCCATTCTATATTTCCATAGTGCATACAGATATGTAAAATTGCATTGTTGCTGACAATTTGCTGAAAAAAATTGTAAGTTATGAACCATTTGGTCTTTGGATCTTGACTTCTTTCTGTCACATTGATGATCATTTCCCAGACCACTCCACAGTAAAATGTTCCCCAGGAAAGAAGACAAATGCACCTGTGATCGGTATTCTTTGCATGTTATTAAGCAAAAGATTTTTCATTGCTTCAGTTAAACAATTAAAGAGATGTGATTGAGAGATTTCACAATTTCTAACATATGAGAGAAGATAATCGGTGACTGCTCATCACCTTTAAAGAAAGTTGCTTGTATGTCCTGCAGTTTGATTTAGCAGTGCTATCTGACACAAGGTTTGGCATGTTGTGTATAAATTATGAGGATCCCACATTGCATTTTATGGTTCAGATCATCTAGTAAAATAATCTTACGGTTCTGAATTTATTTCTTTATTAATCTATAAAGTTCATAGTAATGATATAAGTGGAGACTCTACAGTATCTAAATTTGGTTACTAATGTATACTTGCTGGATTAACAGTATTAATAATAATATTAACAGTTTTTGACTACAAGGGATTGGCCCAAAAGATTGCAAAAATGATCATCTCTGCCATTGAGATTTTAAATAAAAATAGATGAAGACTTTACATTGATGTAAAAGGAATGTATCTGAAAGTTTGTGGTCAATAGTTATTGCATGCCTGTGTTGCTGGCACATGGGTCTCTATTTGGAGCGTTGGAGAACAGTAAGCAGTACTTGGCTTCTTTCTCTCACATGCTGCCTCCTCCATTCTACTTCTGCCTCAGCTCCCAATTACTACGTTCCTTCTGGGAGGCAGAATGTCATCATCAAAAGCACTTTATAACTTGGTGTAGTTCTTGTTGAAGTACTTCTTACTAAAGAAATAGAGAAATAAGGTGGGATGTAGGTCCAATATCAACTTGGTTACTTGTTGTCCCTTTGACCTTTCTTTTAAAAATACAGCTTTGTAGGGACATTCTGTATAAGTTAAATATATGAGTTCCTAATGAGACAATGTAGTTATATGTACTGGAAGAGACAACTTCTAATGCTATTTTTTAAAACGTTTGTTGAAATTAGTAATTAGAGTTGTTGGGATTATATTTCATAAAAATAAGTATCTGTTTTATTCCTTTGTGGATGGCTTAAGATAAACTAGGCATTTGTTTGTTTGGGAATGTATACAAAATTGAATATACAGGTTGAACACCATCATATATTTTGGTTAACATTTTAGAGAAATAAGGTTATGAATAAAAGAAATGCATGTATCTACTAATGGTGCCTCACAGAAAAAGACCAAAGAGTGGAGAGAGGGTCACATTTGGAGAGCATTGTGTGGGTTTTAAGTATCTATATGGTTAGGCAGTGAAGGTCTTGGTCAGAAAGTAATATATGACCAAAGGCCTAAAGGTAATGACTGAGTACATCTGAAGATTTTGAGAAACAGCTGTATAGCCAAGGAAATCATAAATGAAAAGGTTCTGACACAGGAGCTTGTTTAGTCACTAACAAATTAAAGGATGACAGTTGGACAAGATGGCTTTGTGTGTCAACTTGACATAAACTGGAGTTACCACAGAGAAAGGAGCCTTCTTTGAGGAAATACCTCCATGAGATCCAGCTGTAAGGCATTTTCTCAATTAGTGATCAAGGTTGGGAGAGCCCAGTCCATTGTGGGTGGTGCCATCCCTGGGCTGGTAGACCTGGGTTCTATAAGAAAGCAGGCTGAGCAAGCCAGTAAGTAACATACCTCCATGACCTCTGCATCAGCTCCTGCTTCCTGACCTGCTTGAGTTTCAGTCCTGACTTCTTTTGGTGATGAAAGGCAATGTGGAAGTGCAAGCCAAATAAACCCTTTCCTCCCCAACTTGTTTCTTGGTCATGATGTTTGTGTGAGAATAGAAACCTTGACTGAGATGCCAATAGTGAAGGGGAAGTGAAACTGAGAAGAGGGGTAGGGTGGAAGGATCCGAGCTTGAGTATTGTAGGTCTTGTAAAACTTGTATTTTTATTCCGAATAGGAATGAAATGTTTGAATATGTTCATTCTGACCTCTATGAAAAGTAGAATGTTGAGGAATTTTTGTGGGAACAAGAGAGGGCAGGTAGGAGGCAGTGACAGTAGTTCTGGTGAGAGAAAAGATGATTTGGATTTATGGCACATTGTTGTTTGGAAGTTGTTGGGCTGTAGGTATATGTTGAAGGTTATGCTATCAGAATTTTCTGAATGTGAGATATGAAATAAAAGTCAAGGCTAACTCTGATTTGATGATGGCTCGAGCAGCTGTGAGTCTGGGAAAGGTTATATGATGAGTCATCTTTGAGGTGAACATACAGACTTTAGTTCTCAGGTATCTTACGTATGTCAGGGTTGACTTTTGCAGATAGGCTTGGGCTAAAGATTAATTTGGCAGAAATCAGCTCACTGATAGGACTTGAAGACAGGAGAATTGAATAAGATCCCCAGTAGAATAAGGAAAGAAAACACTCCAGATCAGGGGTCCTGAGAATCTCGAAGTGGTAAGGAAAGGCTAGGCTAGAGGAGTTGAAGGGAAAGGAGCAAGAATTGTTATAAAAGTCATAGGAAACTTGTGAGCATGCTATCTTATGAAGCCAAGCAAACAAATCTTTAGTGAGTGGTAATTTATATCAAATGCTATTCATTAATCAATGCAAAGAGCCTATTCATTAATAGGTTCACCAATATTGGGGTATTAGAAATAGTTTTGCTGGGTTGATAGAGTCAAGGCTTGATTGGGATAGGTTCATGACTGTTTAGGAGTGGAAGTGGAAACAATGGAATGTCTCTCATGAGACATTTTGCTGTAAAGGGGGAAGAAATATAGTAATAGGATGCAGGGTTAAGGGATTTATTTTCCTTTTTTGAAAAAGTAGAAGATAGTACATCTTTAGATGCTAATAGGAAAACTTATTAGAAAAAAAAGGTTGATTAAGGAGAACAGGATTGAAAACATTAGCAACAATATCCTTGGGGGAAAAGGTGTGTGTGTGTGTGTGTCCATCTGTGCTTGTGTAAGATCTCCATTGCTTATAGATTGGGGGTGTGAACACTTCTGTTAGTAAGGAGGTCTTTATAGTTTCTTTTTTTTAATTGGATATTCTCTGTATTTACATTTCAAACATTGTCCCCCCCCCACTTCCATCCCCCTACCCCTCTCCTTATAGTTTGTTTCTTAAGGAATAGAAAACAGATTATTAGCTGGGAGTAAGAGTGGTGGACGTTCATCAGGACTGTGGGAGAGAGCAGGGAGTGTTGGAGCTTATGAAGCTCAGTAGGTTCCCATTTCCATTCTGGGTCTTCCTGTTGTGAACAGGCTCCTTTGTGAATGATCTAGAAAAATGACCTGTTTGCAAGACATCCATGGAGGACACCCTGAGTTTTAATTATCTCACAATGAAAAGCACTGCTGTTTGGAGCATATTTTGTACCATTGCCTTGGACTATTTTTCCAGTTTTTTTTTTTCTTCAAGTACATTTCAGACATTATTTATTGAGTGACTACTATGTATAAAGGCTCAGTGTTAGACTAAGAACATAAAGTAAAAGAGAGGTTTTTGCTGTTCAGGAGACCATATGTTTCATAGAGCTATTTTGAAATGGTGAATTTAGAGTAGCTTCTTTGGAGTAGTAATTATAATTCTGCAGAACTGTCAAAACTCCATCCACTGTCTGAGGAAACTGGGTATTTATTTATTTATTAATTTGAGACAGGGTTTCATGTAGTGGATCTCCTGATCTTTTTTCATTCTCTAATTACTGGGGTTAAACTTGTACCTCCATAAAAGTTTTACACTTGTGGTGGATAGCACATGTGCTGCAGAAGGCTGTTAGAAACTACCCAGTAGCTCAGACAGATGCTGTCTGACAATTCCTCCCTTTCTTTTACTGTGGGTGATAGATCTTAGGGCTTTGCTCATTCCAGGTAAGCCTTCCACAGCCCCAGCCCTTACCCAACTCAATCCACCTCCCTTGCCTTCTCCTCCTCGAAGACATCTTAACTCAGACTGGCCTTGAACTCATTGTGTAGTCGAAGCAAATCTTGAACTCCTTCTGTCTTCCCCAGTAGCTAGAATTATAGGCTTGTATCACTAAGCCCAGCATATTGCTAGGCAATTCCAGTTAGTAATTCACTAGGATTGATGTGAAACTAAAAGATTTATTTATTCACTTTATTACTAAATTACAGTGTCATATATAGTTATAGTTTCTTCTACTGACCCCAACTACTCCTTTTTTTTCCCCTATTTACTTTTTGGTTCTTTTATTAGCCCACAGAACACCATTGGGGCCTTCTGTATGATACTGACTTTATTGATGTGTGTGCATGCACATGTGTGGGCATGTATTCATTTGTGACACGAAAATGTGTCTATATTTTCTGAAATTCTCCTTTTGAAATTGAAAATTGTTTTTTTTTTTTTGTTGTTGTTGTTTTTGTCCTAGATTTTTTTCATGGCTCTAGAGTAGGAATTCTTGGGACATTTCATAAATGTTCTGTTTGTATGAATGACTTGCCGTAAAATGTTGTTTGACCTTCAGGGCTAGTGTCTATTTTGAAATGATTTATTTTTCATGCCTTGTGTATGGTTTGTAAGAGGAAAGTAGCAAAATAGCAAAGTTCATATCACAAAAGTATTGTGTTTGGGAAGTGTGGGGAGAAGATCTGGGGACTGTTTGTAGAATACCCATTCTGCTTTTATTTTCTAGATTGTAAGAAGAAAGGTCTAAATTCCAAGGTCAAAAGAGATAACTTACTGTGCAGAACAAGGGCGGCCCATGGATCTTAAGTGTTCTATAGTACTTTCCTTTATGTTTCCTCTACAGTTTCTGACGAAGAACAATCAGTAGTGTATGTTCCAGGTATGACTGACACCTAAAGTTCTTGAAGCTTCCCTTGTTTGTTAAGTGTCAGGAGAAAATTAAACATTGGGACAACTTTGTATGTGCAGTTGGATATGAAACAAGTCATATGAACACAAAATATTTTCAAAAACCAAATTTAAAAAGCAAATGTTTTTAAATGTTTGACTAGATCCTCTTAAGATCTGAAATAGTGGCTCATTGTAGGGTCTGGCTGGGCAAGTCAGCACTTATGGTTTATAAAGTGATTCATTTATTAAGAGATTCTTTTTGAAAATTTATGTTTCATATCTGAAAAGAAAATGTAAGAAGTTGATTATTGATTGTTCAGTTGGAAGAGTAGTCAAGTGGATCATTGAAGATATTCTAGGTAGAAAGCCTATGGTTTACAGATGTCCATAGGACCTAGCTGAATTATTGAATTATTTCTTTAACCTTCTTGTTACACACACACACACACACACACACACACACACACACACACACAGAGAGAGAGAGAGAGAGAGAGAGAGAGAGAGAGAGAGGAGTTTTGAATTGAAAAAAGTTAGTAAGATCGAATTTTGAAATCTTGTTTAATAAACATTCTTAGGAATCTCCACCGAAGGAAATACAAGATCAAGACTCAAGTTGATAAATCCAAAAGTTGATGTCAAAGTTAAGGCTTCCAGAGTGACTGATGCTTCTGTCTCCACGGAGTCTTTAAAGGGTACAGGAGATTCAGTAGCAGAACAGGTCAGTAACGTTTTAATTATTTGTTCAGGTTTTTGTATGTATACATGTCACTTGTGTGTGTGTGTGTGTGTGTGTGTGTGTGTGTGTGTGTGTAAGGGGGTGGGGGTGTCATGGATGCAGAAGTTAGTTACCTTCATCTACTACTCTGTTCTAGCACAAAGGAAACACTGTGTGTTCAATCCCTAGCTTCCCATAAGCTGAGCATGATAGCAGTATATGTCTACGATCCAGGCCTGTTCAGGCAGAGGTGGAAAGATCAGCTCAGAGTAACCTGAGGTTACCCTGACAACAAACAACAACAATAATAAAATGGCTGCTAAGATTGTGGCCTATGTGCCAGACTTGTTTGGTGGTTTACTCTCTGCACCTGTCTTCGCTGCTTTTGTTATCAGCCTCTTCTGTTGCCAAGCCCAGTGCCTTCAGCTTCCCAGTTTGACTTTTTCAGTCTTTAACATTGACTTTGTGCTCATCTTAAAAAATTGGCCTATAGCATTATATGCTTCTGATTTTCTACTTGTCTTTTTAAAATGGCAATTTAGATTTAACTTAGATTTAAATATTAATTAAAAATTTAAAATACCAATGTCTTTTATTTTAAATGAGTTTTAAAAAATTGAGTATTTTATCTTGATTTTTACATATCATTATAGAAAATTTTAATCATGGAAAACATAAGGAAGTAATAAAAACCTAAGCCACCAGTGTAGTACTGCATACTACAGAGTTCTGAATCTTTGTATTTCTCTAACAGAGTGACAGACTTCCCTTTCTAATTTCCAGATGTTTCCACAAGAATGTCTGTAAAGGGGTCTTAAATTGATCATACCAAAATCCAAATTTACTTTCTTTTTTCTCTTTGCCTTTTCTACCTTACCTATTTCCAGGATTCATTTTAAGGATCTTTCCTTGTTTTGGTAGGTGAAAGGCTATGTTAAGTCACTTTGACCTTTGCACAAATGTTAGAATTAAGACCAAATGTACCTTTTCTGTGTTAAGTATGATTCTCTTGCGACTCCTAGAATTTCATTGCTTTAAAGACCCATCTGGAATTGATACAGTACTGGAGAAAACCCACTCTACTACAGAAAAAAAATAACATAGCCAGGAATCCATGTTTGCACTCATTCTGTTATTTAGCTGCTATAACTATACACTCTTAATGGAGAACAGGAGCAGAGTGTGAAAATGAGATAGGTACCAGGTAGAAAGTTCTAATTGTATTCTTGGCATGTGAAAACACTGTAGGAAAATTGCAGTTTTACTTAGATATGGCCATTCAGAATTTTGATTTTTAAAAACTGGACAAGCTAGCCTTTATATATATCCTAAACAGTCCTGGGGCTACAGTGTCTTCCAGAGACATGTATCAGTCTAAGGTTCACCAGGGAAAGGTAAGTGTGCTCTAGTAGTTAGCAGGCATATCTTCTATTTCTGTCTGTGTGTGGTTTCCATAAATTCCATAATGTCTACTTATCAGTTCCCTAGCATGTCTGGATTCCACTGTAGGTTTAAATGGAAAACATGTCTAGTAATCAACCAGATAAGTAATTTCTAAGAAATTTTACTTTCCATGTTTAATTTGATGAATTTCTATTAAGTAGTTAAAACTTGTTTTTAGTAACAATAACCAGAAGATGTTTTATTCTAGAATTTCTGCAAGAGAGGAATGAAGAGTGCATCACTGAAAGATTTATGTCTTGAAGACAAAAGACGAATTGCCAACTTAATTAAAGAACTGGCCAGGTGAGACAAACCTTATATTGCCTGCAGCTATAGGTGAGACAACTCATTTTAAGAGCAGAATATTGATAGTAAATGTGACGTGCGTGGTGGTTTGAATAAGAATGGTGGTACCTGTGGTCACCAGGGAGTGGCACTGAATGGATCCGGAGGTGTGACCCTGTCAGAGTAGGTGTGTCCTTATTAGAGAAGAATGCCACTGGGAGTGGCTTTAGCATTTCAAAAGCTCAGGCCAGGGCCAGAGACTGGCTCTTCCTGTTGTCTGAAGATCTCAGTGCAGAACTCCTGGCTCCTTCTCCAGTACTGTGTTTGCTTGTGTGCTTCTCTGCATTCTGCCATGCTGACAATGGACTAACCCACTGAAACTATAAACAAGCCACAATTAAAATTATTTTTAAAAATAAGAGTTGCCTTGGTTGTAGTGTCTCTTCCTAATAATAGAACACTAATGTAATTATGCCATTAATCAAATGGAAACAGACTTAAAAAAAGATTTTGTATGAAAGACCTTCAGGTCAGGGATTCTCTGACCCTCAAAGTTCTCTGCACTCTGACTCATGAAAGGCAACACCCTAAATCACTTACGAGAAACGGTCTTGATGCAAACTGCAAGGGGATTTTTATTCCAAGTGCGCTGGGGCCTACAACCATAAACCCCTCAGGGGTAGAGGACTGCGGACCCCAAAGGAAGAATCGGGGCAGCTTTTATAGGGTTCACAATAAAGATTGCCAATCATGGCAAAGCCCGTGAATCACGAACCAATCATTTCATAGTAAAAGCCTATGAATTCATGGACCAATCAGTTCCCTATAGTCTCAGAGGTCTGTATTTGCTGCAGTCTCCTGAGTGGGTATGGCAATGGCGGTCAAGATATGTCACTTGGGCCGGAAGTTTCTATTGTGCGAACAGTTTGCAGAGGCCAGATAAGCAGTTAGTCAGCTTTTGTCTTAACTTCCTAGGTCCAGCTCCTGTATCCAAGGGCCTGTCCTACACCCTTTTCCCCAGTTTCATACAGAAAGCAGGCTCCAGAACAGCAAGGAGTGTGACTTTATACCAATTTATTTTATTTCTGTGATTCCTAGAGTCTTGTATTAGAATAAAGTTCAAGTTTATTGAGTCAAATACTAATAAAAAATAAGTACTGACTTAAATAGGGCTGAAGGAAGCTTATTCTTCACTAGGAAATCCAATGTACTGATAACAATAAACCACTTTGGAATATATAAAGTAGCCATTACAGTACCATGCCACAGTGGAAGGAGGCACACTCCTCAGATGCAACTTACTACAGTGGTACAAAAGTACATTAGAATAGTTGCAATGAGTCTCCCTTGCAATATTGCTACAGTTTTAATACAAATTGTCCAGAGTCCCATATGTTAAATGCTTGTCCCCTAGTGCAGTAATTTTGAGGTAATGCCTTGTAAGAAGGTGATAGGTCAAAGAATGTAGGCCTTTGAATGTATTGGGGCAATAATGAAAGGATAAAAAATATAGCCTAACCCCTTCAAGGACCCCAAGCTACCTCACTCTAAAGGAGGCTTAACCCCCGCTCCTAAGAAACCCTAAATACCTCAAGTTCCAGACTCTATCTCTGCCAGTACATAGAAAGATGTACTTTTTTTATTTCTTAAAAAAAAGAGAATAACTTTTTATTCTGAAATAACTGTAGATTTTATTATAGCTATATTAAAAATGTAGAGAGAACTTATCCACTCTTGGTAATGTTTTGATTGACTACAGTTATATCCTTACACCCAGAAAAGTGACGTTCACAGAACTGTTCGTTATGTGCTGAGATCACCAGCTTTACATGGATTCAGTATGGATTCATTAAAATCACTGTAGTAAAAGTTACAAGGATGGTGCATTTCTTTTGTTCCTTGAGTTACTGGGAATTGACTTTAGGACCTTTTATAAGATAGGCAAGTATTTACCACATTATTTGCACATAAAATTTTGTGTCTATTTACACATATGTAGGTTTACTTAGAAGCCAGTAAAGAACGTTGGCTTTACGAGAGAGCTGCAGTCACAGGTGGTTGTTATCTACCAGACATGGTGCTGGGAATCGAACTCAGGTGTTCTAGAAGTGCAGCAAGCACTTTTATCCTCAGCCTCAGCGCAGATAATTTAATTTCTACCTACTTCCCTAACATGAAACTCCTAATCTGCTGTTAAATTTCTTCTCTATCACCAAAATTGTAGTATGTCAAGAAAACTATATAGATGGGATCAGATATTATGTCACTTTTTTTTTTTCAGATTGATTCTTTTTAGTCAGTATAATTCTTTGAAGCCTTCCAAGTTCTAAGTGTCTCAGTATTTTTTTTTTCACCTTTGTTTTCCTTTTGGAGTAGAGGTGTTCATCTATTGGAAACATTGGCATTCTAATTTTTGACAGTTACAAATGAAATTGCTACAAACATTCAAGTATAGATCTTTATGTGCACATGAAAGTTTGCTTTCTTTGGGACAAAGAGCCCATGTGTATCTCTCAGTGTGAGCAGTGTGTACTGCAGGCCTCTGCGTGTCTTCACTGTGCCCACATGTCCACCGTGTTGTCATTTCTTTCAGGGCTGTGCATTCTTTATAACTCCCTGTGACACTTCACACTGTAGAACTTCGGGAGCATAATGATTTTTTTGTTATTTTTTTCTTTATCAATTCCTACTTTTGTTCTATAATGGTCAAATAACTATTAAAAGCACCATTTTGAGGTTTCATGGTCTAGAATGTGGTTGTTCTTGATGAATGTCCTGTAATGGTAACTCTTAGCTTGCAGTGAGGAGCTTTTTTCCTTTGTTTAGTTTTCTTGGTGTCTTTGTTTAGTCATCTTTCATATGGCTAATGTTTCTTCTTGGTTGTTATTCCTTACTGGAGAGAAACCTCCATCAGTGTGCTAGAACTCCCATTCCCCATTGCAGTCCACCAGCCCCTTTCCACAGACACCTTTTCCATTTATGCAGCACACTAGCCCCGGCTACTCTCTGCCTTTGTCTCCCTCTTCCCTCTCTGGTTTTCTTTGAATTGAGTTTTTCTTAGTATTTGAATGTTCTCTTTCCTCTGCTTATGCTTATTTTATGCCAGGCCATCCCTGGGGGAACGTATCCTCCTTACTCACCACAAGCTCTGTCATTGCACAGTAGCCTCTGCTTTCTTCACAGCTCTCTTCTTTTTGCCTGTATTCTGGTGCTGAACACAGGGTTTGTCCCTTCTTAGCTCTTTATGCTCTGATACTCTGCTTTAGGTTAATTTAGCATGAACACTGTGCTGATTCCCTATTGGCTAACCCTGTATAAGTCTCACATCATGCTTTGGAATCGTAGTCAACATGCTAGCTCACCTATCTCCCAGTTCACCTTACTCTGTTTAGGCTCCAGTAGAGCTATCTCCCCATGATACTCCTTTGTCCTGCTGGAGTCTCCACCTCCTACTAGGCCTCTGTGTGAATACCCTCTCACACCTACCTCCCTGGGGGCCTCTGTGTGAATACTCTCTCACACCTACCTCCCTGGGGGCCTCTGTGTGAATACTCTCTCACACCTACCTCCCTGGGGGCCTCTGTGTGAATACTCTCTCACACCTACCTCCCTGGGCACTGGTCTTCTGCTCTGAGCAACCCCTCTGTGCACATGTCATTTTTATATGATTTAGATTATGACTGTCCCAATTCTTTCATTATTCAAGAAGAAAATAAAAAGTAAAATAGGAAGGAAATGAAAGCTCAGATTTTATTCTGAAGAGAAAAAAATGTGTTCTTTATAAAAAGGATGTTTAAATGTAGTTGCTTATTCATGAAAAAACTTTGCTTTACAAATCACATCATAAAGTAATGAAAAATCTGCTGCTTTTCTGTTTGGCTTGCCTTGTCTAGTATATCATTTCTTTTTTAAATCAATAGGCTCACTTTTGATTAAATGGAGAATTACGATGGAGTATTAATAGAAAATGTTAGACTGAGGTTTTAAAAGCTATCTTAATTTGAATCTTTTCAGAAGAGAACTTTGCCATGAAGAATTACATTTACCTTGTATAAGGTCAAACCAAATAGAGAAACATGCCAGAAGCATTGGGAAATGATATATTTCTGTGACATATTTAAGTATACCTACTTAAGCTTTGGCTCGAATGCAAATCTTCCAGCATTGTTTAGGCACCCTGTCACTGAGATTGCTTGGCACCCACCACTGGCCATTGGCAGCATACTTTCAAAAGGATGTAGAATTCACTATCTCTCAGAAAACCACAGAACAAGTACTTTTTTTTCTTTTTAGTTACAGACTATAATATAAAGACATAGTGTTAACATATTTTTAAAATATTTCTTTTGATGTTTAAAGTGTCTTTACAAGAGCTATTCCTAAGCCCCGTATCTCTCCTTTTTCTGAAGTAGGATCTTGACTTTGGTAATGTTATGTGGGAAAATGTACTTGAATCTTGGACAGAGCCATATAGAGACTCTGTATGTGAACCTCCTGTTTCATATCTACACTGATGCTCTGTAACAAGAGCTTAGAGAAGGTCCACATATTTGCCTTCATATGTGGATTCTAGCCTGAAACATCTACATGGGAGCAATTGTAACTGGATCTTGTTTATATGTGTATATGTGTAAAAAGCAGAAGGAAAGAAAGATTTAGATATTGAGGAAAGACAGAATCTAGGTAAAAGTTGTGTGTTGTGAAAGAGAATATAAAGCTAATTGTCCTCTGATTTTAACACTGTGATAGCGTTTTAAAATGTTGTGGTAGATAAGGCCATAAAAATATAATTAATGTTAAAAGTATAAAACTCTAAGGTAGAGTTCCACAGCTTCAAAAGGAATTTTCTAGCTTGTCGATGTTCATTGAGACATAAAGACGTGGGTCTAGGCATGTGCTTGTTTGAGGATTTAGGCTGTTATAGCTACGTGGTATTTTTCATATTCAAGTTTTTTTGCACTAAATTATTTTTATTTAAAAAAACATCAAAAGAAAAGGTTCCTAAAAGATGTATATGAATAAATGTTATAAAATAAAATTTATCATTGACATAATAGGCTAGAAAAATGAATTTATTCAAATACAACAAATAAAGGACAATAGTTTTAATCAGAGGGTATGGAATGCCTCATGTCTTAGATGTCAAAGTGTAGTGGCACACACAGTGTAGTGAGTGGCACACACAGTGTAGTGGCACATGTTTGGTTCTAGCACGAGGGAAGGCAGAGTTAGTAAGGTCTCTTGAGTTCAAGGCCAGTCTGTATTGGGGAAAGTATCAGAAAATTTAGAGACTGTACATACCTTTTTTTGATGTGCACACATGTAAGAAGCTTTGGTTCTCAGTAAACCTGCTAACATTATTCTGAAATTTATTTATAGAAAGGCATGATGATTAGACAGCATAGATAAGTACAATGCATCCCTTATTCCTAGTGAATCTGAGTGAGCAGAATTGTGCTGGCAGGCAAGAAAACAAACACACTTTGAAATTTCCGATATTAAGTGTATGGGTGCACTTCCTTAATAATTACATATATTTAGGGGAGTTTTCCATTTGTGTTAACAGCATTAACAATAATAACATATAGGGGCAAACTAAAATTTAGAGGCTAATGGAAAATGCAACAAAGAGAAATTCTGTTGATGTGAATTATGTCGCTTGCTGAAGAATATAAATATACTGAGGGATGAGTTGACATAC
Source organism: Micromys minutus (assembly GCF_963924665.1). Classification (NCBI taxonomy): domain Eukaryota; kingdom Metazoa; phylum Chordata; class Mammalia; order Rodentia; family Muridae; genus Micromys; species Micromys minutus. The sequence continues at coordinate 13,043,606 of NC_137977.1, forward strand.
GGGTTTCACGTAAATGGAGGGGCTTCCCTTGGATATCTAGTATTGAGTTACATGTGCAAAAGGCAAGTGGGATATTGTCCGAGTTTTCTTTAGATGGATTTAGGATAGAGAGAATTCTTGTTATAGATACTGAATATGACCTCAGAAAATCTTTCACAGTAGGATTAATGAGTTATTTGTGCAGATGGGAAAGCAGCAGCATATAAACCTAGACAGTGAGTTGTTTACAGATATTACAGGCTTTGCTGAAAGATAGTGACAGTCCTCTTATGTATGCTCTTGTTTACTGGGACCTTTAAGGTAACAATGGGAACTGTGCTCTAATAGCTGTCGGCTTCATTTTTGTAGGAAAATACATTTCAACATGTTAAAATAATTGTAGTCACAGTTGCAGTACTGACTGAGAATGAACTCGATTCTAGAACAATCTCAAGGCCCTCCTGTTTGTCCTCTTGTCTCCACTGTTGCTTCATGCGCTGTTCCCAAGAGACTGCTTGTGCTGTAACTTATTTGAGGACAAGTTTTTTTTTAGGCCCAGATACTCTAACTTTTTCCTGAGGACAGTTTGCTAGTTCTACTTGACATTTCTGAGATAGAAAAAAAAAGCCCCATTAGTTTCAAACTATAAACTGAGTAGTAGTTCATTAGGTCATTATTTCATTTTCTCCTTTAAAAACATAGATTATACTGTTAGGTAAGAATTAAATGGACATTGCCCTGAAATGGGAATATTAGATTTTGATTTTTCAGTTACTTATAGTTTTTATTTTCTTTTTGAAGCTTTTATGGAATATTTTGGGGCTGGGGATAGTCTTTTAATTAATTGCATAGAAAATGTCAAGAAAAGATGGACCTTTAACTTTATGTAGATAGAAAGTCATTAAACTTTAACTGGGATTTTATAAATGTTCAACAGTGTGTATTCATCAATTCCATTTTACATGGTGCATTCTGAGATCTGCTACTCAAAGAATAAATTTTGACTAATTACTGTGCATTTAACAGTGTGTCTCATAGTCTGACCAGACTCTGCCTCCTGCACAAAGTTTGTTTTTCTGTAATAAGTACATTTTCCATTTTGTGTAACATTCACACACTGCCATTAGTAGACAATTTCCTCACTTAGATGGATTTATTCAGACTCATGCTCAACCCACATTTTAGTTAAGAAAAATTAAGAGGGTATAACTAAACTCTACTGATACACATACATATCCTAAGCATTTAGTGTTTTCTCACTTTCAGCTTCATGCATGTTGTCTATGTGCTTATGGACTATGATTATTGTTCACCATAATTGATTTTAGAACAAATAAATCCATTACAAATTCGGATCGCACAGACCTGGAACAAGCAGGAGGGAGGAAAAGTCACTGATACACAAAGGAAGCACAAAGCAATTTCTCAGAAATCCCATGTATCACTGGTTTAGTTTGCTGCCTCAAAATTGCAACTATGAGTTTCTTGGATTATAACATTTGAGAACTAAGTATTTTCAAATTAATACTTAAGAAGTTAATGTCTTTATTTCTACCCTATTAATTGATTAGAAAATAATTATTAATAATTCAGTGCATGTTGCCTTTAAGCCTTTGTTAAAGACATTCTTATATTGTACTCCAATTTTTAAAAGTTTTAAAGTATTTGAATGATCTAAGACAACAAAGATATTTATGCTTCAGTAATATATGTTAGCTTTGCAGAGGTCAAACTATTACATCTTTATTTATTTTATAGTATATTTTTCTATAATTTAAATTTACTGAGAATTATGCCAGTATTGAAATGATTTGCTTTTGAAATTAAAATTTAATATTTTTTGATTCTTACTTTGTATGTATTGGTGTATGGCCAGCATGTATGTCTGTGTCAGGGTGTTAGGTCCCCTGGAACTGAAATTGCAGACAGTTGTGAGCTGCTATGCGGATGCTGGGACTGTCACCTGAGTTCTCTGAAAGAGCAGCCTGTGCTCTTAACTGCTGAACCATCTCTCTAGCCCCATTAAAACTGCATATTAAGTGGGAAAAAAATTTAAAACTATTTTCTCTCTCTTCTCTCATTCTATACATTTTTATACATTTTCATTAAAGGGATACAGTGGACATCAGGAATTTATAACTGATACAGTTGTATTAATGAAACTGCATTCCTTAATTATAGCTTAACAATGTTACTTCCTTAAAATTGCTCATCTGTCTGTCTATCTACCCAGGCACCCAGCCACCCAGCCACCCAGCCACCCAGCCACCCAGCCACCCAGCCACCCAGCCACCCAGCCACCTGGTGTTCTGATTCAGGGTCTCATTGCGTTCGTTGTCACTTTTCATATCCTTCTAGTGTTCTCCAGTCAGTAACATTGTTTCAGTCCTTCTTGCTCTTGTCATTTTTTAAAGAGGAGAGGTCAAATATTTTGTAGAATTTTCCTTAATTTGGACTTGTCAGTTTTCTCTTAGTAAGATTCAAGTTCTACATTTATAGGAAGAATATGAAAAAAGTAATGTGCCTTTCGCTGAACCTGGCTGAAGTGGAGATGTAGTGCTCCAAGTTTCTCCATTGTGATATTGGGTTTTCCCTTTTATAATTGGTAAATATTATAGTGCTGTGGAATATAATCAAATAATAATTAATGTTTTGTTATTACACTTGCTCTTGCTTTGGAAATAGAAATGTTAGGAAAATAAGTAAAAAAAAGTAGATAAGCACATGTAATTACATTATTAAGTCTAATGACTTAAGGATGTTGTTCCTCCTCTCACAATAATAAAAATGTTGAACAATCTTAGTTAGAATAGAGCTGAGATTTAAGACTAACCAATTAGCCCAAGACCAAAGGATATGTGTGCTCTAAGGGAAAGGCAGCAGTAAGCACTAGAGTACCTAGACTACCTGGGTGTTAGTAAAAGTTTGTGGGAGATTGCTGAAGTCCAACTGTGGGCATAGAGGACAATAAGCTTACAACCAATGGACCAAGATATAAACTGCCTATCTATATGAGATAAATTAAACTTATAGAAACCCTTAGAAACAATCATGACAACCTCACCAAGCTAGAGTTGTGCCAAGAAAAACGTACATGTTGGCTTCCATCTTCTTTCTCTGTCAATCCCTGCCTCCTTTCTCTCTCTTCTGCCCCTCCAGTCTCTTTCCCTGCCTACCTCTCCACTGTCCCATCACATATAACCTTAACATAAACATACAGGGAGCTATAAAACTGAACGGAGGGAAGAGTTATATGCTGGTTCCCAAATTATAGAAGAAAGACAAGAATACTTCATAGGCTCAAGATGTTAGAGACTGTTTAGTATAGGCATAATCAAAGTAACAAGCAAAAGAAAACTACCATAACCCAGACTAACCACCACATGTATAGTAAATCTAAAGATTCTTCAGGCTAGGAAAACATAAAGCTGAATGTGGGACAGACATTGAGAAAAAGCATCTGATCTACCTGGAGGGAAGTTTTATTTAGAGGAATTTGGTGCCTATGGTGCACTGAGGACCAAAAGAATAACAGTAGATCTTGAGGCAGACTATTAATAAAATCGATAGAATCTGAACCAAGGAAGGGTCTACTTAGTTCTACCTATTGGAATATATTCATCTTGTTTGCTGAGGTACCCAAGATATTCAGGCATCAGTAAACTATGATACACAGGAGAAAGCAGAAAGATGAGAGGCAGTGACAGAAGCAGATGCAGTTAAGATGCACATGCTGCTGAACAAGCTGATGAGGAATTTAAAACAGTTGATTAGCACATTTAAAATCTGTGTTCTCTCTGGGTGCCCAATGTATTATAACAAGATATGTCAGTTTAAAATACTGATACATTTCTTGGAGACTTTGCTGTTTGAAGATATTTTGAGCCCAAACATTAATCTCTTAACATATCTTTTTGTTTATATTGGGATTAAAAAGTTTAATTTTTCTAAAGCTTCAACAAAAGTTTAAACTTTGCTTTTATCTATAAAACATGTTTTACATGGTGGTATTCAGCATTTAAAATACACCCAGAAGAAGTTTTTTAAAAAAGTCCATCCCTTCCTTTTTTTCCTTCCTCTTTTTCTCCCTCTCTTTCTGCATCCTTCCTTCCTGCCTCCCCCAGTGTGTGTGCATGTGAGTGTGTGTGTGTGTGTGTGTGTGTGTGTGTGTGTGTGTGTGTAAAGGCTGACAATCTTTGAGTTTACTAAAGTCTTCATCATTATAATGTAATGGTCTTTGTTAAGTTAACCTTTCTCTCCTGGCAGTTTACTACAAGTATCAAGAGGAAGCAAGCTAATACCTTCAGCATGTACTTGGTCCCTGGCTTCAGTAAAAATTAACAACAGTAAGCAGAACAGAAATCGGTGTCTCTTTGTGGCGTTTCTGATTTAGTCCTGATAATAACAATAAAACATGAGTACCAGGGTAGAGGGATCACTGGGTTATATTTAAAGACTGAATTTATCATGGTAACATTTAAAAAATACATTTCAGTGTATTTAATGTCGATCTCTTAATGTTTCTTATAAAATAATGTCACCTGCATTTAAAAAACTTTGTTTCTGTCTGTTCTGTATGTATTTTCTTTTCTTCCATTAACCTCCAGTCAGGTTTCAACAGAGAGAGTTGTAGTTGACAGTCTTGCTTTGTTCTAGAAGAACAAGGACAGAAATAAATTGTTCTTTTAGATCATCCTTATAGATGGATCAGTATAAAGAATTTATAAGGTTATTTATTGGAGTGGAGGAATAGTTCTTTTAGTACTAGGTTACTGAGATTTTTCATTATGGTAGATTGGCTTTAACAATTGTCTTTCCTGTAAGTTTCTCTTACAGATGTGCATATAAAGTTTCATATTTGTTATATCATAGATGAGGTCTTGTAGCTCACACTGGCCTGAAACTCACTGTATAGCTGAGAAAGTCCTAAAAACTCCCAGTTTTTCAGTCAGTTACTCTTTTTTTTTTTTTTTTTCATAGACCGTCTTTTATTGGTAAAAAGGCACATAGAAACAATAAAAACCACAATGGGGTTTCCTAGAAAAAACAATAGTACACAAAACATCTAAAGGAGAAGCACAGTGTTTCTACTACACAGAATTTAACCAAACTCTTTCCACATGGTAAATAAGGCAGTGAAAAATTTGCAGGCAATAGTCCCCTGGTTGTCCAAGACTTTAGAAAAACATTTTAGAGAGTTTAACAGAAAGAAAAGAATGTTGTAGAAAATATCAATCAATACAAAATTTTTTTTTCAGTGCTTGGCTTTTTTTTTCTTTTTTTTTACAGTGAGCAAAAAGTCTTATTTATTGTACAGGGCTTGTATTTTTTTTTAGATTTTTTAAAGGTCTACATAAATATGACAACCATGAATAAATATAATTTTTTCTTTCCATAATGTGTATCTGTCTTTGTGCTTCTTTAATTTTTTTGAAAATTTCATATAGGCATACTGTGTTTTCATCATTCTACCTTTTAACTTTTCCTATATCCCCCATTCATTCTCAAGTTCATATTTTTTCTTTATTAATGTTATACATAATGTTGTATATATGTGCATATATATACACAAATATATACATACATATATACAGACATATGGACTCATTTACTGTTGATTGTATGTATATTTGTTTAAGGCTGGCCACTTGGGATCAGATAACTGATTACTTTTGCCTCCTTCTTGGGTCAATCTACTTGAATATGTATTTTCATCTTTTACTCTGAGGTGATGTCTATTCTTGATGGTAAGGTGTGTTTCTTAGATACAGCAGAAGGATGGATCCTGTTTTTGAATCTAGTCTTTTATTGGTGAATTGAGACCCTTTATAGTGAGAATTATCAAAGAGCAGTGTTTGTTCATTTCCATTATTGTGTTATGTTGCATGCCTCTCACCTGAATTGTTTGTCTGTTCTTGTTTTCTGGGTGTGGTTAAACTTTTTACCTTAACATTTTCCCTCTAGTGCCTTCAGTAGTGCTGTATTTGTATACATATTAAACATACAAATTGCTGTTCAGTTTTATTGTAGAATGTCTTTTTTTCTTATTGTAATTGAAAATTTTGCTGGGTACAGTGCTCTGGGCTGGCAGCTGTGGTCTCTTAAACTTTGTAGAACATCTCTCAGACTCTTCAAGCTTTTAGTCTCCATTGAGAAGTCATGTGTTATTCTAACAGGTCTGCCTTTATAAGTTACTTGTTTTTCCCTTACAGCTTTTAATATCTTTTTCTGTTTTGCATGTTTAATGTTTTGATTATTATGTATTATGGGAATTTTTTTATGGTCTAGTCTATTTGATGTTTTAAATACTTTCTATATACATTGATGTTCTGTATACATTGATAAGCAAGCCCCTCTTTATGTTAAAGAAATTTCTGATTTTTTTAAAAAATATTTTCTGTACCTATAACATGGGTTTTCTCTCCTTCCTCTATTCCTGTTATTTGTGGATTGAGTCTTTACATTGTGCCCCAGATTTCCTGCATAATCTGCCTAGATTATTTTGTTTGATTGAGATGACCATTTCTTCTACCTTATCTTCCATGGCTGAGATTCTCTCTTTATTGTCTTGCACTCTATTTGTTGGTGTGGCTTGTCTCTGAGGTTTTTGTTTGACTTTCCTACGTTTTGATTTTCAGTTTAGTCTCTGTTAGAGATTTCTTTAGTGATTCTATTTCTACCTTCCTGTTTTACTGTTTTCATCATTTCATTCCACTGTCTGGTTTTGTTTCCATAGACTTCATTACAGGGTTTATTAATATCTTCTTTATGGTTCTTGAACTTATTCATAATTCCAGTTTGAACGTTCTTGTCTTGTGCTTCAGCTATATTGCATTTCTCTGGGACTACTGTAGTAGAGTGACTGGCTTCGTTCTGGTAGAGGCATGTATATGGTCTTGCTTGTTGATGCTTATATTTTTGCATTAGTATATAGGCAACTGGGATTAGGATGACTGAGGTGTTACCAAGTATTTGGCTTAGTTAGTATTACTCTTAAGATGAAACAATACAACAAAAGCAACCTGAGGAGGAGAGGGTTTATTTGGCTTATACTTCCACATTATTGTTCCTAATTGAAGAAAGTTGGGACAGGAACTCAAACAAAGGAGGAACTTGAAAGCAGAAGGTGATTTAGAAGCCATGGAGGAGTGATGCTTGTTGACTTGTTCATCATAGCTTGCTCAGCCTACTTTCTTGTAGGACCCCAGGACCTTCTTACAGTAGATCAGGGAAGGTATCACCCACAATGGACTGAGCTCTCTGGCATCAATCACTAATAAAGAAAATGCCCTGTAGCTGGATCTTATGGAAGCATTTGTTTCATTTGAGGTTTCCTTCTTTCAGATAACTCTAGTCAAGTTTTCATAATACTAGCCAGCACAGGGTTGATATCTGTTCTTGTCTTTGATGGATAGGTATTCCTTTCCTTGTTTTTTCTTGCTTTCTCTTGATCTTAGGAAAGTGTAGTGACTGTCTGTTGCCTGATAGAGAGCACTACTTCAAGTCAGTGGGTGGCATAGAGGTATAGATGTGGGCTAGATAAAAGTGCTGAGAATGGCTTCAGGAAAGAGCGAAGGGGATCCTATCCACACCAAGAGTTGGGCTCCCAGGGAATTGGAGGTTCCTATTAAATTGTAGCGAGGGAGAAGATAACCTGTAAAGATGTAATGAAGGGTCTTGTGGGATTCTGAATCTGAACCAAGAATTGGAGTTGACATGTAAGCAAGTTGTGATTGGGCTGAGGATGAAAATGAAGAGATAGGATGGTATAAATCATCTACCTGAGTCCCTGCTCATTGTAGTCAAACCATATATTTCTCTAGAAAATATTAGTTATATTAAAATATTAATACATGTGATGGTGAAAGGA